>NC_092724.1:89496014-90100014 GCF_047496885.1 Scyliorhinus torazame
TAATTGCATCGTGTGCAATCCGTGTTACCCCAGGGTGAACAACGCGACAACCACCACCTTCCAAGGGCAATTAGCAACGGGCAATAAATGTTGGCTTTGCCAGTGAAAATCACATCCCATCAAATAATTTTAAAACTTGTAAATAATCCCGTATGTGCCTGCCTCCCTTAATTTCCTTCTGTCTGGATCAACATTTGCTGTCTCTCCCTAAATTCAACTCTGCCTGGCTCAACTTTCTCTGGTTATTTGTCTATGGCTGATTCCTCCTCTGTTTTACTCTCCACACCTTATATTGTCAGTCTGTCTCTCTTGTTCTTTCTCTCTCACTCTGCATCAATAGCCACAGGCCTAGTTGAGTATAATGAGACCAGGTCTGAAGCTTTAATCTGGAAATGGGAATTTGTGTCCTGTTAAACTATGTGCGTCAGCCTGTGATGAGTGAATTGCCTGCAGAGTGCTTTGTGTTGTAAGGGAAATTGCCAGGTCCTGTGTGTGTGCGTCAAAGCCTTGTGTCATACTGCCTTGAGGGCTGGTAAATTTAAATCAAATAAATAGCATTACACTCTTGGTCTCACACAAATTTTGATGTTTTGAAACAATTCACAAGCAATGAGAATGGATTCCTGGGGCTGCATTCTCCATTATAGGGCAGCACGATAGCATTGTGGTTAGCACAATTGCTTCACAGCTCCAGGGTCCCACGTTCGATTCCCGGCTTGGGTCACTGTCTGTGCGGAGTCTGCACATTCTCCCCGTGTGTGCGTGGGTTTCCTCCGGGTGCTCCGGTTTCCCCCCAAGTCCAAAGATGTGCGGGTTAGGTGGATTGGCAATGCTAAATTGCCTATAGTGTCCAAAATTGCCCTTAGTGTTGGGTGGGGTTACTGGGTTATGGGGATTAGATGGGGTTACTAGGTTATGGGAATAGGGGGGAGGTGTTGACCTTGGGTAGGGTGCTCTTTCCAAGTGCCGGTGCAGACTCGATGGGCCGAAAGGCCTCCTTCTGCACTGTAAATTCTATGTAATCTATGTAATTATTGAGACTATGTCCCCACGCCAGTGTAAAAGCGGTGGAGTTTTAAACCTGAAATTCCTGCAAAATAGTTCAACAAATTCATAGCCCTGCAGGGGGCTAGCAGGGACCCGGAGTGAACCTCATATCTTTGGCTGCAGCTACGGGCCCCCGCACTTCCAGTTCAGAGGCTGCGCATGCGCATGGCGGCGGCCTCCAGCGGCCGCGCCGTGCTCCTTGACGCACTCAGACCACAGAGCCAGACCGAGGAAAGAGACTCTCCGATCAGCCATGCGCCTGACCCTCAAAGCCCGCACCTTAAATCCCCGGCTGCCTATAAGGCCCCCCCCCCGGTCTCTGATCTGCCTGCCCCCGACCAGGGTGGCCGCGGACTGGGTCCGCAGCCGCCATGCGAGCACCCCGACTGGCAATAGCAGGTTAGCTCCACGCCGTCGGGAACTCGGCCGGTCGGGGGCGGAGGATTGCTGAGCGGGCCTCTGTCAATGTCCCCCTGGTGGCGCGGCGTACTCCATGGTGACGATGATTTTCGGTGCCCGGAGAATCGCCGAACTGGCACCGGGCCCGATTACGCTGTCACAGTTGATTCTCCGTCCCGACACCGGCCACGATTTCGGCGTCGGGGGTGCGGAGAGTCCAGCCCCTGATATTGATAGAGGGCGGCACGCTGGCACAGTGGTTACCATTGCTGCTTCTCAGCACCAGGGACCCAGGTTCAATTCCGGCCTTGGGTGACTGTGCGGAGTCTGCACGTCCTCCCCGTGATCGTGTGGGTTTCCTCCCGGTATTCCGGTTTCCTCCTACAGTCCAAAGATGTGCAGGTTAGGTGGATTGGCCATGATTAATTACCCCTTAGTGTTCAAAGGTTAGATGGGGTTAGAGGGATAGGGCACGGTAGTTGACCTCGGCCAGGGTGCTCTCTCAGAAGATTGGTGCAGACTTGATGGGCCAAATGGCCTCCTTCTGGACTGTAGGGATTCTATGATTCCAGCTTTCACTTTTGAAAGGGGCTCAGAACCTCACCAATGGCCATGGAACATCTCTGGGGGTAATTTTAACTTTGCACAACACTGGATATTATTGGATCAGTGCCCATTCTCTTCATTCTCATATAATAGTTATGATTATTAGATAGAGATAGTGTTAGTGAGTGTAGTTTAATTCTTATATGTATGTTTGCAAAACAGAATAAGTGTCGAACTCAAATATAGTAGGGTTACTAAAATTAGTTTGGTTCTTCAAAAGAGTTTGTGTATCTGTGTGATCACTGCGCCTTCCATCCTGGAAACCCCTCACAAAGATCACCACAGGTATCACAGTTGGCTGTTGCTGATTCATGGAATCCATAGAATCCCGAGAGTGCAGAAGAAGACCATTCAGCCCACTGAGTCTGCACCAGCCCTCTAAAAGAGCACTCTATCTAGGCCCAATCCCCAGCCCTATCCCTGAAACCCCAGTCAACCCGCACATCTTTGGACACTAAAGGGCAATCTTATCATGGCCAATCTACCTAACCTGCACATTTTTGGACTGTGGGAGGAAACCGGAGGACCCGGAGGAAACCCAAGCAGACACAGGGAGAAAGTACAAACTCCACACAGAGAGTCACTCAAGTCGGAATTGAACTCATGTCCCTGGCACTGTGAGGCAGCAGTGCTAACCATTGTGGCACTGCTGAAGCCTTGAAAAATGCCTCCAAAAATGGGGCTTGACTTATACATCAAGTATAAAATGAAACACTGGCATGGGTAGTCGCCATTTTGAAATGTTATCTGCTTCTGACACAAAGAGTGGGCATGTCCTAAACTCTCACAGACCTTTGCAACATAGCCCATATCATCTGCTTAACCCCTTATGCGAAAAGGTACCAATAAGTAATCTATGCATTTGCGGGGAGAAATAATGAGGCCGGCCAACAGTGTGAATATAATATGTCAAGTCTGAAAAGGTGGGGGAGGGATGCAGGTCGAATTATAGACTGGAATCATACAAAAACATAATTTTTGGGGCCGGAAAATGGGATAGTGTTATGTATCAATGTCATGTATCTGGGAATACATTCCTGTTGGTCGTGCGTCAGAGTGTTTGTGCGGACTTTGGTGCAGTTCGCCATCTTGATTGTATGAACAACACATAATAAACCTCTCATCGTGTTTTGCAAGAATCCAGAGTGTGGGCATCACCATAACTTTTCTCTTTGCGGCAACAAAGAAATACAACAATCAGGTTCAATATGGGCGGCAAGGTACCACAGTGGTTAGCACTGTTGCTTCACAGTTCCAGGGTCCCAGATTTGATTCCCGGCTTGGGTCACTGTCTGTGTGGAGTCTGCATGTTCTTCCTGAGTCTGCGTGAGTTTCCTCCGGGTGCTCCGGTTTCCTCCCACAAGTCCTGAAAGACATGCTGTTAGGTAATTTGAACAGTCTGAATTCTCCCTCTGTGTACCCAAACACAATGTGGCGACTCAGGGCTTTTCACAGTAATTTCATTGCATTGTTAATGTAAGCCTACTTGTGACAATAAAGATTATTATTATTATTGATGGAGACGCCCCGATTCACAATGACTTTTCTCTGAAAGCCTGGCATTACCTAATCACCTATTGAGGACAGCACGGCGGCACAGTGGTTCGCACTGCGGCCTCACGGCACCAAGGTCCCAGGTTCGATCCCTGCTCTGAGTCACTGTTTGTGTGGAGTTTGCACATTCTCCCTGTGCTTGCATGGGTTTCGCCCCCACAACCTAAAAGGATATGCAGGGTAGGTGGATTTGCCACGCTAAATTGCCCCTTAATTGGATAAAAAAGCTAATCACCTATTGATTCATCTTATCTTTTCTCTCACTCTTTCAACACTGAAGATGTTTAGCTCTTCACCTGGAGTTTAAAAGTATTAAATATAAATACAAAGCTACACACATATAAAAATGAGGATGGTTTCAGTCCTTTGACAATATAATATGGGGAGGAAGGAGGTCAGAGGCGAGGGAGATTGTTACCATGTGCTCTCAAGAAGGTTATTTCCTTCCAGGTGCACTGTAAAGTTTCTGGTTTTATCTGCCCCTGTGGCAATGGCTGGTTTAAGTGTGGTGTTCCACCCTGTTTGTCATTGTGGCTAATCCCACAGCTATAAACAGCTCAGGCGCTTGACTGTTAGTCCTTCGTAATCCTCGGCCCAGCTGAGGCAAGAAGCTCTCCGCGATTGTGTCCAGCTCTATCAGTAGTTATCAGAAGCAGGGTGTGTGAAATTTAGTGGCTATTGCTTCTCAGATAGCCAATTTGATGCAGTAGTAATTAGACTATGTAGGAACGAATAGATAGCAAATTGATAGCTTGTTCAAGCTCCTGATCTTGATGCCATCCATTATTGCCGCAAGCTCTTGGTTCTATTTTCGCAATAAGCAAAGATTTGTGGCTGTCCTGTTTCTTATCAGCGGCAGACTGCAGTGCTGGGGGATTGCTCTGAAGGGACTAACAGCACCAGAGTAATTGAGTTCATTTTAGAGTCTCTACCTTCGCTGCAAACATCATTCTCAGTAATGAGAATATGTTTCTCTGTGCCTGGTGTGGGAGATGGGAGGCAATCACTTTGGACTCCAGGGGCGAGATTCTCCTTTTCTGAGACTAAACTTCTTGGCCGTTCATGCCGGCAGGATCTTCTGGAGCGAGGCTATATTCTTTGGGAACTAGGCTGACAGATCCCTTGTCCTCTTCACCGTCAGGGCAGATTGCCTGAAGATGCTCGGGATTTGATTAGGAGCAATTAGGGCATGTGTTAGAAACTGGAAGGAGGGAATAGGTACAATTAATCATAAACTGGGTATATGGGAGCGACGATCCCTCTCCATTGCAGGTAAAAACCTGGCCATCAGTAGCGAGGTGCTCTCGGTGTTGCTGTACGCTGTGGGGTCCTGGCCCATTCCTCAATCCTGTGCTGCGGCAATTACCAAGCCATTTTCCACTTCATCTGGGGTTCAAAAATGGACCACATTCGAATGGTCGTGAAATACAAATTGCGAGATAAAGGTGGAAAGAACGTGTCCAACATTGTTCTAATCTTGATGACCACTTTTGTGTGTGCCTGCATCAAGGTGTGTGTAGATTCTCGGTACGCAAACATCAAGTGTCACTATGTGCTGAGGGTCTACCTGTCCCCAGTGTTGTGATGAGTCTGGCCATGCTGCCATCGAATGCTCCAAGTAGCTGGACCGTGCCAAACCATCTGTCCCTCATGGAAACATTTATGCAGAGAAACACTTTCGATTACCAGTTCATCAGGCAGTAGTCTGCATGCAAGGTCCCCGAGACCCTTCGGGAAAAGGACATGGTGGATCCTTTGGATAGTTCCCTGAGCAGACTGCCAAAGTCATTTGGCAGAATTCCTCAAAGAACAAAGAACAATACAGCACAGGAACAGGCCTTAGGTCCTCCACGCCTGTGCCGGTAATGATGCTTGTCTCAAGTAAAACCTTCTGCACTTACAAGGTCTGTATCTCTCTATTACCATCCTACTCATGTATTTGCCAAGATGCCTCTTAACCTTCACTACCGTATTTGCTCCCACCACCTCCACAGAAGCGCGTTCCAGGCACTCACCACCCACCCACTGTTTAAAAGATTTGCCTCACACGTAGCCTCTAAACTTTGCCCCTTGCACCTTAAACCGATGACCCCTAGTAATTGACTTTTCCACCGTGGGGAAAAAGGTCTGACTATCCACGCTGTCCATGCCACTCAGAGTTTTGTAAACCTCTATCAGGTTGCCCCTCAACTTCTGTCAAGATGACCCAGAAGACGGCGCTGGAGTGTGGTGACTCTCTGTGAGCTCTCTCCCACAGATCCTTTTCCTACATCTCTTATAACCGTACTAACCTTTTAAAACTTAATTCTAACATTAACACTCTCACTAACCTTTCTCTTTTAGGTTCCCTTGCAATCTGAAGATCCTCCGACACCCGTGGCCCAACACACATGACACAACCTAACCCGCTGAATTGATCTCTTCACGTATCTTCTCTACTGAGTAGTACTACATTCCACATGCTCCACCCGATGTATGGAACGATCTGTCTGGACTGTACGCAGAACAATACTTTTCACTGTACCTCGGTACACGTGACATTAAATCAAATCCACATCAAATCCAAAGTCATTCCAATGAAATCAAGCTGAGTTTATCCAGCTTCTCCTCATAGCAAATATCCCCCAGACCAGGCAACTTTCTGGTAAACCTCTTCTGTACCCTCTCCAAAGCATCCATATCCTTGTGGTAGAGTGGCGACCAGAATTGTACGCAAAATGCAAATGTGGCCTAACTAAGGTTCTGTCCAGCTGCAGCATGATCTGCCAATTTTGATATTCAATGTCCCAACCAATGAAGACAAACATGCCGTGTGCCTTCTTGACTACCATATCCAGCTGGGTTGCCACTTTCAGTGATCTGTAGACCTGTATGCCCAGGTCTCTCTGCCTGTCAATACTCCGGTGAATTCTGCTATTTAATGTATAATTCCTGCCGGTATTAGACCTTACAAGAGGCATTACAGAATGCCTCATCACTTGAACTTTCAAAGAAGCACCAAGACCTAGCTGGGCTGGTTGTGAGAAAGACCCTCTGTTGCCTTTCTTTTCCTGTGTGGCTCTGCTCTAACTGTGGCAATCAGTGAGTTTGCCCGCCTTTCTTTTGATATCTATGGCCTAATGCTCAGAGTCGCCAGGTATCAAATGATACCACCACAAGGTTCAACCGGCTATCGATCAAAGAGCCAAACACCAGTTAGTTAGTTCAAGATCAAGGGTACTTTATTTATACTCAATTAGTCATGCAACATAAACACTACTAGTTAACTGCACCTATCAACTAAGACAACCTGTACTTAACTTCAGGCATCCGGCTTAGGTCAGAGGAACAGTGGCCGCCGTTCAAATCTGGATCTATCGAGTCTGGAGAAGTAACTACTGCTCAGCTGGGCTCATCCATCTGGTAGCGGGCGTTGAACTTGGACTTGCTTCTGGTGGTGCTGCGATTAGAGATGGACGTTGCCGGGGCGCCAGGTCCAAAAGGGGATGAACAGTTGGCGGACTCTCTTCTTATACTTGGGGGTTTTCGCGCTCTTTCGGCCGGTCCATCAGTTTGGACCCCACTAATTGGGTGATCCCTGATCACTCTGTTCGATTCCTAACCAATAAGTGGGCGGGGTTCTGCATGGCTGGGTATGTCCCAAGCGTTCACTGACCCCGCTGTTTACGCTTCCCTTGAACAGGGAGTGGCTCCAAAATGTCTGGGACTGTACCGGTCGCTTGAGTACCAGTCCTTTGTCTTGGTGAAGATGGGCCATCAAATGCTAATCGGCCCATCAAAATGCTAATTGGTCGGAGTTTCGATACCGTCTGGACTCCTTGCTTGTAAATATACATTTCAGTCTCTCAGCCTGCCTGAGTCTTGCTTTGTCCATTTTACCCGCTAGGCTTTGCGAGTTTCTCGGTTCCTGATTGTAAGTTGCCATCCCAGATGGCCACACCGACCTGTCAGATCCTTCCTACACACCCGGAGTCAAATCCCATCCACACAATGCCCTCAAGATGGCCGTGGCAGGGACGATACCGTTGTCCACCTCCTTCTGGAATGTGCCTTTACAAAGAAGGTCAGAAGAGAGATGAGTTGGGTTTTGTCGCATTTCATCCTGAGCAGATCTGTGACGCAGGACTCTGTGCTCGACGGGCTGATCGTAGGGACACACACCGAGGCAAACATCAACTGTTGATGGAGAACCATCAACTCGGTGAAAGATGTTCTTTGGTCTGTCTGAACCTTGTTGGTATTCCTGTGCAAATAGTTGTCCCTGAGCCAGTGTTGCAGATTAGCACATTCTAAAGACAAGGACTACGTGCTGAGGGATGCACTAAAGCTTGGTTCAGCACCGCAGAGGCAGAATGGGGGAAGGTCACTGTCTAAGGCCTTTCAGACATAGTGAACACAGGGTCAGTGAATTCTACAGAATACACCGGGGATCTATGGCTCACATTGAATGTATATAGTCATCATTACATGTACCACAATTGTATGTGGGTGGCACGGTAGCAGAGTAGTCGGCACGTTTGGTCCCTACATCACCCAATGCAGCTAATGTCGGTGCCCACATCACAGAGTTTCAGCTAATGTGGGTCCCTACATAACTGAGTGTCAGCAAATGTGGGTCCCTACATCTCCGAGTGTCAGCTAATGTGGGTCCCTACATCATTGAGTGTCAGCTAATGTGGGTCCCTACATAACTGAGTGTCAGCTAATGTGGGTCTCCACATTATCGAGTGTCAGCTATTGAGGGTCTCTACATCACCGAGTGTCAGCTAATGTGGGTCCCTGCATCACCGAGTGTCAGCTAATGTGGGTCTCCACTTACCGAGTGTCAGCTAATGTGGGTCTCCACTTACCGAGTGTCAACTATTGAGGTTCTCTACATCACTGAGTATCAGCTAATGTGGGTCCCTACATCATTGAGTGTCAGCTAATGTGGGTCCCTACATAACTGAGTGTCAGCTAATGTGGGTCTCCACATTATCGAGTGTCAGCTATTGAGGTTCTCTACATCACTGAGTGTCAGCAAATGTGGGGCCCGAGATCATCGAGTGTCAGCTAATGTGTGTCCGTACATCACCGAGTGTCAGCTAATGTGGGTCCCGACATCATTGAGTGTCAGCTAATGTGGGTTCCTACATCACAGAGTGTCAGCTAATGTGGGTTCCTACATCACTGAGTGTCAGCTAATGTGGGTCACTACATCACCGAGTGTCAGCAAATGTGGGTCCCGACATCACCGAGTGTCAGCTAATGTGGGTTCCTACATCACTGAGTGTCAGCAAATGTGTGTCCTACATCAACGAGTGTCAGCTAATGTGGGTCTCCACATTACCGAGTGTCAGCTAATGAAGGTCTCTACATCACCGAGTGTCAGCTAATTTCGGTCTCCGCATTACCGAGTGTCAGCTATTGAGGATCTCTACCTCACCGAGTGTCAGCTAATGTGGGTCGCTAGATCACTGAGTGTCAGCAAATGTGGGTCCCGACATCACCGAGTGTCAGCTAATGTGGGTCCCTACATCACCGAGTGTCAGCTAATGTGTGTCCTACATCACCGAGTGTCAGCTAATGTGTGTCCTACATCACCGAGTGTCAGCTAATGTGTGTCCTACATCACCGAGTGTCAGCTAATGTGGGTCCCGACATCATTGAGTGTCAGCTAATGTGTGTCCCCAGATCTCCGAGTGTCAGATATGTGGGTCCTACATCACCGAGTGTCAGCTAATGTGTGTCCCCAGATCTCCGAGTGTCAGATATGTGGGTCCTACATCACCGAGTGTCAGCTAATGTGTGTCCCCAGATCTCCGAGTGTCAGATATGTGGGTCCTACATCACCAAGTGTCAGCTAATGTGGGTCCTACATCACCAAGTGTCAGCTATTGTGGGTCTCTACATCACCGAGTGTCAGCTAATGTGGGTCCCTACATCACCGAGTGTCAGCTAATGTTGTTCCCTAAATCACCGAGTGTCAGCTAATGTGGGTGCCGACATACTGAGTATCAGCTAATGTGGGTGCCGACATCACTGAGTATCAGCTAATGTGGGTCCCTACATCATTGAGTGTCAGCTAATGTGGGTCCCTACATAACTGAGTGTCAGCTAATGTGGGTCCCTACATAACTGAGTGTCAGCTAATGTGGGTCTCCACATTACCGAGTGTCAGCTATTGAGGGTCTCTACATCACCGAGTGTCAGCTAATGTGGGTCCCTACATCACCGAGTGTCAGCTAATGTGGATCTCCACATTACCGAGTGTCAGCTATTGAGGGTCCCTACATCACCGTGTGTCAGCTAATGTGGGTCCTTACATCACTGAGTGTCAGCTAATGTGGGTCCCTACATCACTGAGTGTCAGCAAATGTGGGTCCCTACATCACCAAGTGTCAGCTAATGTGGGTCCCTCCATCACCGAGTGTCAGCTAATGTGGATCTCCACATTACCGAGTGTCAGCTATTGAGGGTCCCTACATCACCGTGTGTCAGCTAATGTGGGTCCTTACATCACTGAGTGTCAGCTAATGTGGGTCCCTACATCACTGAGTGTCAGCAAATGTGGGTCCCTACATCACCGAGTGTCAACTAATGTGGGTCTCCACATTACCGAGTGTCAGCCATTGAAGGTCTCTACATCACCGAGTGTCAGCTAATGTGGATCTCCACATTACCGAGTGTCAGCTATTGAGGGTCCCTACATCACCGTGTGTCAGCTAATGTGGGTCCTTACATCACTGAGTGTCAGCTAATGTGGGTCCCTACATCACTGAGTGACAGCTAAAGTGTGTCCCTACATCATCGAGTTTCAACTAATGCGGGTCCCTTCATTACTAAGTGTCAGCTAATGTGAATCCCCACATCACAAAGTGTCAGCTAATGTGAATCCCCACATCACCTAGTGTCAGCTAACGTGGGTCCCGACATCATTGAGTGCCAGCTAATGTGGCTCCTACATCACCGAGTGTCATCTAATGTGTGTCCCCAGATCTCCGAGTGTCAGCTAATGTGGGTCCTACATCACCAAGTGTCAGCTAATGTGGGTCCCGAGATCACTGAGAGTCAGCTAATATGGGTCCCTACATGACTGAGTGTCAGCTATTGTGGGTCCCTACATCACTGAGTGTCAGCTAACGTGGGTCCCGACATCATTGAGTGCCAGTTAATGTGGCTCCTACATCACCGAGTGTCATCTAATGTGTGTCCCCAGATCTCCGAGTGTCAGCTAATGTGGGTCCTACATCACCAAGTGTCAGCTAATGTGGGTCCTGAGATCACTGAGAGTCAGCTAATATGGGTCCCTACATGACTGAGTGTCAGCTATTGTTGGTCCCTACATCACTGAGTGTCATCAAATCTGGGTCCCTACATCACTGAGTGTCAGCTAATGTGGGTCTCCACATTACCGAGTGTCAGCTATTGAGGGTCTCCACATTACCGAGTGTCAGCTATTGAGGGTCTCTTCATCACCGAGTGTCAGCTAATGTTGGTCCCTACATCACTGAGTGTCAGCAAATGTGTGTCCTACATCAACGAGTGTCAACTAATGCGGGTCCCTACATTACTAAGTGTCAGCTAATGTGAATCCCCACATCACTGAGCGTCAGCTAATGTGTGTCCCTACATCACCGAGTGTCAGCTAATGTGTGTCCTACATCACCGAGTGTCAGCTAATGTGGGTCCCGACATCATGGAGTGCCAGCTAATGTGGGTCCTACATCACCGAGTGACAGCTAATGTGGGTCCCGACATCATGGAGTGCCAGCTAATGTGTGTCCTACATCACCGAGTGTCAGCTAATGTGGGTCCCGACATCATGGAGTGCCAGCTAATGTGTGTCCCTACATCACCGAGCGACAGCTAATGTGTGTCCTACATCACCGAGTGTCAGCTAATGTGGGTCCCCACATCACTGAGCGTCAGCTGATGTGTGTCCCCAGATCTCCGAGTGTCAGCTAATGTGGGTCCTTACATCACCAAGTGTCAGCTCATGTGGGTCCCTACATCACCAAGTGTCAGCTAATGTGGGTCCCGAGATCACTGAGTGTCAGCTAATGTGGGTCCGACATCACCAAGTGTCAGCTAATGTGGGTCCCTACATGACTGAGTGTCAGCTATTGTGGGTCCCTACATGACTGAGTGTCAGCTAATGTGGGTCCCAACATCACTGAGTGTCAGCTAATGTGGGTCCTACATCACCGAGTGTCAGCTAATGTGTGTCCCCACATCACCGAGTGTCAGCTAATGTGGGTCCCTACATCACCGAGTGTCAGCTAATGTGTGTCCCCAGATCTCTGAGTGTCAGATATGTGGGTCCTACATCACCAAGTGTCAGGTAATGTGGGTCCTACATCACCAAGTGTCAGGTAATGTGGGTCCTATATCACCAAGTGTCAGCTAATGTGGGTCCTTACATCACCGAGTGTCAGTATTGTGGGTCCTTACATCACCGAGTGTCAGCTAATGTGGGTCCCCACATCACTGAGTGTCAGCTAACGTGGGTCCCTACATCACCGAGTGACAGCTAATGTGGGTCCTTACATCACTGAGTGTCAGCTAATGTGGGTCACTACATCACCGAGTGACAGCTAATGTGGGTCCTTACATCACTGAGTGTCAGCTAATGTGGGTCACTACATCACCGAGTGACAGCTAATGTGGGTCCTTACATCACTGAGTGTCAGCTAATGTGGGTCACTACATCACCGAGTGTCAGCTAATGTGGGTCCTTACATAACTGAGTGTCAGCTAATGTGGGTCTCCACATTACCGAGTGGCAGCTAATGTGGGTCCCTACATCACTGAGTGTCAGCTAATGTGGGTCTCCACATTACCGAGTGGCAGCTAATGTGGGTCCCTACATCACCGAGTGTCAGGTAATGTTGTTCCCTACATCACCGAGTGTCAGCTAATGTGGGTCCCTACATCACCGAGGGTCAGCTAATGTTGTTCCCTACATCACCGAGTGTCAGCTAATGTGGGTCCTTACATCACCGAGTGTCAGCTATTGAGGGTCTCTACATCACCGAGTGTCAGCTAATGTGGGTCCCTACTTCACCGAGTGTCAGCTAATGTTGTTCCCTACATCACCGAGTGTCAGCTAATGTGGGTGCCGACATCACTGAGTATCAGCTAATGTGGGTCCCTAAATCACCGAGTGTCAGCAAATGTGGGTCCCTACATCATTGAGTGTCAGCTAATGTGGGTCCCTACATAACTGAGTGTCAGCTAATGTGGGTCTCCACATTACCGAGTGTCAGCTATTGAGGGTCTCTACATCACCGAGTGTCAGCTAATGTGGGTCTCTTCATCACCGAGTGTCAGCTAATGAGGGTCTCTACATCACCGAGTGTCAGCTAATGTGGGTCCCTAAATCACCGAGTGTCAGCTAATGTGGGTCTCCACATTACCGAGTGTCAGCTAATGTGGGTCCCTAAATCACCGAGTGTCAGCTATTGAGGGTCTCCACATTACCGAGTGTCAGCTATTGAGGATCTCTACATCACCGAGTGTCAGCTAATGTGGGTCCCGACATCACCGAGTGTCAGCTAATGTGGGTTCCTACATCACTGAGTGTCAGCAAATGTGTGTCCTACATCAACGAGTGTCAGCTAATGTGGGTCCCCACATTACCGAGTGTCAGCTAATGAAGGTCTCTACATCACCGAGTGTCAGCTAATTTCGGTCTCCGCATTACCGAGTGTCAGCTAATGTGGGTCGCTAGATCACTGAGTGTCAGCAAATGTGGGTCCCGACATCACCGAGTGTCAGCTAATGTGGGTCCCTACATCACCGAGTGTCAGCTAATGTGTGTCCTACATCACCGAGTGTCAGCTAATGTGTGTCCTACATCACCGAGTGTCAGCTAATGTGGGTCCCGACATCATTGAGTGCCAGGTAATGTGGGTCCTCCATTACCGAGTGACAGCTAATGTGGGTCCCTACATCACCGAGTGTCAGCTAATGTGTGTCCCCAGATCTCCGAGTGTCAGATATGTGGGTCCTACATCACCGAGTGTCAGCTAATGTGTGTCCCCAGATCTCCGAGTGTCAGATATGTGAGTCCTACATCACCAAGTGTCAGCTAATGTGGGTCCTACATCACCAAGTGTCAGCTATTGAGGGTCCCTACATCACTGAGTGTCATCAAATGTGGGTCCCTACATCACTGAGTGTCAGCTAATGTGGGTCTCCACATTACCGAGTGGCAGTTATTGGGGTCTCTACATCACCGAGTGTCAGCTAATGTGGGTCCCTACATCACCGAGTGTCAGCTAATGTTGTTCCCTACATCACCGAGTGTCAGCTAATGTGGGTGCCGACATCACTGAGTATCAGCTAATGTGGGTGCCGACATCACTGAGTATCAGCTAATGTGGGTCCCTACATCATTGAGTGTCAGCTAATGTGGGTCCCTACATAACTGAGTGTCAGCTAATGTGGGTCCCTACATAACTGAGTGTCAGCTAATGTGGGTCCCTCCATCATTGAGTGTCAACTAATGTGGGTCCCTACATAACTGAGAGTCAGCTAATGTGGGTCTCCACATTACCGAGTGTCAGCTATTGAGGGTCTCTACATCACCGAGTGTCAGCTAATGTGGATCTCCACATTACCGAGTGTCAGCTATTGAGGGTCTCTACATCACCGAGTGT
This sequence comes from Scyliorhinus torazame, assembly GCF_047496885.1. NCBI lineage: Eukaryota > Metazoa > Chordata > Chondrichthyes > Carcharhiniformes > Scyliorhinidae > Scyliorhinus > Scyliorhinus torazame. The sequence goes on from NC_092724.1 coordinate 89,510,264, forward strand.
CAGCTAATGTGGGTCCCTACATCACCGAGTGTCAGCTAATGTGGATCTCCACATTACCGAGTGTCAGCTATTGAGGGTCTCTACATCACCGAGTGTCAGCTAATGTGGATCTCCACATTACCGAGTGTCAGCTATTGAGGGTCTCTACATCACCGAGTGTCAGCTAATGTGGGACCCGACATCACCGAGTGTCAGCTAATGTGGGTCTCCACATTACCGAGTGTCAGCTATTGAAGGTCTCTACATCACCGAGTTTCAGCTAATGTGGGTCCCGACGTCACCAAGTGTCAGCTAATGTGGGTCCTACATCACCGAGTGTCAGCTAATGTGGGTCTCCACATTACCGAGTGTCAGCTATTGAAGGTCTCTACATCACCGAGTTTCAGCTAATGTGGGTCCCTACATCACCGAGTGTCAGCTAATGTGGGTCCTACATCACCGAGTGTCAGCTAATGTGTGTCCCTACATCACCGAGTGTCAGCTAATGTGTGTCCCGACATCACCGAGTGTCAGCTAATGTGGGTCCTGCATCACCGAGTGTCAGCTAATGTGGGTCCTGGAGCACCGAGTGACAGCTAATGTGGGTCCCGACGTCACCAAGTGTCAGCTAATGTGTGTCCCCAGATCTCCGAGTGACAGCTAATGTGGGTCCCGACGTCACCAAGTGTCAGCTAATGTGTGTCCCCAGATCTCCGAGTGACAGCTAATGTGGGTCCTGGATCACCGAGTGTCAGGTAATGTGGGTCCCGACATCACCAAGTGTCAGCTAATGTGTGTCCCCAGATCTCCGAGTGTCAGCTAATGTGGGTCCTGGATCACCGAGTGTCAGGTAATGTGGGTCCCGACATCACAAAGTGTCAGCTAATGTGGGTCCTACATCACCGAGTGACAGCTAATGTGGGTCCCTACATCACCGAGTGTCAGCTAATGTATGTCCCCAGATCTCCGAGTGTCAGCTAATGTGGGTCCTACATCACCAAATTTCAGCTAATGTGGATCCTTACATCACCAAGTGTCAGCTAATGTGGGTCCCTACATCACCGAGTGTCAGCTAATGTGTGTCCTACATCACCGAGTGTCAGCTAATTTCGGTCTCCGCATTACCGAGTGTCAGCTAATGTGGGTCCCTACATCACCGAGTGTCAGCTAATTTCGGTCTCCGCATTACCGAGTGTCAGCTAATGTGGGTCCCTACATCACCGAGTGTCAGCTAATGTGTGTCCTACATCACCGAGTGTCAGCTAATGTGTGTCCCCAGATCTCCGAGTGTCAGATATGTGGGTCCTACATCACCGAGTGTCAGCTAATGTGTGTCCCCAGATCTCCGAGTGTCAGATATGTGAGTCCTACATCACCAAGTGTCAGCTAATGTGGGTCCTACATCACCAAGTGTCAGCTATTGTGGGTCCCTACATCACTGAGTGTCATCAAATGTGGGTCCCTACATCACTGAGTGTCAGCTAATGTGGGTCTCCACATTACCGAGTGGCAGTTATTGGGGTCTCTACATCACCGAGTGTCAGCTAATGTGGGTCCCTACATCACCGAGTGTCAGCTAATGTTGTTCCCTACATCACCGAGTGTCAGCTAATGTGTGTCCTCCATTACCGAGTGACAGCTAATGTTGTTCCCTACATCACCGAGTGTCAGCTAATGTGGGTGCCGACATCACTGAGTATCAGCTAATGTGGGTGCCGACATCATTGAGTGTCAGCTAATGTGGGTCCCTACATAACTGAGTGTCAGCTAATGTGGGTCCCTACATAACTGAGTGTCAGCTAATGTGGGTCCCTACATCATTGAGTGTCAACTAATGTGGGTCCCTACATAACTGAGAGTCAGCTAATGTGGGTCTCCACATTACCGAGTGTCAGCTATTGAGGGTCTCTACATCACCGAGTGTCAGCTAATGTGGATCTCCACATTACCGAGTGTCAGCTATTGAGGGTCTCTACATCACCGAGTGTCAGCTAATGTGGGTCCCTACATCACCGAGCGTCAGCTAATGTGGATCTCCACATTACCGAGTGTCAGCTATTGAGGGTCTCTACATCACCGAGTGTCAGCTAATGTGGATCTCCACATTACCGAGTGTCAGCTATTGAGGGTCTCTACATCACCGAGTGTCAGCTAATGTGGGACCCGACATCACCGAGTGTCAGCTAATGTGGGTCTCCACATTACCGAGTGTCAGCTATTGAAGGTCTCTACATCACCGAGTTTCAGCTAATGTGGGTCCCGACGTCACCAAGTGTCAGCTAATGTGGGTCCTACATCACCGAGTGTCAGCTAATGTGGGTCTCCACATTACCGAGTGTCAGCTATTGAAGGTCTCTACATCACCGAGTTTCAGCTAATGTGGGTCCCTACATCACCGAGTGTCAGCTAACGTGGGTCCTGACATCATTGAGTGCCAGGTAATGTGGGTCCTCCATTACCGAGTGACAGCTAATGTGGGTCCCTACATCACCGAGTGTCAGCTAATGTGGGTCCTACATCACCGAGTGTCAGCTAATGTGTGTCCCTACATCACCGAGTGTCAGCTAATGTGTGTCCCGACATCACCGAGTGTCAGCTAATGTGGGTCCTGCATCACCGAGTGTCAGCTAATGTGGGTCCCGACATCACCGAGTGTCAGCTAATGTGGGTCCTGCATCACCGAGTGTCAGCTAATGTGGGTCCTGGAGCACCGAGTGACAGCTAATGTGGGTCCCGACGTCACCAAGTGTCAGCTAATGTGTGTCCCCAGATCTCCGAGTGACAGCTAATGTGGGTCCCGACGTCACCAAGTGTCAGCTAAAGTGTGTCCCCAGATCTCCGAGTGACAGCTAATGTGGGTCCTGGATCACCGAGTGTCAGGTAATGTGGGTCCCGACATCACCAAGTGTCAGCTAATGTGTGTCCCCAGATCTCCGAGTGTCAGCTAATGTGGGTCCTGGATCACCGAGTGTCAGGTAATGTGGGTCCCGACATCACCAAGTGTCAGCTAATGTGGGTCCTACATCACCGAGTGACAGCTAATGTGGGTCCCTACATCACCGAGTGTCAGCTAATGTATGTCCCCAGATCTCCGAGTGTCAGCTAATGTGGGTCCTACATCACCAAATTTCAGCTAATGTGGATCCTTACATCACCAAGTGTCAGCTAATGTGGGTCTCCACATTACCGAGTGTCAGCTATTGAGGGTCCCTACATCACCGAGTGTCAGCTAATGTGTGTCCCGACATCACCGAGTGTCAGCTAATGTGTGTCCTACATCACCGAGTGACAGCTAATGTGTGTCCCCAGATCTCCGCGTGTCAGCTAATGTGGGTCCCTACATGACTGAGTGTCAGCTAATGTGTGTCCTTACATCACCGAGTGTCAGCTAATGTGGGTCCTACATCACCAAGTGTCAGCTAATGTGGGTCACTACCTCACCGAGTGACAGCTAATGTGGGTCCCTCCATCACCGAGTGGCAGCTAATGTGGGTCCCTCCATCACCGAGTGTCAGCTAATGTGGGTCCTTACATCACCGAGTTTCAGCTAATGTGGGTCCTACATCACCAAATGTCAGCTAATGTAGGTCCTACATCACCAAGTGTCAGCTAATGTGGGTCCCTACATCGCTGAGTGTCAGCTAATGTGGGTCCTAGATCACCGAGTGTCAGCTAATGTGTGTCCCTACATCACCAAGGGTCAGCTAATGTGGGTCCCTAATGAGTTAATGAGCTAATGAGTGTCAACTAATGGAAATCCCACCAACATCAATGAATATCAATCAATGTGAATCTCAGCCGTATTAACCAATGTTCAATTATAGTAATCTCCCAGGCTGGAAGCGCTGCACCAGGGGAGGCGCTGTCTTTTTAGTGAGATGTTAAATCGCAGCACAATCTGGGTTGTCATGTGGATGTAAAGTGCAGGGTTGTTCTCCCTGGTGTCTTACATAGAACATAGAAAATACAGCACAGAACAGGCCCTTCGGCCCACGATGTTGTGCCGGACCTTTGTCCTAGATTAATCATAGATTATCATTGAATTTACAGTGCAGAAGGAGGCCATTCGGCCCTTTGAGTCTGCACCAGCTCTTGGAAAGAGCACCCGACCCAAACTCAACACCTCCACCCAACACCAAGGGCAATTTGAACATTAAGAGCAATTTATCATTGGCCTTGCCCTTTATTTTTCCCTCTATCAACAGCACCAAAACAGATTACCTGATCCGTGCCAAATTGCTGCCTGTATGAGCAATGGAAAAATGATTCAATTTCTGCCAATAGTAGCAGAGATGTAGAGGAACAGATTGGGAAACAGATTTTGGAAAGGTGCAGAAGTCACAGGGTAGTAGTCAGGGGTGACTTTAACTTCCCAAATATTGAGTGGAAACTCTTTAGATCAAATAGTTTGGATGGGGTGGTGTTTGTGCAGTGTGTCCAGGAAGCTTTTCTAACACAGTATGTAGATTGTCCGACCAGAGGAGGGGCAATATTGGATTTAGTACTTGGTAATGAACCAGGGCAAGTGATAGATTTGTTAGTGGGGGAGCATTTTGGAGATAGTGACCACAATTCTGTGACTTTCACTTTAGTAATGGAGAGGGATAGGTGCGTGCAACAGGGCAAGGTTTACAATTGGGGGATGGGTAAATACGATGTTGTCAGACATGAATTGAAGTGCATAAGTTGGGAACATAGGCTGTCAGGGAAGGACACAAGTGAAATGTGGAACTTGTTCAAGGAACAGGTACTACGTGTCCTTGATATGTATGACCCTGTCAGGCAGGGAAGAGATGGTCGAGTGAGGGAACCATGGTTGACAAGAGAGGTTGAATGGCTTGTTAAGAGGAAAAAGGAGACTTATGTAAGGCTGAGGAAGCAAGGTTCAGACAGGGCATTGGAGGGATACAAGATAGCCAGGAGGGAACTGAAGAAAGGGATTAGGAGAGCTAAGAGAGGGCATGAACAATCTTTGGCGGGTAGGATCAAGGAAAACCCCAAGGCCTTTTACACATATGTGAGAAATATGAGAATGACTAGAACGAGCGTAGGTCCGATCAAGGACAGTAGCGGGAAATTGTGTATTGAGTCTGAAGAGATAGGAGAGGTCTTGAACGAGTACTTTTCTTCTGTATTTACAAATGAGAGGGGTGTTATTGTTGGAGAGTACAGTGTGAAACAGATTGGTAAGCTCGAGGAAATACTTGTTAGGAAGGAAGATGTGTTGGACATTTCGAAAAACCTGAGGATAGACAAGTCCCCCAGGCCTGACGGGATATATCCAAGGATTCTATGGGAAGCAAGAGATGAAATTGCGGAGCCGTTGGCAATGATTTTTTCGTCCTCACTGTCAACAGGGGTGGTACCAGGGGATTGGAGAGTTGCGAATGTCGTGCCCCTGTTCAAAAAAGGGTCTAGGGATAACCCTGGGAATTACAGGCCAGTTAGTCTTACTTCGGTGGTAGGCAAAGTAATGGAAAGGGTACTGAAGGATAGGATTTCTGAGCATCTGGAAAGACACTGCTTGATTAGGGATAGTTAGCACGGATTTGTGAGGGGTAGGTCTTGCCTTACAAGTCTTATTGAATTCTTTGAGGAGGTGACCAAGCATGTGGATGAAGGTAAAGCAGTGGATGTAGTGTACATGGATTTTAGTAAGGCATTTGATAAGGTTCCCCATGGTAGGGTTCTGCAGAAAGTAAGGAGGCATGGGATAGTGGGAAATTTGGCCAGTTGGATAACGATCTGGCTGACCGATAGAAGTCAGAGAGTGGTGGTGGATGGCAAATATTCAGCCTGGATCCCAGTTACCAGTGGCGTACCGCAGGGATCAGTTCTGGGTCCTCTGCTGTTTGTGATTTTCATTAATGACTTGGATGAGGGAGTTGAAGGGTGGGTCAGTAAATTTGCAGACGATACGAAGATTGGTGGAGTTGTGGATAGTAAGGAGGGCTGTTGTCGGCTGCAAAGAGACATAGATAGGATGCAGAGCTGGGCTGAGAAGTGGCAGATGGAGTTTAACCCTGAAATGTGTGAGGTTGTCCATTTTGGAAGGACAAATATGAATGCGGAATACAGAGTTAACGGTAGAGTTCTTGGCAATGTGGAGGAGCAGAGAGATCTTGGGGTCTATGTTCACACATCTTTGAAAGTTGCCACTCAAGTGGATAGAGCTGTGAAAAAGGCCTATGGTGTGCTCGCGTTCATTAACAGAGGGATTGAATTTAAGAGCCGTGAGGTGATGATGCAGCTGTACAAAACTTTGGTAAGGCCACATTTGAAGCTTTGGAAAAGGTGCAAAGAAGATTTACCAGGATGTTGCCTGGTATGGAGAGTAGGTCTTACGAGGAAAGGTTGAGGGTGCTAGGCCTTTTCTCATTAGAACGGAGAAGGATGAGGGGTGACTTGATAGAGGTTTATAAGATGATCAGGGGAATAGATAGAGTAGACAGTCAGAGACTTTTTCCCCGGGTGGAACAAACCATTACAAGGGGACATAAATTTAAGGTGAAAGGTGGAAGATATAGGAGGGATATCAGAGGTAGGTTCTTTACCCAGAGAGTAGTGGGGGCATGGAATGCACTGCCTGTGGAAGTAGTTGAGTCGGAACAATTAGGGACCTTCAAGCAGCTATTGGATAGGTACATGGATTACGGTAAAATGATATAGTGTAGATTTTTTTGTTCTTAAGGGCAGCACGGTAGCATTGTGGATAGCACAATTGCTTCACAGCTCCAGGGTCCCAGGTTCGATTCCGGCTTGGGTCACTGTCTGTGCGGAGTCTGCACATCCTCCCCGTGTCTGCGTGGGTTTCCTCCGGGTGCTCCGGTTTCCTCCCACAGTCCAAAGATGTGCAGCTTAGGTGGATTGGCCATGATAAATTGCCCTTAGTGTCCAAAATTGCCCTTGGTGTTGGGTGGAGGTGTTGAGTTTGGGTAGGGTGCTCTTTCCAAGAGCCGGTGCAGACTCAAAGGGCCGAATGGCCTCCTTCTGCACTGTAAATTCAATGATAATCTATGATTAATCTAGGATAAAGGTTCGGCACAGCATCGTGGGCCGAAGGGCCTGTTCTGTGCTGTAGTTTCTATGTTCTATGTTCTATGTTCAAATGCACCCCATTGGCTGTACAGCACTTTTGGATATCCTGAGGTCATGAAAGGCAGCATGTAAATGTAAACCTTCTCGTTTTTTTCCAGTAGGTTGGTAATCTGTTCTGACACATTGCAGAATTGTGCCTCAGACTTCACCCTCAGCAGGTCTTATATATTGCAACGTTCCTGGAAAGTGGCAGGTTTATGGCCCTTTAATGTCAATGGATAGTGTAGCCATCTGGAATGGCCACTTACAACAAGAACATGGACGTTCGCAAAGCCGAAAGGGAAATATGGACAATGTAAGATTCAGGCAGGCACAGAGCCTGAATGTATATTCGCGAGCAGAGAATCCAGACAGCATCGAAACCCCCCAACCGATTAGCATTTTAATGGCCCATCTCCGTAAGACAAAGGATTGATACTCAGGTAACGGATACAAGCCCAGACATTTCGGCGCCACTCCCTGTACTCCGGAAGCATAGAACATAGAACAATACAGCGCAGTACAGGCCCTTCGGCCCACGATGTTGCACCGACATGGGAAGTCAAAAAACAAAAGCCATCTAACCTACACTATGCCATTAGCATCCATATGCTTATCCAATAAACTTTTAAATGCCCTCAATGTTGGCGAGTTCACTACTGTTGCAGGTAGGGCATTCCACGGCCTCACCACTCTTTGCGTAAAGAACCTACCTCTGACCTCTGTCCTATATCTATTACCCCTCAGTTTAAGGCTATGTCCCCTCATGCTAGCCATTTCCATCCGCGGGAGAAGGCTCTCACTGTCCACCCTATCTAACCCCCTGATCATTTTGTATGCCTCTATTAAGTCTCCTCTTAACCTTCTTCTCTCTAACGAAAACAACCTCAAGTCCATCAGCCTTTCCTCATAAGATTTTCCCTTCAGACCAGGCAACATCCTGGTAAATCTCCTCTGCACCCGTTCCAAAGCTTCCACGTCCTTCCTATAATGAGGTGACCAGAACTGTACGCAATACTCCAAATGCGGCCGTACCAGAGTTTTGTACAGCTGCAACATGACCTCATGACTCCGGAACTCAATCCCTCTACCAATAAAGGCCAACACTCCATAGGCCTTCTTCACAACCCTATCAACCTGGGTGGCAACTTTCAGGGATCTATGTACATGGACAACGAGATCCCTCTGCTCATCCACACTTCCAAGAACTTTACCATTAGCCAAATATTCCGCATTCCTGTGATTCCTTCCAAAGTGAATCACCTCACACTTCTCTACATTAAACTCCATTTGCCACCTCTCAGTCCAGCTCTGCAGCTTATCTATGTCCCTCTGTAACCTGCAACATCCTTCCGCACTGTCGACAACACCACTGACTTTAGTGATGTCTGCAAATTTACTCACCCACCCTTCTGCGCCCTCCTCTTGGTCATTGATAAAAATGACAAACAGCAACGGCCCCAGAACAGATCCTTGTGGTACGCCACTTGTAACTGAACTCCATTCTGAACATTTCCCATCAACCACCACCCTCTGTCTTCTTTCAGCTAGCCAATTTCTGATCCACATCTCTAAATCACCCTCAATCCCCAGCCTCCGTATTTTCTGCAAAAGCCTACCGTGGGGAACCTCATCAAACGCTTTACTGAAATCCATATACACCACATCAACTGCTCTACCCTCGTCTACCTGTTCAGTCACCTTCTCAAAGAACTCGATAAGGTTTGTGAGGCATGACCTACACTTCACAAAGCCATGCTGACTATCCCTAATCATATTATGCCTACCTAGATGATTATAAATCTTGTCTCTTATAATCCCCTCCAAGACTTTACCCACTACAGACGTGAGGCTCACCGGTCTATAGTTGCCGGGGTTGTCTCTACTCCCCTTCTTGAACAAAGGGACCACATTTGCTATCCTCCAGTCCTCTGGCACTATTCCTGTAGCCAATGATGACATAAAAATCAAGGCCAAAGGCTCAGCAATCTCTTCTGGCTTCCCAGAGAATCCTAGGATAAATTCCATCAGGCCCCGGGGACTTATCTATTTTCAGCCTGTCCAGAATTGCCAACACCTCTTCCCTTCGTACCTCAATGCCATCTATTCTAATAGCCTGGGTCTCAGCATTCTCCTCCACAACATTCTCTTTTTCCTGAGTGAATACTGCCGAAAAATATTCATTTAGTATCTCGCCTATCTCTTCAGACTCCACACACAACTTCCCATCCCTGTCCTTGACTGGCCCTACTCTTACCCTAGTCATTCGCTTATTCCTGACATACCTATAGAAAGCTTTTGGGTTTTCCTTGATCCTACCTGCCAAATACTTCTCATGTCCCCTCCTTGCTCATCATAGTTCTCTCTTTAGATCCTTCCTCGCTACCTTGTAACTATCAAGCGCCCCAACTGAAACTTCACACCTCGTCTTCACATAGGCCTCCTTCTTCCTCTTAACAAGAGATTCCACTTCTTTGGTAAACCATGGTTCCCTCGCTCGACACCTTCCTCCCTGCCTGACCGGTACGTACTTATCAAGAACACGCAGTAGCTGTTCCTTGAACAAGCTCCACATATCCAGTGTGCCCAACACTTGCAGCCTACTTCTCCAACCTATCCCCCCCAATTCATGTCTAATGGCATCATAATTGCCCTTCCCCCAGCTATAACTCTTGCCCTGCGGGGTATACTTATCCCTTTCCATCACTAATGTAAACATCACCGAATTGTGGTCACTGTCCCCAAAGTGCTCACCTACCTCCAAATCTAACACCTGGCCTGGTTCATTACCCAAAACCAAATCCAATGTGGCCTCTCCTCTTGTTGGCCTGTCTACATATTGTGTCAGGAAACCCTCCTGCACACATTGTGCAAAAAACGACCCATCTAATGTACTCGAACTATATCTTTTCCAGTCAATATTTGGAAAGTTAAAGTCTCCCATAATAACTACCCTGTTACTTTCGCTCTTATTCAGAATCATCTTCGCCATCCTTTCCTCTACATCCCGAGAACTATTTGGAGGCCTATAGAAAACTCCCAACAGGGTGACCTCTCCTTTCCTGTTTCTAACCTCAGCCCATACTACCTCGGAAGAAGAGTCCCCATCTAGCATCCTCTCCGCCACCGTAATACTGTTTTTGACTAGCAGCGCCACACCTCCCCCTCTTTTGCCTCCTTCTCTGAGCTTACTAAAACACCTAAACCCCGGAACCTGCAACAACCATTCCTGTCCCTGCTCTATCCATGTCTCCGAAATGGCCACAACATCGAAGTCCCAGGTACCAACCCATGCTGCCAGTTCCCCTACCTTATTTCGTATAATCCTGGCATTGAAGTAGACACACTTCAAACCACCTACCTGAACACTGGCCCCCTCCTGCGAAGTCAAATCTGTGCTCCTGACCTCTATACTCTCAATCTCTCGTACCCTAAAACTACAATCCCGGTTCCCATGCCCCTGCTGCATTAGTTTAAACCCCCCCAAAGAGCACTAACAAATCTCCCCCCCCAGGATATTTGTGCCCCTCAGGTTCAGATTTAGACCATCCTGTCTGTAGAGGTCCCACCTTCCCCAGAAAGAGCCCCAGTTATCCAGAAATCTGAATCCCTCCCGCCTGCACCATCCCTGTAGCCACGTGTTTAATTACTCTCTCTCCGTATTCCTCATCTCATTATCACATGGCACGGGCAACAACCCAGAGATAACAACTCTGTTTGTTCTCGTTCTGAGCTTCCATCCCAGCTCCCTGAAAGCCTGCCTGACATCCTTGTCCCCTTTCCTACCTATGTCGTTAGTGCCAATGTGGACCACGACTTGGGGCTGCTCCCCCAGCAAGGTCAATGACCGTTTAGGTCACGCCCAGACATCAAGGCACCCGCCCCTTTATTGGCTCAGATCAAAGGCAGTGATCGAGCACAGCCCAATTAATTGAGTCCAAACCTAAGGACCGCCCAAAAGAGCGCGAAACCCCCCAATGATAAAGAGAGACACTGCCATGTGTTCGGCCTCTTTTGGACCTGGCGCTCCGGCAACATCCACCTCCAATTGCAGCGCCACCAGAAGCAAGTTCAAGTTCAACGCCCGCTATCAGACGGATGATCCTAGCTGAACCGCAATTACTTCTCCAGATCCAGCCGATCCAGATTCGAACAAAGGCCACTGTTCCTCTGACCTGAGCCGGGTGCCTGAAGTTATGTACAGGTTGTCATAGTTGTTAGGTGTAGTTTAGCTTGTAGTGTTTATGTTGCATGTGTGAGTTAATCTTGTGTGTAAATAAAGTACCATTGGGATCTTGAACTAACTAACTGGTTGTTGGGTCTTTGATCGATACCCGGTTGAACCTTATGGCAGTAGCATTTGATACCTGCCGTCTCTGAGAGCAAATCATATCAATATCTAGATAAAAGAGGGTCAACCTCATTGACTGCCATATTTATAGCAAGTAAATATAGCAACAATAGGCTATCTTCACAGCGTAAAGTAATCACCATCTCCTGGCAAACTGACTGCTTCCTGCAGGGCCCACTGAGGTGCAGGGTTCATGGAATGTTCCCATCGACATTTCTGCAACGTGGTACGGATTACCGCTTCACTGCTGATTAAGAAAAAAAATTTGCAAACACACATTTTATTTCTGTGAGTGATTTAACAGATTAAATCCAACCTCATGTACGTGCAGATTTTTTTTCAAACTCATCTTTATTTTGAGAAATCTGCATGAAGAAATTCACTGTCTCTCTTGGACAGTCTTGTCACCGTTATCCCTGTTTCCCTCTGATATCGATTCAAATGGCTCTGCGTCCCAGTGCAGTGAGATAAGGTTGACTCATTTGCATTGAGCACCATGCCTCTGTTAATGCCATATCTGCCCAATTAGAAACAGCACAGGGCTCCTGATAGACCCTGCAGCCTTATTCGCTTTTGATTAAACATGCGGAATTGGGGCAGAGCGACACACAAAAGAGGGATTTGTTGAAAGACAGCTGAGTGCAGGGGAGGTGCGAGTCAAAGGGTATCAGCTGTGACACACCATGCTCAATTCCCCCCCAGAGGATCCCACTTGTTTCACTTCCATTGACTCAGGCCGCTGCTTGGAACGTCACACAGCAATTAACAGCTATGGAATCTCACTCTGTCCCCATTTCAATCAGCAAAACCTATCTCCTTTCTGCTGTTAATTCTATCCGCAGGCTGAATGGGTGGATTTGGCTGAATGTGCAATTTGCATTTTGAAAAGTGCACTGGGCTGCAAACAATAGTTCATATCTGCTTTGTGAGCAATGACTGAGCTAATCGGGAAGCGAACTGCTCTAGCTGATGTGATGCTGAGTCATTTACACCAGATCAGTCCCAGGTTCCAGCCCCAGTCATTGCTGACCTCAGGCAGGGCAATAGCTGAGGATGGCTTGCTTGAGTGCTCTAATGAAGAGGCCCTGTTCACATTGGTCCAACCTTTAATCCTAAAACATCTAATCACGGTGAGGCACAACCTTTAGCTCAGTTGGCTGGACAGCTGGTTCGTGATGTGGAGTGTGACCAATAGCTTGGGTTCAATTCCTGTACCGGCTGAGCTTATTCAACTTTGCTCCTCGTCTGAGGTGTGGGGATCCTCAGGTTAATTCACCTCCAGCCAGCTCTCCCCCTCAAAGGGGAAAGCAGCCAATAGTCATTTGTCTTAAAAGACCTCCACATTGTCTCTAGGCTCGCCCCAGATTTTTCCAATGCAGTAAACCTTCCCAATGTACCCAATCCCTCTCCCAGCCCCGAGCACCTAGCTGTCTTCAGTACGTCTAGTTGTCTACAGTGAGTCCAGGCCACTTGGGCACAATTCCGTCCCAGCCCTTCTTCATAGGACCATACAAAAAATATGTACCTCAGCATATTGAGTGTTGATCCGCTTCATCCATCCGGCTCTTCTGTACGTGAAACAGTGACAGTAATGCCTAGAAGCTGGTCAACAACTTAGTGATCATTCCTCAAACTCTCCACACATGAGGAAAAGGATACACTTGGGCTGGGGCAAAACAAAAACTCCAGATAACAGGAAACATTCTGTACAGTTACACAGTGAGTGATCCTTACCCTGAATAAACAGTGACTCTGTAAAGAAACACAGTGAGTGACCCATACCCTGAATAAACAGTGACTCTGTACAGTTATGATGTGGAGATGCCGGCGTTGGACTGGGTTGAGCACAGTAAGAAGTCTTACAACACCAGGTTAAAGTCCAACAGGTTTGTTTCGATGTCACTAGCTTTCGGAGCGCTGCTCCTTCCTCAGGTGGATGAAGAGGTATGTTCCAGAAACATATACATATAGACAGATTCAAAGCTGCCAGACAATGCTTGGAATGCGAGCATTAGCAGGTGATTAAATCTTTACAGATCCAGAGATGGGGTAATCCCAGGTTAAAGAGGTGTGAATTGTGTCAAACCAGGACAGTTGGTAGGATTTCGCAGGCCAGATGGTGGGGGATGAATGTAATGCGACATGAATCCCAGGTCCCAGTTGAGGCCGCACTCATGTGTGCGGAACTTGGCTAGAAGCTTCTGCTCGGCGATTCTGCGTTGTCGCGCGTCCTGAAGGCCGCCTTGGAGAACGCTTACCCGGAGATCAGAGGCTGAATGCCCTTGACTGCTGAAGTGTTCCCCGACTGGAAGGGAACATTCTTGCCTGGTGATTGTCGCACAATGTCCGTTCATTCGTTGTCGCAGCGTCTGCATGGTCTCGCCAATGTACCACGCTTCGGGACATCCTTTCCTGCAGCGTATGAGGTAGACAACGTTGGCCGAGTCGCACGAGTATGTACCGCGTACCTGGTGGGTGGTGATCTCACGTGTAATGGTGGTATCCATATTGATGATCTGGCACGTCTTGCAGAGATTGCCATGGCAGGGTTGTGTGGTGTCGTGGTCACTGTTCTGAAGGCTGTGTAGCTTGCTGCAAACAATGGTTTGTTTGAGGTTGCGCGGTTGTTTGAAGGCAAGTAGTGGGGGTGACCATGGCAAGATGTTCATCGTCATTGATGACGTGTTGAAGGCTGTGAAGAAGATGTCGTAGTTTCTCCGCTCCGGGAAAGTACTGGACGACGAAGGGTATTCTGTCGGTTGTGTCCCATGTTTGTCTTCTGAGGAGGTCGGTGCGGTTTTTTTGCTGTGGCACGTTGGAACTGTCGATCGATGAGTCGAGCACCATATCCCGTTCGTGCGAGGGCATTTTTCAATGTCTATAGATGTCTGTTACGCTCCTCCTCGTCAGAGCAGATCCTGAGTATACGGAGAGCTTGTCCAAAGGGGATGGCTTCTTTAATGTGTTTAGGGTGGAAGCTGGAGAAATAGAGCATCGTGAGGTTATCCGTGGGTTTGCGGTAAAGCGAAGTGCTGAGGTGACCGTCCTTGATGGAGACGAGTGTGTCCAGAAATGCAACTGATTTTGGAGAGTAGTCCATGGTGAGTCTGATGGTTGGATGGAACTTATTGCTGTCAAGCATTGTCTGGCATGTTTGAATCTGTCTATATATATATGTTTCTGGAACATACCTCTTCATTCACCTGAGGAAGGAGCAGCGCTCCGAAAGCTAGTGACATCGAACAAACCTGTTGGACTTTAACCTGGTGTTATAAAACTTCTTTCTGTACAGTTACACAGTGAGTGACCCTTACCCTGAATAAACAGTGACTCTGTAAAGAAACACAGTGAGTGACCCCTTACTCTGAATAAACAGTGACTCTGTACAGTTACACAGTGAGTGACCCTTACCCTGAATAAACAGTGACTCTGTACAGTGACACAGTGAGTGACACTTACCCTGAATAAACAGTGACTCTGTAGTCACAGTGAGTAAACCCTTACTCTGAATGAACAGTGATTCTCTACAGTTACACAGTGAGTGACCCTTACCCTGAATAAACAGTGACTCTGTACAGTTACACAGTGAGTGACACTTACCCTGAATAAACAGTGACTCTGTACAGTCACAGTGAGTAACCCCTTACTCTGAATACACAGTGACTCTGTGCAGTCAGACAGTGAGTAACCCCTTACCCTGAATAAACAGTGACTCTGTACAGTTACACAGTGAGTGACCCTTACCCTGAATAAACAGTGAATCTGTACAGTGACACAGTGAGTGACCCTTACCCTGAATAAACAGTGACTCTGTACAGTGACACAGTGAGTGACACTTACCCTGAATAAACAGTGACTCTGTACAGTCACACAGTGAGTGGCCCTTACCCTGAATAAACAGTGACTCTGTACAATTACACAGTGAGTGACCCTTCCTCTGAATAAACAGGGACTCTGTACAGTTACACAGTGAGTGGCCCTTACCCTGAATAAACAGTGACTGTACAATTACACAGTGAGAGACCCTTACCCTGAATAAACAGTGACTCTACAATTACACAGCAAGTGATCCTAATGCTGAATAAACAGTTGTCTCTGTAAAGTTACACAGTGAGTGACTCTTACCCTGAATAAACAGTGACTCTGTACAGTTACACAGTGAGTGACCCCTTACTCTGAATAAACAGTGACTCTGTACAGTAACACAGTGAGTACCCTTACTCTGAATAAACAGTGGCTCTGTACAGTCACACAGTGAGTGACCCCTTACTCTGAATAAACAGTGACTCTGTACAGTGACACAGTGAGTGATCCTTACCCTGAATACACAGTGACTCTGTACAGTTACACAGTGAGTGGCCCTTACCCTGAATAAACAGTGACTCTGTACAGCTACACAGTGAGTGACCCTTGCTCTGAATAAACAGTGACTCTGTACAGTCACACAGTGAGTAACCCTTACCCTGAATAAACAGTGATTCTGTACAGTTACACAGTGAGTGACCCTTACCCTGAATAAACAGTGACGCTGTACAGTTACACAGTGGGTGATCCTTACCCTGCTGAATAAACAGTGACTCTGTACAGTGACACAGTGAGTAACACCTTACTCTGAATAAACAGTGACTCTGTACAGTCACACAGTGAGTAACCCTTACCCTAAATAAACAGTGATTCTGTACAGTTACACAGTGAGTGACCCTTACCCTGAATAAACAGTGACGCTGTACAGTTACACAGTGGGTGATCCTTACCCTGCTGAATAAACAGTGACTCTGTACAGTGACACAGTGAGTAACACCTTACTCTGAATAAACAGTGACTCTGTACAGTTACACAGTGAGTGACCCTAACCCTGAATAAACAGTGACTCTGTGCAGTCACACAGTGAGTGACCCTTACCCTGAATAAACAGTGACTCTGTACAGTGACACAGTGAGTAACCCCTTACTCTGAATAAACAGTGAGTCTGTACAGTGACACAGTGAGTGACCCTTACCCTGAATAAACAGTGACTCTGTACAGTTACACAGTGAGTGACCCCTTACCCTGAATAAACAGTGACTCTGTACAGTTACACAGTGACTGGCCCTTACCCTGAATAAACAGTGACTCTGTACTTTTACACAGTGAGTGATCCTTACCCTGCTGAATAAACAGTGACTCTGTACAGTGACACAGTGAGTAACCCTTTACTCTGAATGAACAGTGACTCTGTACAGTCACACAGTGAGTGACCCCTTACCCTGAATATACAATGACTCTGTACAGTTACACAGTGAGTGACCCCTTACTCTGAATAAACAGTGACTCTGTACAGTTACAGTGAGTGACCCTCACCCTGAATAAACAGTGACTCTGTACAGTTACACAGTGAGTGACCCTTACCCTGAATAAACAGTAACTCTGTACAGTCACACAGTGAGTAACCCGTTACTCTGAATAAACAGTGACTCTGTACAGTTACACAGTGAGTAACCCCTTACTCTGAATAAACAGTGACTCTGTACAGTTACACAGTGAGTGACCCTTACTCTGAATAAACAGTGACTCTGTGCAGTCACACAGTGAGTCACCCCTTACCCTGAATAAACAGTGACTCTGTACAGTTACACAGTGAGTGACCCTTACCCTGAATAAACAGTGACTCTGTACAGTTACACAGTGAGTGACCCTTACCCTGAATAAACAGTGACTCTGTACAGTTACACAGTGAGTGACCCTTACCCTGAATAAACAGTGACTCTGTACAGTTACACAGTGAGTGACCCCTTACTCTGAATACACAGTGACTCTGTACAGTTACACAGTGAGTGACCCTTACCCTGAATAAACAGTGACTCTGTACAGTTACACAGTGAGTGACCCTTACTCTATATAAACAGTGATTCTGTACAGGTACACAGTGAGTGACCCTTACCCTGAATAAACAGTGACTCTGTACAGTTACACAGTGAGTGACCCCTTACCCTGAATAAACAGTGACTCTGTGCAGTCACACAGTGAGTGACCCCTTACTCTGAATACACAGTGACTCTGTACAGTTACACAGTGAGTGACCCCTTACTCTGAGTAAACAGTGACTCTGTACAGTGACACAGGTGAGTCTTACCCTGAATAAACAGTGACTCTGTACAGTTACACAGTGAGTGATCCTTACCCTGAATAAACAGTGACTCTGTACAGTTACACAGTGAGTGACCCTAACCCTGAATAAACAGTGACTTGTAGATCTCCATATTTCTTTCTCTGTCAGTCTGGCCTCAATAAAAGTTGAGACGGATTCGCACGTAAACAGAAGTTATTTATTTAGCTTGCAAGCTTGAATCATCTTACAGAAACGTAAGAGACATCCAGCCTCTTACATCCCAGAAAACGACTGAACTAAAAGACAAAGGGATCTCTGCAAAATCAATTCAAATGGTATCAAGTTTCACATACTCGACGGACATAGGTCAGCCTATGTCCCTCCTGACCTGTTCGATCTATTCTGATTGGCTCACTTCCAATCCCTTTCTCTGGCCCCTATCAATGCAGCATCACTCTCATAGACACACCTCTTCCTGCTTTTTCCATGCGGTCTCAAATTCCTTTGTCCCTAACTGCAAGAATCAAAGTGGCTTATTTCTACATTACATTAACTAGTAACTCTAAAGTAACTATTTTATATCACATTCGTCATTCCCTCCTTTTATCATTTCATGATAACCGAACTATCCAATCTATAGCTACGGTTCCTCATCTAAAAAGATCCGTCGCTGCATTTCCAATTCCTGTCTTAGCCCCCCTTCATCTGCCTCACCCTCATGGATTTTAACAGTTAAATTTTTTTTCTCGGTGATTGGGGCGGTGATCTGATCTAGTGCACCCCGCATTCTACCCATCACACATTTAAGGATGGCCAGGCCCACAAAGATGCAGCCGATAGCTACCACTAGATACATGGCCATATTTATCAACCAGTCCTTCCATCCTCCAGATCCCCAGTTACCCCAAGAGTCAGGATCCTGCATCCCGTCCAAGTGATCCCGTATGCGATCCATAAATTTAGTGATGTTAGCGGTCAAGTCCTGAACACCCATGATACACTTGCCCTGTACTATGGTGCATACCCCACCCTCACGGGCCAGAAGATAGTCAAGAGCATACCGGTTCTGCATTGCAAACAACCGTAGCTGAGACAACTCCTTAGTTATTGCCCCGAGGGCTCCCAAGGTTTCATTTCCCAAGATGGTAAGGCCGCAAATAAAATAATTCCGATCACTAACAGCCAAGGAACCCCCCACACCTCCCAGTGTCAATACGCTCAGAATGCCCCACCCGGCTGAGTGGCCCCGGTTGGGTGCAAGAACCTGAGGTTTTTTCCAGTTCTCGCAAAATTCAGCAGAGACTGCCCGGCGTGCTAACTGATTATGCAGGTTCCACGCCGAAGGGCAGGGGACTGTGGTAGGGACTAGAGTCCCTATAGCAATTCGGCGGGGAAATGGGGTGACAAAACGTTGGTCGCCGTACCATTAAATAAAAAGTAGTATCCTTGTTCCGTGTGGAGACTAGCATCAGAATCAGCATATCGGTTGCGTAAGGACCTCCCAGTAGCCCAGTTTATCCAATTTTGAAATGCCCATTCGGGCCGCCCAGCAATGCGGAAAGCCCTATTCCCAACAGTGATATGAGAGACATTCGCCCAGCCACAAAGGAGCTGGAGGCCAGCGTTCAATGGAACGCAAGTGGTGTTATAACAAACGCATTGGCCAGACGCCTGGGTGATATGGCACCTCCTGTCCGTACAGGTGGGAAACAGACATGTTATATTTGTGTCCACCTCTACCAGCAAACAGCCATATCCTTCACTGCTGAAGCAATTCTCGTACGACCGGGAATCCCTATTGGGAGTGAAGTGGCTAGGTATGTACGCCCTCCACCGTCGCAGCCTATCGTACTGTGAATGGGAATTATCCCGAGGGAGGGGAAGGCAAATAGCCGGTGGTGCTGAATCCGGATCGTAAGGAAGAGTGACGTGCTCGGGCAATGGCTCGGAACGCTGACAATGAACCACCGTTTGGGGAGTGCCCCAAAGCGGTGAAACAGAAAATAACCTAGACACCGCTGCGGGGTTTGGGTAGCAGACAACCCGTCCCTGGCCATACAGACGGTGGTAAATCTGGTAGAAGAGATTCATACTACCCGGGTTTTCCTCAGTTTGGCCTTTAATTAACTTAAGTGCATCTCCCGGTAACCTACGTTCTAGCTGTACTTCCCTTCTCACACACCCCGTCCTCTCTCTAGTCCCTTTCTCTTTCTCATGGTCTCTTCCTACACTCTTCTGACAGCCTGATGTTACCTTTATTGTACCACTTTTAACACATCCAAAATCAAATTTACATGTATTCCAAAAACAAGGCAATGTCCATATAATGTTCCCTTCCCATCGCCGGGACCGGTGCAGCTGCTTCATGACTCCCGCATTCTCCTTAACTTTGATGACCTTCCATGAGTCGATACCATGTCCTCGTATATGGGGGCAGTGAAGAACATCACCTTTGCATAGGTGATGTATCCTTGTAGATTGGTTGGGGCTACGCAGATACATAATATTCCCCTTTTCCATGTCCATCGCCAATAACACGCCAAGCGAAGTGAGGCCAAATATCAGACAGACGATGCGTAGCCACTCCATCATGCTCCACACCTGTAAAATAGCACTGGAGAAGGGAGGCAGGTTAGTATCCGACCTTTTACAGTAGTGGAGATGGACTCAATTTACAGTGATGTAGGTGGACCCAAGCACTTCGCCCCTCCACTTTAACTGCTGTGGGGGTGGTAAGGAGAACTTGGAAGGGCCCGTCCCATCGCGGCTCCGACCCCTTCCTAGTCCAATTTTTGACCATGACATAACTACCGGGCTGGACTGAAAGTGAGCTAGGTACTGGGGCAATGGCTGGTGAGCCGCACGGACTGGGCCATGGAGTTCCTTGAGCACTTGCGTAAGGGCTAGAACATAGGTGGTCATTTCTTCAGTCATCTGATGAAACTGAACCCGTCTGGGAACCTGCAGGCTCCAAGGAGTTCTAAGAGGCCTGCCATAAAGAATCTCGGCGGGAGAGAGCCGGGCTGGTCCCGCAGGTGTAACCCGCAGCTGGAAGAGGGCAACGGGGAGCAACTTAAGCCATGTCAGTCCCGTGTCTGCTCTTAATTTAGCCAATTTAGTTTTGAGGGTCTGATTGTGTCTCTCAACCACCCCGGCTGCCTGCGGTCTGTAAGCACAGTGTAACTGCTGGCGTATGCCCAACTGGGAGCAAAACTCCTTGTTAATTTGTCCAATAAAATGAGGCCCATTATCAGAACTTAACTGAGCTGGTATACCGTACCGGGGAATGATTTCCCTCATCAAGACTTTAACCACAGTAGCAGCTTTACTATAGATAGTCGGATACGCCTCGACCCATCTGCTGAACATATCCACAATGACCAAAACATATTTGTAACATTGACACCTTTCCAACTCAATGTAATCCATTTGGAGCGTCTCAAAGGGACCACTGGGCAACGGGGTTTGCCCCTTCCCACAAGGGATACCTTTTCCGGTGTTATATTGCTGACAAATCAAACACCGATTACTGATACTCTGGGCCAACCCCTGCATTTTAGGGTGCCACCAAGTGTCCAGCAACAAATCACTAGTCCCTCGAGCCCCACAATGAGTTGCAAAGTGTACACATTCAATGACCCATAAAGCCAGTACATCAGACATACAAGTCTGATGTGCAGGCGTGGTCCATAAAGAGGAAACAGAATCATATGTACAACCTAACCGTTTCCACATTTGTTTATCACTCTCAGGAGCGTCCTCCTGTAACCTTATGACGTCTTGGATGGTTGGCATTGGCTTGTCAGAAGCAGACACATTCATAGTAGATCGTTTAGTCTGACTTAACATTTTAGGCACCATCACTTGCTGAATTTGTGCGGCTGTGCGCGCTGCACAATCTGCTCGTTCATTACCAACGTCAACTGGGGTTGTACCATTCGTGTGGGCAGCGCATTTAATAACGGAAATCTGCGCTGGCAGAAGGAGGGCCTGCAGTAGGTCATTAACTAAACCCCGGTGGGATATTTGACCACACATAATCATGTCAGGTTGTTCTGACGAAATGTCACTCAAATCGCCCCTTATTGTGGTAGTTTCCTGAATCAAGGCTAAACAGTCGTGGCCAGGTGCGTCTTCATGGACAGGGGGACCACTAAGAAAACAGGCTGGATTGATAGTGGTACAGTATTTAAATGTCAGACGTGGATTGTTCAAAAGGTATATCTCATACCTATTCTGACGAGCTGCGGTAAGATGCTGACCATTCGCCCCATATCCCTGGCATGGTACTGGTCATGGACCTGACGTGTAATATGAGGGCTTACCGAAGCTGACTGTGGCCATAAATGTGGTGATATTGTAACAAAATCGGCTGTACCTTCTTTTCCCGTGACTGTGGCTGTAACCTTGACTGGCCATTCGGTCTCAAGTAATGGCCGGTATTTGTCCTCCAACTCCCTGTTTCGTCCAGTTCTGTCATAGGCCAGGGTAACGTGATGCAGTGACTGTTCAATGTCTAACGTCCACCACTGGGGGGTGATAGAAATATAGCACTGTTGTCTCATCCTCCTCTTCGCTGATCCACCCACCCAAAGTCACTATATTGGAGCTCCTGCTGGTAAACTACCATTTCTGCCGCTTGTTGGGATCGCAGATCATCCTTTTTCATTACATACTCAGTCTTAACCTTTGTAACTGATCCTCCTTCTTGGCCTACACCCTCCTTCCAGTAAAATCTGACTGCCCTTGCCATCTGGGGAGGGTCGTTCTCTGTCCAATTCATGTTATTACATTTCACAGCAGTAACCACAGAAGGTGGTAGGCAATGCATTAACATAGCACAGTATTGAGGGGAATTCTGACCATTTTGATACAGCAAATCGCCTGACTGCCCCCGGTAGATTTCATTAAAACGCCCCAGAAATTCCTATGGCTCGTCTATCTTCCTAGGTTTTAGGTCTAAGATAACAGAAAGATTTATGGGCCTTTGAAATGTGCTATTCAACGCATTCAAGATCTGTGTCCTTCTTTTCTCTATTTGCTCTCTTTTTTTTTAAACTTAAAAATGTTTGAAAATTCAAATTGAATTACTGCAACTTGCAAGCTTAGCTCTGATCTCAACTCAGAACTAAATTTACAATTTGCTTAACACAAACTTGTATAACATTTACAACTTAATTATTTCTTTATCTTAACAATTTTTCTTTTAACAAGTTTTTTTTCTTTTACATACACATAAGTATTAGCAAAATCAACTATCATAAGTATTAGCAAAATCAACTATCATCTCCAGATTTTCACTTTTTAAAATGGTGTCCATGATCTTCTTTAAGTTTCTATTAATCTCCAGATAAAATGAGATAAACCTTATTTCAAGTAAGTAAAATTTAAGATTCTGGCAATTTCAATCAATTGCTTTCGAAAATAATAACTTTTATCAAAGAGGTGGAGAAACCCACTGGTTTCCTTTAATTAATTCAAAACGTAACTTTGCTGGTGTTCACTGACTCAAAGGAAAGGTATCCGATTACACTACGGCTGCTGCTGTTATCTCAAAGCCTGAGTGAGAAGCACTGTCTGTTTTCAACTCCGCCTGCTGCTGCTAACCCTTTGAGAGACTTCTGCTTCAACCAATATGCAGCATTCCTCACAATCTCAACTAGACCTCGGAACTTTACAGTCCAAGGAGACAATTTTAGCTTAATCAACTATATATTTAAAACACTCACACATAGAGTTGAACCATCTTCAGATTTAAAAACAGTTATACTGGACTGAACCTTCATTAATTAAGTCACATCAGCCTCTGAACCCTGATAATAGACTGAACCTTCATTAATTAAGTCCCATCAGCCTCTGAACCCTGATAATAGACTGAACCTTCATTAATTAAGTCCCATCAGCCTCTGAACCCTGATAATAGACTGAACCTTCATTAATTAAGTCCCATCAGCCTCTGAACCCTGATAATAGACTGAACCTTCATTATTAAAGTCCCATCAGCCCAAAACCCTAACCCAAGCCGAAACAACAATATGAAATCCCATCAATTAAAGTGCTAATCCCCAGACTGACCTGTGATTTCGTCGAGGCGGTCTTTCTGTGCCAACCGCGAGTGACCAGACTAATCAGACGATAAGAAGAGGGGAACAATCAATGCGCGGTCATTTTCCAGTTCTACATTGAGGGCCCTTTGTTCCCCATCTTCCTGTTCATAATCAGTCTAATTCTGATTTCGCAGTTGGATCAGGATCGCCCAGAGAAATCCCGGTTTTCGGCACCAAATGTAGATCTCCAAATTTCTTTCTCTGTCAGTCTGGCCTCAATAAAAGTTGAGACGGATTCGCACGTAAACAGAAGTTATTTATTTAGCTTGCAAGCTTGAATCATCTTACAGAAACGTAAGAGACATCCAGCCTCTTACATCCCAGAAAACGACTGAACTAAAAGACAAAGGGATCTCTGCAAAATCAATTCAAATGGTATCAAGTTTCACATACTCGACGGACATAGGTCAGCCTATGTCCCTCCTGACCTGTTCGATCTATTCTGATTGGCTCACTTCCAATCCCTTTCTCTGGCCCCTATCAATGCAGCATCACTCTCATAGACACACCTCTTCCTGCTTTTTCCATGCGGTCTCAAATTCCTTTGTCCCTAACTGCAAGAATCAAAGTGGCTTATTTGAGTAACCCCTTACTCTGAGTAAACAGTGACTCTGTAGTCACAGTGAGTAGCCCCTTACCCTGATAAACAGTGACTCTGTACAGTGACACAGTGAGTAACCCCTTACTCTGAGTAAACAGTGACTCTGTAGTCACAGTGAGTAACCCCTTACCCTGAATAAACAGTGACTCTGTACAGTTACACAGTGAGTAACCCCTTACCCTGAATAAACAGTGACTCTGTACAGTGACACAGTGAGTGACCCTTACCCTGAATAAACAGTGACTCTGTACAGTTACACAGTGAGTGACCCCTTACCCTGAATAAACAGTGACTCTGTACAGTTACACAGTGAGTGACCCTAACCCTGAATAAACAGTGACTCTGCGCAGTGACACAGTGAGTAACCCCTTACTTTGAATAAACAGTGACTCTGTACAGTGACACAGTGAGTGACCCTTACCCTGAATAAACAGTGACTCTGTACAGTTACACAGTGAGTGACCCCTTACCCTGAATAAACAGTGACTCTGTACAGTTACACAGTGACTGACCCTTACCCTGAATAAACAGTGACTCGGTACAGTCACACAGTGACTGACCCTTACCCTGAATAAACAGTGACTCTGTACTTTTACACAGTGAGTGATCCTTACCCTGCTGAATAAACAGTGACTCTGTACAGTGACACAGTGAGTAACCCCTTACTCTGAATAAACAGTGACTCTGTACAGTCACACAGTGAGTGACCCCTTACCCTGAATATACAATGACTCTGTACAGTTACACAGTGAGTGACCCCTTACTCTGAATAAACAGTGACTCTGTACAGTTACAGTGAGTGACCCTCACCCTGAATAAACAGTGACTCTGTACAGTTACACAGTGAGTGACCCTTACCCTGAATAAACAGTAACTCTGTACAGTCACACAGTGAGTAACCCTTACTCTGAATAAACAGTGACTCTGTGCAGTCACACAGTGAGTAACCCCTTACCCTGAATAAACAGTGACTCTGTACAGTTACACAGTGAGTGACCCTTACCCAGAATAAACAGTGACTCTGTACAGTCACACAGTGAGTGACCCCTTACTCTGAATACACAGTGACTCTGTACAGTTACACAGTGAGTGACCCTTACCCTGAATAAACAGTGACTCTGTACAGTTACACAGTGAGTGACCCTTACTCTATATAAACAGTGATTCTGTACAGGTACACAGTGAGTGACCCTTACCCTGAATAAACAGTGACTCTGTACAGTTACACAGTGAGTGACCCCTTACCCTGAATAAACAGTGACTCTGTACAGTTACACAGTGAGTGACCACTTACCCTGAATAAACAGTGACTCTGTGCAGTCACACAGTGAGTGACCCCTTACTCTGAATACACAGTGACTCTGTACAGTTACACAGTGAGTGACCCCTTACTCTGAGTAAACAGTGACTCTGTACAGTGACACAGTAGGTGAGTCTTACCCTGAATAAACAGTGACTCTGTACAGTTACACAGTGAGTGATCCTTACCCTGAATAAACAGTGACTCTGTACAGTTACACAGTGAGTGACCCTAACCCTGAATAAACAGTGACTCTGTGCAGTCACACAGTGAGTGACCCTTACCCTGAATAAACAGTGACTCTGTACAGTGACACAGTGAGTAACCCCTTACTCTGAATAAACAGTGACTCTGTACAGTGACACAGTGAGTGACCCTTACCCTGAATAAACAGTGACTCTGTACAGTTACACAGTGAGTGACCCCTTACCCTGAATAAACAGTGACTCTGTACAGTTACACAGTGACTGACCCTTACCCTGAATAAACAGTGACTCGGTACAGTCACACAGTGACTGACCCTTACCCTGAATAAACAGTGACTCTGTACTTTTACACAGTGAGTGATCCTTACCCTGCTGAATAAACAGTGACTCTGTACAGTGACACAGTGAGTAACCCCTTACTCTGAATAAACAGTGACTCTGTACAGTCACACAGTGAGTGACCCCTTACCCTGAATATACAATGACTCTGTACAGTTACACAGTGAGTGACCCCTTACTCTGAATAAACAGTGACTCTGTACAGTTACAGTGAGTGACCCTCACCCTGAATAAACAGTGACTCTGTACAGTTACACAGTGAGTGACCCTTACCCTGAATAAACAGTAACTCTGTACAGTCACACAGTGAGTAACCCTTACTCTGAATAAACAGTGACTCTGTGCAGTCACACAGTGAGTAACCCCTTACCCTGAATAAACAGTGACTCTGTACAGTTACACAGTGAGTGACCCTTACCCTGAATAAACAGTGACTCTGTACAGTTACACAGTGAGTGACCCTTACCCTGAATAAACAGTGACTCTGTACAATTACACAGTGAGTGACCCTTACCCTGAATCAACAGTGGCTCTGTACAGTCACACAGTGAGTGACCCTTACCCAGAATAAACAGTGACTCTGTACAGTCAAACAGTGAGTGACCCCTTACTCTGAATACACAGTGACTCTGTACAGTTACACAGTGAGTGACCCTTACTCTATACAAACAGTGACTCTGTACAGTTACACAGTGAGTGACCCCTTACCCTGAATAAACAGTGACTCTGTGCAGTCACACAGTGAGTGACCCCTTACTCTGAATACACAGTGACTCTGTACAGTTACACAGTGAGTGACCCCTTACTCTGAGTAAACAGTGACTCTGTACAGTGACACAGTAGGTGAGTCTTACCCTGAATAAACAGTGACTCTGTACAGTGACACAGTGAGTGATCCTTACCCTGAATAAACAGTGACTCTGTACAGTTACACAGTGAGTGACCCGAACCCTGAATCAACAGTGGCTCTGTACAGTCACACAGTGAGTGACTCTTACCCTGAATAAACAGTGACTCTGTACAGTTACACAGTGAGTGACCCTTACCCTGAATAAACAGTGACTCTGTACAGTTACACAGTGAGTGACCCCTTACTCTGAATAAACAGTGACTCTGTACAGTTACACAGTGAGTGACCCTTACACTGAATAAACAGTGGCTCTGTACAGTGACATAGTGAGTGACCCTTACCCTGAATAAACAGTGACTCTGTGCAGTCACACAGTGAGTAACCCCTTACTCTGAATAAACAGTGACTCTGTACAGTGACACAGTGAGTGACCCTTACCCTGAATAAACAGTGACTCTGTACAGTTACACAGTGAGTGACCCCTTACCCTGAATAAACAGTGACTCTGTCCAGTTACACAGTGACTGACCCTTACCCTGAATAAACAGTGACTCGGTACAGTCACACAGTGACTGACCCTTGCCTTGAATAAACAGTGACTCTGTACTTTTACACAGTGAGTGATCCTTACCCTGCTGAATAAACAGTGACTCTGTACAGTTACACAGTGAGTAACCCCTTACTCTGAATAAACAGTGACTCTGTACAGTCACACAGTGAGTGACCCCTTACCCTGAATATACAATGACTCTGTACAGTTACACAGTGAGTGACCCCTTACTCTGAATAAACTGTGACTCTGTACAGTTACAGTGAGCGACCCTCACCCTGAATAAACAGTGACTCTGTACAGTTACACAGTGAGTGACCCTTACCCTGAATAAACAGTAACTCTGTACAGTCACACAGTGAGTAACCCGTTACTCTGAATAAACAGTGACTCTGTACAGTTACACAGTGAGTAACCCCTTACTCTGAATAAACAGTGACTCTGTACAGTTACACAGTGAGTGACCCTTACTCTGAATAAACAGTGACTCTGTGCAGTCACACAGTGAGTAACCCCTTACCCTGAATAAACAGTGACTCTGTACTGTTACACAGTGAGTGACCCTTACCCTGAATAAACAGTGACTCTGTACAGTTACACAGTGAGTGACCCTTACCCTGAATAAACAGTGACTCTGTACAATTACACAGTGAGTGACCCTTACCCTGAATCAACAGTGGCTCTGTACAGTCACACAGTGAGTGACTCTTACCCTGAATAAACAGTGACTCTGTACAGTTACACAGTAAGTGACCCTTACCCTGAATAAACAGTGACTCTGTACAGTGACACAGTGAGTAACCCCTTACTCTGAGTGAACAGTGACTCTGTAGTCACAGTGAGTAACACCTTACCCTGAATAAACAGTGACTCTGTACAGTTACACAGTGAGTAACCCCTTACCCTGAATAAACAGTGACTCTGTACAGTTACACAGTGAGTGATCCCTTACACTGAATAAACAGTGACTCTGTACAGTTACACAGTGAGTGACCCTTACACTGAATAAACAGTGGCTCTGTACAGTGACATAGTGAGTGACCCTTACCCTGAATATACAGTGACTCTGTGCAGTCACACAGTGAGTAACCCCTTACTCTGAATAAACAGTGACTCTGTACAGTGACACAGTGAGTGACCCTTACCCTGAATAAACAGTGACTCTGTACAGTTACACAGTGAGTAACCCCTTACCCTGAATAAACAGTGACTCTGTACAGTCACACAATGAGTGACCCTTACCCTGAATAAACAGTGACTCTGTACAGTCACACAGTGAGTGACCCCTTACTCTGAATACACAGTGACTCTGTACAGTTACACATTGAGTGACCCTTACCCTGAATAAACAGTGACTCTGTACAGTTACACAGTGAGTAACCCCTTACTCTATATAAACAGTGATTCTGTACAGGTACACAGTGAGTGACCCTTACCCTGAATAAACAGTGACTCTGTACAGTTACACAGTGAGTGACCCCTTACCCTGAATAAACAGTGACTCTGTGCAGTCACACAGTGAGTGACCCCTTACTCTGAATACACAGTGACTCTGTACAGTTACACAGTGAGTGACCCCTTACTCTGAGTAAACAGTGACTCTGTACAGTGACACAGTAGGTGAGTCTTACCCTGAATAAACAGTGACTCTGTACAGTTACACAGTGAGTGATCCTTACCCTGAATAAACAGTGACTCTGTACAGTTACACAGTGAGTGACCCTAACCCTGAATAAACAGTGACTTGTAGATCTCCATATTTCTTTCTCTGTCAGTCTGGCCTCAATAAAAGTTGAGACGGATTCGCACGTAAACAGAAGTTATTTATTTAGCTTGCAAGCTTGAATCATCTTACAGAAACGTAAGAGACATCCAGCCTCTTACATCCCAGAAAACGACTGAACTAAAAGACAAAGGGATCTCTGCAAAATCAATTCAAATGGTATCAAGTTTCACATACTCGACGGACATAGGTCAGCCTATGTCCCTCCTGACCTGTTCGATCTATTCTGATTGGCTCACTTCCAATCCCTTTCTCTGGCCCCTATCAATGCAGCATCACTCTCATAGACACACCTCTTCCTGCTTTTTCCATGCGGTCTCAAATTCCTTTGTCCCTAACTGCAAGAATCAAAGTGGCTTATTTCTACATTACATTAACTAGTAACTCTAAAGTAACTATTTTATATCACATTCGTCATTCCCTCCTTTTATCATTTCATGATAACCGAACTATCCAATCTATAGCTACGGTTCCTCATCTAAAAAGATCCGTCGCTGCATTTCCAATTCCTGTCTTAGCCCCCCTTCATCTGCCTCACCCTCATGGATTTTAACAGTTAAATTTTTTTTCTCGGTGATTGGGGCGGTGATCTGATCTAGTGCACCCCGCATTCTACCCATCACACATTTAAGGATGGCCAGGCCCACAAAGATGCAGCCGATAGCTACCACTAGATACATGGCCATATTTATCAACCAGTCCTTCCATCCTCCAGATCCCCAGTTACCCCAAGAGTCAGGATCCTGCATCCCGTCCAAGTGATCCCGTATGCGATCCATAAATTTAGTGATGTTAGCGGTCAAGTCCTGAACACCCATGATACACTTGCCCTGTACTATGGTGCATACCCCACCCTCACGGGCCAGAAGATAGTCAAGAGCATACCGGTTCTGCATTGCAAACAACCGTAGCTGAGACAACTCCTTAGTTATTGCCCCGAGGGCTCCCAAGGTTTCATTTCCCAAGATGGTAAGGCCGCAAATAAAATAATTCCGATCACTAACAGCCAAGGAACCCCCCACACCTCCCAGTGTCAATACGCTCAGAATGCCCCACCCGGCTGAGTGGCCCCGGTTGGGTGCAAGAACCTGAGGTTTTTTCCAGTTCTCGCAAAATTCAGCAGAGACTGCCCGGCGTGCTAACTGATTATGCAGGTTCCACGCCGAAGGGCAGGGGACTGTGGTAGGGACTAGAGTCCCTATAGCAATTCGGCGGGGAAATGGGGTGACAAAACGTTGGTCGCCGTACCATTAAATAAAAAGTAGTATCCTTGTTCCGTGTGGAGACTAGCATCAGAATCAGCATATCGGTTGCGTAAGGACCTCCCAGTAGCCCAGTTTATCCAATTTTGAAATGCCCATTCGGGCCGCCCAGCAATGCGGAAAGCCCTATTCCCAACAGTGATATGAGAGACATTCGCCCAGCCACAAAGGAGCTGGAGGCCAGCGTTCAATGGAACGCAAGTGGTGTTATAACAAACGCATTGGCCAGACGCCTGG
The DNA here is from genome assembly GCF_047496885.1 of Scyliorhinus torazame. Classification (NCBI taxonomy): domain Eukaryota; kingdom Metazoa; phylum Chordata; class Chondrichthyes; order Carcharhiniformes; family Scyliorhinidae; genus Scyliorhinus; species Scyliorhinus torazame. The sequence continues at coordinate 89,540,994 of NC_092724.1, forward strand.
GTGAAATGGCACCTCCTGTCCATACAGGTGGGAAACAGACATGTTATATTTGTGTCCACCTCTACCAGCAAACAGCCATATCCTTCACTGCTGAAGCAATTCTCGTACGACCGGGAATCCCTATTGGGAGTGAAGTGGCTAGGTATGTACGCCCTCCACCGTCGCAGCCTATCGTACTGTGAATGGGAATTATCCCGAGGGAGGGGAAGGCAAATAGCCGGTGGTGCTGAATCCGGATCGTAAGGAAGAGTGACGTGCTCGGGCAATGGCTCGGAACGCTGACAATGAACCACCGTTTGGGGAGTGCCCCAAAGCGGTGAAACAGAAAATAACCTAGACACCGCTGCGGGGTTTGGGTAGCAGACAACCCGTCCCTGGCCATACAGACGGTGGTAAATCTGGTAGAAGAGATTCATACTACCCGGGTTTTCCTCAGTTTGGCCTTTAATTAACTTAAGTGCATCTCCCGGTAACCTACGTTCTAGCTGTACTTCCCTTCTCACACACCCCGTCCTCTCTCTAGTCCCTTTCTCTTTCTCATGGTCTCTTCCTACACTCTTCTGACAGCCTGATGTTACCTTTATTGTACCACTTTTAACACATCCAAAATCAAATTTACATGTATTCCAAAAACAAGGCAATGTCCATATAATGTTCCCTTCCCATCGCCGGGACCGGTGCAGCTGCTTCATGACTCCCGCATTCTCCTTAACTTTGATGACCTTCCATGAGTCGATACCATGTCCTCGTATATGGGGGCAGTGAAGAACATCACCTTTGCATAGGTGATGTATCCTTGTAGATTGGTTGGGGCTACGCAGATACATAATATTCCCCTTTTCCATGTCCATCGCCAATAACACGCCAAGCGAAGTGAGGCCAAATATCAGACAGACGATGCGTAGCCACTCCATCATGCTCCACACCTGTAAAATAGCACTGGAGAAGGGAGGCAGGTTAGTATCCGACCTTTTACAGTAGTGGAGATGGACTCAATTTACAGTGATGTAGGTGGACCCAAGCACTTCGCCCCTCCACTTTAACTGCTGTGGGGGTGGTAAGGAGAACTTGGAAGGGCCCGTCCCATCGCGGCTCCGACCCCTTCCTAGTCCAATTTTTGACCATGACATAACTACCGGGCTGGACTGAAAGTGAGCTAGGTACTGGGGCAATGGCTGGTGAGCCGCACGGACTGGGCCATGGAGTTCCTTGAGCACTTGCGTAAGGGCTAGAACATAGGTGGTCATTTCTTCAGTCATCTGATGAAACTGAACCCGTCTGGGAACCTGCAGGCTCCAAGGAGTTCTAAGAGGCCTGCCATAAAGAATCTCGGCGGGAGAGAGCCGGGCTGGTCCCGCAGGTGTAACCCGCAGCTGGAAGAGGGCAACGGGGAGCAACTTAAGCCATGTCAGTCCCGTGTCTGCTCTTAATTTAGCCAATTTAGTTTTGAGGGTCTGATTGTGTCTCTCAACCACCCCGGCTGCCTGCGGTCTGTAAGCACAGTGTAACTGCTGGCGTATGCCCAACTGGGAGCAAAACTCCTTGTTAATTTGTCCAATAAAATGAGGCCCATTATCAGAACTTAACTGAGCTGGTATACCGTACCGGGGAATGATTTCCCTCATCAAGACTTTAACCACAGTAGCAGCTTTACTATAGATAGTCGGATACGCCTCGACCCATCTGCTGAACATATCCACAATGACCAAAACATATTTGTAACATTGACACCTTTCCAACTCAATGTAATCCATTTGGAGCGTCTCAAAGGGACCACTGGGCAACGGGGTTTGCCCCTTCCCACAAGGGATACCTTTTCCGGTGTTATATTGCTGACAAATCAAACACCGATTACTGATACTTTGGGCCAACCCCTGCATTTTAGGGTGCCACCAAGTGCCCAGCAACAAATCACTAGTCCCTCGAGCCCCACAATGAGTTGCAAAGTGTACACATTCAATGACCCATAAAGCCAGTACATCAGACATACAAGTCTGATGTGCAGGCGTGGTCCATAAAGAGGAAACAGAATCATATGTACAACCTAACCGTTTCCACATTTGTTTATCACTCTCAGGAGCGTCCTCCTGTAACCTTATGACGTCTTGGATGGTTGGCATTGGCTTGTCAGAAGCAGACACATTCATAGTAGATCGTTTAGTCTGACTTAACATTTTAGGCACCATCACTTGCTGAATTTGCGCGGCTGTTCGCGCTGCACAATCTGCTCGTTCATTACCAACGTCAACTGGGGTTGTACCATTCGTGTGGGCAGCGCATTTAATAACGGAAATCTGCGCTGGCAGAAGGAGGGCCTGCAGTAGGTCATTAACTAAACCCCGGTGGGATATTTGACCACACATAATCATGTCAGGTTGTTCTGACGAAATGTCACTCAAATCGCCCCTTATTGTGGTAGTTTCCTGAATCAAGGCTAAACAGTCGTGGCCAGGTGCGTCTTCATGGACAGGGGGACCACTAAGAAAACAGGCTGGATTGATAGTGGTACAGTATTTAAATGTCAGACGTGGATTGTTCAAAAGGTATATCTCATACCTATTCTGACGAGCTGCGGTAAGATGCTGACCATTCGCCCCATATCCCTGGCATGGTACTGGTCATGGACCTGACGTGTAATATGAGGGCTTACCGAAGCTGACTGTGGCCATAAATGTGGTGATATTGTAACAAAATCGGCTGTACCTTCTTTTCCCGTGACTGTGGCTGTAACCTTGACTGGCCATTCGGTCTCAAGTAATGGCCGGTATTTGTCCTCCAACTCCCTGTTTCGTCCAGTTCTGTCATAGGCCAGGGTAACGTGATGCAGTGACTGTTCAATGTCTAACGTCCACCACTGGGGGGTGATAGAAATATAGCACTGTTGTCTCATCCTCCTCTTCGCTGATCCACCCACCCAAAGTCACTATATTGGAGCTCCTGCTGGTAAACTACCATTTCTGCCGCTTGTTGGGATCGCAGATCATCCTTTTTCATTACATACTCAGTCTTAACCTTTGTAACTGATCCTCCTTCTTGGCCTACACCCTCCTTCCAGTAAAATCTGACTGCCCTTGCCATCTGGGGAGGGTCGTTCTCTGTCCAATTCATGTTATTACATTTCACAGCAGTAACCACAGAAGGTGGTAGGCAATGCATTAACATAGCACAGTATTGAGGGGAATTCTGACCATTTTGATACAGCAAATCGCCTGACTGCCCCCGGTAGATTTCATTAAAACGCCCCAGAAATTCCTATGGCTCGTCTATCTTCCTAGGTTTTAGGTCTAAGATAACAGAAAGATTTATGGGCCTTTGAAATGTGCTATTCAACGCATTCAAGATCTGTGTCCTTCTTTTCTCTATTTGCTCTCTTTTTTTTTAAACTTAAAAATGTTTGAAAATTCAAATTGAATTACTGCAACTTGCAAGCTTAGCTCTGATCTCAACTCAGAACTAAATTTACAATTTGCTTAACACAAACTTGTATAACATTTACAACTTAATTATTTCTTTATCTTAACAATTTTTCTTTTAACAAGTTTTTTTTCTTTTACATACACATAAGTATTAGCAAAATCAACTATCATAAGTATTAGCAAAATCAACTATCATCTCCAGATTTTCACTTTTTAAAATGGTGTCCATGATCTTCTTTAAGTTTCTATTAATCTCCAGATAAAATGAGATAAACCTTATTTCAAGTAAGTAAAATTTAAGATTCTGGCAATTTCAATCAATTGCTTTCGAAAATAATAACTTTTATCAAAGAGGTGGAGAAACCCACTGGTTTCCTTTAATTAATTCAAAACGTAACTTTGCTGGTGTTCACTGACTCAAAGGAAAGGTATCCGATTACACTACGGCTGCTGCTGTTATCTCAAAGCCTGAGTGAGAAGCACTGTCTGTTTTCAACTCCGCCTGCTGCTGCTAACCCTTTGAGAGACTTCTGCTTCAACCAATATGCAGCATTCCTCACAATCTCAACTAGACCTCGGAACTTTACAGTCCAAGGAGACAATTTTAGCTTAATCAACTATATATTTAAAACACTCACACATAGAGTTGAACCATCTTCAGATTTAAAAACAGTTATACTGGACTGAACCTTCATTAATTAAGTCACATCAGCCTCTGAACCCTGATAATAGACTGAACCTTCATTAATTAAGTCCCATCAGCCTCTGAACCCTGATAATAGACTGAACCTTCATTAATTAAGTCCCATCAGCCTCTGAACCCTGATAATAGACTGAACCTTCATTAATTAAGTCCCATCAGCCTCTGAACCCTGATAATAGACTGAACCTTCATTATTAAAGTCCCATCAGCCCAAAACCCTAACCCAAGCCGAAACAACAATATGAAATCCCATCAATTAAAGTGCTAATCCCCAGACTGACCTGTGATTTCGTCGAGGCGGTCTTTCTGTGCCAACCGCGAGTGACCAGACTAATCAGACGATAAGAAGAGGGGAACAATCAATGCACGGTCATTTTCCAGTTCTACATTGAGGGCCCTTTGTTCCCCATCTTCCTGTTCATAATCAGTCTAATTCTGATTTCGCAGTTGGATCAGGATCGCCCAGAGAAATCCCGGTTTTCGGCACCAAATGTAGATCTCCAAATTTCTTTCTCTGTCAGTCTGGCCTCAATAAAAGTTGAGACGGATTCGCACGTAAACAGAAGTTATTTATTTAGCTTGCAAGCTTGAATCATCTTACAGAAACGTAAGAGACATCCAGCCTCTTACATCCCAGAAAACGACTGAACTAAAAGACAAAGGGATCTCTGCAAAATCAATTCAAATGGTATCAAGTTTCACATACTCGACGGACATAGGTCAGCCTATGTCCCTCCTGACCTGTTCGATCTATTCTGATTGGCTCACTTCCAATCCCTTTCTCTGGCCCCTATCAATGCAGCATCACTCTCATAGACACACCTCTTCCTGCTTTTTCCATGCGGTCTCAAATTCCTTTGTCCCTAACTGCAAGAATCAAAGTGGCTTATTTGAGTAACCCCTTACTCTGAGTAAACAGTGACTCTGTAGTCACAGTGAGTAGCCCCTTACCCTGATAAACAGTGACTCTGTACAGTGACACAGTGAGTAACCCCTTACTCTGAGTAAACAGTGACTCTGTAGTCACAGTGAGTAACCCCTTACCCTGAATAAACAGTGACTCTGTACAGTTACACAGTGAGTAACCCCTTACCCTGAATAAACAGTGACTCTGTACAGTGACACAGTGAGTGACCCTTACCCTGAATAAACAGTGACTCTGTACAGTTACACAGTGAGTGACCCCTTACCCTGAATAAACAGTGACTCTGTACAGTTACACAGTGAGTGACCCTAACCCTGAATAAACAGTGACTCTGTGCAGTGACACAGTGAGTAACCCCTTACTTTGAATAAACAGTGACTCTGTACAGTGACACAGTGAGTGACCCTTACCCTGAATAAACAGTGACTCTGTACAGTTACACAGTGAGTGACCCCTTACCCTGAATAAACAGTGACTCTGTACAGTTACACAGTGACTGACCCTTACCCTGAATAAACAGTGACTCGGTACAGTCACACAGTGACTGACCCTTACCCTGAATAAACAGTGACTCTGTACTTTTACACAGTGAGTGATCCTTACCCTGCTGAATAAACAGTGACTCTGTACAGTGACACAGTGAGTAACCCCTTACTCTGAATAAACAGTGACTCTGTACAGTCACACAGTGAGTGACCCCTTACCCTGAATATACAATGACTCTGTACAGTTACACAGTGAGTGACCCCTTACTCTGAATAAACAGTGACTCTGTACAGTTACAGTGAGTGACCCTCACCCTGAATAAACAGTGACTCTGTACAGTTACACAGTGAGTGACCCTTACCCTGAATAAACAGTAACTCTGTACAGTCACACAGTGAGTAACCCTTACTCTGAATAAACAGTGACTCTGTGCAGTCACACAGTGAGTAACCCCTTACCCTGAATAAACAGTGACTCTGTACAGTTACACAGTGAGTGACCCTTACCCAGAATAAACAGTGACTCTGTACAGTCACACAGTGAGTGACCCCTTACTCTGAATACACAGTGACTCTGTACAGTTACACAGTGAGTGACCCTTACCCTGAATAAACAGTGACTCTGTACAGTTACACAGTGAGTGACCCTTACTCTATATAAACAGTGATTCTGTACAGGTACACAGTGAGTGACCCTTACCCTGAATAAACAGTGACTCTGTACAGTTACACAGTGAGTGACCCCTTACCCTGAATAAACAGTGACTCTGTACAGTTACACAGTGAGTGACCACTTACCCTGAATAAACAGTGACTCTGTGCAGTCACACAGTGAGTGACCCCTTACTCTGAATACACAGTGACTCTGTACAGTTACACAGTGAGTGACCCCTTACTCTGAGTAAACAGTGACTCTGTACAGTGACACAGTAGGTGAGTCTTACCCTGAATAAACAGTGACTCTGTACAGTTACACAGTGAGTGATCCTTACCCTGAATAAACAGTGACTCTGTACAGTTACACAGTGAGTGACCCTAACCCTGAATAAACAGTGACTCTGTGCAGTCACACAGTGAGTGACCCTTACCCTGAATAAACAGTGACTCTGTACAGTGACACAGTGAGTAACCCCTTACTCTGAATAAACAGTGACTCTGTACAGTGACACAGTGAGTGACCCTTACCCTGAATAAACAGTGACTCTGTACAGTTACACAGTGAGTGACCCCTTACCCTGAATAAACAGTGACTCTGTACAGTTACACAGTGACTGACCCTTACCCTGAATAAACAGTGACTCGGTACAGTCACACAGTGACTGACCCTTACTCTGAATAAACAGTGACTCTGTACAGTGACACAGTGAGTGACCCTTACCCTGAATAAACAGTGACTCTGTACAGTTACACAGTGAGTGACCCCTTACCCTGAATAAACAGTGACTCTGTACAGTTACACAGTGACTGACCCTTACCCTGAATAAACAGTGACTCGGTACAGTCACACAGTGACTGACCCTTACCCTGAATAAACAGTGACTCTGTACTTTTACACAGTGAGTGATCCTTACCCTGCTGAATAAACAGTGACTCTGTACAGTGACACAGTGAGTAACCCCTTACTCTGAATAAACAGTGACTCTGTACAGTCACACAGTGAGTGACCCCTTACCCTGAATATACAATGACTCTGTACAGTTACACAGTGAGTGACCCCTTACTCTGAATAAACAGTGACTCTGTACAGTTACAGTGAGTGACCCTCACCCTGAATAAACAGTGACTCTGTACAGTTACACAGTGAGTGACCCTTACCCTGAATAAACAGTAACTCTGTACAGTCACACAGTGAGTAACCCTTACTCTGAATAAACAGTGACTCTGTGCAGTCACACAGTGAGTAACCCCTTACCCTGAATAAACAGTGACTCTGTACAGTTACACAGTGAGTGACCCTTACCCTGAATAAACAGTGACTCTGTACAGTTACACAGTGAGTGACCCTTACCCTGAATAAACAGTGACTCTGTACAATTACACAGTGAGTGACCCTTACCCTGAATCAACAGTGGCTCTGTACAGTCACACAGTGAGTGACCCTTACCCAGAATAAACAGTGACTCTGTACAGTCAAACAGTGAGTGACCCCTTACTCTGAATACACAGTGACTCTGTACAGTTACACAGTGAGTGACCCTTACTCTATATAAACAGTGACTCTGTACAGTTACACAGTGAGTGACCCCTTACCCTGAATAAACAGTGACTCTGTGCAGTCACACAGTGAGTGACCCCTTACTCTGAATACACAGTGACTCTGTACAGTTACACAGTGAGTGACCCCTTACTCTGAGTAAACAGTGACTCTGTACAGTGACACAGTAGGTGAGTCTTACCCTGAATAAACAGTGACTCTGTACAGTGACACAGTGAGTGATCCTTACCCTGAATAAACAGTGACTCTGTACAGTTACACAGTGAGTGACCCGAACCCTGAATCAACAGTGGCTCTGTACAGTCACACAGTGAGTGACTCTTACCCTGAATAAACAGTGACTCTGTACAGTTACACAGTGAGTGACCCTTACCCTGAATAAACAGTGACTCTGTACAGTGACACAGTGAGTAACCCCTTACTCTGAGTGAACAGTGACTCTGTAGTCACAGTGAGTAACACCTTACCCTGAATAAACAGTGACTCTGTACAGTTACACAGTGAGTAACCCCTTACCCTGAATAAACAGTGACTCTGTACAGTTACACAGTGAGTGACCCCTTACTCTGAATAAACAGTGACTCTGTACAGTTACACAGTGAGTGACCCTTACACTGAATAAACAGTGGCTCTGTACAGTGACATAGTGAGTGACCCTTACCCTGAATAAACAGTGACTCTGTGCAGTCACACAGTGAGTAACCCCTTACTCTGAATAAACAGTGACTCTGTACAGTGACACAGTGAGTGACCCTTACCCTGAATAAACAGTGACTCTGTACAGTTACACAGTGAGTGACCCCTTACCCTGAATAAACAGTGACTCTGTCCAGTTACACAGTGACTGACCCTTACCCTGAATAAACAGTGACTCGGTACAGTCACACAGTGACTGACCCTTACCTTGAATAAACAGTGACTCTGTACTTTTACACAGTGAGTGATCCTTACCCTGCTGAATAAACAGTGACTCTGTACAGTGACACAGTGAGTAACCCCTTACTCTGAATAAACAGTGACTCTGTACAGTCACACAGTGAGTGACCCCTTACTCTGAATAAACTGTGACTCTGTACAGTTACAGTGAGCGACCCTCACCCTGAATAAACAGTGACTCTGTACAGTTACACAGTGAGTGACCCTTACCCTGAATAAACAGTAACTCTGTACAGTCACACAGTGAGTAACCCGTTACTCTGAATAAACAGTGACTCTGTACAGTTACACAGTGAGTAACCCCTTACTCTGAATAAACAGTGACTCTGTACAGTTACACAGTGAGTGACCCTTACTCTGAATAAACAGTGACTCTGTGCAGTCACACAGTGAGTAACCCCTTACCCTGAATAAACAGTGACTCTGTACTGTTACACAGTGAGTGACCCTTACCCTGAATAAACAGTGACTCTGTACAGTTACACAGTGAGTGACCCTTACCCTGAATAAACAGTGACTCTGTACAATTACACAGTGAGTGACCCTTACCCTGAATCAACAGTGGCTCTGTACAGTCACACAGTGAGTGACTCTTACCCTGAATAAACAGTGACTCTGTACAGTTACACAGTAAGTGACCCTTACCCTGAATAAACAGTGACTCTGTACAGTGACACAGTGAGTAACCCCTTACTCTGAGTGAACAGTGACTCTGTAGTCACAGTGAGTAACACCTTACCCTGAATAAACAGTGACTCTGTACAGTTACACAGTGAGTAACCCCTTACCCTGAATAAACAGTGACTCTGTACAGTTACACAGTGAGTGATCCCTTACACTGAATAAACAGTGACTCTGTACAGTTACACAGTGAGTGACCCTTACACTGAATAAACAGTGGCTCTGTACAGTGACATAGTGAGTGACCCTTACCCTGAATATACAGTGACTCTGTGCAGTCACACAGTGAGTAACCCCTTACTCTGAATAAACAGTGACTCTGTACAGTGACACAGTGAGTGACCCTTACCCTGAATAAACAGTGACTCTGTACAGTTACACAGTGAGTAACCCCTTACCCTGAATAAACAGTGACTCTGTACAGTCACACAATGAGTGACCCTTACCCTGAATAAACAGTGACTCTGTACAGTCACACAGTGAGTGACCCCTTACTCTGAATACACAGTGACTCTGTACAGTTACACATTGAGTGACCCTTACCCTGAATAAACAGTGACTCTGTACAGTTACACAGTGAGTAACCCCTTACCCTGAATAAACAGTGACTCTGTACAGTTACACAGTGAGTGACCCCTTACTCTGAATAAACAGTGACTCTGTACAGTTACACAGTGTGTGACCCTTACACTGAATATACAGTGACTCTGTACAGTGACACAGTGAGTCACCCTTACCCTGAATAAACAGTGACTCTGTGCATTCACACAGTGAGTAACCCCTTACTCTGAATAAACAGTGACTCTGTACAGTTACAGTGAGTGACCCTTCCCCTGAATAAACAGTAACTCTGTACAGTCACACAGTGAGTAACCCGTTTACACTGAGTGCTGAATTTGGTGCTTTTTGAGTGCGATAGTGAGAGTTTGGTGACCGAGGGAGTATAAGGCTTCATTTTTATCTAAAGTTTAGTCTTTCTTTTATTTAGTTAATTAACTTAAAAGTTGCTGTTTGGTTTAGAAGAAGGTGAATTTTCAATCAGCTTTAAACAGGCTTCTACTTCTAGGCACTTGCAGCTGGAGCTTGTTAATTAGTTAATTGGATTAGGCCAGTTTTTCAGAGGCTAGATTCACAGTATAAAAGTGATCCCCGACAGTGCAGACTTTGTTTGCACTGAGTGCTGAATTTGGTGCTTTTTGAGTGCGATAGTGAGAGTTTGGTGACCGAGGGAGTGCTGAATTTGGTGCATTTTGAGTGCTATAGTGAGAGTTTGGTGACCGAGGGAGTGCTGAATTTGGTGCTTTTTGAGTGCGATAGTGAGAGTTTGGTGACCGAGGGAGTGCTGAATTTGGTGCATTTTGAGTGCTATAGTGAGAGTTTGGTGACCGAGGGAGTGCTGAATTTGGTGCATTTTGAGTGCTATAGTGAGAGTTTGGTGACCGAGGGAGTTCGGTGAGGAGGGAGTAAGGTGCTCCTTTCATTTTGTTTCCGACATTTCCGCAAAGAGTGCGAATAGAGCCAGGAGCTTACAGGAAGTGTAGCTGACTGGGAGCAGAGTCGGAGATCTAGTTAGTCCACACGGCAGCTATATTCTGTAAGGTAAGAGGGGATGGAGGCTAGGCCAGTTACATGCTCCTCCTGTAGGGTGTGGGTGGTGAGGGATACCACCGGTGTCCCCACTGACTATACCTGCGGGAAGTGCTCCCAACTTCAGCTCCTCAAAGACCGTGTTAGGGAACTGGAGCTGAAGCTGGATGAACTTCGGATCATCCGGGAGGCAGAGGGGGTGATTGAGAAGAGTTACAGGGAGGTAACCACACCCAAGGTGCAGGACAAGAATAGCTGGGTTACAGTCAGGGGGAAAAAAACAAACAGGCAGACAGTGCAGGGATCCCTCGTGGCTGTTCCCCTTCAAAACAAGTATACCGTTTTGGATGCTGTTGGGGGGGATGACCTACCGCGGGAAGGCCCTAGCGGCCAGGTCTCTGGCACTGAGTTTGGCTCTGGGGCTCAGAAGGGAAGGGGGGAGAATAGAAAAGCAATAGCTGTAGGAGATTCAATGGTTAGGGGAATAGATAGGAGATTCTGTGGTCGCGAGCGAGACTCCCGGAAGGTATGTTGCCTCCCGGGTGCCAGGGCCAGGGATGTCTCGGATCGTGTCTTCAGGATCCTTAAGGGGGAGGGGGAGCAGCCAGAAGTCGTGGTGCACATTGGTACCAACGACATAGGTAGGAAAAGGGGTGTGGAGGTAATAAACAAATTTAGGGAGTTAGGCTGGATGTTGAAAGCCAGGACCGACAGAGTTGTCATCTCTGGTTTGTTGCCGGTGCCACGTGATAGCGAGGCTAGGAATAGGGAGAGAGTGCAGTTGAACACGTGGCTGCAGGAATGGTGTAGGAGGGAGGGCTACAGGTATTTGGATAATTGGAGCGCATTCTGGGGAAGGTGGGACCTGTACAAGCAGGAAGGGTTGCATCTGAACCAGAGGGGCACCAATATCCTGGGAGGGAGGTTTGCTAGTACTCTTCGGGAGGGTTTAAACTAATTTGGCAGGGGAATGTGAACCGGATTTGCAGTCCAGCAACTAAGGTAGCCAATATTCAGGACGCCAAAGCTTGTAATGAGGCAGTGGGGAAGGGAACACTGACAAAGGAGAGTATTTGCAGGCACGGAGATGGGTTGAAGTGTGTATACTTCAACGCAAGAAGCATCAGGAATAAGGTGGGTGAACTTAAGGCATGGATCGGTACTTGGGACTACGATGTGGTGGCCATCACGGAAACTTGGATAGAAGAGGGGCAGAAATGGTTGTTGGAGGTCCCTGGTTATAGATGTTTCAATAAGATTAGGGAGGGTGGTAAAAGAGGTGGGGGGGGGGTGGCATTATTAATTAGAGATCGTATAACAGCTGCAGAAAGGCAGTTTGAGGAGTATCACCCTATTGAGGTAGTATGGGTTGAAGTCAGAAATAGGAAAGGAGCAGTCACCTTGTTAGGAGTTTTCTATAGGCCCCCCAATAGTAGCAGAGATGTGGAGGAACAGATTGGGAAACAGATTTTGGAAAGGTGCAGAAGTCATAGGGTAGTAGTCATGGGCGACTTTAACTTCCCAAATATTGAGTGGAAACTCTTTAGATCAAATAGTTTGGATGGGGTGGTGTTTGTGCAGTGTGTCCAGGAAGCTTTTCTAACACAGTATGTAGATTGTCCAACCAGAGGAGGGGCAATATTGGATTTAGTACTGGGTAATGAACCAGGGCAAGTGATAGATTTGTTAGTGGGGGAGCATTTTGGAGATAGTGACCACAATTCTGTGACTTTCACTTTAGTAATGGAGAGGGATAGGTATGTGCAACAGGGCAAGGTTTACAATTGGGGGAAGGGTAAATACGATGTTGTCAGACAAGAATTGAAGTGCATAAGTTGGGAACATAGGCTGGCAGGGAAGGACACAAGTGAAATGTGGAACTTGTTCAAGGAACAGGTGCTACGTATCCTTGATATGTATGTCCCTGTCAGGCAGGGAAGAGATGGTCGAGTGAGGGAACCATGGTTGACAAGAGAGGTTGAATGTCTTGTTAAGAGGAAAAAGGTGACTTATGTAAGGCTGAGGAAACGAGGTTCAGACAGGGCATTGGAGGGATACAAGATAGCCAGGAGGGAACTGAAGAAAGGGATTAGGAGAGCTAAGAGAGGGCATGAACAATCTTTGGCGGGTAGGATCAAGGAAAACCCCAAGGCCTTTTACACATATGTGAGAAATATGAGAATGACTAGAGCGAGGGTAGGTCCGATCAAGGACAGTAGCGGGAGATTGTGTATTGAGTCTGAAGAGATAGGAGAGGTCTTGAATGAGTACTTTTCTTCTGTATTTACAAATGAGAGGGGCGATATTGTTGGAGAGGACAGTGTGAAATAGATTGGTAAGCTCGAGGAAATACTTGTTAGGAAGGAAGATGTGTTGGGCATTTTGAAAAACTTGAGGATAGACAAGTCCCCCGGGCCTGACGGGATATATCCAAGGATTCTATGGGAAGCAAGAGATGAAATTGCAGTGCCGTTGGCAATTATCTTTTCGTCCTCACTGTCAACAGGGGTGGTACCAGGGGATTGGAGAGTGGCGAATGTCGTGCCCCTGTTCAAAAAAGGAACTAGGGATAACCCTGGGAATTACAGGCCAGTTAGTCTTACTTCGGTGGTAGGCAAAGTAATGGAAAGGGTACTGAAGGATAGGATTTCTGAGCATCTGGAAAGACACTGCTTGATTAGGGATAGTCAGCACGGATTTGTGAGGGGTAGGTCTTGCCTTACAAATCTTATTGAATTCTTTGAGGAGGTGACCAAGCATGTGGATGAAGGTAAAGCAGTGGATGTAGTGTACATGGATTTTAGTAAGGCATTTGATAAAGTTCCCCATGGTAGGGTTCTGCAGAAAGTAAGGAGGCATGGGATAGTGGGAAATTTGGCCAGTTGGATAACGAACTGGCTAACCGATAGAAGTCAGAGAGTGGTGGTGGATGGCAAATATTCAGCCTGGATCCCAGTTACCAGTGGTGTACCGCAGGGATCAGTTCTGGGTCCTCTGCTGTTTGTGATTTTCATTAATGACTTGGATGAGGGAGTTGAAGGGTGGGTCAGTAAATTTGCAGACGATACGAAGATTGGTGGAGTTGTGGATAGTAAGGAGGGCTGTTGTCGGCTGCAAAGAGACATAGATAGGATGCAGAGCTGGGCTGAGAAGTGGCAGATGGAGTTTAACCCTGAAAAGTGTGAGGTTGTCCATTTTGGAAGGACAAATATGAATGCGGAATACAGGGTTAACGGTAGAGTTCTTGGCATTGTGGAGGAGCAGAGAGACCTTGGGGTCTATGTTCATACATCTTTGAAAGTTGCCACTCAAGTGGATAGAGCTGTGAAGAAGGCCTATGGTGTGCTCGCGTTCATTAACAGAGGGATTGAATTTAAGAGCCATGAGGTAATGATGCAGCTGTACAAAACTTTGGTAAGGCCACATTTGGAGTACTGTGTACAGTGCTGGTCGCCTCATTTTAGGAAGGATGTGGAAGCTCTGGATAAGGTGCAAAGAAGATTTACCAGGATGTTGCCTGGAATGGAGAGTAGGTCTTACGAGGAAAGGTTGAGGGTGCTAGGCCTTTTCTCATTAGAGCGGAGAAGGATGAGGGGCGACTTGATAGAGGTTTATAAGATGATCAGGGGAATAGATAGAGTAGACAGTCAGAGACCTTTTCCCCAGGTGGAACAAACCATTACAAGGGGACATAAATTTAAGGTGAAAGGTGGAAGATATAGGGGGGATGTCAGAGGTAGGTTCTTTACCCAGAGAGTAGTGGGGGCATGGAATGCACTGCCTGTGGAAGTAGTTGAGTCGGAAACATTAGGGACCTTCAAGCAGCTATTGGATAGGTACATGGATTACGGTAAAATGATATAGTGTAGATTTATTTGTTCTTAAGGGCAGCACGGTAGCATTGTGGATAGCACAATTGCTTCACAGATCCATGGTCCCAGGTTCGATTCCAGCTTGGGTCATTGTCTGTGCGGAGTCTGCACGTCCTCCCCGTGTCAGCGTGGGTTTCCTCCGGGTGCTCCGGTTTCCTCCCACAGTCCAAAGATGTGCGGGTTAGGTGAATTGGCCAATGATAAATTGCCCTTAATGTCCAAATTGCCCTTGGTGTTGGGTGGAGGTGTTGAGTTTGGGTAGGGTGCTCTTTCCAAGAGCTGGTGCAGACTCAAAGGGCCGAATGGCCTCCTTCTGCACTGTAAATTCAATGATAATCTATGATTAATCTAGGACAAAGGTTCGGCACAACATCGTGGGCCGAAGGGCCTGTTCTGTGCTGTATTTTCTATGTTCTATGTTCTATGTTACTCTGAATAAACAGTGACTCTGTACAGTTACACAGTGAGTAACACCTTACTCTGAATAACCAGTGACTCTGTACAGTTACACAGTGAGTGACCCTTACTCTGAATAAACAGTGACTCTGTGCAGTCACACAGTGAGTAACCCGTTACCCTGAATAAACAGTGACTCTGTACAGTTACACAGTGAGTGACCCTTACCCTGAATAAATAGTGACTCTGTACAGTTACACAGTGAGTGACCCTTACCCTGAATAAACAGTGACTCTGTACAATTACACAGGTAGTAAGCCCTTACCCTGAATAAACAGTGACTCTGTACAGTTACACAGTGAGTGACCCATTACTCTGAATAAACAGTGACCCTGTACAGTTACAAAGTGAGTGACCCTTACACTGAATAAACAGTGACTCTGTACAGTGACACAGTGAGTAACCCCTTACTCTGAGTGAACAGTGACTCTGTAGTCACAGTGAGTAACCCCTTACCCTGAATAAACAGTGACTCTGTACAGTTACACCGTGACTAACCCCTTACCCTGAATAAACAGTGACTCTGTACAGTTACACAGTGAGTGACCCTTACACTGAATAAACAGTGACTCTGTACAGTTACACAGTGAGTGACCCTTACCCTGAATAAACAGTGACTCTGTGCAGTCACACAGTGAGTAACCCCTTACTCTGAATAAACAGTGACTCTGTACAGTGACACAGTGAGTGACCCTTACCCTGAATAAACAGTGACTCTGTACAGTTACACAGTGAGTAACCCTTAACCCTGAAAAACAGTGACTCTGTACAGTCACACAATGAGTGACCCTTATCCTGAATAAACAGTGACTCTGTACAGTCACACAGTGAGTGACCCTTACACTGAATAAACAGTGACTCTGTACAGTTACACAGTGAGTGACCCTTACACTGAATAAACAGTGACTCTGTACAGTTACACAGTGAGTGACCCTTACCCTGAATAAACAGTGACTCTGTGCAGTCACACAGTGAGTAACCCCTTACCCTGAATAAACAGTGACTCTGTGCAGTGACACAGTGAGTAACCCCTTACCCTGAAAAACAGTGACTCTGTACAGTCACACAATGAGTGACCCTTATCCTGAATAAACAGTGACTCTGTACAGTCACACAGTGAGTGACCCTTACACTGAATAAACAGTGACTCTGTACAGTTACACAGTGAGTGACCCTTACACTGAATAAACAGTGACTCTGTACAGTGACACAGTGAGTAACCCCTTACCCTGAATAAACAGTGACTCTGTACAGTTACACAGTGAGTAACCCCTTACCCTGAATAAACAGTGACTCTGTACAGTCACACAATGAGTGACCCTTACCCTGAATAAACAGTGACTCTGTACAGTCACACAGTGAGTGACACCTTACTCTGAATAAACAGTGACTCTGTGCAGTCACACAGTGAGTGACCCTTTACCCTGAATAAACAGTGACTCTGTACAGTTACACAATGAGTGACCCCTTACCCTGAATAAACAGTGACTCTGTACAGTTACACAGTGAGTGACTCTTACCCTGAATAAACAGTGACTCTGTACAGTGACACAGTGAGTGATCCTTACCCTGAATAAACAGTGACTCTGTACACTGACACAGTGAGTGACCCTTACCCTGAATAAACAGTGACTCTGTACAGTTACACAGTGAGTGACCCTTACCCTGAATAAACTGTGACTCTGTACAGTTACACAGTGAGTGACTCTTACCCTGAATAAACAGTGACTCTGTAAAGTGACACAGTGAGTAACCCCTTACTCTGAATAAACAGTGACTCTGTGCAGTCACACAGTGAGTGACCCCTTACCCTGAATAAACAGTGACTCTGTACAGTTACACAGTGAGTGACTCTTACCCTGAATAAACAGTGACTCTGTACAGTGACACAGGGAGTGACCCTTACTCTGAATAAACAGTGACTCTGTGCAGTCACACAGTGACTGACCCGTACCCTGAATAAACAGTGACTCTGCACAGTTACACAGTGAGTGACCCCTTACTCTGAGTAAACAGTGACTGTACAGTCACAGTGAGTAACCCCTTACTCTGAATAAACAGTGACTCTGTACAGTCACTCAGTGAGTGACCCTTACTCTGAATAAACAGTGACTCTGTACAGTCACACAATGAGTGACCCTTACCCTGAATAAACAGTGACTCTGTGCAGTGACACATTGAGTAACCCCTTACTCTGAATAAACAGTGACTCTGTACAGTGACACAGTGAGTGACCCTTACCCTGAATAAACAGTGACTCTGTACAGTTAATCAGTGAGTGACCCTTACCCTGAATAAACAGTGACTCTGTACAGTTACACAGTGAGTGACCCTTACCCTGAATAAACAGTGACTCTGTACAGTTACACAGTGAGTGACCCTTACCCTAAATAAACAGTGACTCTGTACAGTTACACAGTGAGTGACCCTTACCCTGAATAAACAGTGACTCTGTGCAGTGACACAGTGAGTAACCCCTTACCCTGAATAAACAGTGACTCTGTGCAGTGACACAGTGAGTAACCCCTTACTCTGAGTAAACAGTGACTCTGTACAGTCACACAATGAGTGACCCTTACCCTGAATAAACAGTGACTCTGTACAGTCACACAGTGAGTGACCCCTTACTCTGGATAAACAGTGACTCTGTACAGTCACACAGTGAGTGACCCCTTACTCTGAATAAACAGTGACTCTGAAGAGTTACGCAGTGAGTGACCCTTACTCTGAATAAACAGTGACTCTGTACAGTTACACAGTGAGTGACCCCTTACTCTGAATGTACAAATACTCTGTACAATTACACAGTGAGTACCCTTACCCTGAATAAACAGTGACTCTGTACAGTTACACAGTGAGTGGCCCTTACTCTGAATAAACTGTGACTCTGTACAGTTAAACAGTGAGTGGCCCCTTACTCTGAATAAACAGTGACTCTGTACAGTTACACAGTGAGTGACCCCTTACCCTGAATAAACAGTGACTCTGTACAGTTACACAGTGGGTGACCCTTTTCCTGAATAAACAGTGACTGTCAGTCACACAGTGGGTGACCCTTCCCCTGAATAAACAGTGACTGTCAGTCACACAGTGAGTGACCCTCACCCTGAATAAACAGTGACTCTGTACAGTTACACAGTGGGTGACCCTTCCCCTGAATAAACAGTGACTGTCAGTCACACAGTGGGTGACCCTTGCTCTGAATAAACATTGACTCTGTGCAGTTACACATGGAGAGCAATAATAGGCTACTTGAGATAAATGTCAGGCCCAGGCAGTTCTTAATCCACCTCAACCATGCTTTAATATTTTAGATAATCTGTAATATTTCCCAGAGTCTGCCTAATTCTGTTTATTCAGTTGAAAGGCCACAAAACTAATCCCGAGGCACATTGATTGCTTTGGCTGTTTTGCACCTGAACCCGTGTAAACTCTGAGAACTGGATGAGCATGAGACAAATCCCTGGCCGCTCTCTGAGCTGATTGTCGGTGATACTGAGGAGAATCCCCTTTGTCAGAAAAGTCCTAAAATTGAAGAACCTGTGAAAGACCTTGGAGAGGCTGTGGCATTTTTAATTTGTGGGAAATATGTCTACCAGATTGAATTGTATATTTGTGTAAAAACCGAGAGACCCAATTTTCCATATCAGCTTACAAGAAAGCTCTAAGTTTAAATAAAATTCCTTCAAATTGATGCTGGTGCCTAGTTAGGTGTGGAGATAAATAAGTAGCCACTCTATTGAAAAATCCAGGCTCAAACACGGCACTAAACCAATACAACAGCAATAGTTAAATGAAATCATCCTGTCCTTTCAACAGTCAGGTCCGATCCAAGTTACCTATCTCTTCATCTCATTCATTGGGCAGAGTCCTCTGCTCTTGCCAGGAGTGGGAAGCTTGAGACTTCCAGCGATGGGGATGTACTGAGCAGACGAGTGAAAGTTGGCTCACCCCTCTCAACGTCAGATTCGGCACTTTTAGCCCAAAGTTAGGCCGCTAAACCCGAAAAAAAACATCCTCCTCACAACCACCCCAACGAATGAACATGTCAGGCAACAATTTGAGGGGCCGGACGCCATGGTGGCACAACGGTTAGCACTGCTGCCTAACAGCTCCCCAGACCCAGGATGGATGGACGTCCTAACACAGGTGCTCCAATTGCACAGATAGCCATCAAATTAGAAATGATGGCGACGGTGAAGGTGGCGGTAACGGAGGCATTAAGTCCCCTTCCAAGCGTCGCTGGAAAAGGTGGAGCAGCGACTGAAAACACAGGAGGTGACAATTAGGGAGCTGGAGAAGGCTGCGACCGAGCAGAGCGACCGGATCGCCACACTGGAGACGGAGATGGCAAAGTTGGTGGCGACACAAGGGACGCTGAAGGGGGAGGTAATGACCAGGAAAACTGGTTGCACCGTCAAAACCTCCGCATTGTGAGCCTACCAGAGGGTACCGGGGGCAGGAATCCCACACAGTACATGGCCCAGATGCAGGGCAAGGTGGTTGGCGGGGAAAGCGTCCCCAAGCTCCCAGAAGTGGACAGAGCCCACAGGCCGCTCCAGCCAAGGCCCATAGCCGGGGAGCAGCCGTGGACCATCATAGCGAAGCTGCACCGATACCAGGACCGGGAAAAGATCCTGAATTAGGCAAGGCACACACGGTCCTCTAAGTGTGAGGGTCCATTCGATCCGTGCATGCCAGGACATTGGGGCAGACCTGGCCAAGTGCCGGGCGGAATTCATCGCAGCCGAGGTGGCCCTATACAGGAGCAACATACTGTTCGGGATGCTGTAGCTCACCAAACTCTGGGTGACTTCCCAAGGTAGGGTGTTCTACTTCCCTGCACTGGCATAAGTAAACAAATTTGTTTGCAAACACGGGCTGGAAAGGCAACACCAGCAGTGAACTTGAGCTCTGGTCGCCTCTGTTTAAAAAGAAGAAACTAATTGCACGGGATAGATCTGTCTCGTCTTCGGGCTGACTATGAGTCTCAGGAAGGAGGGGACGAGAGCGGAAACTTACAGAAAGAGGGGAGGAGAGGGAAAAGGGGGGTGGGGGGTGAAATGCAATGGATAGGGGAGGGTGAAGATCGCTCCAGGGAGCTACCCGATGCTAGCGGGTGTGCTAGCACAGGGAAGCACGGGCGATAGGGGGGGCTGTGGCACAACACCTGAAGGGAGAGAGTGCCTGGGACAACAGGGGAAGAAAACTCTATATGGGGTAAAGTATGGGGGGAAAATGGGGGGGGTGATGGCCCGCAGTGGTGTGGAAGGTACAGTGGGGGCCATGGACAGGCCCAGGGGAAAAGACAAGGGGGGGGGTAGAACGCTGGCTACGACAGATTTCACATAGCGACAATGGAAACAATGGCACCCCAAACAGCCATCTTGGATGGCCCCTAAAAAAAGGGAAACCGCGGAGTGCAGGGGCACATCTGCATGGCGTACACAATGATGGGGGGCCATCTTGGGCCATCTTGGTTGGCCCCCAAACAAAGGGAAACCACAAAGTGCAGGGGCGCATCCACAAGGTACGTATGGCTGACCCCGCAGGAGGGGGAGGCAGAACCCCCCCATTTGAATAGTCACCTGGAACATCAGGGGACTTAATAGCCTGGTGAAAAGATCCAGAGTCTTCACCCATCTGAAAAGTCTGAGAGCCGACATAGTCTTCCTCCAGGAAGAGAGGTGCGAATGCGGGTATGAAAGAGCTGGGTGGGACAGACTTACCAATCGTGCTACGGAACAAGAACGGGGGATGGCCATACTGCTCAATAAGAGGGCAGCATTTACAGTGGCGAGGACCGTTATGGACTAAGTGGGAACGGCACATCATGGTTTGCTTGGAAGGGGCACCAGGTTCTTGTAAAAGTGTACGCTCCCAAGTGGGATGACACAGAACTCATGAAGAAAACCATGGAGGAAATCCCTGACATAGACTCACACCGACTCATCATGTGGGGGTCTTTAACTGCATACAGGATCAAAGGACGGACAGATTCAGCCCCAAACCAGGGAAAATATCAAATATGGTGTGAGAGCTGAAAAACTTCATGGTGCAGATGGGGGCAGTGGACCCCTGGAGGTTCACACAACCAGGGGAAAAGGAGTTCTCCTTCTTCTCCCAAGTACACAGGGTATATGCCAGGATCGACTTCTCCATAGTTGGGAAAGTGGTGCTTCGAGGGATTGTGGGAGCGGAATACCTCGCAATCACAATCTTCGATCACGGTCTACACGATGCGAATGTGAGGTTGGAGATGGGTCAGGCATAACGCCCCCCCTCCTCATGGAGGCTGGACATGGCCCTCCTGCCTGATAAGTCATACTGCGAATGGATATCACAGGCCATAGACGGGTACGTTACCAACAACCAAAATGGGGAGGTCTCACCCTCTACGTTCTGGGATGCACTGAGTTCTGTGATAAGGGGGGAAATTATGCGTACAAGGCACGCGAAGATAGGAAGGAGAGGGCGGCCAGGCAAGAGTTTGTTGACCATACTGGAGGTGGATCGACCACGACCGTGGAACTACTGGTGGAGAGGAAAAAGTTACAGGTGTACTTCGACCTGCCGCCCACTGGGAAAGCAGTCAACTAGCTTTGCCAGACACGCGGGACCTTGTACGAGCATGGAGACAAAGCCAGCCACCTGCTGGCCCACCAATTGAGAAAGCAGTCAGCCACACGGGAAATAGCTCAGGTTAAAGACAGGATCGGCAGGCTAGTCGCTGTGCCAGGAAAGACCAACAAAGCTTTTGCAACCTTCTACTGAGGGCTGTAAACCCCCGAAACCCTTGAGGTGGACTCGGAGATGAAGCAGTTCCTCGATGGACTGGACGTGCTGGTCGTGGGGGAAGATATAAGATGGGGCCTGGAATCACCATTAGAACTGGGAGAAGTCATGGAGAGTATCAACTCCATGCAGGCGGGTAAGGCACCGGGACCAGATGGATTCCTGTGGACTTCTGAAAATAATTTATTAACGCTACTCACTTGGATTTGACACGTACTCCTAAAGAATACACAGTTGATTAATAACATCTAAACTACACTCATCTACAGATAATCTCACTACTGGTTTAAACTATGCTCTGTACTCACTTACACTATCTGTACTTCTGACTCTCTCTAGCTAAGTCCTGCACACACTCTCCCACAAGGCTTAGCATCACTGCCTTATATAGTTGTAACTGTAGCTCCCTCTAGTGGCTACTCTCAACACTTCATTAACCCTTGCAGTTCTGACAGTTATGTTAATACCACAGCATATACAATGGTTGTATACCGATGCCACCTGCGTGCCTTCAAAACTTCCTTATCTTTATTTTTCTATTACTATATCTTGGTGCAGTCCCAAGAACCACAGTTGAGGTTGAGGCAGCCTGTTCACTGCTCTGCCCGGTTGGCTGTGAGGACTTTGGTGGGCATACATCCTTTTGTGGTCAGAGGCCCCAAGGACCCCGGCCTGCTAAGTGTCTCCTGCTCAGCCACAGGTGCATCATCCTGACCTGCAGAGGGGATGCGGTCACGGACAGAGGGGAGGTGGAGTGACAGCTCCTCCTTGGAATGTCCTGGGATGAAGTCTCTGGGATGCTTGGCTGGCACCCCTCCTTGAACACAAGGGGCGCGGGAGGGAGGTAACGTGCTCTGTCCTCCTATTGACTAGCCACTGCTGCACTGCACCCTTGGCTAGACTGACAGAATGCATGTCCAACCACATATCCGCAGCCATTGTGTGTTTTGCTGGATGTGGGTGTTTAAGGGTAGCTGCCACTCTTTCCCTGGAGCAGCCCAGTGCTCGCATACCGGAGCCAGGACAATGGGCAGAAAGTGGACGGACTCCGCCAGCCTTCGCTCCGGTATGTGTATGGTCTCTGGCAACACTGCCTGATGGTACCCTGCATGTCTCTGCATCTCCAAAAGGTTTCGCCGAGCTAGGTCTTGACATTAGTCACCTGCTTTGGGGGCTCAGCAGGGACCTGGTCTCCTGCAATCCTCCAAGTGTCAGAGGCCTCGGCTGTCACTGCCTCCACCGGCGCCAGAGCCTCGCCAATGATGTGCTCACTTGATTGTGACTCAGAGCCTCTTGTAGAACTTGGACCCACCGAGGTGCTCATATCTGCGCTGGTGGAGGCTGTAAGTGAAAGCCATGATGGTGAGTTTCTAGGTTGATGTCCATCCCAGTTTCTTACTGGATGGTACCTGGATTAGAGAAAAGAAAAAGATTTAGTGATTGACTGAGCATGATCCTTAGTTAATACCTCTCAGTGGGCACCGTGACAACTGCAGACTGGCAGAATTCCCACTGGCATCCTGGAGCTGGCTTATCTTGCCCTCAGCACAGGCACGGTCCTGATCCTCCGAGGCCTCCTCATACAAGGTAAAGTCTCGAATATCAACAATTCCTCATCTGGCCTGGGAGTGCTCCCGTTTGTTGTGGCCATTATTCTCTTGCAGGAAGTCGGAGAGATTGATACCTTCCAATTCACTAATCCATATTGTCTCTCTTGTCCCCTGTTGGATGTGAGTGATTTCTTTAGCTTTCTACAGCCATGTAGAATTTTTTTGGTTACCTCCCGTTTTCCCGGCTCCATGGACTGATTCTGAACCTCTGGGCATAGTACCTGGTATCCTGCCAATCATTTCCCAAAAATAGATCCACTCGCTGTACGGGCAAGTTCAGTACAACCCCAAACTCCACTACCCCCGAAGAACCTCACTGCAGGTGAATTTTCACTCGGGGAATCTTTAAACATGTACCAGTAAACCCTTTCACTCACATTGTGGTATTTTCCTTTCAGTGGCATCTCAGCAAGCCTCGCTATCAGCAGCGTTTGAAAACAACCTGGGCGGGATTCTCAGTCTACCAACGTCGGAATCGCGAAACACGATTCGAGAAACACGCGTGGGGTGAAAACCGTGACCAAAGCCCGACAGAATGCCATGCTTCATTGCCTCGACAGCGGCATGAGTGCATTCTACTCCGCACGTACAGTAATCACCATTGGAATATCATTGCTTTGACAAAGAGTCATCTGGACTCGAAACGTTAGCTCGTTTCTCTCCCGACAGAAGCTGCCAGACCTGCTGAAATTTTCCAGCATTTTCTCTTCGGTTTGGGATTGGAATATCATTAATAGGCCTGACCCAGTATTCCTCCTCCCTGCTCTGCCTCAGCCAGGAAGAATTTCTGACGATGGGTTTCACTTGTGTTTTAAAATCGGGAAACAGGTGCCGTGGCTCCTGAGGGAGAGGGAGGAGGTAGGACATGTTCCGAGAGGTGCGACCGTGGGCTGTCGGTCCTACTGCTGGCATGACTGGCTGGGGGGGGGCAGGGGGGTGGTGTCTGCCAGGGTCGTTGCGGGGGAGTAGTGGGGGGTTAACCAGGAAATGGGCCATGGAGTCAGGGTGACGGCCCCAGGACCAGGGTGTCCAGGCTGGACCGTCATTGCCGGGGCCTGCAAGGCAGCCATTTTGCTGCGCACCCCAGTGACCGCCCACCGTGGCCCATGGTTGCGCAAGTGACACCGGCCGTATGGGTGCACCATTAACGGATCATGAATTGCTCCAGGACCGCCGCCAGTTTAGTTGGCGTAGAAGTCGACGGATTCAGTCCCTGTGCCAACACTTAGTCACTGGGACGGAGAATCCTGCCCCCTGTATCTCAATGGTTATTTCCCTTCTTGTAGCATGTGACACAAAAGGTGTCGTTTTTCCTTTTTTCAAGAAGTTTTGGTAGGCATGTTGTCCTGCCCCCACTCCACTTGTACCTGGGCTCGGTACCTTCCAGGCTAAGGGCATGGTTCTGACCACAGCTTCCCCTGTTGGCCTTTTGGTGTGCCGACCATTTTGTTTCATGTGTCCAAGTTTTCTGGAAGCAAATAGGTTGGGTTCCAGCTGGTTTACTTGACAGAATCTTTCTTTTTAAAGTTAGGGATTGAAGCACCATGTCTTCTCTCCTCTCTTTTCCTCTTCCCTCTCTTTTCTGGCCTCCTCTTGCATGAATAGAAACATAGAGATATAGAAAATAGGATCAGGAGTAGGTCATTCATACCTCGAGCAACATGATCATGATCCTCTGTTTCAATAATGCCATAATGCACATAGACCTCAATGTCTTTAGACTCTAGAAATCTAGCTATTTCCTTCTTAAATATACTCCGTGACTTGGCCTCCACAGCCTTCTGCGGTGGAGAATGCCACAGGTTCGCCACCCTCTGAGTGAAGAAGTTTCTCCTCATCTCAGTTCTAAATGGTTTACCCCTTTTCCTAAGACTGTGATCCCTCGTCCTTGATGTCCTCGGCCAGAGGAAACAGTATCCCGGCATCCAGCCCGACCAGTCCTGTCAGGACTTTATACGTTTTAGTGAGATCCCCTCATTTTTCTAAATTCCATTGACTACCAGCCGAGTCGACTCAATCTCTCCTCATACAACAATCCTGCCATCCAGGAATCAGTGGTGAACCTTTGTTGCACTCCCTCTATGGCAAGCGTATCCTTTCTTAGACAAGGAGACCTTAGATAAGGAATATTGCACACAACACTCCAGGTGTGGTCTCATCAAGGCCTTGTACAGCGGCATTAAGGCATCCTTGCTCCTGTATTCAAGTCCTCTTGAACTGAAGGCCAGCATACCATTTGCCTTGCTGTACCTGCATGCTTGCTTTTCAGTGACTCGTGTGCTCGGATGCCCAGGTCCCTCTGAACGTCAACATTTCCCAATCTACCACCATTTAAATAATACTCTGCCACTCTGTTTCTCCATCCAAAATCAATAACTTCACACTTATGTTTTACTGCACCTGCCCTGTATTTGCACACTCACTCAACTTGTTTAAATCACCTCTTACCATCCTCCTCACCACTCACATTCTCACCAAGCTTTGTGTTGTCAGCAAATTTGGAAATAGTACATTCAATAAAAAAAAGATTTATCTGGAATTGACAGTCTAAAGGTGACCATGAAAATATTATCGATTGTCGTAAAAAACATCTGGTTCACTAATATCCTTTATGGAAGAAAATCTATCATCCTTACCTGGTCTGGCTTGCATGTGACTCCAGATCGACAACAATGTGATTGACTCTTAAATGCCCTCAGAGGTGGGCAATAAATGCTGGTCCAGCCAGCGATGCCCAAATCCCATTAATGAATTTTTAAAAAATACTTCCACTGTTGTTAAATTATCAGAGCTTATACAAAAGATACCTGAGGGGAAATTTCTTTACACAGAGCGTGGTGAGCATCTGGAATGAGCTGCGAGGGGCAGTGGTAGAGGTGGGTACAATTTTGTCTTTTAAAAGCAGTTGGACAGTTAAATGGGCAGGGTGGGTTTAGAGGGATATGGGCCATATGCGGGCAAGTGGGATTAGCTTAGTGATAGAAATTGGGCGGCATGGACAAGCTGGCCGAAGGTCCTGTTTCCATACTGTAAATATCTATGATTCTATCTCTGACTCTATGACCTTATCTGGTTCCCTCACCAAAATCATTAATGTATATTGCGAATAGCTGGGGCCCAAATGCGGGATCCCACTAGTCATTGCCTGAAAAAGACCCATTTATTTCCACTCTTTGTTTCCTGTCTACAATCCGGTTCTCAATTCATGCCAGCATATTACCCCCAATCCGATGTGCTTTAATTTTATACAATAATCCCTGAGATGGGACTTTGTCAAATGCTTTCTGAAAATCCAAATACACCACATCCACTTGTTTGCCTGTATCTACTCTGAGTTGCGCCCTTAAAAAATCCTAGTAGGTTTGTCAAACATGATGCCCCTTTCATAAAACCATGTTGACTTTGTCTAATTTCATTGATATTTTTTAAGTGCTCTGTTATCACGTCCTTTCTAATAGGCTCTTGCATTTTCCCTACTACTGACGTTTGGCAAACCAACCTATAATTTCCTGTCTACTTCCACCCTTCTTTTTATAAATAATGTGATTACATTTGACAGCCTCCAATCTGCCGGGACTGTTCCAGAGTTTTGAAAGATGACAATCAACGCATCCACTATTTCCATGGTCACCTTCTTTATATCCTGGGATCACCAGGACCTGGGGATTTATCAGTTTTCAGTCAATTTCTGTAGCAATTTTTTTAGCAGTACAAATGTCCTTCAATTCCTCCTCGTTAGATCCTTGATTCTCTGGAATTTCTGGGAAGTTATTTGTGTCTTCATCCATGAAGACAGAACTAAAGCAGTTGTTTAATTGCTCTACCATTTCCTTGTTCTATATTATCAATTCTCCTGTTTTGGACTGCAAGGGACCTACAAATGTCTTCATTACTCTTTTATATCAGAAGTATCTGTCTTATTTTCTATTGCTAGTGTTCATAAAGTTTACTGTTACAATCCCTTCACGGTTGCTTCACGATTTTGTCTATGTTACTTTTCCTAACTTGCCCAACTTAACCTAAAATTCAAAAGCTAGTCCAAGTAATCACATATTTTGTTTGGAAATGTTTCCACTGTGATGTTCTGTTCTCGAAGGTGCAGGCACGCCCTCCTGTCCAATCGACCTTTGTACTCCAAACACGGTCAGTCACCAAAACCCCAATTCCCAGAAAATTATTCACTGTCGTAACCAACTGTCTCCCTTTACACAATTCCCAAAAACTTTTAGACAGTCAAGGATTGTAAGTGTATCTAACCTGATTAATATTAATAATCTTTATTGTCACAAGTAGTCTTACATTAACACTGCAATGAAGTTACTGTGAAAAGTCCCTAGTCGCCACATTCTGGCGCCTGTTCGGGTGCACAGAAGGAGGGGCGTCATTCTCCGACCCCCCCGCCGGGTCGGAGAATGGCCGTTGGCCGCCGTGAATCCCGCCCCCGCCCCCGCCGAAGTCTCCGAAGGGAGAAAAGTCGGCGGGGCGTTAATGGCGCCGCTGCCGCGGAGAATGTCACGGGTCTGCGCAAGGCAGCCAATTTTCGGCCTGCCGATATTCTCCCTTCCGGATGGGCCGAAGTCCCGTCGACGTGATGACCGTTCACGTCGACGTGAATCAAACCTCCTTTTCATCGGCGTGACCCGGTGCTCCAGGCTCACGCCGACCAGCGAGGAGGTGAGTGACGGCCTGGGGGGTTGGCTCTGGGCAGGAAATGGCGTGGCCGCAGACTGATTGCCTGAGGAGAGGTGTGTCTCGGCTTGTGTGTGTGTGCGGCGGGGGGGGGGGGGGGGGGGGGGGGTGGTTAGAGTAGGCTGGGCTCCGGGGGAGTGCCGGGAGGGGGTCCGTGCCGGGGTGGAGGTTGGGGAGGGGGTCCGTGCCGGGGTGGAGGTTGGGGAGGGGGTCCGTGCCGGGGTGGAGGTTGGGGAAGGGGTCCGTGCCGGGGTGGAGGTTGGGGGTTGTGGAGGGGGTCCGTGCCGGGGTGGAGGTTGGGGGGGGGGTCCGTGCTGGGGTGGAGGTTGGGGGTTGGGGAGGGGGTCCGTGCCGGGGTGGAGGTTGGGGGTTGGGGAGGGGGTCCCTGCCGGGGTGGAGGTTGGGGGGGGGTCCGTGCTGGGGTGGAGGTTGGGGGGGGTGTCCATGCCGGGGTGGAGGTTGGGGGTTGTGGAGGGGGTCCGTGCCGGGGTGGAGGTTGGGGGGGGTCCGTGCTGGGGTGGAGGTTGGGGGTTGGGGAGGGGGTCCGTGCCGGGGTGGAGGTTGGGGGTTGGGGAGGGGGTCCGTGCCGGGGTGGAGGTTGGGGGGGGTCCGTGCTGGGGTGGAGGTTGGGGGGGGGTCCGTGCTGGGGTGGAGGTTGGGGGGGGGGGTCCGTGCCGGGGTGGAGGTTGGGGCGGGTCCGTGCTGTGGTGGAGGTTGGGGGTTGGGGAGGGGGTCCGTGCCAGGGTGGAGGTTGGGGGTTGGGGAGGGGGTCCGTGCCGGGGTGGAGGTTGGGGGGGGGTCCGTGCTGGGGTGGAGGTTGGGGGGGGGTCCGTGCTGGGGTGGAGGTTGGGGGTTGGGGAGGGGGTCCGTGCTGGGGTGGAGGTTGGGGGTTGGGGAGGGGGTCCGTGCCGGGGTGGAGGTTGGGGGTTGGGGAGGGGGTCCGTGCCGGGGTGGAGGTTGGGGGGGGGGTCCGTGCTGGGGTGGAGGTTGGGGGGGGGTCCGTGCTGGGGTGGAGGTTGGGGGTTGGGGAGGGGGTCCGTGCCGGGGTGGAGGTTGGGGAGGGGGTCCGTGCCGGGGTGGAGGTTGGGGAAGGGGTCCGTGCCGGGGTGGAGGTTGGGGGTTGTGGAGGGGGTCCGTGCCGGGGTGGAGGTTGGGGGGGGGTCCGTGCTGGGTTGGAGGTTGGGGGTTGGGGAGGGGGTCCGTGCCGGGGTGGAGGTTGGGGGTTGGGGAGGGGGTCCGTGCCGGGGTGGAGGTTGGGGGGGGGGTCCGTGCTGGGGTGGAGGTTGGGGGGGGTCCGTGCTGGGGTGGAGGTTGGGGGGGGGGTCCGTGCCGGGGTGGAGGTTGGGGGTTGTGGAGGGGGTCCGTGCCGGGGTGGAGGTTGGGGGGGGTCCGTGCTGGGGTGGAGGTTGGTGGTTGGGGAGGGGGTCCGTGCCGGGGTGGAGGTTGGGGGTTGGGGAGGGGGTCCGTGCCGGGGTGGAGGTTGGGGGGGGGGTCCGTGCTGGGGTGGAGGTTGGGGGGGGGTCCGTGCTGGGGTGGAGGTTGGGGGGGTGGGTCCGTGCCGGGGTGGAGGTTGGGGGGGGTCCGTGCTGGGGTGGAGGTTGGGGGTTGGGGAGGGGGTCCGTGCCAGGGTGGAGGTTGGGGGTTGGGGAGGGGGTCCCTGCCGGGGTGGAGGTTGGGGGGGGGGTCCGTGCTGGGGTGGAGGTTGGGGGGGGTCCGTGCTGGGGTGGAGGTTGGGGGGGGGTCCGTGCTGGGGTGGAGGTTGGGGGTTGGGGAGGGGGTCCGTGCCGGGGTGGAGGTTGGGGGTTGGGGAGGGGGTCCCTGCCGGGGTGGAGGTTGGGGGGGGGTCCGTGCTGGGGTGGAGGTTGGGGGGGTCCGTGCTGGGGTGGAGGTTGGGGGGGGGGGTCCGTGCCGGGGTGGAGGTTGGGGGTTGTGGAGGGGGTCCGTGCCGGGGTGGAGGTTGGGGGGTGTCCGTGCTGGGGTGGAGGTTGGGGGTTGGGGAGGGGGTCCGTGCCGGGGTGGAGGTTGGGGGTTGGGGAGGGGGTCCGTGCCGGGGTGGAGGTTGGGCGGGGGGTCCGTGCTGGGGTGGAGGTTGGGGGGGGGTCCGTGCTGGGGTGGAGGTTGGGGGTGGGTCCGTGCCGGGGTGGAGGTTGGGGGGGGGTCTGTGCTGGGGTGGAGGTTGGGGGTTGGGGAGGGGGTCCGTGCCAGGGTGGAGGTTGGGGGTTGGGGAGGGGGTCCGTGCCGGGGTGGAGTTTGGTGGGGGTCCGTGCTGGGGTGGAGGTTGGGGGGCGGTCCGTGCTGGGGTGGAGGTTGGGGGTTGGGGAGGGGGTCCGTGCTGGGGTGGAGGTTGGGGGTTGGGGAGGGGGTCCGTGCCGAGGTGGAGGTTGGGGAGGGGGTCCGTGCCGGGGTGGAGGTTGGGGAGGGGGTCCGTGCCGGGGTGGAGGTTGGGGAAGGGGTCCGTGCCGGGGTGGAGGTTGGGGGTTGTGGAGGGGGTCCGTGCCGGGGTGGAGATTGGGGGGGGGGTCCGTGCTGGGGTGGAGGTTGGGGGTTGGGGAGGGGGTCCGTGCCGGGGTGGAGGTTGGGGGTTGGGGAGGGGGTCCCTGCCGGGGTGGAGGTTGGGGGGGGGTCCGTGCTGGGGTGGAGGTTGGGGGGGGTCCGTGCTGGGGTGGAGGTTGGGGGGGGTGTCCATGCCGGGGTGGAGGTTGGGGGTTGTGGAGGGGGTCCGTGTCGGGGTGGAGGTTGGGGGGGGTCCGTGCTGGGGTGGAGGTTGGGGGTTGGGGAGGGGGTCCGTGCCGGGGTGGAGGTTGGGGGTTGGGGAGGGGGTCCGTGCCGGGGTGGAGGTTGGGGGGGGGTCCGTGCTGGGGTGGAGGTTGGGGGGGGGTCCGTGCTGGGGTGGAGGTTGGGGGGGGGGGTCCGTGCCGGGGTGGAGGTTGGGGCGGGTCCGTGCTGTGGTGGAGGTTGGGGGTTGGGGAGGGGGTCCGTGCCAGGGTGGAGGTTGGGGGTTGGGGAGGGGGTCCGTGCCGGGGTGGAGGTTGGGGGGGGGTCCGTGCTGGGGTGGAGGTTGGGGGGGGGTCCGTGCTGGGGTGGAGGTTGGGGGTTGGGGAGGGGGTCCGTGCTGGGGTGGAGGTTGGGGGTTGGGGAGGGGGTCCGTGCCGGGGTGGAGGTTGGGGGTTGGGGAGGGGGTCCGTGCCGGGGTGGAGGTTGGGGGGGGGGTCCGTGCTGGGGTGGAGGTTGGGGAGGGGGTCCGTGCCGGGGTGGAGGTTGTGGAGGGGGTCCGTGCCGGGGTGGAGGTTGGGGAAGGGGTCCGTGCCGGGGTGGAGGTTGGGGGTTGTGGAGGGGGTCCGTGCCGGGGTGGAGGTTGGGGGGGGGTCCGTGCTGGGGTGGAGGTTGGGGGTTGGGGAGGGGGTCCGTGCCGGGGTGGAGGTTGGGGGTTGGGGAGGGGGTCCGTGCCGGGGTGGAGGTTGGGGGGGGGGTCCGTGCTGGGGTGGAGCTTGGGGGGGGTCCGTGCTGGGGTGGAGGTTGGGGGGGGGTCCGTGCCGGGGTGGAGGTTGGGGGTTGTGGAGGGGGTCCGTGCCGGGGTGGAGGTTGGGGGGGGTCCGTGCTGGGGTGGAGGTTGGTGGTTGGGGAGGGGGTCCGTGCCGGGGTGGAGGTTGGGGGTTGGGGAGGGGGTCCGTGCCGGGGTGGAGGTTGGGGGGGGGGTCCGTGCTGGGGTGGAGGTTGGGGGGGGGTCCGTGCTGGGGTGGAGGTTGGGGGGGTGGGTCCGTGCCGGGGTGGAGGTTGGGGGGGGGTCCGTGCTGGGGTGGAGGTTGGGGGTTGGGGAGGGGGTCCGTGCCAGGGTGGAGGTTGGGGGTTGGGGAGGGGGACCCTGCCGGGGTGGAGGTTGGGGGGGGGGTCCGTGCTGGGGTGGAGGTTGGGGGGGGTCCGTGCTGGGGTGGAGGTTGGGGGGGGGTCCGTGCTGGGGTGGAGGTTGGGGGTTGGGGAGGGGGTCCGTGCCGGGGTGGAGGTTGGGGGTTGGGGAGGGGGTCCCTGCCGGGGTGGAGGTTGGGGGGGGGTCCGTGCTGGGGTGGAGGTTGGGGGGGGTCCGTGCTGGGGTGGAGGTTGGGGGGGGGGGTCCGTGCCGGGGTGGAGGTTGGGGGTTGTGGAGGGGGTCCGTGCCGGGGTGGAGGTTGGGGGGTGTCCGTGCTGGGGTGGAGGTTGGGGGTTGGGGAGGGGGTCCGTGCCGGGGTGGAGGTTGGGGGTTGGGGAGGGGGTCCGTGCCGGGGTGGAGGTTGGGGGGGGGGTCCGTGCTGGGGTGGAGGTTGGGGGGGGGTCCGTGCTGGGGTGGAGGTTGGGGGGGGGGGTCCGTGCCGGGGTGGAGGTTGGGGGGGGGTCTGTGCTGGGGTGGAGGTTGGGGGTTGGGGAGGGGGTCCGTGCCAGGGTGGAGGTTGGGGGTTGGGGAGGGGGTCCGTGCCGGGGTGGAGTTTGGTGGGGGTCCGTGCTGGGGTGGAGGTTGGGGGGCGGTCCGTGCTGGGGTGGAGGTTGGGGGTTGGGGAGGGGGTCCGTGCTGGGGTGGAGGTTGGGGGTTGGGGAGGGGGTCCGTGCCGGGGTGGAGGTTGGGGGTTGGGGAGGGGGTCCGTGCCGGGGTGGAGGTTGGGGGGGGGGTCCGTGCTGGGGTGGAGGTTGGGGGGGGGTCGGTGCTGGGGTGGAGGTTGGGGGTTGGGGACGGGGTCCGTGCCGGGGTGGAGGTTGGGGAGGGGGTCCGTGCCGGGGTGGAGGTTGGGGAGGGGGTCCGTGCCGGGGTGGAGGTTGGGGAAGGGGTCCGTGCCGGGGTGGAGGTTGGGGGTTGTGGAGGGGGTCCGTGCCGGGGTGGAGGTTGGGGGGGGGTCCGTGCTGGGGTGGAGGTTGGGGGTTGGGGAGGGGGTCCGTGCCGGGGTGGAGGTTGGGGGTTGGGGAGGGGGTCCGTGCCGGGGTGGAGGTTGGGGGGGGTTCCGTGCTGGGGTGGAGGTTGGGGGGGGTCCGTGCTGGGGTGGAGGTTGGGGGGGGGGGTCCGTGCCGGGGTGGAGGTTGGGGGTTGTGGAGGGGGTCCGTGCCGGGGTGGAGGTTGAGGGGGGTCCGTGCTGGGGTGGAGGTTGGGGGTTGGGGAGGGGGTCCGTGCCGGGTTGGAGGTTGGGGGTTGGGGAGGGGGTCCGTGCCGGGGTGGAGGTTGGGGGGGGGTCCGTGCTGGGGTGGAGGTTGGGGGGGGGTCCGTGCTGGGGTGGAGGTTGGGGGGGGGGTCCGTGCCGGGGTGGAGGTTGGGGGGGGGTCCGTGCTGGGGTGGAGGTTGGGGGTTGGGGAGGGTGTCCGTGCCAGGGTGGAGGTTGGGGGTTGGGGAGGGGGTCCGTGCCGGGGTGGAGGTTGGGGGGGGGGTCCGTGCTGGGGTGGAGGTTGGGGGGGGGTCCGTGCTGGGGTGGAGGTTGGGGGTTGGGGAGGGGGTCCGTGCTGGGGTGGAGGTTGGGGGTTGGGGAGGGGGTCCGTGCCGGGGTGGAGGTTGGGGGTTGGGGAGGGGGTCCGTGCCGGGGTGGAGGTTGGGGGGGGGGTCCGTGCTGGGGTGGAGGTTGGGGGGGGTCCGTGCTGGGGTGGAGGTTGGGGGTTGGGGAGGGGGTCCGTGCCGGGGTGGAGGTTGGGGAGGGGGGCCGTGCCGGGGTGGAGGTTGGGGGGGGGTCCGTGCCGGGGTGGGTGATGGGAGGGCAAATGAGTTGGTCCACCTGGCCAGGTGCCAGCCTCCAACAGTTGGACCCATGCGGTCCATGCCACCTGGCTGGGGGGAGGAGGGGATATGGGCAATGATGACATGTCGTCGTTCCCCTCCCCCCCACCAGGCCGTCATGTTTTCAGACCATCCAGCGATGTTGGCCGCCGTGGTGGCAGCCGCTCATGTCTATGTTGCCCTGGATGAGGAGGAGGAGGAGGAGGAGGAGGAGGAGGAGCGTGCCAGAGAGGCGGCGCAGGCTGCCGCAGAGGGGCAGGCGGCAGCCGCCCAGGCTGGAGGGACACCTGACCGACAGGACGAGGAGGGGGAGGAGGACGTCGCGGCCCCACGGCAACGGAGGCACCCGAGGGCGCTCCGTGTGTACCGGCCCCGGCAGTCATACCAGGACCTCACGGACCGGGAATGCAGGAGGAGACTCCGGATGAGCCGGGAAACCGTGGCACACATCTGCCACCTGCTGGCACACCTGTCACCGCGTGGCACTGGCGGGGGACACCCTCTCCCCGTGTCCATCAAGGTTACGGTGGCCCTGAACTTTTATGCAACGGGGTCATTCCAGGCACCGAGTGGGGACCTGTCCGGCATATCGCAGACATCGGTGCATCGGTGCATCTGGGCAGTGACAGATGCCCTTTATGCCATGGCGCACCGCTACATCCGCTTCCCCGTGGACCGGGCCAGCCAAGATGCCCGGGCCGTGGGCTTCTCTGCCGTTGCCGGGTTCCCCATGGTCCAGGGCGCGATCGATGGGATGCACGTCGCCGTGCGGCCACCTGCAGATAACAGGGCCGTGTTCACTAATAGGAAGGGGACCTATTCGATGAACGTACAGGTGGTCTGCGACCACCGCATGATGATCCTGCACGTCTGCGCCCGTCACCCAGGCAGTGTACACGACTCATTCGTGTTGTCGCGGTCATCCATCCCCGGCATGTACGAGGGACGCCATCCCCGGCTGAGGGGCTGGTTGCTGGGCGACAGGGGCTACCCATTGCGATCGTGGCTGATGACGCCTATACGGAGGCCACGCAATGAGGCGGAGAACCGCTACAATGATGCCCATGTAGCGACAAGGGGAGTGATCGAGAGGTGCTTTGGCGTGCTGAAGATGCGTTTCAGGTGCCTGGACCTCTCTGGGGGCGCCCTCCAGTATCGGTCAGATAGGGTCGGCCGCATCATTGTGGTGTGCTGCGTCCTGCACAACATAGCCCAGCAGAGGGGCGATGTGCCGCAGGCAGAGGAGGGCGGAGTGGAGGAGCAGCAGGAAGAGGCCCAGTCCTCCCCAGATGAGGGGGATGGGGGCAATGGTCAGGGCAGGCGGGGTAGACACAGACGGGTGGCTGTCCACCGTTACCGGCTGGCCCAGCGGGCACGGGACAGACTGATAGACGCCCGCTTCACTGACTAGATGGGCGTGGGAATCGGGTAGTATGGCCACAGACCGCACACCATGACAACAGCCGACCACCCACACCCCCCACCCATCCACCCACCCAGCACCCTCACCCCCCTCCCCAACCCCACACACCCCACCCGCATGCACACCACCCCCCCACTCCCAATTGCCGATCCACCGGCGGCACAACGGGCCGGGCTCACCCAGTTGCGGGTGGACGCGTGTCTATCGCAGGCCATGGAGAATGATGACAACCCGCCTCCGATGAGCTCCTGGCTCGACATCGTTGGACTATGTCTGACCCATGGCCACAGTACCACCATCCACCCGGACCATCCCTGCATGCGGCTGTGACACTGCAGCGCACGGTCCCGTCCTCTGCCCGGGGGATGTTGATGGCGGCCCAGGGGGAAGGGGGCAGACTCACCTGGGGCTGAGGTAAGACCACCCCTCACACACACACTTGCGCTCAACGTACATGACACCCCCGCACACTTTGGACAGAGCACAAAGGCAGCTTCGGTAGGTGTAACATTGACTTTAATAACCAAAGGAGTTCATGCACGTGCCCTAGCGCCTAAAACTCATCTGTGCCCTGCACCCGTGCCAACTTACTCAGTGTCTAATTGTTTGGCCTTACGGGCCCTTTGACTACGTCTACGTGGTTCCCCAGACGGTACAGCAGAACTGGAGGTGGACTCCTGTGATTCCTGCCCTCTGACACTGGATCCCTTTGGCGGCCGTTTCCTGGGGCGTCCTGGCCTAGATGGGCCAGGCTGCGGCCCGGGCGACTGGGATGGCGAGCTGCCAGCCTGTCCTGCCCGTTGCCCACCCGATGCACCTGGGACGGAAGGGGGGAAGTCCGAGGTGTCGCGGTGTACCGGGACCTCCCCTAAAGAGGGAGCCTGGACGGACCACACCACCTCCTCCTCCCTCGGGGTGCCCGATGGCCCCCAGGCCTCTACATGGGTGGGGGATGCGAACGGACTGGCCATCCGACGCGCCCCCGACATCTAGCGCTGCCAGTCCTGGAGGCCCGTGCTGGTATCGACAGGGGTCTGCAGGTTTGCAGCCATGGAGCCCAGGGGGTTGTCGAACCCTGTCTGCGACAGTGCGACGCCAGCTCGCACATGGCCACTGGCGCCGATGCCCTCAGCGATGGCCTGCTGAGACTGGGCCATGGCCTGCAGAGACTGGGCCATGGCCTGCTGAGACTGGGCTATGGCGTTGAGCGCCTCTGCCATCTGGCGCTGGCACTGGCTCATGGCCTCCTGTGAGAGGGCAGCCATTTCCTGGGCCACAGACGCCGCCTGCACGGAAGGCCCGAGGCCTCGCAAACCGTTCCCCATGTCTGACACCGTCGCATCCATTGCCTCCACCGCGGACGCCACCTGTGCGGTGTCAGCCTGGGTGGCACGCATGACCGGGACCACTCCCAGCTCCTGGACGCGGGTGGACTCCTCCACCTGCGACCGCAGCCGCCGCAAGCCACCCGTCACCCTATTCGCTCGTCTCCGTGTCGGTGGTTGCATCGGATCTATGTGTGGGTGTGGTAACTGCAGGAACCCGGGATCCATCTGGGCGGCAGATGTTCGCTTGGCCTGGGCTGCCCTCCGACCGCCCGGTCCCTCTGCTGCTCCTACCTCCACCTGCTGTACCGGGACGGCTGTGTTGTGCGCACCAGTGAGTGTACCAGACGCCTCATCACTAAAGTGCCCAACCGTGGTGAGTGTTTCTGCGATGGTGGAGGGTGTTGGTGACAGCAGTGGCGTTGTGTCGTGCTCTTCGTCCCACTCTGAGTCCATGGCACTTTGGGGTGGGGGTTCGTCTCCACCCATCCACTCTGAGTCACTGTCCGGTATTTCGTCTTCCCGGGTAGGGGTGTCCTGGGTAGTGCTGTCCCGGGTAGTGCTGTCCCGGGTAGT
This sequence comes from Scyliorhinus torazame, assembly GCF_047496885.1. Classification (NCBI taxonomy): domain Eukaryota; kingdom Metazoa; phylum Chordata; class Chondrichthyes; order Carcharhiniformes; family Scyliorhinidae; genus Scyliorhinus; species Scyliorhinus torazame. The sequence goes on from NC_092724.1 coordinate 89,578,410, forward strand.
GCTGTCCCGGGTAGTGCTGTCCCGGGTAGTGGTGTCCCGGGTAGGGGTGTCCTGGGTAGTGGTGTCCCGGGTAGGGGTGTCCTGGATAGTGGTGTCCTGGGTAGTGGTGTCCTGGCTCGGATGTGACGGGGGCCTATGGCTGCCCCCCTCATCGCTGGGTGGTCGCTCCCGCAGGTGACGGGGGTGTCGTCTCCCTGTTGCTCCAGGTCTCTCCGTCTCCCGTGGTCTCCGAGGGGCATCCTGCGGGCGTCGCATGCTGGAGGGTTCGGGTCTCTCCGTCTCCCGTGGTCTCCGAGGGGCATCCTGCGGGCGTCGCATGCTGGAGGGTTCGGGTCTCTCCGTCTCCCGTGGTCTCCGAGGGGCATCCTGCGGGCGTCGCATGCTGGAGGGTTCGGGTCTCTCCGTCTCCCGTGGTCTCCGAGGGGCATCCTGCGGGCGTCGCATGCTGGAGGGTTCGGGTCTCTCCGTCTCCCGTGGTCTCCGAGGGGCATCCTGCGGGCGTCGCATGCTGGAGGGTTCGGGTCTCTCCGTCTCCCGTGGTCTCCGAGGGGCATCCTGCGGGCGTCGCATGCTGGAGGGTGCGGGTCTCTCCGTCTCCCGTGGTCTCCGAGGGGCATCCTGCGGGCGGTCTGCATCTGCGGGGATGGGTGCCTGGACGTTTGGTCCTGCGATACACAATGAAGCATGCATGGTTAGACATCAGGCAGTGATCAGGTGATACGGGGGAGGGGGATATAGGGGAGGGGGGATATGGGGACGGGCTGTTGGTGGCTCACATGCTCGTGGGGCCCCGACCTCTGCATCAGCAACCTCCCGGTCCTCAGGTCCGCCAGCCAGTTCCAGGGCCCTTTCCTCGTGTACGGTCAGTGGCCTCTCATCAGCGGGCCCTCCTCCAGTCCTCACATGCTCCCTATTGTTGTGTGCGCGCTTCTCCTGGGGGGGGGGGTGGTGGTGGCAGGGGTAAAAGGCAACAGTGTTAGGCAGGTATATGAATGCACGCCATCGGTTGCGCGTGCATTGCAGAGGTTAAGGTTAGGGCTGGATTCACTTGGGGATATGGGGGATATGGGGGAGGGGGGGATATGGGGGAGGGGGGATATGGGGATATGGGGGAGGGGGGATATGGGGGATATGGGGGAGGGGGGAATATGGGGGATATGGTGGAGGGGGGATATGGGGGAGGGGGGATATGGGGGATATGGGGGAGGGGGGGATATGGGGGAGGGGGGATATGGGGGATATGGGGAGGGGGGATATGTGGGAGGGGGGATATGGGGAGGGGGGGATATGGGGAATATGGGGGAGGGGGGATATGGGGGAGGGGGGAATATGGGGGATATGGGGGAGGGGGGATATGGGAGAGGGGGGATATGGGGGAGGGGGGAATATGGGGGATATGGGGGAGGGGGGATATGGGGGATATGGGGGAGGGGGGATATGGGGGATATGGGGGAGGGGGGATATGTGGGAGGGGGATATGGGGAGGGGGGGATATGGGGAACATGGGGGAGGGGGGATATGGGGGATATGGGGAGGGGGGATATGGGGAGGGGGGAATATGCGGGATATGGGGGAGGGGGGATATGGGGGAGGGGGATATGGGGGAGGGGGGATATGGGGGATATGGGGAGGGGGGATATGGGGGAGGGGGGGATATGGGGGTGGGGGGATATGGGGGAGGGGGGATATGGGGGATATGGGGGATATGGGGGAGGAGGGGATATGGGGGAGGGGGGGATATGGGGGAGGGGGGGATTTGGGGGAGAGGGGATATGGGGGATATGGGGGACGCTCACCCTTCCTGCTCTGACGAGGTCGTTCACCTTCTTGTGGCACTGGGTGCCTGTCCGTGGTGTTAGGGCCACAGCGGTGACGGCCTCTGCCACCTCCCTCCACAGACGCCGGCTGTGGCGTGGGGCAACTCTGCGGCCGTGCCCGGGATACAGGGCGTCCCTCCTCTGCTCCACCGCATCCAGGAGCGCCTCCACATCGCGTGACTCGAACCTCGGGTTGAGCGACGGCCAGCCATCAAGTCGGGTGTTGCGGTCGGCTGTTCCGGTCGGGTGGGGGGGAGCTGCGCGGCCTTATGAGCCGTCACGCCGTGCAGCGCGTATGACGCTGCACGGCGTGAACCACTGCGCAAGCGCGGATCCCGTTACGTCGCTGCTAGCCCATTTCGGGCCGCAGACTATCGGCCCATTTTTATGACGTGACGCAAGTGGGATTTGCGCCGTTTTTTGCGCCGATCGGCGGAGTTTCCGGCGATAACGGAGAATTTCCCCCGAGAATTCAGAATGTCCAAATTACCTAACAGCACGTCTTTCAGGGCATCATTCATCTCATAAGATATCATTCATCTCATTCACTTCTGGTTTACTGCAAAACACACATGCCACTGAGTCAGAACATAAGAACGTGAGAACTAGGAGCAGGAGTAGGCCATCTGGCCCCTCGAGCCTGCTCCGCCATTCAATAAGATCATGGCAGATCTTTTTGTGCACTCAGCTCACCATAACTTTTTATTCCTTTACTGTTCAAAACTCTATCTACCTTTGCCTTAAAAACATTTAGTGAGGTAGCCTCAACTGCTTCACTGGGCAGGGAATTCCACAGATTCACGACCCTTTGAATGAAGAAGTTCCTCCTCAACTCAGTCCTAAATTTGCTCCCCCCTTATTTTGAGGCTATGCCTCCTAGTTCTAGTTTCACCTGTCAGTGGAAACACCTCCCTGCTCCTATCCTATTTATTCCCTTCATAATTGTATACGTTTCCATAAGATCCCCCCCTCATTCTTCTAAATTTCAATGAGTATCGTCCAAACCTATTCAGTTTCTCCGCATAAATTCATCCTCTCAACTCCAGAATCAACTTACTGAATCTCCTCCGCACACCCTCCAGTGTTAGTACATCCTTTCTCACGAAAGGAGACCAAAACTGTACACAGTACCCCAAGTGTGGCCTCACCAGCACCCTATACAGCTGCAACATAACCTCCCTGGTTAGGGGATCAAGTCCTGGCCACTAGGGAAAGAGGCTATTGAGGATAACAATGTGAAAGAGATGGATTAACATCAGTCAGAGCTAGGTTACTGAGCGACAGTGTGAGGGAGCTGGATTAACATCTGTAGAGACAGTCAGTAACACGGGCACTGAGAGAGATATTATTGGGTACGAGGGACATCAGTCAGAAGTACAGTCAATGACACAGGGTGCTCGGGTACTGAATGACAGTGTGGGAGAGCTGGGTTGACATCTGTAGAGACAGTAAGTAACACGGCACTGAGAGAGATATTACTGGGTATGAGGGAGCTAGATTATTATCAGTCAGAAGTACAGTCAATAACACAGGGTGCTCAGCTACTGAGTGACAGTGTGAGGGAGCTGGGCTATCCTCAGGTACAGTGCAAGCAGTTCCAGAGCCACAATCCAATCAAACTCGAAATGTACTCTGAATTGTGATTCAAAGTAATTTCTGTGCTGGATCTACCAATAGAGTTACTTAAATTTCCCACTCGGTGTTGTAACAGATACTCAAGCGGGATTGTGTCTGAAGTGTCATTTACAGATGGAGGTAGTTTGTTTTTCCCAATAATGTTTACAAATTGAGGGGAATAATATCTCACTTATCCAAATAGGTTTCAGTGTTGAGAGAGAGATGAGTGCATGTTGACATGGAGATGAATCATTACCTCCCACAAATTAGATAAGGAGTGCCTTTTTAATTAAAATGAATTTCTATTCATTTTTATTGATTTATTAAGCACTTTAACCCTTGAGTTAAGGTGCTAAACTGGGGAAAGGCAAATTACAATAACATTAGACAGGAATTGAAGAATTTGGATTGGTTGCGGCTGTTGGATGGAAAATCAACATCGGACATGTGGGAGTCTCAAGCGACAGTTGATTAGGATTCAGGAAAAGTCACATTACTGACAGAACGAAGGATACGTATGGGAAGTTTAGGGAGCCTTGGATAAGGAGGAATATTGTGAACCTCTTCATAAAGAGAAAGGATACTTTTGTACGGTCTAGAAGGGTGGGGACAGTTGAAATCCTTGAGGAGTATAAAGAAAGTAGGAAGATACTTAAACAGGAAATTAGGAGGGTGAAGAGGGGTCATGAAAAGCCCTTGGCAAGTAGGATTAACGTGAATCCCAAAGCTTTTGATTCATATGTAAAAAGCAAGAGAGTGGCCAGGGAAAGAATTGGACCACTTAAGGACAGTGAGGGGAATCTATGTTTTGAGCCAGAGGAAATGAGCGAGGTACTAAATGAGTGCTTTGCATCAGTGTTCACCAAAGAAAGGGACTTTGTGGAAGATGATGCTTGGGTAGGGTATGTGGACAGTCTGGATCATGTTAACAGCAAAAAGGAGGAGGTATTGGATCTTTTAAAATATATTAAGGTAGATAGGCCTCCTGGGCCGGATGGGATTTACCCCAGAATACTGAGGGAAGCAAGGGAGGAAATGGCTGGGGGCTTGACGGACATCTTTGTATCCTCATTGGCTACAGGTGAGATCCCAGAGGACTGGAGAATAGCTAATGTGGCACTGCTGTTTAAGAAAGGTAAGGATAATCCTGGGAACTATAGGCCGGTGAGCAAGTAGTAGGTAAATTATTGGAGAGAATTCTCAGGGACAGGATTTATACCATTTGGAAACAAATGGACTCATGTTAGACAACATAGTTTTATGAAAGGGAGGTCATGCCTCACTAACTTGATCAAGGTTTTTGAGGAGGTGACCAAAGATGATTGATGAGGGGAGGGTGATGGATGTTGTTTACATGGACTTCAGTAAAGCCTTTGACAAGGTGCCTCATGGCAGACTGGTGCAAAAGGTGAAGTCACAAGGGATCAGAGGTGAGGTGGTAAGATGGGTACAGAATTGGCTTGGTCATAGATGGCAAAGGGTAGCAGTAGAAGGGTGTTTTTCTGAATGGAAGGTTGTGACTAGTAATGTTCCACAGGGATCTGCGCTGGGGCCTCTGTTGTTTGTGGTATACATAAACGATTTGGATAAACAAAAATGTAGCCAGTCTGATTAGTAAGTTCGCGGATGACACCAAGCTGGTGGAGTGGCAGATGGTGTTGAGGATTGTCAGAGAATGCAGCAGGGCATAGATACATTGGAGACTTGGGCAGAGAAATGACAAATGGAGTTTAATCCGGACAAATGTGAGGTAATGCATTTTGATAGGACTAACATAGAGGGGAAATATACCGTAAATGTCAAAACTCTCAGGAATATAGAAAGTCAGAGAGATCTGGGCGTGTAAGTCCACAGATCTTTGAAGGTGGCAAGACAAGTGACAAGGTACTCAAGAAAGCATACGGAATGCTTGTTTTCATTGGACAGGGCATCGAGTATAAAAACTGGCAAGTCATGCTATAGTTGTATAGAACCTAGATAAGGCTGCACTTGGAATATTGCGCCCAATTCTGGTCACCACACTACTAGAAGGATGTGGAGGCTTGGGAGAGGGTGCAGAGGAGGTTTACCAGGATTTTACCTGGTCTGGAGAGTGTTAGTTATGTGAAGAGGCTGAAGTTGTTGAATTCGACAGAGGCGGAGTCGTCCGGTTAGGCACGCTACAGCCTTCCGGCCTGAACATCGAATTCAACAACTTCAGATGATCAGCTCTACCGCACCTCGACCCATTTGTTTTCATCCCATTTCATTTTAACTGTCTTTTACCATTTCTTTCTTTCTTAATATATATTTAATTCCCCCCCCCCCCCCAATCTTATCCACCTTTCCTTCACCTTTCTTCTCTTTGCTTCCCCCTTCCCCTCCCACCACATTTACAGTTCATCCTCTGATGTTAGTTTCCCTGCTGTTTGATCTTTCACATCTTTTGTTCTCTCTGGGGACTGCCATTAGCACTCTTTCACCTTGGTTACTGTGGTCATTAGCACCCGGTTTCCCAGGGTTTTTGTGGCTCTGACTCATCTTTCATTCTCACTCCATAGTATAAATATTTCCCACTTTCTCTGTCTGATAGCTTTGACAAAGAGTCATCGGACTCGAAACGTTAGCTCTTTTCTCTCCCTACAGATGCTGCCAGACCTGCTGAGATTTTCCAGCATTTTCTCTTTCATTTCAGATTCCAGCATCCGCAGTAATTTGCTTTTAATTGAACCTGGGACCCTGAAGCTGTGAAGCAACTGTGCTAACCACTATGCTACCATGCTGCCCCAACAAGATGTTGTTTATTATTACTGATTGTGGTCTATGGGTCTGAAAGCTGAAATGAAAATGAGATGAAAATCGCTTATTGTCACAAGTCGGCTTCAAATGAAGTTACTGTGAAAAGCCCCCAGTCGCCACATTTCCGGCGCCTATTCCGGGAGGCTATTACGGGAATTGAACCGTGCTGCTGGCCTGCCTTGGTCTGCTTTCAAAGCCAGCGATTTAGCCCTGTGCTAAACAGCCCCTCCTGTGGATCCTGTTGCAGAGTGAGGAGCCAATTCTTCAGTTTTGGAGATTTGATAGGAGTTTACCTGGGGTTATGGCATTGAAGGCACAGCTGTAGTCAATAAACAGGAGTCTGACACAGGAGTCCTTGTTGTCAAGATGCTCCAATGATGAGTGTAGGGCAAGGGAGATGGTGTCTGCTGTGGACCGGTTGCGGTGGTATGCGAATTGCAGTGGATCTAGACATTCTGGAAGTATGGAGTTGATGTGCCTCATAACCAACCTCTCAAAGCACTGTCCTTGAAGCAATCAGTGCTGTTTCGCAGGGATCAATGCTCGGACCTTTGCTGTTTGTTATATGTACAAATGATTTGGAGAAAAATTTAACTGGTCTGATTAGTACCCACCTCGCTGAACAGGCGCCGGAATGTGGCGACTAGGGGCTTTTCACAGTAACTTCATTTGAAGCCTACTTGTGACAATAAGCAATTTCTTCTTTCTTCTTCTTCTAGTAAGTTTGTGGACTACATAAAGTTTGATGGAGTTGCGGTTGTGATGAGGACTTGGGCGGAGAATTGGCAGATGGAGTTTAATCTGGACAAATGTGGGGTAATGGATTCTGGGAGGTCCAATACAGGTGGGAAGTATACAGTAAATTGCAAAACCCTTAGGAGTATTGACAGGCAGAGAGATCTGGGCGTACAGGTCCACAGGTCATTGAAAGGGAGAAGGTAGTCAAGAAAACATATGGCATGCTTGCCTTCATCAGTTGGGGCATTGAGTATACTGTACACAATACTGCAGGTTATTGAAATGTCTGAGAGACCAGCAGCCTCGCCATGGCAGAGCCCATCGATCTGCATCAGGATTCATCTCTGTAGCTGAGCAACCCACGACCGAAGCATTTCCCCCTGCAGAATGCACAATCAGGAGGAGTGCTCGCTGAGGAGGAGGATTAACATCCCTTTCACGTCTGAGTACCGAGCTCTGCATTAATATGCGCATGCAGGGAGGTAACTCCAGCCGCGGAATAACAGAAAGTGTCAGAGCAAAACTGCTTACCAATGAGACAGGAGAGTAAATACAAAGAGCAGAGATATCAGAATACAACAGGGATTACTCATTAGGGAATAATGTAAAGGTCATACAAGGAACAATTTGACTGAATACATACATCACAGAGGGCAACAGGTTGTTATATAGAGGGGACACACTAGTGGACAATGGCGGGGTAAACTGGGGAACAGTGGGTTATGCTTCAGGAGGAAGTATTGCATAGGCTTAGTGTACTTAACTGATGAGGTACAAGTAGCGGATGAGATCATCCAAGCATACTGAGGAAGTGAGAGTGGAAATTGCAGAGGCACTGGACATAATTTTCCAGTACTTCTTCATTGAGTTCAAAAAAGAGCAATGACAAACCTATCAGTTTAACCTCAGTGATGGGGAACCTTTTAGAAACTATGCTTTGGGACAGATGTAAGCCTACAGTAAGCCTATCATAGAATCATAGAATTTGCAGTGCAGAAGGAGGCCATTCAGCCCATTGAGTCTGCACCGGCCCTTGGAAAGAGCACCCTACTTAAGCCCACACCTCCACCCTATCCCCGTAACCCTATAACCCCACCCAACCTTTTAGACACTAAGGGGCAATTTAGCATGGCCAATCCACCTAACCTGCACATCTTTAGACTGTGGGGGGAAACCGGAACACCTGAGTAAACCCATGCAGAAACGGGAAGAAAATGTAACTCCATCCAATACTTCCTCCTGAGGGATAACCCACTGCTCCCCAGTTTACTCCTTCCATACATCCCATTGGGCAAATGGGGGTTAATTAAAGAAAATCAGCACAGATTCGTTCGGGGAAAATTGTGTTTGAAATAACTTGCTGGAGTTTTTGATGAGTGAGCAGAGAGAGTGGATGAGGGTAACGCTGATGATGTGATTTATTTGGGCTTCCAAAGGGTAATTGATAAAGTGTTGCACACTTATAAAACCTTGGTTAGGCTGCATTTGGAGTATTGTGTGCAGTTCTGGTCACCACATTATCAGAAGGATGTGGAAGCTTTGGAGAGAGTGCAAAGAAGGTTCACCAGGATGTTGCCTGGTCGCGAGGCTGTTGAGGAGAGGTTGAATAAAATAGGATTGTTTTCGAGGGGAGACCTGATAGAGGTCTACAACATTATGAGAGGCATAACAGGGTGGATAGTCAGAGGTTTTTTCCAAGTGTGGAAGTGTCAATTACAAGGGGTCACAGGTTCAAGGTGAGAGGGGGAGAGTTTAAGGGAGCTATGTGGGGTAAGTTTTTCACGCAGAGAGTGGTGGGTGCCTGGAACGTGCTGCCAGAGGATGTGGTGGAAGCAGGCACATTAGCAACATTTAAGAGGCATCTGGATGGGCACATGAATAGGGAGGAAATGGAGGGATACGGACCGAGTAAGGGCCGTTTTTAGTTAGGGCATCATGATCGGCTCAGGCTTGGAGGGCCGAAGGGCCTGTTCGTGTGCTGTACTTTTCTTTGTTCTTTGTTATTATGAGAAAAGTTGGAGCTCATGGAATAAAAGGGATAGCATCAACATTGATGCAAAATTGGCTGAAAGACAGGAAACAGGGAATATTGGTAAATTGTTGTTTTCGGGATGGGAGGAACGTTTATAGGAGAATTCTCCAGTGGTCAGTGTTAGTATCCTTGCTCATCCTGATATATATCAGTGGCCTGGACTTCGCTGTACAGGGCAGAATTTCCAAATTTGTGGATGATGTAAAACTTGAACGTATTGTGAACTGTGAGGAGGATAGTGATAAACGCCAAGAGGATATAGACAGGCTGGTGGAATGTGTGGGCAAGTGGAAGATTAAAATGCAATTTGAGAAGTGTGAGGTGATTCATTTTGATTGGAAAACGAGCAGAGACGATGTCAAGTAAAGGACTGGATTCTCTAATCCCACCGCTTAACGATGTGATTTTCCATTGAAGCCACCCCATGCTGTTGGGAAACCTATGGGCAGGAGGTACACTGCCGGCGGGAACAGTGAATTGTAATGGCTGAGGAATTCTTGCCAAGGGGTCTATTCTAGAAGAGATGTCAGTGGAGACGAATTTGGGGGTATACAGTTGTATGTTGTAAGGGTCCTTCCTGTTTATTCCCTTATTTACCCTTTCGTTTATTTTGCAGTTCTTATTTTGATCCATGGGTGATTAATGGACATGTGTCTTTAAGGCAAGCAGTCTGTATCATTAAACCAGCACAGGCTAGCAAAGTGATCTTTCCTGTAACTTCTGAATTCTTCTGTCTGAACTAAAGATACAGGCTGAACTAAAGATACAGGCTAACAGGAGGCCACAGATTGTCGGCACCAGTGAGAGAGATGGGGTGGGACTCGATTTGATTGATTGGCTGGTGGTCAATGAATTGGCCCAAAAGATCTGGTGGTGATTGGATTACATCCCAGTGGAGTGCTTTTCAACATCCTAAGGAGTTTCAGTTTTGATTCTGGCAGCCCAGCGGGAAGAACCAACTATATCTCTCTCCAGAAAGCCTGCTGTGGGGGCTGTATTACTGAAACTACAGAGTCCTAAATACAAACCATGAACTGAAAGCAAAGTTTGAAGAGAAGTAATGTGCCTCTCCAGAAGAGATGTGAGTACTGCATTTTGAAACTACAGAGGACCGAATGAATGAATGATTTTGCAGAGAAGACCAGTACAGGCTGCAGAGACGTTAACTAGCAAGCTTGCTGTGAAGAAAGGGGCTGAAAAACCGTCATCAGAAACAGATACCTTTTTCCTTTCATGTATGTTTTTTACACTTTTCCACCCCTCTGTGGTTTTTTGGGACAAATTAAAGTGGGGGAGTTAGGAATGAGTTAATAGTTAGCCAGTTGTATTTGCTCCATATTTCATTATAGTTCTTGTCATCAATTGTGTTTACATTTACAAACCTGGTGACTGTAATTATTGGCCAGCCAAGGCCAAAGACTTTGGGTATTTCTTTAAGAATTATTGGTTAATTCACTTGAGTTGTGACTCCGGGACCAGTGGGGCTGGAATTGATCGCAATGTGCACTGATCATTGAAGGTGTAGGGACAGGTTGAGAGTGTGGTTAATAAAGTTGGTGCGATCCTGGGCTTTTTTAATAAGGGCATAGATTACAAAAGCAAGGACATTATGATCAATGTGTACAAAACATTGGCGCAACCTCAGCTGGTGTATTGTGTGTAGTTCTTTAAGAAGGATGTGAAGGCATTGGAATGGTTCCAGGGATGAGGTGTTTCAGTTGCGTAGATAGATTGGGGAAGTTTGGAGTTTTCTTCTTCTTCAAGGATAGAAGGTTGTGAGAAGATTTTTTTTAAAAATGTTTTAATTTTTTTATTCTCCTCCTTTTTCACATTTTCTCCCACATTTACACCCATCAACAATAAACAATAATCAGCAAGATATGTCAATCCCCATAATAACAACGATCCCATCCGCCCACCAACCCCCAAACCTCAGCCCACATGTTTACATAAACAAATGACAAAAATGAATCAGGGATTACCCATAGTCACCCTTAATCTACACAGCCCCCCTCCCCCCTCCCCCCAACTAATGTTCGATGTTATCCAGTTCTTGAAAGTGCATAATAAATAGTGCCCATGACTTGTGGAACCCCTCCGAGCTTCCCTTCAGTTCGAACTTAACCTTCTCAAGGGTCAAGTATTCCAACAGGTCCCCCTGCCACGCCAGGGCACTGGGTGGAGAGGCTGCTCTCCATCCCAGCAGGATCCGCCTTCGGGCGATCAACGAGGCGAAGGCAATGTATCTGCCTCCGCTCCCGTTTCCAACCCTGGCTGGTCCGACACCCCGAATATGGCCTCCTGGGGACCCGGGTCCAGTTTCACACGCACCACCTTGGAAATTACCCGAAACACCTCCTTCCAGTACTCCCCTAGCTTTGGACAGGACCAAAACATATGAACGTGATTCGCGTGTGTTCCCCCGCCCCCCCCCCCCCCCCCCCGCAACGCTCACACACATGTGAGAAGATTTTATAGAGATTTTCAAAATCATGGTGTCACTGAACAGAGTCAGTAAGAAGAAACTGGTGGGTGGATCAAGAACCAGAGAGCAGAGACTTAAGGGATTTGATAAAAGGAGCAATTGCAATCAATAGGAGGAAAACCTTTTTCAGGCCATGATTATTAGGATCTGGAATGCCTTACCTGAGAGTGAGGTGGAGGCAAATTCAATCATGGTATTCAAAAGTGAACTTGATCAATATCTGAAAAAGAAAATTCAGCAGGACCATTGGGAAAAGGCAAAAAAGTGGCACCAGAGGAATTGCTCTTGTAAAGAGCTAGCATGAACATGACAGCCTGAATGATCTCCTTCTAAGTTATACCAATTATTTTATTCTATATGGAGGGAACACACTGGGAAACAATGGGATATATAGAAGGGACATGGAAAGAACAGTGGAATATGTAAAGAGGACTTGGGAGGAACTGTGGGATATATGGAGGGAACATGGGGTGGAGGAGTGGAATATATAGAGGAATGATGGGGTGAAAAGTGGGATACATATAGAGGATATGGGGGCAAGAGTGGGATATATAGTGTGGACATCGGGAGGAAGAGTGGGATATATCCAGGACACGAGCAGCAAGTGTGGGATATGTAGAGTGAACACGGGGAGGAAGAGTGGGATATATAGAGCGGGCATTGGAGGTAGAGTAAGATATATTGAGGAAATACGGGGAGGAAGAATGGGATATATAGAAGGGACAGGGGGAGGAAGAGTGGGATATATAGAGCAAACACAGGGAGGAAGAGTGGAATGTTTGCAGGGGATACAGGGATGAAGAGTGGGACATATAGAGGGCTCATGGGAGGAAAAAGGGGATATAGAGGGGACACGGGGAGGGCGGGTGAGATATATAAAGGAAATATGGACAGAGAGAGTGAGAAATATCGAGAGGACAAGTGGAAGATGAGTGGGAAAAATAGGGGGGGAGGCATGGTGAGGAAGAATGGAATATATAGGGGAGATATGGGCATGGAGAGTGGGATAGAGGGGACACAGGGAGGAAGTCTGCGATAGATAGAGGGGCCCCTGGGAAAGAATGGGATATATAGAAGGGACAAAGGAAGGAAGAGTGGGATACATGGAGGGGATACAGGAAGGAATAGCAGATATAGAGGGGATACAGGGAGAAAGAGTGTGAGGTATAGAGGGGACATGGGGAGAAAGAGTGGAAAACATCGAGGAATATATCTCGGGGGCATGGGGATGAATAGTAGGATATATAGAGGGGACATGGAAAGGAAGAGTGTAATTATATATAGGGAGCAAGAGTTAAATATGTGGAAGGGGCATGGGGAAGAAGAGTGGGATAAATAGAGAAGTCACAGAGAGGAAGAGTGGGATCTGTAGAGAGGACATCGGGAGGAAGAATGGGAGTAAAAGAGGGGACATGGGGAGGAATGGTGGGATACCTCTTGGGGATATGGGGAGCAAGAGTGGAATATATAGAGGAGACATTGGGAGGAAGAGTGGGATATATAGAGGAGACACAAGGAGGCAGAGTGGGATATACACAGAAGTCACAGGGAGGAAGAGTAGGATGTATAAAGGAGACACAGGGAGGAAGGGGTGGATACATCTAAGGGATATGGGGATGAATAGTGGGATATATAGAGGGAACATGGGGAGGGAGAGTGGGATATATGATGGGGACATGGGAAGGAGGAGTGGGATATATAGTGGGGACACAGGGAGCAAGATTGGGATACATCTAGGGGACATGGGTATGGATAGTAGGCTATATAGAGGTGACATGGGAAGGGATAGTGGGATATATGACTGGGGACACAGGGAGGAAGAGTGTAATATATAGAGGGGATAAGGGGAGCAAGAGTGGGATATATGGAAGGAACATGGGGAGGAAGAGTGGGATATATAGAGGATACATGGGGAGGAACGGTGGTATATATGGAGCCGACACAGGAGGAAGAGTGGGATGTATAGATGTGGACACAGAACATAGAACATACAATGCAGAAGGAGGCCATTCGGCCCATTGAGTCTGCACCGACCCACTTTAGCCCTCACTTCCACCCTATCCCCGTAACCCAATAACCCCTCCTAACCTTTTTTGAACACTAAGGGCAATTTTTAGCATGGCAAATCTACCTAACCTGCACGTCTTTGGACTGTGGGAGGAAACCGGAGCACCCTGAGGAAACCCACGCAGACACGGGGAGAACGTGCAGACTCCGCACAGACAGTGACCCAGTGGGGAATCAAACCTGGGACTCTGGCGCTGTGAAGCCACAGTGCTATCCACTTGTGCTACAGTGCTGCCCAGGGAGGAAGGATTGGATGTATGTAGGGGACATGGGGAGGAAGGGTTGTTGTATATCAAGGGAATATGGGGAGCAAGGGTGGGATATATTCAAGGGACGCATAGGAAGAGTGCAATATATCGAGGGGACATAGCGAGAAAAGGTGTGACAGGGGAGGGACAGTGGGATATGTAGAGGGAGCATGCTGGGGAAGAGTGGAATATATAGAGGAGACAAGGGGAGGAAGAGTGGGATCTATAGAGGGGACACAGGAGAAAGAGTGGGTTACATCTAGGGGACATGGGTATAATAGGATATATAGAGGTGACATGGGAGGGATGGTGGGATATATGGACATGGGAAGGAAGACTGTAATTAAATAGAGGGGCTATGGGGAGGAAGAGTGGAAAATGTGGAGGAGACATGGGGAGGAAAAGTGGGATATATAGAGACGACACAGGGAGGAAGAGTGGGATGTATGGAGGGGATACAGGGAGGAAGAGTGGGCTATGTAGAGGGGATATGGGAGGAAGAGTGGGATATATCTAGTGGACAAGGGGATGAATAGTAGGATATATAGATGGGGACATGGGGAGGAACAGTGGGATACATCTGAGGAAATGGGGGGCAGGAATGGGATATATGATGGAGAAATGGGGAGAAAGAGTGGGATATATAGAGGGGACAAGGGGAGGAATAGTGGGTTATGTTGAGGAGGCATGGGGAGAAAGAGTGGGATATATAGAGGAGACAAGGGGAGGAAGAATGGCGTATATAGAGGTGATAAGGGGAGGTACAGTGGGATATCTTAAGGGGTTTTGGAGAGAAAGAGTGGAATATATAGGGGAGACACAGGGAGAAAGAATGGGATATATGGAGAGGATATGGAACGGAAGAGTGTGATACATCTAGGGGACATGGGGATGAACAGTGGAATATATAGGGGGAACATGGGAAGGAAGAATGGGATATATATAAGGGACATGGGAAGGGACAGTGGGATATATAGAGGGGACATGGAGAGAAAGAGTGTGATACATCTAGTGGATAAGGGGATGAATAGTAGGATAGATAGAGGGGACATGGGGAGGAATAGTGGGATATATAGAGGGGAGACCGGGAAAAAGAGTGGGATATGATGGGACGCTGGAAGGAAGAGTGGGATATTTGAAGGGTACAGTCTAGAATTAGTGATATATATACTTTCTGCAGGATTTTCCATCGGCGGAATCCTCCGCCCCTCCGGCAACGCACCCATGCCCACGTGTTTCCTGACGGTGTGCGGTGGCCCACAAGGTGAAACCCCATTGGCCATCTGTGGGAATGGAGAATCCCGCTACCAGCGAGGGGGTGCCACGCAGGAAAACAGGGCTGGTGGGACAGAGAATCCCACCCATGGTCTCTACTGGGATATACGGAACTCTCACACCCACATATCATTCTTCCACTTCCGCTCAATGTCATTTGTCTGCTCTGTTGTTACGACAGATTAATATCTGAATTTTGTCCCTGAATCTGATTGGGAGAAGCATTAGCAACCATCTAGAGGACTTAAGTGGATTTGACAATCATAGGATCACGGAGGTGCAAGAAATACCCAGGATTTTCCACCAAAACTGAAAATCTTGGTCCCTGAAGGAAAATGTTCATTGGGAAATCATAGAAGAACAAATCTATTTGTGATGAGAACGTTTTAAGAGGTTTACATGGCTACCTAAGGACTCACTGACATGTGAAATAATCTGAAAGGCTTCTTATCATTATACAGCAGGTGCCCTCAGGGAGGATTGCTACAGGGCAGGAGCAGGTAAGGTCAACGTTTTAATGATCAACAGGGACAGGAATGCAGACACAGCCTGACGTTCATCTTCAGCTTTAAATCCTTTTAATTTGCTTCAAAACTGGTGCAAACCATTGGTCAAAAGCCAATTGCAAACAGCATTCACTTTCCATGTGCCAACTCACTTTCCTAATAGGTGCAGACTCAGATAAATGCAGGGAAGACATAATAATATAATAATCTTTATTGTCAAGTAGGCTTACATTAACACTGAAATGAAATTACTGTGAAAAGCCCTCAGTTGCCACATTCCAGCGCCTGTTTGGGTACAGACGGAGAATTCAGAATATCCAAATTACCTAATAGCATGTCTTTCGGGACTTGTGGGAGGAACCCGGAGCCCCCGGAGGAAACCGATGCAGACATGGGGAGAACATGCAGATTCTGCACAGACAGTGACCCAAGCCGGGAATCGAAGCTGGGACGCTGGAGCTGCGAAGTCATAGTGTGGATCACACTATGTTACCGTGTGGCCCTTAAAGGCTGTGAGGAGAACATTTTGCCAGTGAGTTAACTTTTAAAAGATGGAACGATTAAAGGCAGTGTTACAATAAGCAGACAGAAGGTTTGAAAACCTCTGGGGAGGTGGTGGCCTAGTGGTATTATCACTGAATTAGTAATCCAGAAACCCAGGGTATGCTCTGGGGGTCCTGGGTTCAAATCCTACCATGGCAGGTGGTGAAATTTAAACTAAAGAAACAAATCTGGTGTTAAAAGTCTAATGATGACCATGAAACCATTGCTGATTGTCGTAAAAACCCATCTGGTCCTTCAGGGAAGAAGACCGGCCATTCTTACCTGGCCTGGCCTGTATGTAACACCAGAGCCACACAGCGATGCAGTTGACTTGTAACTGCCCCCCACTGAAATGGCCTAGCAAGCTACTCAGTTCAAGGGCAATTAGGGATGGGCGACAAATGCTGGCCCACATTCCAAGGATGAATAAAGAAGAAATAAATTTGAGCCATTTTTCCTCCAGTTGGTGAGGCAGGCACAAGGAAATGGAAGGGGTTTTCGTGATGTAAGCACCGGTCTGCAATCCAACATCCACTGTTGGCTGCCCATTAAAGTTCAGGTGAGGTTGTATGAGGAGCCTGCTGGGTCAACTTCCTTTATCAAGCGGACTCCTAGCAGCACCATGCCTGTCAAAAGTGAGGTTCCATCACCTCTTTCTGTGGCTGTGGATGTGTATGTGCCAATGGGGGGCGGGGGTGTGCAGCAAGTATATCTTGGGCTGGATAATCTTTGTGACATTGCTCTTTTACCTGCTCCTAATTCATATTTCTGTGTGCACGTATGTTCAGGAATGCTTTCTCATAGGGGATCCCAGTGGATCCGGAGTCAGAAAATAATAGATAATGGAGGCTGACCTGAAGGAATCCATGAAATGCTACACAGCATCAGGAAGGGAATAACTAACCAAAATAGTGCAGAAATGGCCTAAAATTTGTAATGTTTGGGACCCATTAAATGATCAAAGCTATTAGAGGATGCCATGTGCCAACTATTGAGTGATCTTGTCAGACCACAACCTGAGTACTATGTCCAATGCTAATTACCCCCTACTGCATGGTAGGTGGGCGGGCATCAAAATCGGCATGCCCTAATTAAATAAATGATCAAGGCTCAATGGAGATTGTTAACAAACCAATTTGACCTCCGATAATACAGTGCCCATGCAATGGTATGGTTGACGTGGGCAGTTGGGCAGGCATAGGCAGACCATTAAAAAAATCTTTTATATAATCTCTGGGAAGGAATGGGGCTTACAATCTTCTGGGGGTGCCCTTTGAATGTTGGGGGACAGCTCCCCCCCCTAAGAATACGCCCCCTTCTTCCTCTTCGCTGCCAGCTCACCAAAATCTACCCCCCTCCCCCAGCCCCCTCCCTAAACTGGCTGAATATTCTCCATCCAATACCCAGGACTTACTTTGCTGACCAATCCAGTGGGCACTTTTCTTGGGACAGGTTGCAGTCTTGGCAGTGTCCACTAATGTGCTCTTGGCACTGCGGGACTGCTGGCAAAACTGATTGGCTGGCAGCTCCCAAGAGTGCGACTTGCCCCCAAGTGACCTGATTGTCAGGCTGAGAGAAAATCGAAACGTTCTTGAAACTGAGATGGGTTGAACGGCCTTGCTTAACCTTTCTTAGGTCTAGTGGCATATGGCATGACGTATGTTCCAGAGTTTCATCCAAATTTTACTGACAAGAATGATGGACATATATTTTGTTGAACCATTGTGTCTAATGCCATTTAGGACTTGAAGAACTTTGTCGTATCATTAGCACAAATATCACAAGATGGAGTTGGATGAAGGATCCTCCCAGATCACATTATCCCATGATCGAATGGGGGAGCAGACTCGATTGGCGAAATGGCCTAATTTTGCTCCTTTACCTTGGGGGGATTCTCCATTGTCCGATGCCGATATCGTAATCAGCGATCGGGTGGAGAACCCACTCTGATGTCCAGATCGGGGCCGGTGTCGGTTTGAGGCCGGCCAGCCAGGCTCCGCTCCCTCCGAAATGGCATAATCCTGTTGCATGACGTTGCAATGGCATTGGCGTGTCATCGGCAGGTCCTCCCGAGATGCTTCGCCCCCGATGGGCTGAATTCCTGACCGCAAGGGACACGTGTGGTCTCAGCAGTCAGAAATCCGGCGTGGCGGCTGCGGACTATGTCCAGCACCGCCATACTCGGCCGGGATCATGCCACTGGCTGGGGGATACTTCCGCGAGGGCTGGAGGGACTGGTGGGGGTTGGCCAGAGGGTGGCCTGTTTGGTCGCTGATGATGGGTCGGGTCCGCACACGGGTGCCATGTTGTACGGCGTGACCGCTGCAGGTCATCACCGTGCGTATGTGCGTCCAGGGACCCGGCCATTCCCTGCCCATTTTCGGCACGGGAGCCGGGACTTTCACCCGGTGCCGCTGCTAGTGCCTCACCGGTCCTGGAATTGGTTATGGGTCGGTGCCGATTTTCTCATCGTAGAACTCCCGCAAATTCCCCATCCAGCCGGCACTTAGCCATTGAAATGGAGAATCCAGGCCCTTATGTATCTTATGAACTCATGGTCAAATACCAGCTCCATTATGCTACAGTGCTGTGTCTTAAATTTGTCCATGTCCTTGCCTCAATACCCTTTGAGACAGTCTCAAAGGGCATTGAGGCAAGGACATGGACAATCACCAATCTGCTACAATCACCAATCTGCTACAATCACCAATCTGCATTCAGAACCATTAAAAAAAATATTTAGAGTAACCAATTCTTTTTTTTTCCAATTAAGGGGCAATTTAGCATGGCCAATCCACCTAACCTGCATATCTTTGGGTTGTGGGTGTGAAACCCACGCAGACACGGGGAGAATGTGCAAACTCCAAACGTGCATTCAGAACCTAGCTCTTCACAGTCAAAGACCTGTGCTGTCTTTTTCTGCTGCATCTTTAAGCGATGCTCCGGGTTTAGTTTTCTCTGTCACATTAAATAACTCACATTGCTGAGCAGGCCTGATTTCCTCTTGCCTCAAACGCTGAGGATCAGCTTCACTGGTCATCTCCACTCTGCTCAGTCTCATGAAATAAAATCTGGTCCATGCTATATTACTGCTGCTCCATGTTAGCAATCTGATCATTAAAATGAGCAGTTCGGTTTTACTGCAGGTGGATTTTACATCTCTGAGGGGACCTGATCAAGATTTTTTCTCTGTCCCCAGAAAGTCAATTTTCCAGCTATTCTGGTCCTAAATCCCAAAGTCAAATTACCGAAGAAACTGTAAAAAGCAAAACGGAATAAATTCCTCCCTGCATTTAAAATTTCCAAACGTTTTAAATGTTATTGTTAAAAGTCATGTGCTTTGCCACTGGTGATGAGATGAATCATAACCTTTCAATCTATGACACGTTGTGGAGTGGCCTCTGGTAGGAAATTTGTTTGGGACAGGAGAGAGGCAAGCTGGATGAGGGGTAGTTATTGTTGGTGTAGATTTGATGGGCTGAAGGGCCTTTTTTGCACAGTACAACTCTATGGAACTCTTTATCCTCTCCCTGTCTGTCTGTAAGCAGAAGTGTGTTTTTGAATTATTTTAAAAGTCCACCCCCTCCAAACACCAGTTTGTGTGGTCCAAATTTATACGAAACACGCAACAAATTGTCTTTAATAAGTCAGAAGATTGGTTTATTTGACTTTCAAACCTGGTGGAGTGGGGTGGGGGAGTGGGGAGGGTGTTGGTGGCAAGATTGGTCGCAACCTCACACGTACATATATCATAAGAGGCGGGGATAGGAAAAAGGGAGCTTTTGCAACTTGTGGGTAACAATAGCAAAAGAACCGTATTAGTTCAGGTGATTTTCAAAGTCCAGAAACATCAAAATCCAGAGAATGTTTCCTTTGTGGCGGAGTTCAGTCTGGATGAGATCCTGGTTTGAGACAGCAGCACCAAAATCCTTGAAACAAATGACGATGCAACATGATAGGATTTCTGTGCTTAGACCACTTGTCAGGCAATGATCACAGTCTTTCAAAATCAAACAGGCTTTGAGGAGTTAAAACACAATGACCAGCTGCTTGGTCAGCTGGGTGTAATGATATGTCCGACTGCCTTCTCTCTCCACAATTATTTCAAAAGGGACGTTAATCTAGTGCCTGGGACTGACTTTGGTTTCAGAACTGATAGTGCCCAGCCATTAGTTTTTGAAAGAATGATCATCCATATTGAGAATCTTGGGTTGAGGCACCATTGTCTCGGCAGACCCTCTGTCTGCACTACAGGGTAAGCTTACGAAGATGCAAGTGAGATCCATTGTCCTGTTAAAGGTTCCCTTTTGAAATGGGCCTGGTTGGTCCCAGGCCTGGGTTTGTAAGTTCATTATAATTGGCTCTGGGATTCCATGATGATCAGAGGAAGATTCTTTTGCTCTGGTAACTCCTGTTGGAAGCTTTGAGAACAAAGGGCCAATCATGTTGTCATATGACTTGTGGCAGCCATCTTTTTTGGATTCAGTAGAAAATCCATGAAAGAAATTGCAAATAAAGAATAAAGTCTGATGTACACAGTTTGGATTTCTTTCATGTTTTACAGCAAGAGAAAAGTGGGGTACAATAAGATTTTGCCCCTGTTGCAGCTCAGCTTCTGCTGAAACCCTCACCTTTGCTTTTGTTACCACTGAATGTGACTATTCCAATGCTCTCCTGGTTGATGTCCCACAGTCTACCGTCTGTAAACTCCGTAAATTCTTCCATCCAAAACTCTGCTGCCCATGTCTTATCTCGCACCAAGAGCTGGATTTTATGGACCCCTGCTAGGCATGTTTTCAGCAGGGGTAGTGTTGGGGGGGGGGGCACGTAAAATATATCTGGTGGCTAACTCACAACTTTCCAAACCACTCCTGAGCTGACCCCATCAAAAAATAGGTAGGCAAGTGCCAAAATCAGTTGCCCGCCAAAGTTAAATAAAGAAATTAAAGGTCAGCTAGGATTGCTATCTGGTTATTTATGCTGTCTGCTGGCATGGGCAGATGGGCGGGAGTTCGCAGGCCATTTTTGTGGCCTAGGAAAAGAAGAGGGCACCTAATTCAAGATGCCTCATGTGCATTTGGGGGGGGGGATGCAATTTCCCCCCCTTCTCCCAAGGTGCCAACCCCTGCTTCCTTCCTCATCGCTTGCCCTTCAGAATCTAGCACGCCATCTCCCTCTCCCCTGGCTCTCGGATTCTCACTACTCAAGAATTCCGGGACCTATCTTTCTGTAGCAGCCATCACTCTTCATCATGCTCCTCCTGGCAGTCCCGGCAGTGCCCATTATTGAATACTGGTGCTGCCATAAGTGCGAGAGCTGCTGGCCTATCTCTAACCTCCTCTTGCCCTGCAACACTCTGAGACCTCGGCGCTCCTCTAATTCTGTCTTTTTGTGTGTCTCCTGATTTGAATCACTCCACTGTCAGTGGCTGTGCCTTGAGTTACCAAGGCCAAAATCTCTGTAATACCCCCCCTACACCTCTCGGTCGCTCCACCATGCTTTTCTCCTTCAAGACAGTCCATTAAACCCATGTCCTTGACCAAGCGTTTGGTCATCGGATCTAGTGTTCCCTTTTCTGATTCAATGTCATATTTTGTTTTGGGGCTGCACAGTGGCACTGCTGCTTCACAACACCTGGGACATGGGTTCAATTCCAGCCATGGATGGCTATCTGTGTGGAGTTTGTACTTTCTCCCCATGTCTGCGTGGGTTTCCTCCAGGTGCTCCGGTTTCCTCCCACAGTCCAAAGGTGAGCAGGATAGGTGGATTGGCCATGCTAAATTGCCCCTTAGTGCCCAGGGATGTGCAGGATAGGTTATGGGATAGGGTGGGGTGGACAGAGGAGAGGACATGGTTGGGGTGCTCTTTCGGAGAGGCGGCCAAGACCCGATCATAGAATTTACAGTGCAGAAGGAGGCCACCCGGCCCATCGAGACTGCACCGGCTCTTGGAAAGAGCACCCTACCCAAGCCCACACTAAGGGCAATTTTGGACACTAAGGGAAATTTATCATGGCCAATCCACCTAACCTGCACATCTTTGGACTGTGGGAGGAAACCGGAGCACCCGGAGGAAACCCACGCACACACGGGGAGGATGTGCAGACTCCGCACAGACAGTGACTCAAGCCGGAATCGAACCTGGGACCCTGGAGCTGTGAAGCAATTGTGCTATCCACAAGGCTACCGTGCTGCCCCGATGGGCCGAATGGCCTCCTTATGCACGGTAGGGAGTCTATGATAATGCTCCTGAGAAATGCCTTGGGAGATTTTATTACATTAAAGGTGCTATATGAATATAAACTGTTGTTTCAGAGGGTTCCAATTCTTTCTTAACTACATACCTTCACACACTTTTTTCTCTTTGGGGAGTTGTGGGAAAGCAATGATTATCAACCTGTTGGAACTCTGCCCAACAAATCCTTTTGTGATCAACAAATTCGGGACTGGGACTTGAACTTGTAAATTCTGGCTAAGGGGCAGGGGTGCTATCGATTCTGCCACAAGGCCTTCAGTGGCTTCCAATAAAAATTCCATTTGACAGAAATGCAAAGGCAGGTTGTTGGTGGCCCTACATGTAGTGCCATTGCGTAAATGCCATGGCTTTGTTTCCTTCCCCTAAAGGAGAGAAATGGGTGACACGGTGGCGCAGTGGTTAGCATGGCTGTCTCACAGCACCAGGAACCCGGGGTCGATTCTGACCTTTGCTGACTGTCTTCATGGATGATATGGAGATGCCGGCGTTGGACTGGGGTGAGCCCAGTAAGACCATAAGACATAGGAGCGGAAGTAAGGCCATTCGGCCCATCGAGTCCACTCCACCATTCAATCATGGCTGATTTCAACTCCATTTACCCGCTCTCTCTCCATAGCCCTTAATTCCGCGAGAAATCAAGAATTTATCAACTTCTGTCTTAAAGACACTCAACGTCCCGGCCTCCACCGCCCTCTGTGGCAATGAATTCCACAGACCTACCACTCTCTGGCTGAAGAAATTTCTCCTCATCTCTGTTCTAAAGTGACTCCCTTTTATTCTAAGGCTGTGCCCCCGGGTCTTAGTCTCCCCTGCTAATGGAAATAACTTCCCTACGTCCACCCTATCTAAGCCATTCATTATCTTGTAAGTTTCTATTAGATCTCCCCTCAACCTCCGAAACTCCAATGAATATAATCCCAGGATCCTCAGACTTTCATCGTATGTTAGGCCTACCATTCCTGGGATCATCCGTGTGAATCTCCGCTGGACCCGCTCCAGTGCCAGTATGTCCTTCCTGAGGTGTGGGCCCCAAAATTGCTCACAGTATTCTAAATGGGGCCTAACTAATGCTTTATAAAGCTTCAGAAGTACATCCCTGCTTTTATATTCCAAGCCTCTTGAGATAAATGACAACATTGCATTTGCTTTCTTAATTACGGACTCAACCTGCAAGTTTACCTTTAGAGAATCCTGGACTAGGACTCCCAAGTCCCTTTGCACTTCAACATTATGAATTTTGTCACCGTTTAGAAAATAGTCCATGCCTCTATTCTTTTTTCCAAAGTGCAAGACCTCGCACTTGCCCACGTTGAATTTCATCAGCCATTTCTTGGACCACTCTCCTAAACTGTCTAAATCTTTCTGCAGCCTCCCCACCTCCTCCATACTACCTGCCCCTCCACCTATCTTTGTATCATCAGCAAACTTAGCCAGAATGCCCCCAGTCCCGTCATCTAGATCGTTAATATATAAAGAGAACAGCTGTGGCCCCAACACTGAACCCTGCGGGACACCACTCATTACCGGTTGCCATTCCGAAAAAGAACCTTTTCTCCCAACTCTCTGCCTTCTGCCTGACAGCCAATCGTCAATCCATGTTAGTACCTTGCCTCGAATACCACGGGCCCTTATTTTACTCAGCAGTCTCCTGTGAGGCACCTTATCAAAGGCCTTTTGGAAGTCAAGATAGATAACATCCATTGGCTCTCCTTGGTCTAACCTATTTGTTATCTCTTCAAAGAACTCTAACAGGTTTGTCAGGCACGACCTCCCCTTACTAAATCCATGCTGACTTGTCCTAATCCGACCCTGCACTTCCAAGAATTTAGAAATCTCATCCTTAACAATGGATTCTAGAATCTTGCCAACAACCGAGGTTAGGCTAATTGGCCTATAATTTTCCATCTTTTTCCTTGTTCCCTTCTTGAACAGGGGGGTTACTTTTCTAATCCTCTGGAACTTTCCCTGACTCCAGTGACTTTTGAAAGATCATAACTAACACCTCCACTATTTCTTGAGCTATCTCCTTTAGAACTCTAGGATGTAGCCCATCTGGGCCCGGAGATTTATCAATTTTTAGATCTCTTAGTTTCTCTAGCACTTTCTCCTTTGTGATGGCTACCATATTCAACTCTGCCCCCTGACTCTCCTGAATTGTTGGGATATTACTCATGTCTTCTACTGTGAAGACTCACGCAATGTACTTATTTAGTAAGAAGTCTTACAACACCAGGTTAAAGTCCAACATATTTATTTGGAATCAGGAGCTTTCAGAGCACAGTTCCTTCGTCAGGTGACTGAAGAGGTGGGTTTTGTGTGGAGTTTGCACTTGTCCCCATGTCTGCGTGGGTTTCCTCCCACAGCCCAAAGATGTGCAGGTTAGGTGGATTGGATATGATCAATGCATGGAGTTACGGAGATAGGACAGGGGAGTGGGCCTAGGTAGGGTGGTCTTTCAGAGGGTCAGGGCAGACGCGATGGCCTCCTTTTGCACTGCAGGGATTCCTTGGAGGTTTACAGCCATATAAAAGCATTGAGAGAAATTTGGTACGAGTGTGTTAAGCATTCTTGTTATAGCGTCACTGACAGTAATCCAATTGTTTCCAAAATGATCCTTGGCTTTTTGCCTTCACTGTCTGACTTGGAAATCCATTCCATATATTGTTAATGCATTATGTGAGGCAGGATTTATTGTTATCTGTCTGTCAATTGCCTTGCCCAGCTTGAACCATTGCCCTTTACCCTTTTCTCGGGATTTGTCGTGAAACAAGATCGATATTTTGAACTTCCCTCTCAGTGTAGCCGTTCAGGAATGGAGAGACCAAACATCTCCCGCCATCCACCAGTTCGCCATAAACCACCTGCTTTGGCAACCCTACACTGTCCATCTTAACTTGTCAGGCTGATGGTTCAGGACTCCAGAGCTTTGTGTGCTGCCCACACTGGATATTCTAAACACTCATGCCCCCGGTTGTTGCACATCTCCTCATGGATAACTGCGGCGCAACATTGGTACTGGCCTCAGAGCAAGTCACCTGAGCACTGAATGCAACTTGTATAAAAAGAAACCAATGCGATGAAAGAAAGGAGGTGATGCTGTATCATCCAGGTCTCCAATCCCTAATTAAGTAGATGCAGTTTGACAACTGTGCTATGGTCATAGAAAATAGGAAAGTGATCTTTCAGCTCATTAATAGAATATTCCTGGCAATCTGTTAAATACCAGAATTATCATAAGCTACTGGCCTTCCGTGCTGTCTACACTGTGCCTCATAAGAAATGCAGAAGGCGGGTTATTTGATCAAAAATAACAACAACTTCCATTTATGTCATTTCTTTAACTTAGTAAAACACACCCAATGTTTCACAGAAGCATAATCGGACAGAAAATGACTTGCAGAGATGATGTGACAGGTGATCAAAAGCTGAGTCAAAAAGGTAATTTTTAAGGAGCGACTTAAAGGCAGAGAGAGACATGTAAATTTGGAGACATTTAGTGGAAAAGTTCCAGAGTTCAGGACCTAGGCACAGCTGCAAAAGGACGAGCAATGGAAATCGGGGGTGTGCAGAGTTCCTGGAATAATAATAATCACATATTGTCACAAGTCGACTTCAATAAAGTTACTGTGAAAAGCCCCTAGTCGCCACATTCCTGCGCCTGTTCGGGGAGGTCGGTACGGGAATTGAACCCGCGCTGCTGGCCTTGTTCTGCATTACAAGCCAGCTGTTTAGCCCACTGTGCTAAACCAGCTAAATGTTGAAGAGTTGAAGGAAGCTACTGAGGTAGGGAGGGGCTCAACGTTTGAACACAAGGATGAGAATTTTTAAATCTAGTGTGAAGTATGAGGAGTGATTGAGTCAGTTAGGACTGTATTTGCTGGAGTTCAGAAGAATGAGGGGGAACTCATAGAAATCTGTAAAATTCTAACAGGTCTAAACAGGGTCAGTGCAAGAAGGACTTTCCCGATAGTGGGGGAATCCAGAACTAGAGGTCAAAGTCTAAGGATCCGGGGTAAACGAATGTGCACCAAAATAGCAGAGGATCTAATGCCGGAACTTGGGAAAGCCTCTATACACTCACCAGAACTCGGTTTCCTATCCCGGAGCCAATTCTGTGTCTGTGCTGCTATTGGTCCTTTTATCCAATGGCCTTCAGTTTTGCTTACAAGTCTATTGTAGATACTTGATCAAATGTCTTGTGAAAAATCCATCTATATGTCATCGATTGCCCTGCCTTCATTCACAGTCCCTGTTACCTCATCAAAATTTCTGTAGTCAGTCAAAGAGGGTTCTACACTGGCTCTCCTTTTATTATTTCTTGTTTGTTCAAATGGCTGTTAATTTGCTCCTGGATTATTGTTCCTAAACTCTTCCCCCACCTTAAACTAACTGGCCTCTTAAGTTTAATCTTTCGGGAACAAGGGTATAACATTTGCAGTTCTCCAGTCCTTTAGCTCCACTCCTGTATCGAAAGATGCTGGGAAGATTGTGGCCAGCATCTCCGCAATTTTTACACTTAATTCCCTCAGTAGCCTAGGATGTATCCTAACCTATCTGCCTGTAAGCACAGCCTTTCTAATATCTTCTCGCTATCGAGTTTTATCTCATTTAGGCCGAAATTCTCCATTGCGAGTTCCTCCCGCTACCGCTGCCAGCGAGGATGGAGAATTCACCATTCAGTCAAATCTCCCATTTAGCGCAGCGGGACCGGAGCCTCGCGCTGCCGTGAACAGGCAGAGAATTCACCCCATAGTGTCTGAACAGCCTTCCTTCCAGTATCCCGAAACTTTGCCAAAATTCTCTTTTTTGATGAACACCAATACAAACTACTGCGGATGCTGGAATCGGAAACAAAAACGGAATATACTTGTCAATCTGAGCAATTCTGACAGCACCGGTGGAAAAGGGAGCTAATGTCTCTAGATGACTGTTTGTCAATGCCAGAGAAAACTGGAAATGGGGTCAGATTTATACTGTCGTGGGGGCGTGGAGCGGTGATGCTGTATAAGGGGCCAGTGATAGGTGGAGATTGAGAAAGATGTTGAGGACAGAAGATAAAAGTAATGTAAATGAGGGTGATTAAGGCTAAGAAGATCGTGGCACACGAAGAGATGAGAATGTGTGAATGGCAGAACAAAGATGAGCAGCGTGTAAAGGGCAACGAGGAACAGTTGGCACAAGTGGAGTGGGGGGGAGGGGGCGAACAATGGTGAGGGAAAAACATGAATGGAAGAAATGAAAATAAATCGCTAGAAATAAAAATGGGGTGTAGGTGGAGGAAAGAGTTCACAGACTGAAGTTGTTGAACTCAATGTTCAGTCCAGAAGACTGTAATGTGTCTAATCGGAAGATGAGGTGCTGTTCCTCCAGTTTACGCTGGGCTTCACCGGAACATTGCAGCAGGCCAAGGATGGACATGTGGATGTGAGAGCAGGACGGTGAGTGGCAAGCGACAGGAAGGTCTGGGTCCCGCTTGCGGGTGGACTGGTGGTGTTCTGCAAAGCAGTCACCCAGTTCCCAATGTAGAGTGGACCACATTGGGAACAGCAAATGCAACAGACCAGATTGAAGGAGATACACTTGAAGTGCAGCCTCGCCTGAAAAGAGTGTTTAGGGCATGAGGCGATGAGCAGGGAGGAGGTAAGATGCAGGTGTCATCCTTACCCCCCACCCGTCCATCCTTCCCCCCCCCACCCGTCCATCCTTCCCCCCCCCACCCGTCCATCCTTCCCCCCCCACCCGTCCATCCTTCCCCCCCCCCCCGTCCATCCTTCCCCCCCCCCACCCGTCCATCCTTCCCCCCCCACCCGTCCATCCTTCCCCCCCCGTCCATCCCCCCCCAGTCCATCCTTCCCCCCCCCGTCCATCCTTCCCCCCCCCCCGTCCATCCCCCCCCCCGTCCATCTTCCCCCCCCGTCCATCCCGCCCCCCCCGTCCACCCCCCCCCCCCGTCCATCCCCCCCCCCGTCCATCCTCCCCCCCGCCCCCCCATCCTTCACCCCCCACCCCCCCACACCCCCCCCCACACCCCCCCACCCCCCACACCCCCACCAGTGACACCCACATCCCATTAAAGAATATAAAAAAGCAAATGCGTGGGTCTGAACGAGTTTAGAGCTGGGAGGTCCATACAAGGCTGAAATAGCTGCTTGACCCTTTCACATTAAGTCGTCCAGACACCTGCATTCAACTGCTGAGGATTTCATTCAGAAATATGCAGCCACATTTTCCTCTCATCCAAACAGAATACGGAACTCTGAAGAAAATCACCTGCACAGTCTGCAAAATAAATACTTGCATAACACAAACACATGCAAGACATTAACCTGAGGGAGATCACGACTGACTACTGTGATTTATTTGGCTGCTGCTAGTCTGAGGGTGAATTATAAATCATACTGATTCCCAATTCCATTTCATTATGTATGATTAATAACCATTGCAGCTTAGTACAAATGGCTCCAATTGCTTCTCAGCATTCTTTCTGGCCCCTGCTATTAAGCGTCTTGCAGATTAGTCTTCATGTCCAATCGGTTTGCTTCCAAATTGATGCTAAAATTGGAAAATAACCTCGCGTCTGAGAGCATCACTAATTCAGTGAGGAGTAGGGAAGCAGGGGCATGGCAAATATTACTGAGTTTGGCACACTGATCGGGAAAGAAGGAATTTTTGGGTGCAGTGTGGTGGTCACGTCGGTGGTGGGTGGGGGAAGGGTGTTTATTAGGCAGGGCAGAAGTGGCAGGATTTTGAATCTGCAGCTATGCAGTGGAGGCGGGAGCTGAACTTCTGCTTCTCCCGGGAAATATATTTCAGAAACATATTTGTCAGTTGCGGCCGAGTGTTTTGTACCTTTAAGGACATTAGAGTGCGAGAGTAAGCTTGCGGGAACATAAAAACTAACGGTAAAAGCTTCTCTAGGTATGTGAAGAGAAAAACATTGGTGCAGTCAAATGTAGGTTCCTCACTGTCAAGCAGGAGAATTTATAATGGAGAACAAAGAAATGGCTAACCAACTAAATACATACTTTGTCTCAATACATACAATATCACAATGCCATGATAGGGAAATATTAGGAACTTGGGGCCAGAAATAGGGCCCAAGATGTAGCAGGCACTTTAGGGGTTAAACAGACTGAAGGAAAAGACTGCTCGCAGCAGAGTCAGCTACTGACTTTTAAATTGAGAATGCGGCCCCCTGCCACCTTTTAAATGAAAAAAATTTGGCTGTGTTCAGTCTTCCGGCCAGAAGCGGCAGCAGTGAACAGGTCAGGCACCCTGCATATACAGTTAACGTCAAACATCCTCCATGTACGTGCTTTTGGTGCCAAATCATGAAGCAGAGCTGCTTTTGTTTCTCGTTGCTGGCAAGAGGACTGTGAAGATGGATTGCTTTCTTAAAAGAAATAGATGGCCAGAGACTCAAATTGGCAGTGTACCTACTGTGCAGGATCTCACAACAGAATCTGCTGGAGAGAGCTGCTTGGGAGAGTCCAAGGCTGGAGAGAGATGGGTTAGTGTTAGCTCTGTACAGAGCTCCAGTGCCTCTGGTTAACAGCCTGCAACGAAGAAACTTAACTCGGGAACAAAGCAGTATAAAATGATTTCTTGAGGCATGGTTTTGTCAATTGTCACAATGCAAATAAAGATGCAAAGCCCATGTGTGTTATATGGAGGGAAGTACTGGCAAATGAGAGAAGAAACTTAACTCGGGAACAAAGCAGTATAAAATGATTTCTTGAGGCATGGTTTTGTCAATTGTCACAATGCAAATAAAGATGCAAAGCCCATGTGTGTTATATGGAGGGAAGTACTGGCAAATGAGAGAAGAAGTTTCAGACTCTGAAAGAGAAGTGGTGAGTGAAAAATTCCTTTTGAGGTAAGACCCCAGAGTCAGCTATTAACAGACAGCTGACTCTAAATGAAAAGACTATGCTGCTGCACCTGACCTGTGATACCACATTCAAAACCTGCCAAAAGCCCATGAGGCAGTCAGCATTCTGGAGTAGCATCTCCCGGGAGTATTGAGTGCTGAATGAAACAAGCAATTTGTTGCTATTGCCCTTTACGATGACCTACATGTGTGGGATGGATTTTCCGTATTCATAAAGATAAAAATAAGACCAAAGGAACTGGCTGAAGTTTGCACCTGATATGCGATTGCCCTCTCCTCCTGTGAATCTGATTCACGTGAGATCGTGCAGAACAAGTGGGCTTCCCTTTCGCATTGGCGTTGGTCGCGAAGGTCGGCTGATGTGGGTCGTGAAGATCAGCCGGCGTGAGTCCCATGAGCTATTCAGGATGAGAAAAGCAATGACTGTGAAATGACAGCAAGCAAACAGCCGATTAACCCATCTCCTTTGAAAGATCCACAGTGCCTCTTCAAGGTAAAGGAAGCAAATAACAGAGGAAATGAAATAATTTGTTACCAATTCCTTTTGAAAATGATGAGGAAGGTGGATGAAAAATCATGCAGTGATTCTGCAACCACATCTGTTCAAAAAAACAGAATGTTCATGGAGCTAACAATGTGCTATCCTCTGATTCTGATAATGTTCTTTATTGATAATACTTCATTAGTTTGGCTGCAGAAGATCCTTGAAATTTGGATAAACATTCATTGGACAATCAGAAAAGACTGGCTGCATTACATGAAAAATAGTTGCAGGCACCACCATATAAAGGAACAATGCCTCTTCAATTCAACACATCCACCATGGACATTCCTAGCCACAGGTTTCACCTTAGTATATCTGAAAGTAAAAATAAAATTTGAAATCTGGAAAGTACAAATTGTATAAGTCTGCATTACTGTGTGGAGATAAAAGCTGTGATTATGAAGACTCTGAGGAAGAGGTAAAAGCTGTAAAACAAAGAATGGTGTATATAACACCAACCAACTCTGCGAAGATTGAATCCTCAGCTTTACATGTCGCTGAAAGTAACCATGTAAATGAAAAGAGAGAATGTAAAGCTGGAGGGGTTGAAGAGTGTTTATTCATTAAAAATGAACCACATATTTCCCTCAGCATTGATAATACTTCATTAGTTTGGCTGCAGAAGATCCTTGAAATTTGGATAAACATTCATTGGACAATCAGAAAAGACTGGCTGCATTACATGAGATACAGAATGAGACAGAAATGCAGGAGAAATTCAGTCAGCAGGGCGTTTCCAGTTTGGACAGTCAGAAGCCTGCCAAAGGGAAGCACGTTGTCCTTTATTTCAAAAGAGGAATGAACACAAGGCACTGTTTGATGATATTAGAGGGAGTTCTAAAACCAAAGATGCAAAACCTATCAGCAGAACAACGAGAGAAGACCTAATAAAGATATTGAAAAAAATATAGACACATTTTTAGAGACTCACCAGGGTGCACTACATTAACTAGTCATGATGTAGACATAGGAAGCTCCGAAACAATAATGCAACACCGTCTCGATTAAAACCATGGCGACTGAAATGCAGCCCATTTTGGAAATGTTCTGGAAACAAGCAAAAATGCTGTGGTACACAAAACGCTGAAATAGGGTTTGGGAGATTGAAGGCCATATTAATAAGTGAACCGGCACCGCCATCTTGGACTTTTCCAGATGCCACTGACCTCTGGGTAGGGGCTGTGCTACTACAAGACGACGAGGCAGGAATAAAAAGGCTAGCGGGATTTTAAAAAAAAACTAAGTCAGTGTCAAAGGAAGTATTCCACCATTGAAAAGGAAGTCCAATCCTTTATACTAGCCCTTCAGTATTTGAAGTATATGTCCGGCATGACAATAAACAAAGTTTAGCTTATATGGACTATAATCTGCTTGCATTGATAGAAACGTTTTATACCTGGAATGCAAGGTTATTCATTGGAGTTTATTATGACAACAGTTCAATGTTAGAATTGTGATAGCAGATGCTTTGTCACTAGTTTAAGAGCTGACTAGTTACCAATGTAGAGACTGGGAAGGGAACCTATATAATGGAGATGGTGAATGGATATGTATTTGTGATTTATGTCTTGCATATCTCATGATGAAACATCTGTACCTCCCTTTTTTATGGAGGGAAGTATGTAAGGGCCCTCCCTGTTGATTTTCCTTTTCCCCATTCTTTATGTTTCCTCTTATCATTTTGATCTGTGGATGCTTAATGGACATATACCTCAAGCAGGAGAAGTGAGGAATTCAATAATTACAAAAGAAAACACTGCTAGCTTTCAGACTGCAGAACTCAGATGTTTCGGCACCTGAGAAATTGGCTGGTAGCCAATTAATTGGCCAAAAAGGTCATAATCATGCCCGGTAACAGGCAGTGATTGGGTCCTACCTGAATGTGATGATTTTCAGAGAGCCAAGGGAAGCAGTTGGATTTCTGGATGCTCAGAAGAAAGATGCTGCTCTCTCTCTCCCTTGTGTGTTCTCCAGAAAAGCTGCATTGCTGTACACAGAATATGAATGAATCTACAGTGAAAACCTCAAACTGAAAGCCTAAATTGAAGGAAGGTGTGCTGTAAGACAATCATCTGAAACAAAGACTTTTATCCCTTTTACTTGTTATTTTATCCCCCTCTTCTCCCCTCTGTGTTTGTCGTCTTGTGTGTGTAGAGGGTGGGACGAGTTTCAGTGGGGGGGGGTTAGGAATTGGATAATAGTTAACCTGTTGCATTTGTTGCATGTTTAATTATAGTTACTTTTATCAATAAATTTATGATGTTAAAATATGCGAACTTGGTGACTTGGAGTTACTGGGCATCTAACAGCCAAAGACTTCATGTGTTTGTCTAAAAGTTATTTATTAATTTCAATTGTGTTGCAATTGTGTTCCAGGTCAGGTGGGGCTGGAATTGACCGCGCACTAGCCCAGGGTCATAACAGTGCCTTCAGCTGTTTCTTGGTATTATGTGGAGTGAATCGGATTGGTTGAAGACTGACCCCTGTGATGCTGTGAATATGCAAAGGTCTAATGTCTTTCACAGGTCTGGGCCCTGTACACCAATTGTTTTTGCCTGTATCAATATGGTGGGCAGCAAATTTCCTGCTCATAATGAGCGTATACTCCCTGCCGTGACTCATTGGTGGCATTCTCACTTCTCAGCCAGAGTTGTGGGTGCAAGTTCCACTCCAGACATTTAGGCTGGCTAACATTCGAATGCAGTGCTGGGTGTGCTGCACTGTCCGAAGTAAGATGTTAAATCAGGACCAGTCTGCCCTTTCCACTGGACATGGCACACTTTGAAGAAGAGCAGGTCTCCCTGGCCAATATTTATCTCTCAACCAACAGCACTAAAATGGTTGATGTTGTGCTTTGGTGTGGGAGCTTGCTATGTACAAAACTAGCTGCCATGTTTCCTCTATTACAAAGTGATTGTAGACTTTTTTCCCTATTGCGCATTCAGATTAGAATTGTAAATTATGGTCAAGACTTCTTCATGTAATCAAAGCCAATATTTAGGCTCAGCATACAACTTTCTGGCAGTTTAAAGGCATCTTCATCTGCTCTGCTAAGGAGTAAGTAACCCCATAAAACTCCAAAACCTAGAAATATGATGGCCTGATTTTGGAACAGCTAATTGGACCTCTGGGGCGAAATTCTCCGTTATCGGCGGAAACTCCGCCGATCGGCGCAAAAAACGGCGCAAATCCCACTTGCGTCACGTCATAAAAATGGGCCGATAGTCTGCGGCCCGAAATGGGCTAGCAGCGACGTAACGGGATCCGCGCTTGCGCAGTGGTTCACGCCGTGCAGCGTCATACGCGCTGCACGGCGTGACGGCTCATAAGGCCGCGCAGCTCCCCCCCACCCGACCGGAACAGCCGACCGCAACACCCGACTTGATGGCTGGCCGTCGCTCAGCCCCGAGGTTCGAGTCACGCGATGTGGAGGCGCTCCTGGATGCGGTGGAGCAGAGGAGGGACGCCCTGTATCCCGGGCACGGCCGCAGAGTTGCCCCACGCCACAGCCGGCGTCTGTGGAGGGAGGTGGCAGAGGCCGTCACCGCTGTGGCCCTGACACCACGGACAGGCACCCAGTGCCACAACAAGGTGAACGAACTCGTCAGAGCAGGCAGGGTGAGCGTCCCCCATATCCCCCATATCCCCTGTCCCCCAAATCCCCCCCTCCCCCATATCCCCCCCTCCCCCATATCCCCCCCTCCCCCATATCCCCCATATCCCCCCTCCCCCATATCCCCCCCTCCCCCATATCCCTCCTCCCCCATATCCCCCCTCCCCCATATCCCCCATATCCCCCCTCCCCCATATCCCCCCCTCCCCCATATCCCCCATATCCCCCCTCCCCCATATCCCCCATATTCCCCCCTCCCCCATATCCCCCATATCCCCCATATCCCCCCTCCCCCATATCCCCCCTCCCCCATATCCCCCCTCCCCCATATCCCCCCTCCCCCATATCCCCCCTCCCCCATATCCCCCCCTCCCCCATATCCCCCATATCCCCCTCCCCCATATCCCCCATATCCCCTCTCCCCCAAATCCCCCCTCCCCCATATCCCCCATATCCCCCCCTACCCATATCCCCCATATCCCCCATATCCCCCCTCCCCCATATCCCCTCTCCCCCATATCCCCCCCTCCCCCATATCCCCCATATCCCCCATATCCCCCCTCCCCCATATCCCCCTCCCCCATATCCCCCCCTCCCCCATATCCCCCCTCCCCCATATCCCCCATATCCCCCCTCCCCCATATCCCCCCCCTCCCCCATATCCCCCATATCCCCCCTCCCCATATCCCCCATATCCCCTCTCCCCCAAATCCCCCCTCCCCCATATCCCCCATATCCCCCTCCCCCATATCCCCCATATCCCCCCTCCCCCATATCCCCCCTCCACCATATCCCCCATATTCCCCCCTCCCCCATATCCCCCATATCCCCCTCCCCCATATCCCCCATATCCCCCCTCCCCCATATCCCCCCTCCCCCATATTCCCCATATCCCCCCTCCCCCATATCCCCCCTCCCCCATATCCCCCATATCCCCCCTCCCCCATATTCCCCATATCCCCCCCTCCCCCATATCCCCCCTCCCACATATCCCCCTCCCCCATATCCCCCATATCCCCCCTCCCCCATATCCCCCCTCCCCCATATCCCCCATATTCCCCCCTCCCCCATATCCCCCATATCCCCCCTCCCCCATATCCCCCCTCCCCATATCCCCCCTCCCCCATATCCCCCCTCCCCCATATTCCCCATATCCCCCCCTCCCCCATATCCCCCCTCCCCCATATCCCCCATATCCCCCCTCCCCCATATTCCCCATATCCCCCCCTCCCCCATATCCCCCCTCCCACATATCCCCCATATTCCCCCCTCCCCCATATCCCCCATATCCCCCCTCCCCCATATCCCCCATATCCCCCCTCCCCCATATCCCCCATATCCCCCCTCCCCCATATCCCCCATATCCCCCCTCCCCCATATCCCCCCTCCCCCATATCCCCCATATCCCCAAGTGAATCCAGCCCTAACCTTAACCTCTGCAATGCACGCGCAACCGATGGCGTGCATTCATATACCTGCCTAACACTGTTGCCTTTTACCCCTGCCACCACCCCCCCCCCCCCAGGAGAAGCACGCACACAACAATAGGGAGCATGTGAGGACTGGAGGAGGGCCCGCTGATGAGAGGCCACTGACCGTACACGAGGAAAGGGCCCTGGAACTGGCTGGCGGACCTGACGACCGGGAGGTTGCTGATGCAGAGGTCGGGGCCCCACGAGCAAGTGAGCCACCAACAGCCCGTCCCCATATCCCCCCTCCCCTATATCCCCCTCTCCCGTATCACCTGATCACTGCCTGATGTCTAACCATGCATGCTTCATTGTGTATCGCAGGACCAAACGTCCAGGCACCCATCCCCGCAGATGCAGACCGCCCGCAGGATGCCCCTCCGAGACCACGGGAGACGGAGAGACCCGCACCCTCCAGCATGCGACGCCCGCAGGATGCCCCTCCGAGACCACGGGAGACGGAGAGACCCGCACCCTCCAGCATGCGACGCCCGCAGGATGCCCCTCCGTGACCACGGGAGACGGAGAGACCCGCACCCTCCAGCATGCGACGCCCGCAGGATGCCCCTCGGAGACCACGGGAGACGGAGAGACCCGCACCCTCCAGCATGCGACGCCCGCAGGATGCCCCTCGGAGACCACGGGAGACGGAGAGACCCGAACCCTCCAGCATGCGACGCCCGCAGGATGCCCCTCGGAGACCACGGGAGACGGAGAGACCCGAACCCTCCAGCATGCGACGCCCGCAGGATGCCCCTCGGAGACCACGGGAGACGGAGAGACCTGGAGCAACAGGGAGACGACACCCCCGTCACGTGCGGGAGCGACCACCCAGCGATGAGCAGGCCCCAGTCACATCCGAGCCAGGACACCACTACCCAGGACACCACTATCCAGGACACCCCTACCCGGGACACCACTACCCAGGACACCCCTACCCGGGACAGCACTACCCGGGACAGCACTACCCAGGACACCCCTACCCGGGAAGACGAAATACCGGACAGTGACTCAGAGTGGATGGGTGGAGACGAACCCCCACCCCAAAGTGCCATGGACTCAGAGTGGGACGAAGAGCACGACACAACGCCACTGCTGTCACCAACACCCTCCACCATCGCAGAAACACTCACCACGGTTGGGCACTTTAGTGATGAGGCGTCTGGTACACTCACAGGTGCGCACAACACAGCCGTCCCGGTACAGCAGGTGGAGGTAGGAGCAGCAGAGGGACCGGGCGGTCGGAAGGCAGCCCAGGCCAAGCGAACATCTGCCGCCCAGATGGATCCCGGGTTCCTGCAGTTACCACACCCACACATAGATCCGATGCAACCACCGACACGGAGACGAGCGAATAGGGTGACGGGTGGCTTGCGGCGGCTGCGGTCGCAGGTGGAGGAGTCCACCCGCGTCCAGGAGCTGGGAGTGGTCCCGGTCATGCGTGCCACCCAGGCTGACACCGCACGGGTGGCGTCCGCGGTGGAGGCAATGGGTGCGACGGTGTCAGACATGGGGAACGGTTTGCGAGGCCTGGGGCCTTCCGTGCAGGCGGCGTCTGTGGCCCAGGAAATGGCTGCCCTCTCACAGGAGGCCATGAGCCAGTGCCAGCGCCAGATGGCAGAGGCGCTCAACGCCATAGCCCAGTCTCAGCAGGCCATGGCCCAGTCTCAGCAGGCCATAGCCCAGTCTCTGCAGGCCATGGCCCAGTCTCTGCAGGCCATGGCCCAGTCTCAGCAGGCCATCGCTGAGGGCATCGGCGCCAGTGGCCATGTGCGAGCTGGCGTCGCACTGTCGCAGACAGGGTTCGACAACCCCCTGGGCTCCATGGCTGCAAACCTGCAGACCCCTGTCGATACCAGCACGGGCCTCCAGGACTGGCAGCGCCAGATGTCGGGGGCGCGTCGGATGGCCAGTCCGTTCGCATCCCCCACCCATGTAGAGGCCTGGGGGCCATCGGGCACCCCGAGGGAGGAGGAGGTGGTGTGGTCCGTCCCGGCTCCCTCTGTAGGGGAGGTCCCGGTACACCGCGACACCTCGGACTCCCCCCCTTCCGTCCCAGGTGCATCGGGTGGGCAACGGGCAGGACAGGCTGGCAGCTCGCCATCCCAGTCGCCCGGGCCGCAGCCTGGCCCATCTAGGCCAGGACGCCCCAGGAAACGGCCGCCAAAGGGATCCAGTGTCAGAGGGCAGGAATCACAGGAGTCCACCTCCAGTTCTGCTGTACCGTCTGGGGAACCACGTAGACGTAGTCAAAGGGCCCGTAAGGCCAAACAATTAGACACTGAGTAAGTTGGCACGGGTGCAGGGCACAGATGAGTTTTAGGCGCTAGGGCACGTGCATGAACTCCTTTGGTTATTAAAGTCAATGTTACACCTACCGAAGCTGCCTTTGTGCTCTGTCCAAAGTGTGCGGGGGTGTCATGTACGTTGAGCGCAAGTGTGTGTGTGAGGGGTGGTCTTACCTCAGCCCCAGGTGAGTCTGCCCCCTTCCCCCTGGGCCGCCATCAACATCTCCCGGGCAGAGGACGGGACCGTGCGCTGCAGTGTCACAGCCGCATGCAGGGATGGTCCGGGTGGATGGTGGTACTGTGGCCATGGGTCAGACATAGTCCAACGATGTAGAGCCAGGAGCTCATCGGAGGCGGGCTGTCATCATTCTCCATGGCCTGCGATAGACACGCGTCCACCCGCAACTGGGTGAGCCCGGCCCGTTGTGCCGCCGGTGGATCGGCAATTGGGAGTGGGGGGGTGGTGTGCATGCGGGTGGGGTGTGTGGGGTTGGGGAGGGGGGTGATGGTGCTGGGTGGATGGATGGGTGGGGGGTGTGGGTGGTCGGCTGTTGTCATGGTGTGCGGTCTGTGGCCATACTACCCGATTCCCACGCCCATCTAGTCAGTGAAGCGGGCGTCTATCAGTCTGTCCCGTGCCCGCTGGGCCAGCCGGTAACGGTGGACAGCCACCCGTCTGTGTCTACCCCGTCTGCCCTGACCATTGCCCCCATCCCCCTCATCTGGGGAGGACTGGGCCTCTTCCTGCTGCTCCTCCACTCCGCCCTCCTCTGCCTGCGGCACATCGCCCCTCTGCTGGGCTATGTTGTGCAGGACGCAGCACACCACAATGATGCGGCCGACCCTATCTGACCGATACTGGAGGGCGCCCCCGAGAGGTCCAGGCACCTGAAACGCATCTTCAGCACGCCAAAGCACCTCTCGATCACTCCCCTTGTCGCTACATGGGCATCATTGTAGCGGTTCTCCGCCTCATTGCGTGGCCTCCGTATAGGCGTCATCAGCCACGATCGCAATGGGTAGCCCCTGTCGCCCAGCAACCAGCCCCTCAGCCGGGGATGGCGTCCCTCGTACATGCCGGGGATGGATGACCGCGACAACACGAATGAGTCGTGTACACTGCCTGGGTAACGGACGCAGACGTGCAGGATCATCATGCGGTGGTCGCAGACCACCTGTACGTTCATCGAATAGGTCCCCTTCCTATTAGTGAACACGGCCCTGTTATCTGCAGGTGGCCGCACGGCGACGTGCATCCCATCGATCGCGCCCTGGACCATGGGGAACCCGGCAATGGCAGAGAAGCCCACGGCCCGGGCATCTTGGCTGGCCCGGTCCACGGGGAAGCGGATGTAGCGGTGCGCCATGGCATAAAGGGCATCTGTCACTGCCCGGATGCACCGATGCACCGATGTCTGCGATATGCCGGACAGGTCCCCACTCGGTGCCTGGAATGACCCCGTTGCATAAAAGTTCAGGGCCACCGTAACCTTGACGGACACGGGGAGAGGGTGTCCCCCGCCAGTGCCACGCGGTGACAGGTGTGCCAGCAGGTGGCAGATGTGTGCCACGGTTTCCCGGCTCATCCGGAGTCTCCTCCTGCATTCCCGGTCCGTGAGGTCCTGGTATGACTGCCGGGGCCGGTACACACGGGGCGCCCTCGGGTGCCTCCGTTGCCGTGGGGCCGCGACGTCCTCCTCCCCCTCCTCGTCCTGTCGGTCAGGTGTCCCTCCAGCCTGGGCGGCTGCCGCCTGCCCCTCTGCGGCAGCCTGCGCCGCCTCTCTGGCACGCTCCTCCTCCTCCTCCTCCTCCTCCTCCTCCTCATCCAGGGCAACATAGACATGAGCGGCTGCCACCACGGCAGCCAACATCGCTGGATGATCTGAAAACATGACGAACTGGTGGGGGGGAGGGGAACGACGACATGTCATCATTGCCCATATCCCCTCCTCCCCCCAGCCAGGTGGCATGGACCGCATGGGTCCAACTGTTGGAGGCTGGCACCTGGCCAGGTGGACCAACTCATTTGCCCTCCCATCACCCACCCCGGCACGGACCCCCCCCAGCCCCAACCTCCACCCCAGCACGGACCCCCCCCCCAACCTCCACCCCGGCACGGACCCCCTCCACAACCCCCAACCTCCACCCCGGCACGGACCCCCTCCCCAACCCCCAAACTCCACCCCAGCACGGACCCCCCCCAACCTCCACCCCGGCACGGAACCCCTCCCCAACCCCCAACCTCCACCCCAGCACGGACCCCCCCCCCCCAACCTCCACTCCGGCACGGACCCCCTCCACAACCCCTAACCTCCACCCCGGCACGGACCCCCTCCCCAACCTCCACCCCGGCACGGACCCCCTCCCCAACCTCCACCCGGGCACGGACCCCCTCCCCAACCCCCAACCTCCACCCCGGCACGGAACCCCTCCCCAACCCCCAACCTCCACCCCAGAACGGACCCCCCCCCCAACCTCCACTCCGGCACGGACCCCCTCCACAACCCCCAACCTCCACCCCGGCACGGACCCCCTCCCCAACCTCCACCCCGGCACGGACCCCCTCCCCAACCTCCACCCCGGCACGGACCCCCCCCCCAACCTCCACCCCGGCACGGACCCCCTCCACAACCCCCAACCTCCACCCCGGCACGGACCCCCTCCCCAACCCCCAACCTCCACCCCAGCACGGACCCCCCCCAACCTCCACCCCGGCACGGAACCCCTCCCAAACCCCCAACCTCCACCCCAGCACGGACCCCCCCCCCCAACCTCCACCCCGGCACGGACCCCCTCCACAACCCCCAACCTCCACCCCGGCACGGACCCCCTCCCCAACCTCCACCCCGGCACGGACCCCCTCACCAACCTCCACCCCGGCACGGACCCCCTCCCCAACCCCCAACCTCCACCCCGGCACGGAACCCCTCCCCAACCCCCAACCTCCACCCCAGCACGGACCCCCCCCCCCCCAACCTCCACCCCGGCACGGACCCCCTCCACAACCCCCAACCTCCACCCCGGCACGGACCCCCTCCCCAACCTCCACCCCGGCACGGACCCCCTCCCCAACCTCCACCCCGGCACGGACCCCCCCCCCAACATCCACCCCGGCACGGACCCCCTCCACAACCCCCAACCTCCACCCCGGCACGGACCCCCTCCCCAACCTCCACCCCGGCACGGACCCCCTCCCCAACCTCCACCCCGGCACGGACCCCCCCCCAACCTCCACCCCGGCACGGAACCCCTCCCCAACCCCCAACCTCCACCCCAGCACGGACCCCCCCCCAACCTCCACCCCGGCACCGACCCCCTCCCCAACCCCCAACCTCCACCCCGGCACGGACCCCCTCCCGGCACTCCCCCGGAGCCCAGCCTACTCTAACCCCCCCCCCCCCGCCGCACACACACACACAAGCCGAGACACACCTCTCCTCAGGCAATCAGTCTGCGGCCACGCCATTTCCTGCCCAGAGCCAACCCCCCAGGCCGTCACTCACCTCCTCGCTGGTCGGCGTGAGCCTGGAGCACCGGGTCATGCCGATGAAAAGGAGGTTTGATTCACGTCGACGTGAACGGTCATCACGTCGACGGGACTTCGGCCCATCCGGAAGGGAGAATATCGGCAGGCCGAAAATCGGCTGCCTTGCGCAGACCCGTGACATTCTCCGCGGCAACGGCGCCATTAACGCCCCGCCGACTTTTCTCCCTTCGGAGACTTCGGCGGGGGCGGGGGCGGGATTCACGGCGGCCAACGGCCATTCTCCGACCCGGCGGGGGGTCGGAGAATGACGCCCCTGATCTCCCAACATGACCAATTTGGTGTCAGCAGCAGAAAACTAAACTGAATATGGAGCCTAGAAGAGCACAAGCTCCACATTCAAACCGCAGGGCATTGCCGGCCATGGCTCAATATTTCCCCTGCCCCTATCGCGGCCTCTAACCCAAACCCCAGCATTTCTGCATTCACCCTCCCTCGTGATAAGCCTTTTTCTTGGGCCTACATATTCAAGCAGAGGGATTGATCCTTCTCCTCAGTTTATGGCAACAGACTAGCAGCAAAAGAGCTTCGACACATCAATTGTAGATCCCTACATAAGATGCAATACACTGGGATCCTGGAAAATGCCCCATTTATAAATCCACATAGTTCCCCCATAAAACAGCCCTCCTGTGTGAGGGCATCTGAATAATTGCATATTGGTATCTCCGGCTAGCGTGTTCTGTATACCTTATAAATGGACCTATTGTGTTGAATGTGTGGGTCTCTGGACTTTTCCTCGTGTGAGGCGAGGATTTCTTGGGCCTATTTATTTGTGTGCCGCAGCCCCTGTGGGATTTGAAGGGAACCCTTCAGTCTTGACTACGAGGGAAAATGTGTTTTGTTGACAAGTTGATAAATTACTGATTGGTCAAACATCCGGATCGCAGCGATGTGTTGCCATATCAATAGGTCCAGGTGATATCATTTTTGACAAGCAGCAAAAACCCAATGAACAGGGGAAACAATAAAACAATAAAAAATTCCAAGACTGAGTCAATGGATTTGAATTTC
This sequence comes from Scyliorhinus torazame, assembly GCF_047496885.1. Lineage (NCBI taxonomy): Eukaryota > Metazoa > Chordata > Chondrichthyes > Carcharhiniformes > Scyliorhinidae > Scyliorhinus > Scyliorhinus torazame. The sequence goes on from NC_092724.1 coordinate 89,621,134, forward strand.
AGTAACAAGGTTCCAGAATAAATTAATTAGAAATAGATTGTCCTTAAACCTCAAGTTTTACCAGAGGAAGACAATCATAGAGCCAAGGAAATACACAACACAGGAGGAGGCCATTTGGTCCATCACGTGTGTTGACTTTTTGAAAGTTGCGACTGAATCTGCTTTCATCAGCTTGTCAGACAGGAATTGAACCCATGCTGCTGCCGTCGCTCTGCATCATGAACCAGTCGTCCAGCCAACAGAGCTAAACCGGCCCCAGATTGTAATAACTTGCTGTGTAAAAAGATAAATGCTTTTTCTTGCCCTTCTAGTTCTTTAGTCAATTATCTTTAATCTGTGTCCTCTAGTTATTTACACCCCTGCCACTGGAAACCATTTTTCATTATTTGATCTATCCAAGGCATTCATGATTATGAAAACCTCTATTAATTCATCTTCCGCTACTTGTCGAAAGAGAACAAAAAGCACAAACAAAAATCGTCTCTCCAGTCAAATCCTCTCAAACTAAAGTTAACGGGCTGGATTCTCCATTTCTGAGACAGGATTCACGCAGGATTCGTGGAGTTCCATGACAGCAAAAGTGCCGCCGAACCTGGACTGGTGCAGCTAATGTTCAGGAGCTGGTACCGACGCCACGTGGAACACAATTCTAATGAGAAATGGTGCCGGATTCGCCAGTTTTGCGATTGATACTCAGGAGGCTGACAAGCTGCAGCCGCCGAGACACACTTCAGTCCCCGCACACACCATCCCAGCCAACAAAATGGCAGCAGGACGCGTGGCACCACGCTTCACCGACGCCGAGCTGGAGACCCTCCTGGAATACCTGGAGGAAAGGCGGGCCACCATGTACCCTGGCCCGAGAAGGAGGCTGCCAGCCGCCGCCATTCGTCGTGCCTGGGCACAGGTGGCAGAGGCGGTTAGTGCCATGGGCAACACTGTCCGGACGGGCCAGCATTGCTGCACAACACTGCCCAAACTCCTCAGGGTAGCCAGGATGAGTAGGCAGCACCCTGTCTCTGGCACCCATACAACACACGTAACATGCCCCCCACCCCCACACCAAGAGAACGGCCGAACCCCCACCCTGAACCACATGCCGGTACCTATACCGGTTGGCATGGCCGGGTGCCCTGGCCACTGAAGCCACCAGCTACCCAGCCCCTGTGCTGTATGCGCCGGACTGTCTAACACTGTCATTTTCCGTTTGCATCCCCCACCCCCCCACCCCAACACCCCCACCCCCCAGGAGAAGGCCACCCATAACTGCCGGGAGAGGGAGAAAACTGGAGGGGGTCCACAGGACCTGCAGCCCCAGATCATGGCAGGGCAGAGGGTTGTGGTCGGCTGCCCGGAGGAAGGGGAGGTCGCCGGGGTGGAGTTCGGCAACGGGCGAGGAAGTGATACCCTGCTCAGTTGCGGTTCCCCGTGGCACGTCTGTCAACCCCCCCCCCCCCCCAACACCGCCCTCATACCACCCTCACCACAACCCTCGCCCACTCAACTCCATCTACAAGATTGCTGACGACACGACCATAGTGGGTCAGATCGCGAACAAGAACAAGTCAGAATATAGGAGGCTTAGTGGAGTGGTGTAACAACAACAATCTCTCCCTCAATGCCAGCAAAACTAAAGAGCTGGTCATTGGCTTCAGGAAGGAAAGTACTGTACACACCCCTGTCTGCATCAATAGGTGGAGATGGTTTTACAGCTTCAAATTCCTAGGGGTACACATCATCAACAATCTGTCCTGGTCCACCCACATCGACGCTACCACCAAGAAAGCACAACAGCGCCTTTACTTCCTCAGTAAACTAAGGAAATTCAGCATGCCCACACTGACTCTGACCAACTTTTACAAATGCACCTTGGAATGATCCTATCGGGCTGCATCACAGCCTGGTATGGTAACTGCTCGGCCCAAGATCTCAAGAAACCTCAGAGAGTCGTGAACACAGCCCAGTCCATCACATGAACCTGCCTCCCATCCATCCATTGACTCTATTTACACCTCCCGCTGCCTTGGGAATGCGGGCAGCATAATCAAAGACCCCTCCCACCCGGCTTACTCATTCTTCCAATTCCTTCCATCGGGCAGGAGTTACAAAAGTGATGAGAAAACGCACGGACAGATTCCAAAGCTGCTCCTTCCCTGCTGTACCAGACTCCTAAATGACCCTCTCATGGACTGATCTGATTAATTCTACACCCCTGTATGCTTCACCCAATGCCGGTGTTATGTATTTACTTTGTGTTGCCCTATTATGTATTTTCTTTTCTTTTCATGTACTTAATGACCTGTTTAAGCTGCACGCAGAAAAATACTTTTCACTGTACCTCGGTACACGTGACAAACCCCCCCCCCCCCCCCCCCCGACCTATGGTCTAAACATGCATCTTGTCTTGCAGGACCTGCTGGAGATGGGGCAGGTCCATCCAGTGTCCCCCACCCCCAGCCAGTGCCACAGCCAGAGCCCCCGCTGAGCTGAGCACTGATGATTAGAGCAGCTTGTACGTCAGCCCTCGACCCGAAACGCAGGACACCCTGGAGCACGTTTCCGAGGATAACACAGATTTCCCCTCACAGCTGTCTCCAACACACTCCTCCATCCCAGAGACACTCACCTCAGTTGGGTACATTAGTGAAGAGGCTCCTGGGATACTTCCTGTGAGCACCACACAGCTGATCCAGTACATCAGGTGGAGGTAGGAACACCTGATGGGCCGTGACATTCGGACGGCAGGCCGACCCCAGGAACCAGCTGCCACCCAGATGGGTCCCGGGCTCCTGGAACATTCAGTCCCAGCCACAGTGTAGATGCAGTCTCAGAGCCAGGAACTTTATGAGGGGATTTTGGTGAGTATCCAGTTCCTGCCGGCACAGTTGGAAGAGTCCAACCGCATGCAGCAGCAGGAGGTGGTGCCGGCCATGCGTGCCACCCAGGCCAACACCACACATGTTCTATGTTCTATCTTCTCTGTGGCGTCCGCGGTGGAGGCATTGGGGGTGATGGTTTGGGCTATGGATCAGCATGATCAAGGTCTGGGGCATTCTGTGCAGGCGCTGACCGAGGTCTGGGACAGAGTTGCCGCCTCACAGGCGACCATGTGCGAGAGTCAGCTGTAAATCGCAGCGGCGGACGTGATCGTGGCCCAGTCACAGCCGGCCATGGCTGGGAACGTTGGCGGCATTTCCAAGGCACTGGCCGACGTGGCACAGACACAGAGGGAGGTGGCCCTGTCCCAGATGGAGATGACACAGTCACTAGCAGATGTGACACAAACCCAGAAGTCAATGGATGACGTGGTACAGTCCCAGACGGAGATGGTCCACTCTCTGTGCACCATGGCCACCAGTATGCAGACCCTGTTCGAGACCAGAGCGGGCCTCCAGGACTGTCAGCACCAGGTGGCGGAGGAGCCTCAGGGGAAAGTTCCATTCGCACCCCAGTACCGCAGAGTAGCCCGGGGACCATCGGGCCCCCAAGTGAGGAGGAGGTGATGGGGCCCGTGCTGGTGACTCCCACAGGGGAGGTGGCAGATCAGCACAATACCTCAGACTCCCCGTCCCCCCGCTCCTGTTCCTGGCACATCTGGTGGGCAGCAGGCAGCACATGGCGGCACCACGCGATCTGGGACACCTGAGCAGCAGCCAGCCCCATTCAAGCCCGGTCGCCCCAGAAGATGCCTGCCAAAGGGGACCCAGGTCTCAGGGCGGGAATCACAGCAGGCCGCCTCCACTCCTGCTGTACCATCTGGGGATCCACCAAGACGTAGCATCAGGGCCCGTAAGGCCAGCCAGAAACTTAGACACCAGTTGTTTTGTTATGTTTCCTTTGTAACATAAGCGGCTTCCTTGTGTTGCATTTGTCAAAGGAAGGTCGAGGCGTGTAGATAACTTCAACACATTTATTTACACTATGTACACTTTTATAACTTGTGTTCGACACTACTGCTAATCCTATTATAGCTACCCAAACTGACTAACCAGCTGCTGTCTTCCACGTGGTGGGTGTAATATTGAATCAACCCTGTGCCTGTCCTCACTGACTGTCTCCACTGGCCAAAGGGCTGATCATGTGTGTGGTGTCCTTTATATATGGGTTGGTGTAATGCCCCCCTGTGGTTGTGTCACCTCCTTGTGTATCGTGAATGTCCACTGGTCGCCTCCTATCTAACTTATCTATTGGTTGAGTGTGTGTGTGATGTTTCTGGTGCTCCCTCTAGTGTCTGGCTAGCTTACATGTATTTACAGTGATGCACATCACCACACCAGTTAAGTTGGCATGGGTGCAGGGCACAGTTTAGTGAAAGGGGCTAGGGCACAAATCTGTATATATGTTATCACATTAAACACCTGCTACTGTCGTGTTGGGTGTTCTGGTCTACAAACAGGTCAACACGGCTGGAGATGGCGTAACTCTATTTTGTTAACAACTCAACTGTAATAACAGACTGTAAGCTTGGGTACGTGCATTACCAGCTTATCTGTGGACCCTGTCCTATCAGTATCTAGGTGAGGCACTCAGCACATGGTGAATGTCGGAGAGGCAGGCTGTGAACACTGTGCTCTGAGCTGGCTGCTGCTAGAATGAGTGGGAACTCTGGTGTCCCTTGTCTTTATAGTGCGTGTGCTCTCACTGGTGATTGGCTGCGATGTTGTGTATGCTGGTTGGTCCTACTGCATGTCCATCAGTGTGTCAGTGTGTGTGTGATTGCACCATGATATGCTGATGTATATCATGACAGCTACTATCATTACAACCGGTTGTGACGGCTATGAGGGGTGGGCTGGTCTGGGCTGGCCAGAGAGGGGGGAGGGAGAAATGGGCGGATGTTGTGGGCGGCCCGGCACCCCCCCCCCCCCCCCCCCCCCCACCACCACCGACTGTCCCCACCACAATCACCCCAGGGATTCAATGGGATCGTGTGATGGAATGGCCAGCTCACATGCAGGGATCGCCCAGGTGTCGGTGGAAAGCGCTACCATGGACAGGAGTCAGACATTGTCAAACAATGCGGAGCACCAGAGCTCCCCGCAGAGCGGGCTGTCATCATCCTCCATGGCAGCACAGTAGCACAGTGGTTAGCATAGTTTCTTCACAGCTCCAGGGTCCCTGGTTCGATTCCCGGCTCGGGTCACTGTCTGTGTGCAGTCTGCACGTTCTCCCCATGTCTACGTGGGTTTCCTCCGGGCGCTCCGGTTTCCTCCCACAGTCCAAAGATGTGCAGGTTAAGTGGATTGGCCATGCTAAATTGCCCTTAGTGTCCAAAAACGGTTACGGGGATAAGGGAGTGGTGGGGATAGGGTGGAGGTGTGATCTTGGGTAAGGTGCTCTTTCCAAGGGCCGGTGCAGGCTCAATGGGCTGAATAGCCTCATTCTGCACTGTAAATTCTATGATTCTAGGATTCTATCCCATGGACCTGACCCGGTGTTACTGCCAACCCAGGGCCCTACCCCGTAGTGCGGCGGGTATGTATAATTTAGGGGGTGTAGGCAGGGGGATGGCCTAGGGGGCAGGGGTGTGGGAGTGGGGTGGGATGCGCTGTCCGTGCCCTCCTCCCAAACGGTGAGCCTGGAGGTGATCGGAGCATCCCGCGCACGTTGACCCTGGCGCACAAGTTGTGCGGCCTCCCATGCCTGCCTTGGCCGCATGTCCTGCCCACCCTCTCCCTCCTCCACAGCCTCCTCATCGGATGAGGCTTGCCCTTGCTCCATCACCCCTCTGCTGCGCAATGTTGTAAAGGACGCTGCAGGCCACCACGATGTGAGCGACCCTCTGAGCATCATACTGGAGAACCCCTCCAGAGTGGTCCAGGCACCAGAAGCGCATCTTCAGGAGTCATTGTAGCTAGTCTTGGCATCAGTCTGTGTCCTCCAGATATGCATCATCAGCCATGACCGCAGTGGAAAACCCCTGTCGCCCAGGAGCCAACCCCCCAGCCGGGTGGGCGTCTTGAACATGTCAGGAATCGTTGAGTGTGCCAGGATGAAGGTGTCGTGCACACTGCACGGGTATCAGGTGCAGACATGTATGATACACAGCTGATGGTCATATATCATCTGCACGTTCATCGAGTGGAACCCCTTTCGGTTTGTGCAGGTGCTCGAAGGGGGATATGCATCCCTTAGATCACCCCCTGAACCCGGGGCATGTCGGCGATGGCGATGAGCCCCGCTGCCCGGGCATCCTGCTAGGCTCGGTTCACATTGAAATGGATGTATTGAGCCGCCTGGGCATATAGGGCCTCTATGACGGTGCGAATACACCTGTGTACAGGGGTCTGTGAGATCCCGGACAGATCCCCATTCGGCGCCTGGAAGGATCCCATGGCATGGAGGTTCAGGGCGGACTTCCGGTTGCGGCGATGCAGAGCTAAGCCACACATTTCAGCAGCTCCCGCTATAACGGACTTTTGGGCTCTCTGGAGGAGCCCCAACGGAAATTTTTTGATTGAATCCCGTGTGGGAAGGTGAAGTAAGGTCCTCCCTTACGTCGTATGGCGGGGATTAGCGGTGGAGCGACGGAGAAAGAGGCTTTGTAGCAGCGGCAAAAACGAGGGGGAAAAACCAAGATGGCGGAGGACGGAGATCGAGCAGCATGGAGTTCCTCAGGCGCTGCGTAGAGGAGCTTTAAAAGGAGGTGCTGGCGCCAATGCTGTTGGCGATCGAGGGGCTGAAGGAGACCTAGAAGGCCCAGGCAGTGGAGCTCCGTGAGGTGAGGGATAAAACTAATGAGAACGAGGACGAGATCCTGGGCCTGGCGGTAAAGATGGAGGCGCAAGAGGCGGTGCACAAGAGGTGGGCCGAGAGACTCGAGGTCCTGGAGAACAGGTCAAGGAGGAAAAGTCTCCTGATTCTGGGTCTCCCCGAAGGAGTGGAGGGGGCTGATGCGGGGGTGTATGTGAGCACGATGCTCCATTCGCTGATGGGTGCGGAGGCCTCTCCGAGCCCCCTGGAGCTAGAAGGGGCTCACCGGGTCCTGGCGAGGAGACCCAAGGCTGGCGAGCCTCCAAGGGCGATAGTGGCAAGGTTTCATCGCTTCGTGGACAAAGAGAGTGTCCTGAGATGGGCCAAGAAGGTGAGGAGCAGTAGATGGGAGAATGCGATGATCCGAGTCTACCAGGACTGGAGCGCGGAGGTGGCAAAGAGGAGAGCGGGCTTCAACCGGGCCAAGGCGGTGCTGCACAAAAAAAGAGTGAGATTCGGAATGCTGCAGCCTGCGCGACTGTGGGTCACTTATCAGGACCGGCACCACTATTTCGAAACGCCAGAAGAGGCTTGGACCTTTATCCAAACCGAAAAATTGGACTCGAACTGAGGGGCTGTGGTTGTGGGGGAGATGTTGAGCGGAATTCTCCATCCCGCCCCGCCACATTTCTGCCCCGACCCGCCGGCGGGATGCTCCGTTACACTGGCCGGTCAATGGGGTTTCCCATTGTGGGGCAGCCCCACGCCGTCGGGAAACCCCCGGGCGCCGGCAAAATGGAGACTCCCGCCGGCGGAGAATGACGCCCCCTGACTGTATACAGGGTTGTAAATATGGGTAAAGAATGTTTCATGCGTGGGATGATGGATGGGGAAGAGTTCTTTTTTCTTTTGATGAGATAGTGGGGAATGTGGGCGTCGGTGCTGGAGGGAAGTGAGACTCGGGGATGGGGGAACTGGGATAAGGCCGCAACAGGAGCTGCGCCACAGGGGGCGGGGCTGGCTCAGGTAAGCGCGGGCTTTTTCCCGCGCTAGGGAGGGGGGTGGGATGGAGGAACGTAAGGAGGAGGAGAGGTTCCCACACGGGGAGATCAACGGGAAGGCGGGGGAAGCCGGGGTCAGCAGAAGTCAGCTGACTCACGGAAGTAGTATGGGGGGAGCAAAAGAGCTAGATGCGGATCTAGCGGGAAGGGGGGGAGAGGGGGGGATAATAGGGTTGCTGCCGCACTGGCCAAGGGGGAACTGAAAATGGAAGAGGTGGTCGGGGCGGGGTTTCCCTGTCTGGGGGACTGGAGGGTGCGGGAGACGCGGGCACGGGACTGGCCTAAGATAGGAGATGGCTAGTCGGCAGGGAGGGGGAGGGGGTAGGGCGGAGGGGGGGGGAGGGTAGCCCCCCCAATCCGGCTGATCACGTGGAATGTGAGAGGCCTAAATGGGCCAGTTAAGAGGGCCCGAGCGTTCGCGTACTTAAAGGGACTGAAGGCAGACGTGGTCATGCTTCAGGAGACACATCTGAAGGTGGCAGATCAGGTCAGGTTAAGGAAGGGATGGGTAGGACAGGTGTTTCATTCGGGGCTGGATGCGAAGAATAGAGGGGTGGCAATACTGGTGGGGAAGCGGGTGTCGTTTGAGGCCAAGAACATAGTAGCGGACAATGGAGGCCGATACGTGATGGTGAGTGGTAGGTTGCAGGGGACGGGGGTAGTATTGGTAAATGTATATGCCCCGAACTGGGACGATGCTGGATTCATGAAACGGATGTTGGGGCGCATTCCGGACTTGGAGGTAGGGAGCTTGATAATTGGCGGGGATTTCAACACGGTGTTGGACCCAGCATTAGATCGTTCCAGATCTAGGACGGGGAAGAGGCCGGCTGCGGCCAAGGTGCTCAGGGGGTTTATGGATCAGATGGGGGGAGTAGATCCGTGGAGATTTGCAAGGCCTTTGGCCAGAGAATTTTCTTTTTTCTCCCATGTACGTAAGGCCTACTCCCGGACAGACTTTTTTGTTCTGGGCAGGGCATTGATCCCGAAAGTTGAGGGAACAGAGTATTCGGCCATAGCCATTTCAGACCACGCCCCGCATTGGGTGGAGCTAGAGCTGGGGGAGGAGAGGGACCAACGCCTGTTGTGGCGGTTGGATGTGGGACTGCTGGCAGACGAGGAAGTGTGTGGGAGGGTCCGGGGGTGCATCGAAAGGTATCTGGAGGCCAACGACAACGGGGAGGTGCAGGTGGGAGTAGTATGGGAGGCGCTGAAGGCGGTGGTCAGGGGAGAGTTAATCTCCATCAGGGCTCATAGGGAGAAGAGAGAGGGTAGGGAAAGGGAGAGGTTAGTGGGGGAGATTTTAAGGGTGGACAGGAGATATGCAGAGGCCCCTGATGAGGGACTACTCAGGGAGAGACGAAGTCTCCAGACGGAGTTCAACCTGTTGACCACGGGGAAGGCAGAGGCACAGTGGAGAAAGGCTCAGGGGGCGATGTATGAATATGGGGAGAAGGCGAGTCGGATGCTGGCACATCAGCTCCGTAAGAGGATGGCAGCGAGGGAAATAGGTGGAGTCAAGGATGGCAGGGGAACTACGGTGCGGAGTGCGGTGAAAGTGAATTTAAGGCCTTTTACGAGGAGCTGTATAGGTCCCAGCCCCCAGGGGAAAAGAGGGGATGCGACGATTCTTGGACCAACTGAGGTTCCCGAGGGTGGAGGAGTGGGAGGTGGCTGGATTGGGGGCGCCAATTGGGGTGGAGGAGCTGGTTAAAGGACTGGGGAGCATGCAGGCAGGGAAGGCCCCGGGGCCGGATGGGTTCCCGGTGGAGTTCTATAGGAAGTATGTAGACCTGTTAGCCCCGTTGCTGGTAAGGACCTTCAATGAAGCAAGGGAGGGGGGACCCTGCCCCTGACAATGTTGGAGGCGACGATCTCTTTGATCCTGAAGCGGGATAAGGACCCACTGCAATGCTGGTCCTATAGACCGATCTCGCCCCTCAACGTAGATGCAAAGTTGCTGGCAAAAATGTTGGCTACGAGGATTGAGGACTGTGTCCCGGGGGTGATTCACGAGGACCAGACGGGATTCGTAAAGGGTAGGCAGCTAAATACCAATGTGCGAAGGCTCCTAAATGTGATGATGATGCCATCGGTGGAGGGAGAGGCGGAGATAGTGGCAGCTATGGACGCGGAGAAGGCCTTTGACCGAGTAGAGTGGGAATATCTCTGGGAAGTGTTGTGGAGGTTTGGGTTTGGGGAGGGGTTTGTCAGTTGGGTTAAACTCCTATATAGAGCCCCGGTGGCGAGTGTGGTTACGAATCAGCGGAGGTCGGACTATTTTCGGCTGTATCGAGGGACGAGGCAGGGGTGCCCCCTGTCCCCCTTGTTGTTTGCACTAACAATTGAACCTTTGGCCATGGCATTAAGGGAGCCTGGAAAATGGAGGGGGGTGGTCCGAGGGGGAGAGGAGCATCGAGTGTCGCTGTATGCAGACGACCTGTTGCTGTATGTGGCGGAACCAGTGGAGGGGATGGTGGAGGTCATGCGGATCCTAAGGGAGTTTGGGGACTTCTCGGGCTATAAGCTCAATGTAGGGAAAAGTGAGCTCTTTGTGGTGCATCCGGGGGATCAGGGAAGAGAGATAGACGACCTACCGCTGAGGAGGGCGGATAGGAGCTTTCATAGAGTTAAGTACATATCATAGAATTTACAGAGCAGAAGGAGGACATTCGGCCCATCGAGTCTGCACCGGCTCTTGGAAAGAGCACCCTACCCAAGGTCAACACCGCCACCCTATCCCCATAACCCAGTAACCCCACCCAACACTAAGGGCAATTTTGGACACTAAGGGCAATTTATCATGGCCAATCCACCTAACCCGCACATCTTTGGACTGTGGGAGGAAACCGGAGCACCCGGAGGAAACCCACGCACACACGGGGAGGATGTGCAGACTCCGCACAGACAGTGACCCAAGCCAGAATCGAACCTGGGACCCTGGAGCTGTGAAGCAATTGTGCTATCCACAAGGCTACCGTGCTGCCCATAATTCAATACTTGGGGATCCAGGTAGCTAGGAGCTGGAGGGCTCTGCACAAACTTAACTTGACGAGGCTGGTGGAGCAGATGGAGGAGGACTTTAAACGGTGGGACATTTTGCCGCTCTCGCTGGCGGACAGGGTACAGTCGATTAAAATGGTGGTTCTTCCGAGGTTTCTTTTTGTATTTCAATGCCTTCCAATTGTGAGTACCAAGGCCTTTTTTAAGAGGGTAGGCAGGAGCATTATGGGCTTTGTGTGGGCGAGTAAGACCCCGAGGGTAAGGAGGGGGTTCCTGGAGCGAAGTAGGGATAGAGGAGGGCTGGCGTTGCCGAATCTGGGTGGCTACTATTGGGCAGCCAATGTGGCAATGATCCGTAAGTGGGTGATGGAAGGAGAGGGGGCAGCATGGAAGAGGTTGGAGATGGCGTCCTGCAAAAGAACGAGCCTGGGGGCGCTGGTGACGGCACCGCTGCCGCTCTTGCCGACAAGGTACACCACAAGCCCGGTGGTGGTGGCAACGCTAAAGATCTGGGGGCAGTGGAGACGGCACAGGGGTGCGATGGGAGCCTCGGTGTGGTCCCAGATCAGAGACAACCATCGGTTTGTCCCGGGAAGGATGGACGGGGGGTTTCAGAGCTGGCATAGGGCAGGGATTAAAAGAATGGGGGACCTGTTCATCAATGGGACATTTGCGAGCTTAGGGGCGCTGGAGGAGAAGTTTGGGCTACCCCCGGGAAACGCTTTCAGGTACATGCAAGTAAGGGCGTTTGTGAGGCGGCAGATGAGGGAATTCCCGCTGCTCCCGGCACAGGGGAGTCAAGACAGGGTGATTTCGGGCGTATGGGTTGGAGAAGGCAAGGTGTCGGCGATATACCAGGAGATGAAAGAAGAGGGGGAGGTTTTGGTAGAGGAGCTGAAGGGTAAATGGGAAGAGGAGCTGGGGGAGGAGATTGAGGAGGGTCTGTGGGCTGATGCCCTAAGTAGGGTTAATTCCTCTTCCTCGTGTGCCAGGCTCAGCCTGATACAGTTTCAGGTAGTTCACAGAGCGCACATGACGGGGGCGAGGCTGAGTAGGTTCTTTAGGGTGGAGGACAGATGTGTAAGGTTGAAAATGTTGTTAAAAAATTCTTAATAAACATATATGTTTTAAAAAATGGAGGTTCAGGGCGGTCACCTTGACGGCCACCAGGAGCGGGTATCCTCCCCCATACCCCCGCGATCTCCCTGCTCAGCCAGTCTTCGATGGCATGCCTGGTCCTCGAATGGCAGACGCTGCTGGTTCACGCGAGGCCTCTTGCGGCGCCTCCTACCTCCTCCTCCTCGGCCTGATGGGTGGCTGGCTCTCCCTCATGGAACTTCCTGTTACTCTGGAGCAGGTTCCGCTGCTGCACGCTCCGCTGCTGAACGCTCCGCTGCTGCACGCTCCGCTGCTGCACGCTCCGCTGCTGAACGCTCCGCTGCTGCACGCTCCGCTGCTGCACGCTCCGCTGCTGCACGCTCTGCTGCTGCACGCTCCGCTGCTGCACGCTCCGCTGCTGAACGCTCCGCTGCTGCACGCTCCGCTGCTGCACGCTCCGCTGCTGCACGCTCCGCTGCTGCACGCTCCGCTGCTGCACGCTCTGCTGTTGCATGATCCGCTGCTGCTGCATGCTCCTGCATGCTCCGCTGCTGCACGCTCTGCTGCTGCACGCTCCGCTGCTGCACGCTCCGCTGTTGCATGATCCGCTGCTGCACCCCCCGCGCTATGCAGCTGCATGCTCCTGCATGCTCCGCTGCTGCACGCTCTGCTGCTGCACGCTCCACTGCTGTACACCCCGCGCTACGCTGCAGCACGCTCTTGCACGCTACGCTGCTGCACGCTCCGCTGTTGCACGCTTTGCTGCTGCACCCTCCTGCACGCTGCGCTGCTGCACGCTCTGCTGCTGCACCCTCCTGCACGCTGCGCTGCTGCACACTCTGCTTCTGCACGCTCCACTGTTGCATGCTCCGCTGCTGCATGCTCCACTGTTGCATGCTCCGCTGCTGCATGCTCCTGCACGCTCCGCTGTTGCAGCTTCCTCCTCCTTGAGCAGCATCAGCTCGTACAGTCACAGAACATCCCCCAGGGCTATGGCAACTCGGAGGAAGGCCACCATTGCTGGTTGAATTCCAATACCATTGGCTGCAGGGTGTGAAAGGCTGATATGTGAGCATGGGACGTACCGAGGTGCCCAACCAAGTCCAAAAGGCTTCATGGTGGCCCAGTTAGTACCGCGGGCTCCGCTCTTGCATGTCGCCCCCTGGCCCTCCACCATCCCTGCACTACTCTGGCCTTGGCGCCTGTCCCTAATGCCAGGATACCGTTGCCTTGCACTGCCCTTGCAAGTGGTTTGCTCCTCAGCCCCTGACCGGAGCCCCCATAGGTGCTATAGTGGACTTGCGCTGGGTGGGCTGGAGGATGGGTATGGCGAAGGGTGGTATGGTGGAGGGTGGGGTATGGGGATGGAAGAGTGGGGGCACCCATAATGCCGATGCCACTCTGCAGAACCAGGGCCAAGGTGGGTGGTCAGTAGGGTGTGCAGTAAGTTGGCCGCAGCAATGACAGACCGTGCCTGGACACCGCCCATGTCCCATGGGGGGGTCACCCCGGCCACTCAGTCCATTCCCCCGTCACCCCCCCCCCCTCCACCCACAGCCCAGGTAGGGCCCCCCCACCCAGCCAGTCCACCCAGTGTCCGGCCCGGCAGCTTGCTGTCGCTCCTCTCTGTGTCCTATTTCCTCTCTCTCCCTCAGCAGCCACCACACTGGTTTCACGATTTTTAAAAGCACCAGCGAACTGCGCCATCGGGAACTCGGCCCATCGGAGGTGGAGAATCGCGGAGGCCCTGGAGAGTACCGGGTCGAGCCCGCTAGTGACATGCAAACGGCGTTTACTGTACGTGCATTCTGGAACACATTGCTACCGCTGTCGAGGTGATGGAGAATTGTGATTTGGTGTCAAATCGGCACCCGCTGCAATTCTGCCGTCGGAACCGATTCTCCGTCCAATCGTGTTCCACAATCTCGCCGTCAGCAAACGGAGAATCCCGCCCAACAGCCTGGAACCGCATGTATACCTGGTTAATCTGGAAGCAACCAGTCCGGCTCTGAAGATGTTCGGAGCAAGCCTATTTTACATTGGGGGCCTCAACCAAACATTCAGCCCCTTCTGCAAAAATTCTTATAGTTCCTCAAGTCTAGGTATCAAAGAACAAAGAACAATACAGCATAAGAACAGACCCTTCAGCCCTCCAAGCCTGTACCAGTCACCATTAGTCACAACCTTCAGTTGCCTATTTATTTGCGATACCAATTTTGGACAGTGCACTTCCAGCTCTGCACAAATATACATGCTGACTGCCGACCAGAATGAAAATATCAGCACCAGTTTAGAGCATGTGAGAATGGGTCCAGCACCATCAAATGATTGGACTTTTTACACCCTGCTCCACCTTTCACAGCGACTGGAAGACTTACAAGAATGAGAATTCTGGGGGGTCCAGCCTACCCTGACAGTGTGGGCGCGATTCTCCACTCCCGCGCCGAAGTGGCCGCGCCGTCATGAACGCCGTTGAGGTTCACGGCGGCGCTGAACGGCCCCGGTCCCGACCGATTCAGGCCCTGACAATGGGCCAGTATCGGGGCCGCGTCATCTACCCGCGCCAGGCCTTGTCGCCCGCGTAAAAGCGGCGGCGCATAGATGACGCGGCCGGCGCCGCATAACGGACGTCATCCGCACATGCGTGGTTGCCGTCCTGTCCAAATCCGCCCCGCAAGAAGATGGGGGACAGATCTTGCGGGGCTGCGAAAGGAAGGAGGTCCTCCTTCAGAGAGGACGGCTCGACGATCGGTGGGCACCGATTGCGGGCCACCCCACATTGCACGTGAAGCCCGGTGCAGGATCCCCCCCGCAGGCCGCCCCCCCAGCGTTCACGCACTGCCCACGACTGCAGCGACCAGGTGTGGACGGCACCGGGGGGAACCCACCGTTTTGGCCTGGCCGCTCGGCCCATCCGGGCCTCAGAATCGCGGGGGTGCCGGAGAATCGCCATTTTGGGTGTCTCCGGCGATTCTCCGGCCTGCAAAACTCGACCGGGCCGTTCCCGCCGCTTGGGAGAATCGCGGGAGGGCGTCGGACCGGTGTCCCCGGAAGTTTTGGCAGCCCAGGCGATTCTCCCAACCGGCGTGGGAGTGGAGAATCGTGCCCAGTGTTTTTAGCAGCGGAGGTGGTGTGCTATTTTCTGGTTCCATCAATATCTACAGCGTTTACCTCCTGCTGACGGGTAGGCTGGCCTTAAGCGGTACCAGAGGATCCTGCTGGGGGAAAATGCTAAGGAGTGCTCTATTGGGCGGCACAGTAGCACAGTGGTTAACACTGTTGCTTCACAGCTCGAGGGTCCCGGGTTCGATTCCTGTTTCCGTGTTTGTGTGGGTTTCCTCCGGGTGCTCTGGTTTCCTCCCACAGTCCAAAGATGTGTAGGTTGGGTGGATTGGCTAGGCGAAATTGTCCCTTTGTGTTCAAAACGTTAGGTGGAGTTACTGGGTTACGGGGATAGGGTGGAGGTGTGGGCTTAAGTAGGGTGCTCTTTCCAAGGGCTGGTGCAGACTCGATGGGCCGAATGGCCTCCTTCTGCACTGTAAATTATTTGATAAGAATCACACCTTGATGCATTAGCACTGTTTGAACACTGCGGGAGGCAGCACCACAGACACAGCGGCCAACCTTCAATCACGCAGGGGCAGGGTGTGCGTAGGCAGGGCATGTCAGGTGGGGGGGGGGGCATGTCTGGGGGATTGGAGCATGGAATTGATGGTCGGCCCGCATCGCGAAACAAAGAGACAGAAGCGTCATACTGGTTGTGGTGAGGGGATTTAAAAACATTTTTTAAATTATAAATTTAGAGTATCCAATTAATTTTTTCCAATTAAGGCGAAATTTTAGTGTGGCCAATCCACCTACCCTGCACATCTTCGGGTTGTGGGGGCGAAACCCACGCAGACACGGGGAGAACGTGCAAACTCCACACGGACAGTGACCCAGAGCCGGGATCAAACCTGGGACCTCGGCAACAGGGCTAACCCACTGCGCCACCGTGCTGCCACGTGGTGAGGGGATTTTAATGTTCCTCGTACAAGTGTACACCACTGCAACTATCCCGATGGTGTCGCCCACTATCCCCACCCTCCTTCCTTCGCCCCCCCGAAACTCCTGCAATGCCCCCTCCCCCCCCAACACACATTGCACTCCTTACCCTCAACCTCCTCTAGCCCCCTCAGTGATCCTCGATGTGCTTGGCCTTCCGTGCTCTTCTGCTATACTGTACATCTAGGTGTATTCCCAGGATGCACATCAGAGGTGGAGGCAGACAACTGCTTACCTCGTCCCGTGGCCTTCGATACCCATGGCGGCCGTCCTTTGAGGGCTCTGGAGCTCTGTTGACATCCAAATTGGCATGGAATCACGATGGGTGAAAACTCAGCAATGCCAAAGAGCAGGAGTAAACTATTTTGGTGTGTCTTCCTATCCAGCCAAAAGAAAAGGAAAGTGAGGGTGAAAGTTTAACCGCTATGGATTACTCCTCCACGTATAACCTCCTGAGATAGCATTGTTTAAAAATCGGCAACAACTGTACTTCAGCCTCACCAAAGCAAACCTAATTGACATTCTGAAGGTCTACTGAATGGCAAGCTTAATTAGCCCTGTCAGATTAGTAGAGGAAGCCTGAATGTTGCCACGTGGAAACACTCTTCCCTCGACCCACAGAAAAACAGAACAAATGATCCATTCATTGCTGTTTGTGGGATCTCACACATGCAGATTGTTGCCCTGGTTGCCTACCTCACAGTAGCTGCATTTCAGAGGAGGCCGTTGTAAATGAAGTGTTTTGTGATGTGATGTTTCTTAGGGGTTTGATACACAAATGCAACTCTCGCTCATTTTCGAAGAAATGTTCTCTGCCACTACAAAGCCACTTTCAATCTTCCTTCTCCGCTAATTCATATTGTTTCAGAGAATTCCAACAAACCTTCGGCACATTCTTCATTCAATAGCGACACACTGCATTTTTATGTTGTCTTTGAGGTAGTACCATGTCCTAATGCACTACACAACAGTTAATACATCAATTCAAATTTGGCATTGAATCATAGGAGACATCAGGACAGGTGAGCAAAACTATGGTTAAAGAGGAATGAGCACCTTGAAGGAGAGCGAGGTAAAGAGGTAGGGATGTTGAGAGGGGGAATTCCAGATTTTAAGGCCTAAGTAGTTGAAGGCATGGCAACCTCAGGTGGGAAGCAGGAAATTGGAAGTGCACAATAATCCAGAGTTTGAGCAATGCAGAGATCTTGGAGGGCACTGAGGCTGGAGAAGATTGCAGAGATAGGGAGGGATGAGGTCGTGGACCGATTTCAAAACACAAATGATGACTTTAAAATACATGCCTCACCGGACGGAGAGCCAGTGCAGGTCAGCGAGCACGGGACTGATGGGTGAATGGGGACTTACTGTAAGCTATCATATGGGCATAAGCTCATGTCTATGCAGAGTGGATGCTGGAGGTCAGCCATGGGAGCACTCGAATAGTCATGTCTGTGCCACCTGGAGTTATGGGACTGGAGTTGAGATATATAGCACTGGGAATGAACAGTGTGAGATTGAATTTGCTAGTTAGACCCCAGCTGGAGTACAGTGTGCAGTTCTGGTCACCACACTATAGAACATCGAACATTACAGCGCAGTACAGGCCCTTTGGCCCTCGATGTTGCGCCGACCTGTGAAACCACTCTAAAGTCCATCTACACTATTCCCTTATCGTCCATATGACTATCCAATGACCATTTGAATGCCCTTAGTGTTGGCGAGTCCACTACTGTTGCAGGCAGGGCATTCCACGCCCTTACTACTCTCTGAGTAAAGAACCTACCTCTGACATCTGTCCTATATTTATCTCCCCTCAATTTAATGCTATGTCCCCTCGTGCTAGACATCACCATCCAAGGAAAAAGGCTCTCACTGTCCACCCTATCTAATCCTCAGATCATCTTGTATGCCTCAATTAAGTCACCTCTTAACCTTCTTCTCTCTAATGAAAACAGCCTCAAGTCCCTCAGCCTTTCCTCATAAGATCTTCCCTCCATACCAGGCAACATTCTGGTAAATCTCCTCTGCACCCTTTCCAATGCTTCCACATCCTTCCTATAATGCTGCCGCATTATAGGAAGGATGTGGAAGCATTGGAAAGTGTGGAAGCATTGGAAATATTATTGGAAACCAGAATTGCACTCAATACTCCAAATGCGACCGCACCAAAGATTTGTACAGCTGCAACATGACCTCATGGCTCCTAAAGTCAATCCCTCTACCAATAAAAGCTAACACACCGTACGCCTTCTTAACGACCCTCTCAACCTGCGTGGCAACTTTCAGGGATCTATATACATGGACACCGAGATCTCTCTGCTCATCCACACTGCCAAGAATCTTACCATTAGCCCAGTACTCTGTCTTCCTGTTATTCCTTCCAAAATGAATCACCTCACACTTTAGATGACTAAAAGATCAAAGCCAAAGGCTCAGAAATCTCCTCCCCAGCTTCCCAGAGAATCCTAGGATAAATCCCATCCGGCCCAGGGGACATAACTATTTTCACATTTTCCAGAATTGCTAACACCTTCTTATGAACCTCAAGCCCTTCTAGTCTAGTAGCCTGAATCTCAGTATTCTCCTCGACAACATTGGTTTTTTCCTGTGTGAATACTGACGAAAAATATTCATTTAGCACCTCTCCTATCACCTCGGACTCTACGCACAATTTCCCACTGCTGTCCTTGACTGGCCCTACTCTTACCCTAGTCATTCTTTTATTCCTGACATATAGGAAGGAAGTGATTGCACTGGAGAGGGTTTTTTCAGCTATCAAGAGAGACTGGATAGGCTGGGGTTGTTCTCCCTGGAGCAGAGAAGGCTCAGGGGGGACCTTGTTTGAATGTATAAAATTATGAGGGGCATAGATAGGTTGGACAGGAAGGCACTTTTCCCGTTAGTGGACAGGTCAATAATCAGGGTTTACAGTAATGGGCAGGAGTTTAGAGGGTTTTTTTCTTCATTCATGAGATGTGGGCATCTCACATATGCAGATTGTTATCCTGATTGCCTACCTCACAGTGCCTGCATTTTAAAGGAGGCCATAATTGGCCAGCATTTATTGCCCATCCCTTGAGGGGGCAGTTAAGAGACAAGAGTCAACCACATTGCTGTGGGGTCAGGAGTCACATGTAGGCCAGACCAGGCAAGGATGGCAGATTTCCTTCTCTAAATTAGTAAATTTTATGACAATCAACAATGGTTTCATGGTCATCATTAGACTTTTAATTCCAGATTTTTATTGAATTCAAATTTCACCATCTGCAATGGTGGGATTCGAACACAGGTCCCCAAAGCATTACCCTGGGTTTCTGGTTTCTAGTCTAGTGACAATACCACTACACTACCGTCTCCCCAATGTAACATGTGAGGAAAGACCTCTTCACCCAGAGGGTGGTTGGAATCCGGAACTCGCTGCCTGAAAGGATGGTAGAGGCAGGAACCTTCACAATTTTTAAAAAAAGTTACTTATTGTGTTTTCATTTTCATACACAGCAAAGTCATTTCGTGACATATTATTACATAAATCTGTCCTACTATTCTGCACGTATTTACAAATTTTCTATCTGAGTGGGATAGACCCCCCCCCCCCCCCCCCGCCCCCCACACAGTGTGTGGTTGGCATATGTGCCCCCACAACTTTTAAGAAGTACAAAGAACAAAGGAAGCATAAGATGGGAACAGAAACTGTCAGGGAAAAGCAAACAAAGAAAGAACAAAGAAATGTACAGCACAGGAACTGGCCCTTCGGCCCTCCAAGCCCGTGCCGACCATGCTGCCCGACTAAACTACAATCTTTTACACTTCCTGGATCCGTATCCCTCTATTCCCATCCTATTCATGTATTTGTCAAGATGCCCCTTAAATGTCACTATCGTCCCTGCTTCTACCACCTCCTCCGGCAGCGAGTTCCAGGCACCCACTACCCTCTGTGTAAAAAGCTTGCCTCGTACATCTCCTCTAAACCTTGCCCCTCACACCTTAAACTGATGCCCCCGAGTAATTGACTCCTCTACCCTGGGAAAATGTCTCTGACTATCCACTCTGTCTATGCTCCTCATAATTTTGTAGACCTCTATCAGGTCGCCCCTCAACCTCCTTCGTTCCAGTGAGAACAAACCGAGTTTATTCAACCTCTCCTCATAGCCAAAGCCCTCCATACCAGGAAACATCCTGGCAAATCTCTTCTGCCCCCCCTCTAAAGCCTCCACATCGTTCTGGTAGTGTAGGGACCAGAATTGAACACAATACTCCAAGTGTGGCCAAACTAAGGTTCTATACAGCTACAACATGACTTGCCAATTTTTACACTCAATTCCCAGGCCAATGAAGGCATGCCGTATGCCTTCTTGACAACCTTCTCCACCTGTGTTGCCCCTTTCAGTGACCTGTGGACCTGTACACCTAAATCCCTCTGTCAATACTCTTGAGGGTTCTACCATTCACTGTATATTCCCTACCTGTATTAGACCTTCCAAAATGCATTACCTCACATTTGTCCGGATTAAACTCCATCTGCCATCTCTCCGCCCAAGTCTCCAAACGATCTCAATCCTGTTGTATCTCTCTGACAGTCCTCATCGCTATCCGCAATTCCACTAACCTTTGTGTCGTCTGCAAACTGACTAATCAGACCAATTACATTTTCCTCCAAATCATTTATATGTTCTACGAACAGCAAAGGTCCCAGCACTGATCCCTGTGGAACAACACTCGTCACAGCCCTCCAATCAGAAAAGCACCCTTCCATTGCTACTCTCTGCCTTCTATGACCTGCCCAGTTCTGTATCCATCTTGCCAGCTCACCTCTAATCCCATGTGACTTCACCTTTGCCATGAGGGACTTTGTCAAAGGCTTTACTGAAGTCTATAGACAACATCCACTGCCCTACCTGCATCAGTCATCTGTGACCTCCTCGAAAAACTCTATCAAGTTAGTGAGACATGACCTCCTCTTCACAAAACCGTGCTGCTTCTCGCTAATACGTCCATTTGCTTCCAAATGGGAGTAGATCCTGTCTCAAAGAATTCTCTCCAGTAATTTCCCTACCGCTGACATAAGGCTCGCTGGCCTGTAGTTCCCTGGATTATCCTTGCTACCCTTCTTAAACAAAGGAACAACATTGGCTATTCTCCAGCCCTCCGGGACATCACCTGAAGACAGTGAGGATCCAAAGTATTTAGATCAGCACTTAAATTGCCATTGCAGAAAAAGATCTGATGGCCTTGTCCTGTTCTTATTGTCCTGATAGGAACATAAAAACAGGAGTAGGCCATTCATCCCCTTGATCCTGTCCCACCATTTAAAGAGATCATGGCTGATCTGTGGCCCAACTCCATGGGCGAAATTCTCCATTATCGGCGGAAAGTCCGCCGATCGGCGCAAAAAACGGCGCAAATCCCACTTGCGTCACGTCATAAAAATGGGCCGATAGTCTGCGGCCCGAAATGGGCTAGCAGCGACGTAACGGGATCCGCGCTTGCGCAGTGGTTCACGCCGTGCAGCGTCATACGCGCTGCACGGCGTGACGGCTCATAAGGCCGCGCAGCTCCCCCCCACCCGACCGGAACAGCCGACCGCAACACCCGACTTGATGGCTGGCCGTCGCTCAGCCCCGAGGTTCGAGTCACGCGATGTGGAGGCGCTCCTGGACGCGGTGGAGCAGAGGAGGGACGCCCTGTATCCCGGGCACGGCCGCAGAGTTGCCCCACGCCACAGCCGGCGTCTGTGGAGGGAGGTGGCAGAGGCCGTCACCGCTGTGGCCCTAACACCACGGACAGGCACCCAGTGCCACAAGAAGGTGAACGACCTCGTCAGAGCAGGCAGGATGAGCCTCCCCCATATCCCCCCTCCCCCAAATCCCCCCCTCCCCCATATCCCCCCCTCCCCCATATCCCCCCTCCCCCATATCCCCCATATCCCCCCTCCCCCATATCCCCCATATCCCCTCTCCCCCATATCCCCCCTCCCCCATATCCCCCATAACCCCCTCCCCCATATCCCCCCTCCCCATATCCCCCATATCCCCCCCTCCCCCATATCCCCCCTCCCCCATATCCCCATATCGCCCCTCCCCCATATCCCCCCCTCCCCCATATCCCCCCTCCCCCATATCCCCCATATCCCCCCTCCCCCATATCCCCCATATCCCCCCTCCCCCATATTCCCCCCTCCCCCATATTCCCCCCTCCCCATATCCCCGATATCGCCCCTCCCCCATATCCCCCCCTCCCCCATATCCCCCCTCCCCCATATCCCCCCTCCCCCATATCCCCCATATCCCCCTCCCCATATCCCCCCCTCCCCCATATCCCCCCCTCCCCCATATTCCCCCCTCCCCATATCCCCCATATTCCCCCCTCCCCCATATCCCCCCTCCCCCATATCCCCCATATCCCCCCTCCCCCATATCCCCCCCTCCCCCATATCCCCAAGTGAATCCAGCCCTAACCTTAACCTCTGCAATGCACGCGCAACCGATGGCGTGCATTCATATACCTGCCTAACACTGTTGCCTTTTACCCCTGCCACCCCCCCCCCACCCAGGAGAAGCGCGCACACAACAATAGGGAGCATGTGAGGACTGGAGGAGGGCCCGCTGATGAGAAGCCACTGACCGTACACGAGGAAAGGGCCCTGGAACTGGCTGGCGGACCTGAGGACCGGGAGGTTGCTGATGCAGAGGTCGGGGCCCCACGAGCAAGTGAGCCACCAACAGCCCGTCCCCATATCCCCCCTCCCCTATATCCCCCTCCCCCGTATCACCTGATCACTGCCTGATGTCTAACCATGCATGCTTCATTGTGTATCGCAGGACCAAACGTCCAGGCACCCATCCCCGCAGATGCAGACCGCCCGCAGGATGCCCCTCGGAGACCACAGGAGACGGAGAGACCCGCACCCTCCAGCATGTGACGCCCGCAGGATGCCCCTCGGAGACCACAGGAGACGGAGAGACCCGCACCCTCCAGCATGCGACGCCCGCAGGATGCCCCTCGGAGACCACGGGAGACGGAGAGACCCGCACCCTCCAGCATGCGACGCCCGCAGGATGCCCCTCGGAGACCACAGGAGACGGAGAGACCCGCACCCTCCAGCATGCGACGCCCGCAGGATGCCCCTCGGAGACCACGGGAGACGGAGAGACCCGCACCCTCCAGCATGCGACGCCCGCAGGATGCCCCTCGGAGACCACGGGAGACGGAGAGACCCGAACCCTCCAGCATGCGACGCCCGCAGGATGCCCCTCGGAGACCACGGGAGACGGAGAGACCCGGACCCTCCAGCATGCGACGCCCGCAGGATGCCCCTCGCACACCACGGGAGACGGAGAGACCTGGAGCAACAGGGAGACGACACCCCCGTCACGTGCGGGAGCGACAACCCAGCGATGAGGGGGGCAGCCACAGGCCCCCGTCACATCCGAGCCAGGACACCACTACCCAGGACACCACTATCCAGGACACCCCTACCCGGGACACCACTACCCAGGACACCCCTACCCGGGACACCACTACCCGGGACAGCACTACCCGGGACAGCACTACCCGGGACAGCACTACCCAGGACATCCCTACCCGGGAAGACGAAATACCGGACAGTGACTCAGAGTGGATGGGTGGAGACGAACCCCCACCCCAAAGTGCCATGGACTCAGAGTGGGACGAAGAGCACGACACAACGCCACTGCTGTCACCAACACCCTCCACCATCGCAGAAACACTCACCACGGTTGGGCACTTTAGTGATGAGGCGTCTGGTACACTCACTGGTGCGCACAACACAGCCGTCCCGGTACAGCAGGTGGAGGTAGGAGCAGCAGAGGGACCGGGCGGTCGGAGGGCAGCCCAGGCCAAGCGAACATCTGCCGCCCAGATGGATCCCGGGTTCCTGCAGTTACCACACCCACACATAGATCCGATGCAACCACCGACACGGAGACGAGCGAATAGGGTGACGGGTGGCTTGCGGCGGCTGCGGTCGCAGGTGGAGGAGTCCACCCGCGTCCAGGAGCTGGGAGTGGTCCCGGTCATGCGTGCCACCCAGGCTGACACCGCACGGGTGGCGTCCGCGGTGGAGGCAATGGGTGCGACGGTGTCAGACATGGGGAACGGTTTGCGAGGCCTGGGGCCTTCCGTGCAGGCGGCGTCTGTGGCCCAGGAAATGGCTGCCCTCTCACAGGAGGCCATGAGCCAGTGCCAGCGCCAGATGGCAGAGGCGCTCAACGCCATAGCCCAGTCTCAGCAGGCCATGGCCCAGTCTCAGCAGGCCATAGCCCAGTCTCTGCAGGCCATGGCCCAGTCTCTGCAGGCCATGGCCCAGTCTCAGCAGGCCATCGCTGAGGGCATCGGCGCCAGTGGCCATGTGCGAGCTGGCGTCGCACTGTCGCAGACAGGGTTCGACAACCCCCTGGGCTCCATGGCTGCAAACCTGCAGACCCCTGTCGATACCAGCACGGGCCTCCAGGACTGGCAGCGCCAGATGTCGGGGGCGCGTCGGATGGCCAGTCCGTTCGCATCCCCCACCCATGTAGAGGCCTGGGGGCCATCGGGCACCCCGAGGGAGGAGGAGGTGGTGTGGTCCATCCCGGCTCCCTCTGTAGGGGAGGTCCCGGTACACCGCGACACCTCGGACTCCCCCCCTTCCGTCCCAGGTGCATCGGGTGGGCAATGGGCAGGACAGGCTGGCAGCTCGCCATCCCAGTCGCCCGGGCCGCAGCCTGGCCCATCTAGGCCAGGACGCCCCAGGAAACGGCCGCCAAAGGGATCCAGTGTCAGAGGGCAGGAATCACAGGAGTCCACCTCCAGTTCTGCTGTACCGTCTGGGGAACCACGTAGACGTAGTCAAAGGGCCCGTAAGGCCAAACAATTAGACACTGAGTAAGTTGGCACGGGTGCAGGGCACAGATGAGTTTTAGGGGCTAGGGCACGTGCATGAACTCCTTTGGTTATTCAAGTCAATGTTACACCTACCGAAGCTGCCTTTGTGCTCTGTCCAAAGTGTGCGGGGGTGTCATGTACGTTGAGCGCAAGTGTGTGTGTGAGGGGTGGTCTTACCTCAGCCCCAGGTGAGTCTGCCCCCTTCCCCCTGGGCCGCCATCAACATCCCCCGGGCAGAGGACGGGACCGTGCGCTGCAGTGTCACAGCCGCATGCAGGGATGGTCCGGGTGGATGGTGGTACTGTGGCCATGGGTCAGACATAGTCCAACGATGTAGAGCCAGGAGCTCATCGGAGGCGGGTTGTCATCATCTTCCATGGCCTGCGATAGACACGCGTCCACCCGCAACTGGGTGAGCCCGGCCCGTTGTGCCGCCGGTGGATCGGCAATTGGGGGTGGGGGGGTGGTGTGCATGCGGGTGGGGTGTGTGGGGTTGGGGAGGGGGGTGAGGGTGCTGGGTGGGTGGATGGGTGGGGGGTGTGGGTGGTCGGCTGTTGTCATGGTGTGCGGTCTGTGGCCATACTACCCGATTCCCACGCCCATCTAGTCAGTGAAGCGGGCGTCTATCAGTCTGTCCCGTGCCCGCTGGGCCAGCCGGTAACGGTGGACAGCCACCCGCCTGTGTCTACCCCGTCTGCCCTGACCATTGCCCCCATTCCCCTCATCTGGGGAAGACTGGGCCTCTTCCTGCTGCTCCTCCACTCCGCCCTCCTCTGCCTGCGGCACATCGCCCCTCTGCTGGGCTATGTTGTGCAGGACGCAGCACACCACAATGATGCGGCCGACCCTATCTGACCGATACTGGAGGGCGCCCCCAGAGAGGTCCAGGCACCTGAAACGCATCTTCAGCACGCCAAAGCACCTCTCGATCACTCCCCTTGTCGCTACATGGGCATCATTGTAGCGGTTCTCCGCCTCATTGCGTGGCCTCCGTATAGGCGTCATCAGCCACGATCGCAATGGGTAGCCCCTGTCGCCCAGCAACCAGCCCCTCAGCCGGGGATGGCGTCCCTCGTACATGCCTTAGTTGACCTTAGTTAGGCCACACTTGGAGTATAGTGTTCAATTCTGGTCGCCACACTACCAGAAGGATGTGGAGGCTTTAGAGAGGGTGCAGAAGAGATTTACCAGAATGTTGCCTGGTATGGAGGGCATAAGCTATGAGGAGCGATTGAATAAACTCGGTTTGTTCTCACTGGAACGAAGGAGGTTGAGGGGCGACCTGATAGAGGTATACAAAATTATGAGGGGCATAGACAGAGTGGATAGTCAGAGGCTTTTCCCCAGGGTAGAGGGGTCAATTACTAGGGGGCATAGGTTTAAGGTGAGAGGGGCAAAGTTTAGAGTAGATGTACGAGGCAAGTTTTTTACGCAGAGGGTAGTGGGTGCCTGGAACTCACTACCGGAGGAGGTAGTGGAGGCAGGGACGATAGGGACATTTAAGGGGCATCTTGACAAATATATGAATAGGATGGGAATAGAAGGATACGGACCCAGGAAGTGTAGAAGATTGTAGTTTAGTCGGGCAGTATGGTCGGCACGGGCTTGGAGGGCCGAAGGGCCTGTTCCTGTGCTGTACATTTCTTTGTTCTTTGTTCTTTGTATGCCGGGGATGGATGACCGCGACAACACGAATGAGTCGTGTACACTGCCTGGGTGACGGGCGCAGACGTGCAGGATCATCATGCGGTGGTCGCAGACCACCTGTACGTTCATTGAATAGGTCCCCTTCCTATTAGTGAACACGGCCCTGTTCTCTGCAGGTGGCCGCACGGCGACGTGCATCCCATCGATCGCGCCCTGGACCATGGGGAACCCGGCAACGGCAGAGAAGCCCACGGCCCGGGCATCTTGGCTGGCCCGGTCCACGGGGAAGCGGATGTAGCGATGCGCCATGGCATAAAGGGCATCTGTCACTGCCCGGATGCACCGATGCACCGATGTCTGCGATATGCCGGACAGGTCCCCACTCGGTGCCTGGAATGACCCCGTTGCATAAATGTTCAGGGCCACCGTAACCTTGACGGACACGGGGAGAGGGTGTCCCCCGCCAGTGCCACGCGGTGACAGGTGTGCCAGCAGGTGGCAGATGTGTGCCACGGTTTCCCGGCTCATCCGGAGTCTCCTCCTGCATTCCCGGTCCGTGAGGTCCTGGTATGACTGCCGGGGCCGGTACACACGGGGCGCCCTCGGGTGCCTCCGTTGCCGTGGGGCCGCGACGTCCTCCTCCCCCTCCTCGTCCTGTCGGTCAGGTGTCCCTCCAGCCTGGGCGGCTGCCGCCTGCCCCTCTGCGGCAGCATGCGCCGCCTCTCTGGCACGCTCCTCCTCCTCCTCCTCCTCCTCATCCAGGGCAACATAGACATGAGCGGCTGCCACCACGGCGGCCAACATCGCTGGATGGTCTGAAAACATGACGGCCTGGTGGGGGGGAGGGGAACGACGACATGTCATCATTGCCCATATCCCCTCCTCCCCCCAGCCAGGTGGCATGGACCGCATGGGTCCAACTGTTGGAGGCTGGCACCTGGCCAGGTGGACCAACTCATTTGCCCTCCCATCACACACCCCGGCACGGACCCCAACCCCCAACCTCCACCCCGGCACTGACCCCCTCCCCAACCTCCACCCCGGCACGGACCCCCTCCCCAACCTCCACCCCGGCACGGACCCCCTCCCCAACCTCCACCCCAGCACGGACCCCCCCCCAACCCCCAACCTCCACCCCGGCACGGACCCCCCCCCCCCAACCTCCATCCCGGCACGGACCCCCCCCCAACCTCCACCCCGGCACGGACCCCCCCCAACCTCCACCCCGGCACGGACCCCCCCCCAACCCCCAACCTCCACCCCGGCACGGACCCCCTCCCCAACCTCCACCCCGGCATGGACCCCCTCCCCAACCTCCACCCCGGCACGGACCCCCTCCCCAACCCCCAACCTCCACCCCGGCACGGACCCCAACCCCCAACCTCCACCCCGGCACGGACCCCCCCCCCAACCTCCACCCCGGCACGGACCCCCCCCAACCTCCACCCCGGCACGGACCCCCCCCCCAACCTCCACCCCGGCACGGACCCCCCCCCAACCTCCACCCCGGCACGGACCCCCTCCCCAACCTCCACCCCGGCACGGACCCCCTCCCCAACCTCCACCCCAGCACGGACCCCCCCCCAACCCCCAACCTCTACCCCGGCACGGACCCCCCCCCCAACCTCCACCCCGGCACGGACCCCCCCCCCAAACCCCAACCTCCACCCCGGCACGGACCCCCCCCCCAACCTCCACCCCGGCACGGACCCCCCCCAACCCCCAACCTCCACCCCGGCACGGACCCCAACCCCCAACCTCCACCCCGGCACGGACCCCCTCCCGGCACTCCCCCGGAGCCCAGCCTACTCTAACCACCCCCCCCCCCCCGCCGCACACACACACACACAAGCCGAGACACACCTCTCCTCACGCAATCAGTCTGCGGCCACGCCATTTCCTGCCCAGAGCCAACCCCCCAGGCCGTCACTCACCTCCTCGCTGGTCGGCGTGAGCCTGGAGCACCGGGTCACGCCGATGAAAAGGAGGTTTGATTCACGTCGACGTGAACGGTCATCACGTCGACGGGACTTCGGCCCATCCGGAAGGGAGAATATCGGCAGGCCGAAAATCGGCTGCCTTGCGCAGACCCGTGACATTCTCCGCGGCAGCGGCGCCATTAACGCCCCGCCGACTTTTCTCCCTTCGGAGACTTCGGAGGGGGCGGGGGCGGGATTCATGGCGGCCAACGGCCATTCTCCGACCCGGCGGGGGGTCGGAGAATGACGCCCCATATATTTGCCTTTGGCCCATATCCCTTCCAACATGTTATCAAGCTAGCTCCCTTTCCATCATTTCCAGTATTCATCTTTGTGGAAAATCTGAATTATACCCTTCATCCTGTTTCAAAGAACCAATGGCTCTCTGTGCATCATTTCCCAATATGTAGTGTCAGCAGACACTAAAAGGTTGCATATTGTAATTTTTAACCACTTTGGGCTGGATTCTCCGCCAGCGGGATGCTCCGTTTTCCCATTGTGGGGCAGCCCGGGGGTTTCCCCGACGGCGTGGGGCTGCCCCACAATGGGAAACCCCATTGACCAGCCGGTGTAACGGAGCATCCCGCCAGCGTGCTGAAACAGAAATGTGGCACGGCGGGGCGGGGAATCCAGCCCTTTATTTTAGATTGAGTTTACAATGTTAGTACACAAATACCAGAGTAATTCTCCTTCAATGTGACATTTTAACTCCTGAATCATATAATTGTTCTTCTTCAATATGCCCTGGCTAATAATGATTCTTCAACCAATACATTTCTTGTTCTCTTTCTCACACTATCCTACATTCTGCATATGCCTGACATTTACTGTGCCCAGTCCCTATTTCTGTCATATATTGTGCTCTCTCTGTATTTATGTCAATATTGTATTCTCTCCCTATTATGCTGATATTGTACACAATCTGAATATTTCTAGTCAGATGCTCTCCCTATTGTAATCATATATACTACATTCTCCCTATTCCTATTTCTCATTTGCCATGTTTCTCCTTATTTCTATCCTGTGCCCTCTCCCTATTTCTGTTGTGCATCGTTCTTGCTTCTTACCGCTTGTGCACTGTGAATTTTCGATATTTATTTTGTTATGGGAGTATCCCTTTAAGAAAGGTTTTTGCCTTATCATATGGCTTCAGTGAGGTCATTTTGTGGGTGGATCTGAGCTGTGAGGTTCATTTTAGTTTCAGTTTCAGTGCTGTGGACTGCAGCCAAAGAAAATAATTGTTTTGGCCTGTCTCTATTTTCATTTTAAATATCTGTTCCAGTAAAAATCACCTTGGGGGTGGTTTTGGATATATAATTGCTCTCTGGAAGGAATTTGAATCTGCTGGGTGAAAACTGGATCAGAATCACAGGGACCAAGACCAGTCTTAGTCAAGGGAGAATACAGAGTGCTGGACCACACCTTTGCAAAGGGATTTTTGCTTTATTTGATTTTGTTTTTGAATTGGAATAGTTAAGGGGGAATTCATTAAGTGTTATACATAGATTACTGTAGCTGTGTGCTGTCCTTGTTTGTAATTGATAGAAAATCTTGCTGTGTGTTTATATATATATATATGTTAACTAAATTCTTAGAATAAAGCTTGTTTTGAGTAAAGTATCTAGGAAGACTGATGAATCACACCTGAAGGGAGGCTCTTGTGCTCATCCTAACCAAATTCAACATAAAGATTGTAGGTCAGATGGACTTCATAATGTACTTTGGAGTTTCCAAACCCTGGCCCATAACAATTTCATGCACTAAACTTTCTCCCTTTATGGATCACGTTCCAATTCTCACCATATTTTTTTCCTGCACTGTTCTCTCACCATACCTGTCATGTAGTGTGCACTCTCCATTCCTTTATTCAAACAAAAGGACTCGACAAAGGGTGTTATTCTTAGGTAATTTTAATCAAATTATAAAGGAAGTCTTACAGGAAGACAAATTGTATTGCAACCATTGAATCGATCTTACGGCTCAAAGAGCTCGGGAAACATTTTAGCTAAGAGCTAAAACTCTGGATACTAAAAGGACGCATTGTTGTCACGAAACCACAGACAGTTAAAACCACACACCATTCAACGAAACTTTGGGGAGTTTTGAACAGAAACACACCCACTGCACTGTAATTCAAACACAAAGTTCGGTTGCACAATGACCCCTACTACATCTTGGAGACTGGGTCTACATGGGGAGGTCCTTGCTGCTCTATGGGAGTGTTTCACTGTCTACAAGAAGCAATTGAGTGCATTTCTAATGCGGGACGATGAACATTGACCATTTAGGTTGGATTGGCACTCCTGCCAATCATCAGCACAAAGCATGGCATTGGTCAACTAAGATTCTCAGTTCAAATATAGTCTTTACAAAGAAGTTTCTGCAGCTTTCGTCCAGTGATCTTCAGAGGATGTTTTCCTTCAAGAATTATTTATTTAAAATTTTGAGTTGAGGATTGTGCAGCAGTCCATTAGTCCTTGCCGCTGCCTTCTTGGCTGGGCATGAGTGAGACATGTCAGCAATGAGAGAGAGATTGGATTTAGTCCCATTCTCTCCAGGGTCACGGAGACCGAACCCCATTCCAGCCCCTGCTCACAGCTGGGTGACACTTTTGAGTGTCTTTGGAGAATTAATACAAATGCAGAGCACATCAGGTAAGGTGTGTACAGCTCTCTTTACGACATCAGTTTCATAGCCCTATGTTTTCAGTCGATCAATAAAAAAAATAGATATGACAATCCATTGTAAAATCATAAGTTAAATGTGGTACAATTTCGTACACATTGCACATATGTTAACATTAGAAACACTTCTTGTAAGCATAGTGAAGATACATTAGGATTGTGATCTGTTAGATACACAAATTCAAATATATGTGTTTTGTGGGGGATTCTGGGTAAGGGTTGGGGAGATAGGCATCTGGACCTCTGAGTCCAGAAGTCAAAAACATAACAATAGCCTAGCAGCAGTAAGCATGGTAATGTGTTGCTATTCCAAAAGGTCCATTGGCCAAAGTTGGCCAAGTGTCCCCTTAAACAGTTGCTACAGGTTGGATCGTGTCTGTCTGTCTCTTTACTGCGCGCTAATTTTTCCCCTAGTGGCTGGAGATACAATTAGCGGCGGTGGCCTTTTCTCATTGAGATTTTTTTTTGCTTAACTGGATTTCTTCCTGGCAGGCAAAGTTGATTTTCAATGATCCAATTGGCTGACAGGGCTTAAAGTATTCAGTGACCATTGGATGGATTGAAGGCGAGAGGACTGGGAGTGCTGACTATCTGAGAGGTTACACTGCCAATGGCCCACGGCTGATGGAGTGAGCTTTATCATAATGACAGCAGTGTTGGCTCACTCTAATCTAATCCACTGATGGGATTGCATCAGCTGTCTCATTTACACCCCCCCCCCCCCCCCCCACCCTGCTTGATTACATTTCAATTGCCTTCAATGGATCCTGTCAGTTTTTCTCTGGGCAGATTACATTAAAAACACCCTCAGTGCCCACAATGACAACAGTGTGATACAGCCAAGGTCCCTGCTGAGACCCTTACTAATACTGGACACATAACCCATCTGCTCTCTCCCACAGTAAAATTACCACCGTCCACGGTTTGTGCCTCCCTTTCAGTGATATGTAAAGCCAGGTCGTCTCAAATCTATCACCTTCAGTCTGAAATACACAAAGACTGAACGGTGAGAACTTCCTAACTGCAGGTGGCACTGATCCTGTGACAGTCTGAGCTCAGTGCTCCTCACCCATAATCCATGCACAAAATCCAAGAGAGAAAGGAAAATGAAATTAAGGAACTCTCAGGCTCATCACAGCGTATATGGAGTTGGCTAGCTTTTAATAGGTGGACTACCTGGGGCTCCCATCCTCTTGGCTTCACAAGGCAAAGGTTTAACTTAACTCTTTTGCACATTGTGCGAGCTAAGTATTTGTTGAATTGAATGATTTGTCATTGCAGTCTCCTTTTGTCCCTTTAACCCAAACACAACAAATTTCCTTTCCCTTCATTTTCTTATTGTTCTAATTGAGTTTTGTCCAGCTCCTGGTTCCTCTCCAGGTTAGCTCCTCGTTAAGCTGTGGGTTAACGAATAACTATTACACCTGAGTCCTCTACTGCCATAAGCTTGGTCGTTACCAATCTGGTGAAGGAATAATCAGTTTGGTGCGCAGGAGAACCACAGCAACAATCCCTGTTCAGGCCTCACTCTTACTGTCACTGTGGGGCACAGAAGGAGGCAGTGCAGTAACCCTAACCCTTCTCCAGCACACATTGATGCAAAAGAGGGATGCAGAATGTGTAGGAAAGAAGCAGGCCATTCAGCCCATTTAGTCCATACCAGAATGGAGGGAGCCGGGAAACATTTGGGGAGGTTCAAGTGGCTTGGACTCCTTGAGATCTCACTAATAATTATCTTTAAATTGTCACAACAGCACAATCCTGTTGCCTGCGACTGTTCCACAGAGCTAATTGATCTCTTGACTTCTTGAATTCCAGCAATTACCTCAAATGTTATTTGTTTTTGTTCAATCCGTATTAACCTCATGGTCATGGAAAGTCAGCCCATATACTGATTATTACATGAGATGTTAGGATATTTAGCAGCTTAACATGCTGGCCGTGCCAGGGGAGGGTAGAGGGTGAAGGCTGCAAAATAAGAACCAAGAAGAATAAATTAGCATGATCTGTTACAGGAAGTGGCAGTCGTATTAGTGAAAGGTCAGTGTAAGTAGTGAAGACTTGTGCCGAGTGAGCCATCCTCCTGGTGAACACTAACCAGCCCTTGGGGGGAAAAAAGTCATTTGAACAGCAGCAGTTTGATCATTAGGCAATGCCCTTATCTTTCACTCTTAATTTATAATAAAAAGAAGGATTCTTGCACAGGAACTGGTCCTAATCGGTCAAGATCCTAGTTGTGGTCCTGCTCAGTTCTTAGACCGTTGTGCTGCTTCCTCTTTTGATGTCACCCATAACTTCAACACAAACTGAGCATATTGCTTTAAAAATGTTCGGGTTGGGCCAAGTGCTATGTTTCGCACCTTCTCAGTCTGACTGACCCAAAGACACAAAGCAACTCAGTCACAGCTGGGAAAAGTCAGCTCAGGGTTGAAAGCTCTGAAGAGCCCCACTGCAAGCCTGAGTTTGAGCCCAGCCAGTGGCTCATGTTGACGTCTGAAGCAACATTTCCTTAATATTAAGTTTGTTACTCTTTAAAAGGTGTTTCTCATCACATTTAAAGCCACCTGCATCTTGGACACTGCACAGTGCAATCTAGACGCAGATTTCAATAGGTGTGGCAACCAGAATTCTGGTGTTGTTGCTCTCCCTTGTTGCTCTCTCATAGCTGCTGTTAGACGAGAGGGAGCTAGACGTTGTCATGGAGGAGAAGCGCGAGGATGGTGTTTCCACAGAAATTGCACTCTTGGCAATATTGCATACTGGGGACAAGCTTTGTTGCTTCATCCGGGCCACCAGATCTTCTTCAGAGGAAGAGCTCACATCAGCAATACTGTTGTTACAATCTGTGTCCAACATCCATCGATAGCTCAGGTATCTGAATATTTCCTTGACAGAGCATCTCCTTTCTGGTTCGACAGGTAGAAGTTTACGGAACATGCGGAGAGCATCGTCAGTGAACCGCCTCCATTGAGATGGCACGCAGGCACCTCGGCGCTTCTGCCATCTCACAAACTCATCATAGAAAGAGTCTGACAGTAGGGCTTTCTCCCAGGGGAAGTTTCCTGTGAGCATGCAGAAGAGTAGCACTCCAAAAGCCCAGACATCAATGCTGTAATCCACTGAGAAGCCCTCATGTTTGGAGGCATCACAAAGCTCTGGCGCAGTGTAAGGGATGGTCCCACTCACCCGTTTGACAGGAGTGCCAGCCCGACGAGTCATCCCAAAATCAGACAGTTTAACTTTGCGGCACTCCTTGTCAAAGATGAGGATGTTCTCTGGTTTGATGTCACGGTGTACCAGCTTCCTACTGTGAAGATAGTCTAGAGCTAAGGCAACCTGGTGCACACAGCGCTTGGCAATCTGTTCAGGAAGTCCAACCTTACAAAAAACAATGAAACATGGGTTACAATTTTTGGATTCTTCATAACCACATGTGGCCTCAGACACATTGAGATGATTGACTTCAATCCTAACAACTATGGAACAGAGGGACCCAAACCCAACGATATTGAGATGGGGTCCATGAATCAAGGGGTAATGAAATGGAGATTTTTGAACCCATGGGTCACTGAAAGCGGGTCTTGATACTTACTGGTGGTGGGATGGAAGATTTCCAAAAGAGGGATAGTGGAATAGAGATCTCAAATAAAGGAAGGTGGAATGAACAATTCCAAAAGTCAGGATAGGAGATTGGAGGACCATAAAATCAAGCATAATGGGATAGGGAACTTCAAATTAATGAATAATGAGATGGCAGACCTGAAATCTGGATTTCTGATCCAGGGACAACAGGAATGGGTCATTTAAAACTCGGGGATAACATAACACATCTTCAAACTTAAGGAAAACAAGATAACTGATTTCTCGCAATGACTTTCAATTTTTGTTTACCTTATTCTGAAGAAAATCCTCAGACTCTAATTTTTAACTGTGATTTGTTAAAGAATTGCTTCTTGTACAATGGAGATAACTGGATAGCAAAAAAGAATAACGACCAAAAGAAGTAAAGAAAGCTAGAGAACAGATGGTCAAACACATACACGGTTTTGTATTTGATTGCTATTGAAGGTGGGTGTGTACCTGGGGAGGAATGATATCAAACAGGTCTCCCGCTGTCGCATATTCCTGGGCAAACACATAATATTCATCAGTTTCAAAGGCTATTCCAAACATGTCAATGATGAAGGGCGATGCTGACAGATAGAGGGAAATGCTGTACTCTCTGAGGAAGCTCTTCAGTTTGGTGGTCTTCTTCCTCAGAAACTTCAAGGCCATTTTGGTACCTGAAGTGGGAAGAGAATAAAATGGATAGTTTTATTCACGAACACATTGATGGCATACCTGTCATCATATCTGAACAATCCTGAACCCAACTTTTACTTGTTCGAACAATCATGAAATCTTTTGCGTCATTACGGAGCAATGGTCGCTGGAAAGTGTGAATCTAAGTCCAGTTGTCGAGAGTGTGAGTTGGAATCGTCGGCGAAGGAGAAGTGAAGAAAATGGAATAGGCCTCTTGAAGAGTCAGGTTCGGAAGAAAAATAAGCTGTGGGGAAAGTGCAATGCAGCAAGCAACCAGCAAGCAACACTCCCACCAATGATTGGATCATGAGTCTCCTTGGGAATTTGCTGCGAGCTGTGGGATGCTAAACAGTATTTGGGGTATATCGTGATGATTCCATAGCAACAGACATTGCCTTCAATAAAAGGAATTCATTGTGTACTTTTAACATAAAGACACTGTGTAAATGTGAATATTTATTGTTTCCAAAGGACTGTGTGCCCACTCCAACTGAATGGTGTCTGCACTGTTATCCACAGAGTATAATCAGGAACCGTGTCTCTTACTGTAGATTCTAGGACTCCTGAAGCACTTTATTGTTTCTTAAAGCAACCCAAATGTCTGCCAACCATAGAACAATATATGTTACATGGCATCTGTTGAGTATTCAGACTGCAAGCTTTCCTAACATTCCTGTTCTCTATTTCCAGCATGAAATCCCTGAAATGTCTCAGAATTCCAGCATGAAATCCCTGAAATGTGCTGACTTGCTGTTATGTGGCCAGATCAGATTGGTCAGACCAAATGGCAGTCTCTCCGTGGTGACGCTGATAATGGGATTGCCTTGTGGCTCTTCGCAAGCCAACTCCCAAATGCAGTTCTAATTCAGAAGGGCAACTGCCCTGTCTCTGTGCGGCCTGCAAATTGCAGAAGTGAGGTTCCTGCCTGCAAAGTTAATCCAGGTAATGATCCCACCAGAGTCCCTTCAGGGTACAAGCCAGGATATCCCAGTGTCCAAGTCTGAACCCAATGGGTCGGTGTGGAAAAGTAACTCTACCTCCAGAGGCCCTGATCATGTTTTGTGAGGTTATTCTCATCAATATAAGGGGGCTGGTTTAGCTCAATTGGCCAGACAGCTGGTTCATGATGCAAAGCAAGGCCAGCAGCAAGTATTCAATTCCTGTACCGGCTGAGGTTAGTCATGAAGGCTCCCCATTCTCATCCTTGCCACTCGCCTGAGGTGTGGTGATCCTCAGGTTAAATCACCAGCAGTCAGCTCTCCCCTTCAAAGGGGAAAGCAGCCTATGGCCATCAGAGCCTATGTCGACCTACCTTACCTTAATAGATTACAAATTCTGGCATTTTCCCGCTTTTTGTCACAATATTGCATCAGATTTTCCATTCTAAGTTCCTATATTCTCCATTTTTAATGGAAATTGTCTGTGTCCAACTGCCATGCTGTAATTTTACCCTCTCACTAGCAGTCGTGCTCTACGCCTCATCAGTGCATCACCCAGTCACACTAGCTAGACTGCAGAGACATTTCTTATACTCCTACTTCTTTGCCTCACAGATTGATTGCATATTATTTAACTTAATGACAAAGTATTGTCTAAAAACGTTTTAAACAATACCTTACACCTATGCAGCCTGATACAATTATTATCCTCTAGCCTGAATTCTCCTGAAGACTGCTTGATCTTAATGCCCATTATGCAGCACCAGGAGAATTAATCAAGAGGTTCTAAGGACCTTTGTTGGCAATGGCTGAGCCCGATAATATTTAATTAGGATATTAGCACTCTGTCGGATGGTTGAAAATGTGATACATCTACGACTACAATGCAGTCTCAATTATTCCCCCAGGATTGGGGTTGAAGTTGGGTATTTCTCTCCACTTCCATTTATCCAGACACAGGCCAGGATTTTATGTCCCCTCCCTCCTGGTGGGATATTTGGGGGGGCGGGGGGCAGAAGGCGGACATTTGGCTCATCAAGTCTGCACCGACCCTCCGCAAGATCACCCTACCCACCCCCCACCCTATCCCCATAACCCCACCTAACCTTTGGACACTTAGGGGCAATTTACCATGGCCAATCTACCTAACCTGCTCATCTTTGGACTGTGAGAGGAAACCGGAGCACCCGGAGGATACCCATGGAGACATGGGGGGGAAAGTGTAAACTCCACACAGTCACCCGAGGCCGGAATCAAACACGGATCCCTGGAGCTGTGAGGCAGCAGTGCTAACCACTATGCCACCGTGACGCCCTGCAGCCATTTGGTGCACAGGAAACCTGGGGCACTGGATAGACGGTGAGAAAGTTAGATCAGGATCTTTCCCTTCACATTTTCTCTTCTTTGCTCTATAGAAGGGCTTTGCTCCTGTGAGTTGCATCCCAGAGCGTTTGGCTGAGATTTGTTACTCTGTGTGCCACAGGTTGGAGGCAGAAACCATATCTCACTTGTCTGAGGCTTGGCACACAGTTGCTCCAATCTGCAACATAAACATGTTACCAGTTGCAGTGCCAGCTGTGGTTGCCTTTGTGTCACAAGACTCTGGGTTCAAGCCCCTCCAAGACTTGAGCACAAACTCATGGCTGCATTCCAATGCAGTACTGAGGGAGTGCTGCACTGCTGACGGTGTTGGTTTTCAGATATGCTGTGAACCTGTGGGGTCGTCTGTCTGCTCGGGTGGATGTGAAGTATCCCATCGAGCTGTTTTGATGAAAACCAGGAGAGTTATCCCCTGGCCAATGTTTATTCCTCAACATTACATAATAGACTATCTGGGCATTATCGCATTGTTGTTTGTGGGAATATTCTGAGGGTAAATTGGCTGCTGTATTTCCTACATTACAACAGTAACTACACTTCAAAAAATGCTTCACTGGCAATAAAGGGCTTTGAGGCATCTGGTGGTCCTGAAAACAGATATATAAATGCAAATCTCACTCGATTTTCCAATTTGTTCTATTATTGCCGAACAGAGCCAGAGTGTCACATACTGTTCAATTCAAATCATCAGTCTGATTATACCAGTTTGATCCAGATAGTAGTCAAGTACCCAATGGTCACATCAAACTTCGTTTGGTTTATATTTTTCCAGCTTTCCCTCAAGGAAGCATGGCAGAGCAAATGCTGGTTACCGGTAGCAATGTTTGCTGTTAGTTACTATAGAATTTACAGTGCAGAAGGAGGCCATTGGGCCCCTCGAGTCTGCACCGGCCCTTGGAAAGAGCACCCTACTTAAGCCCAAGCTTCCGCCCTCTACCCATAACCCAGTAACCCGACCTAACCTTTTGGGCACTAAGGGGCAATTTAGCATGGCCAATCCACCTAATCTGCACGTCTTTGGACTGCTCTCACACCCACCCTCAGACACTGCTCCACTGTAACCAGGGCAAAAATTAATCCAACCCCCCCCCCCCCACCCCAACAACCTGAAAGGGACAGAGGAGAAATAAGAAAACAAGACAAATGTTCATAAAGCTGCCCCAACATTTAATCAATTCCACTTCTGGGCGGGTGGGTGGATGGGTGCATAACCTGATGACCATGCTTGTGCCATGGTCAGAAGATACACGATAAAAACGCAAAAGGAGTCTCATTCTAATTATCTGTCCCATTATGGGTGCTACTCAGTCCTGCTCACACCTCTCACAGCAGTAGGTAGAGACTCACTGTGCAAAGGATTAAAGGGCAATCGAGTCACGGCAAGGCATTGATTCTATCGAGGGGTGAAGGTGTTCCCACTCTCTCGTTTCCCACTTCTTGCCTCAATGCAGAGAGACCCTCAGGGAACATGTGGGAGAGGAAAAAACAAAAACAGGTAGGTGGCACAGCTAACCTTAACCTGTGCCAACCTGGGTCAGTAGATAGCAACAAGAAGCAAGTCTAATTCTCACTCCACGACTTAGGGGCTCCAAAGCGAACGGCCATACTCTGGACCACCTGAATGAGGTCAGCTAACTGAGTCGTACCAATAAGGGGTCAACTCTCGGACACTTGAATTGTGCAGCATGTTTACTCAAGTAAAATGTCGTGTTGGCTTCAGAGGAGCCAATCAAACAAGTTTTGGCATTGAGCCAAAGAAGGAGACATTAAGACCGATGAACAAAAACTTGGTGAAAGGGGCAGATTTTCAGGGTGCCTTAAAGGAGGAGTGAGCAGTGGAGGTGGGAGATAATTCCAGAGCTCAGGATCTATTGCAATATCATAGAATCATAGAATTTACAGTGCAGATGGAGGCCATTCGACC
This sequence comes from Scyliorhinus torazame, assembly GCF_047496885.1. Classification (NCBI taxonomy): domain Eukaryota; kingdom Metazoa; phylum Chordata; class Chondrichthyes; order Carcharhiniformes; family Scyliorhinidae; genus Scyliorhinus; species Scyliorhinus torazame. Next base: position 89,660,770 of record NC_092724.1, read on the forward strand.
CATCGAGTCTGCACCGGCCCTTGGAAAGAGCACACTACTTAAGACCACACATCTACCCTATCCCCATTACCCACCTAACCTTTTGGATACTAAGGGGCAATCTAGCATGGCCAATCCACCTAACCTGCACATCTTTGGACTCTGGGAGGAAACCGGAGCACCTGGAGGAAACCCACACAAACACGAGGAGAAAGTGCAAACTCTAGACAGTTACCAAGGCCTGAATTGAACCCGGGACCCTGGAGCTATGACGCAGCAGTGCTAACCACATTGCAGCCGTGCCGTCCCAAATTGCCGCCCAATATTTCTCTCAAGAAAAATTCTCACCAGAGGGGAGACCTGAGCTGTGTTGTTTACACACTTTGGTGTTTAGGTGCCTCAGTACCTGTAGAAAGCATCAGGTGTGAATCATTGAGCCAGTGGAGTACACTGAAACCCTGCGCTACTTCTTCCTGCCATTTGAGGGAGCTCACTGCCTCAACAGGACCTTGCTGGATACAGATTGGGAATGCAGAGTTACAACAGTTTGAAGGACCTATTGTTGAGTCCTAAAGACTTGGGCATGGTCTGGCTCTGGAACGGCCCAGGCACAAACACACTTCCTCGTTCATTGTACGGAGGTGACCACAGTGGCACAGCCTCGCAGCGTCAGGGACCCGGGTTCGATTCCAGCCTTGGGTGACTGTGGAGTTTGTACTTTCTCCCCAAGCCTGCACATGGGTTTCCTCCAAGTGCTCTGGTTTCCTCCCACAGCTCAAAGATGTGCAGGTTAGGTGAGGTTATCGGGCAGGGGAGTGGGCCTAGGTAGGACGCACTTTCGGAGTGTCGGTGCAGACTCAATGGGCTTCCTTCTGCACTGTAGGGATTCTATGGATAATGATGCAGATGAACAAGGCTATAGAACCTGCTATATTGGGTAGCTTCAGGGCTGCATTGCCAGTCCAAGCCTCAGAAAACAAAGATCATTCAGGACTCTGCTGTGAGTAGTCCTATGAGAAGAATGATAAGGGCACTCAAAAAATGTGTGTGGTTCTGTTCCCAATTTTAATTAAACTCTGATCTTTATTAATTCTGACAATATTCGAGATGGAAAGAAATGCCTGTTTGACTGGTTGGCGCAGTTGGAGGTGGGAATACGCCCAGGCAGAGTTAGCTGGCGTATTTTGAGCCAGGTTATTAAGAATGCAGACAGTCAGTAGGGATGGGTCGAAAATTTTGGCATGAACTGAAAAAAACAGCAACTGGATTTACACTGAGAAAGATGATGGGCGTCATTCTCCGACCCCCCAGCGGGTCGGAGAATGGCCGTTGGCCGCCATGAATCCCGCCCCCCGCCGGTTGCCGAAGTCTCCGAAGGGAGAAAAGTCGGCGGGGTGTTAATGGCGCCGCAGACGTCGGAGAATGGCACGGGTGTGCGCAAGGCAGCCGATTTTGGGCCTGCCGATATTCTCCCGTCCGGATGGGCCGAAGTCCCGTCGACGTGATGACGGGTCACGTCGACGTAAATCAAACCTCCTTTTAATCGGCGTCAACCTGTGCTCCAGGTTCACGCCGACCAGCGTGGAGGTGAGTGACGGCCTGGGGGGTTGGCCGCTGGGCAGGCGATGGCGTGGCCGCAGTCTGAATGTGTGGGGAGAGGTGTGTCTAGGGTTGTGTGTGCGTGTGGCGGGGGTGGTGGTTAGAGTGGGCTGGGCTCCGGGGGAGTGCCGGGAGGGGGGTCAGTGCCAGAGAGGAGGATGGGGGGCCCGTGCCGGGGAGAGGGATGGGGGGTGGGTCCGTGCCGGGGAGGTGGATGGGGGGGGGGGTCTGTGCCGGGGAGGAGGATGGGGGGCCCGTGCCGGGGATGGGGATGGGGGGAGGGTCCGTGCCGGGGAGGAGGATGGGGGGTCCGTGCCGGGGAGGGGGATGGGGTCCGTGCCGGGGAGGAGGATGGGGGGTCCGTGCCAGGGAGGGGGATGGTGGGTCCACGCCGGGGAGGAGGATGGGGGGCCCGTGCCGGGGAGGAGGATGGGGGATGGGGAGCTCGTGCCGGGGAGGAGAATGGGGTCCGTGCCGGGGAGGAGGATGGGGGGCCCGTGCCGGGGAGGAGGATGGGGGGTGGGGTCCGTGCCGGGGAGGGGGATGGGGCGTGGGGTCAGTGCCGGGGAGGGGGATGGGGGGGGTCCGTGCCGGGGAGGGGGAGGGGGGGGCCGTGCCGGGGAGGAGGATGGGGGGCCCGTGCCGGGGAGGGGGATGGGGGGGGGTCCGTGCCGGGGTGGAGGATGGGGGGGGGCCGTGCCAGGTAGGAGGATGGGGGGTCCGTGCCGGGGAGGGGGATGGGGTCCTTGCCGGGGAGGAGGATGGGGGGTCGGTGCCGGGGAGGAGGAGGGGGGGCCCGTGCTCGGGAGGGGGATGGGGGGGGGGGTCCGTGCCGGGGAGGGGGGGTCCGTGCCGGGGAGGGGAATGGGGGGGGTCCGTGCCGGGGAGGGGGATCCGTGCCGGGGAGGAGGATGTGGGGCCCGTGCCGGGGAGGGGGATGGGGTCCGTGCCGGGGAGGGGGATGGGGTGGGGGGACCCGTGCTGGGGAGGGAGATGGGGGGCCCGTGCCGGGGTGGGGGATGGGGGTCCGTGCCGGGGAGGGGGATTGGGGGTCCGTGCCGGGGAGGGGGATGGGGTCCGTGCCGGGGAGGGGGATGGGGTCCGTGCCGGGGAGGGGGATGGGGGGTCCGTGCCGGGGAGGAGGATGGGGGATCCATGCCGGGGAGGAGGATGGGGGGTCCATGCCGGGGAGGAGGATGGGGGGGGGGCCGTGCCGGGGAGGAGGATGGGGTCCTTGCCGGGGAGGAGGATGGGGGGGGGGGTCGGTGCCGTGGAGGAGGATGGGGGGCCTGTGCTGGGGAGGGGGATGGGGGTGGGGGTCCGTGCCGGGGAGGGGGATGGGAGGGGGGGTCCGTGCCGGGGAGGGGGATGGGGGGGGTCCGTGCCGGGGAGGGGGATCCGTGCCGGGGGGCCCGTGCCGGGGAGGGGGATGGTGTCCGTGCCGGGGAGGGGGATGGGGGGGTCCATGCCGGGGAGGAGGATGGGGGGTCCATGCCGGGCAGGAGGATGGGGGGCCCATGCCGCGGAGGGGGATGGGGTGGGGGGGCCGTGCCGGGGAGGAGGATGGGGTCCGTGCCGGGGAGGAGGATGGTGGGCCCGTGCCGGGGAGGGGGATGGGGTGGGTGGGGCCCGTGCCGGGAAGGAGGATGGGGTCCGTGCCGGGGAGGAGGATGGAGGGTCCGTGCCGGGGAGGGGGATGGGGTCCGTGCCGGGGAGGAGGATGGGGGGGTCCGTGCCGGGGAGGAGGATGGGGGGTCCGTGCCGAAGAGGAGGATGGGGGTCCGTGCCGGGGAGGAGGATGGGGTCCGTGCCGGGGAGGGGGTTGGGGGGGGGGGGGGGGGCGTGCCGGGGAGGAGGATGGGGGGGCCCGTGCCGGGGAGGGGGATGCGAGGGAAAGTGAGTTGGTCCACCTGGCCAGGTGCCAGCCTCCAACAGTTGGACCCATGCGGTCCATGCCACCTGGCTGGGGGGGGAGGAGGGGATATGGGCAATGACGACATGTCGTCGTTTCCCCCCCCCTCCCCCAACCAGGCCGTCATGTTTTCCGAACATCCAGCGATGTTGGCCGCCGTGGCGGCAGCCGCTAATGTCTATGTTGCCCTGGATGAGGAGGAGGAGGAGGAGCGTGCCAGAGAGGCGGCGCAGGCTGCCGCAGAGGGGCAGGCGGCAGCCGCCCAGGCTGGAGGGACACCTGACCGACAGGACGAGGAGGGGGAGGAGGACGTCACGGGCCCACGGCAACGGAGGCACCCGAGGGCGCCCCGTGTGTACCGGCCCCGGCAGTCATACCAGGACCTCACGGACCGGGAATGCAGGAGGAGACTCCGGATGAGGCGGGAAACCGTGGCACACATCTGCCACCTGCTGGCACACCTGTCACCACGTGGCACTGGCGGGGGACACCCTCTCCCCGTGTCCGTCAAGGTTACGGTGGCCCTGAACTTTTATGCAACGGGGTCATTCCAGGCACCGAGTGGGGACCTGTCCGGCATATCGCAGACTTCGGTGCATCGGTGCATCCGGGCAGTGACAGATGCCCTATATGCCATGGCGCACCGCTACATCCGCTTCCCTGTGGACCGGGCCAGCCAAGATGCCCGGGCCGTGGGCTTCTCTGCCGTGGCCGGGTTCCCCATGGTCCAGAGCGCGATTGATGGGATGCACGTCGCCGTGCGGCCACCTGCAGATAACAGGGCCGTGTTCACCAATAGGAAGGGGACCTATTCGATGAATATACAGGTGGTCTGCGACCACCGCATGATGATCCTGCACGTCTGCGCCCGTTACACAGGCAGTGTACACGACTCATACGTGTTGTCGCGGTCATCCATCCCCGGCATGTACGAGGGACGCCATCCCCGGCTGACGGGCTGGTTGCTGGGCGACAGGGGCTACCCATTGCGATCGTGGCTGATGACGCCTATACGGAGGCCACGCAATGAGGTGGAGAACCGCTACAATGATGCCCATGTAGCGACAAGGGGAGTGATAGAGAGGTGCTTTGGCGTGCTGAAGATGAGTTTCAGGTGCCTGGACCTCTCTGGGGGCGCCCTCCAGTATCGGTCAGATAGGGTCGGCCGCATCATTGTGGTGTGCTGCGTCCTGCACAACATAGCCCAGCAGAGGGGGCGGAGTGGAGGAGCAGCAGGAATAGGCGCAGTCCTCCCCAGGTGAGGGGGATGGGGGCAATGGTCAGGGCAGATGGGGTAGACACAGGCGGGTGGCTGTCCACCATTACCGGCTGGCCCAGCGGGCACGGGACAGGCTGATAGCCGCCCGCTTCACTGACTAGATGGGCGTGGGCAATGAGTACATTTCTTTGTTCTTTGTTCTTTGTTGGAATCGGGTAGTACGGCCACAGACCGCACACCATGGCAACAGCCGACCACTCACACCCCCCACCCATCCACCCACCCAGCACTCTCACCCCCCTCCCTCATCCCCCTCCCCAACCCCACCCACACCACCCGCATGCACACCACCCCCCCCCATTGCCGATCCACCTGCGGCACAATGGCCGGGCTCACACAGTTGCGGGTGGACGCGTGTCTATTGCAGGCCATGGAGGATGATGACAACCCGCCCTGCGATGAGCTCCTGGCTCCACATCGTTGGACTGTTTCTGACCCAAGGCCACAGTACCACCATCCACCCGGACCATCCCTGCATGCGGCTGTGACACTGCAGCGCACGGTCCCGTCCTCTGCCCAGGAGGATGTTGATGGCGGCCCAGGGGGAAGGGGCAGACTCACCTGGGGCTGAGGTAAGACCACCCCTCTCACACAAACACACACACTTGCGCTCAACGTACATGACACCCCCGCACGCTTTGGACAGAGCACAAAGGCAGCTTCTGTAGGTGTAACATTGACTTTAATAACCAAAGGAGTTCATGCACGTGCCCTAGCCCCCAAAACTCATCTGTGCCCTGCACCCATGCCAACTTACTCAGTGTCTAATTGTTTGGCCTTACGGGCCCTTTGACTACGTCTACGCGGTTCCCCAGACGGTACAGCAGAACTGGAGGTGGACTCCTGTGATTCGTGCCCTCTGACACTGGATCCCTTTGGCGGCCGTTTCCTGGGGCGTCCTGGCCTAGATGGGCCAGGCTGCGGCCCGGGCGACTGGGATGGCGAGCTGCCAGCCTGTCCTGCCCGTTGCCCACCCGATGCATCTGGGACGGGAGGGGGGAGGGGGGGAGTCCGAGGTGTCGCGGTGTTCCGGGACCTCCCCTACAGGGGGACCCGGGACGGACCACACCACCTCCTCCTCCCTCGGGGTGCCCGATGACCCCCAGGCCTCTACATGGGTGGGGGATGCGAACGGACTGGCCATCCGACGCCCCCCCGACATCTGGCGCTGCCAGTCCTGGAGGCCCATGCTGGTATCGACAGGGATCTGCAGGTTTGCAGCCATGGTGCCCAGGGGATTGGCAAACCCTGTCTGTGACTGTGTGACGCCGGCTCGCACATGGCCAATGGCGCCGATGCCCTCAGCGATGGCCTGCTGAGACTGGGCTATGGCCTGCTGCGACTGGGCCATGTGAGGGAGGGGGAATATGGGGGAAGGGGGATATATGGGGAGGGGGGATTATGGGGGATGTGGGGGAGGGGGGAATATGGGGGATATGGAGGAGGGGGGAATATGGGGGAGGGGGGATATGGGGGAGGGGGGGATATGGGAGATATGGGGGAAGGTGGATATGGGGGAGGGGGGGATATGGGGGAGGGGGGATATGGGGGAGGGGGGAATATGGATATCGGGCAGGGGGGGGGGTTGGGAGGCTCACCCTGGCTGCTCTGACGAGGCCGTTCACCTTCTTGTGGCACTGGGTGCCTGTCCGTGGTGTCAGGGCCGCAGCGGTGACGGCCTCTGCCACCTCCCTCCACAGACGCCGGCTGTGGCGTGGGGCAACTCTGCGGCCGTGCCCGGGATACAGGGCCTCCCTCCTCTGCTCCACTGCGTCCAGGAGCGCCTCCACATCCCGTGACTGGAACCTCGGGGCTGAGCGGCAGCCGGCCATCCGGTCGGGTGTTCCGGTCGGGTGTTGCGGTCGGGTGTTGCGGTCAGGTGTTCCGGTCGGGTGGGGGGGAGCAGCGCGTCGTTATGAGCCGTCACGCCATGCGGCGTGTATGACGCTGCACGGCGTGAACCACGTGAGCAAGTGCGGATCCCGTCACGTCGCTGCTAGCCCATTTCGGGCCGGAGACTTCGCGACGATTTTTGCAGCGTGACGCAAGTCGGATTTGCGCCGTTTTTTGCGCCGATCGGCGGACTTTGCACCGATAACGGAGAATTTCGCCCATGATGGCTCATGTTGATTTTTTCAAATTATCTCCTCATTCATTTACAGCATCTCTGATGTTACATTTGTTCAGACTTTGCTTCAGTTTTTAATGTAAATTGAACTCTCATCGCCTTAGAGTCATTTTAGAATCCCTACAGTGCATAAGAAGGCCATTTGCCCCATCGCATCCGCACCGACCCTTTGAAAGAGCATCCTACCTAGGCCCACTCCCCTGCCCCAACCCCGCAATCCCACCTAACCTGCACATCTTTGGACACTCAGGGGCAGTTTATCATGTGCAAGCTACCTAACCTGCACATCATTGGACTGTGGAAGGAACCCAGAGCACCTGGAGGAAACCCACGTAGGCACTGGGAGAACATGCAGACTCTGCACGGTCACCCAAGGCTGCAATTGAACCCGAGTCCCTGGTGCTCTGAGACAGCAATGCTAACTACTGTGTCAATGTGGAAATTACTGTCAAATTCAGGCATAGTGGCGAAATATCTTTGCTCTGCAATGAGGTAAGCCTGAACTAAAATTAATCTTTTTCCATAAGGTGTGATTTGGGAGAACTTTCATCTAGCTCCAATTGTACGGTGCAGAACCTTGGCAGAAGTGACCTTCTGCAATGTAAATTCTATGATTAGAATTTGGCCCAAATGTCTGTGCCAGCTCTTTGAAAGAGCTGCCCAACTAGTTCTGCACCTTCTCCGCTCCCACACCCCGCCCCACAATTCCTTCTCAGTTACTACTCAATCCGCTTCTATCACCCTTTCAGACAGTGCATTCCAGTGCACAACAACTCGTCTATTGAAACGCTTTCTGCTCATTTCCTTCCTGGACTTTGTTTGCTGATTCTGGTGCTCTACCTCTGTAATTTTTGGGGAATTCGAAGCCAGTTCTGAAAAGGATATTTTTTGTCAGAACATGGGTGTTGTTGGCAAGACCACACTTGTTTGCCGCCCCAAAGGTCTGACTGAGTGTCTTTTCAGAGGGTTGTTAAGAGTCAGCCACATTGGTGAGGGATTGAAATCGCATGGAGACCAGGCTGTGTAAAGATAGCAGGATTCCTTTCCTAAAGGACATCAGTGAATCAGCTAGGTTCTTACAAGAAGTCAACAGCTTGGCCACTTTTACTGATATCAACCTTTTATCTCCTTTTAAAAAAAAAAAATCCACATTCTTAATCTGCACTGGTGAGATCGGAACTCATGCTCTCTGGATTAGTTGAGGTCTTGCTGGACAGATGTTACTGCATGAGGCAAACTGGGCATCAATAGATATCAATAAGTGGGACACTGGGCAAAACTAGTTAGATATCACTATCTCCTTACTAGTCCAATAACATAACCCGTACATAAACAGAGCTCGTCTGTGGTAAAGTGTTTGGTTTTAGCTTGTGTCGCTGTGTGCATTTGGCGACTGCACATTCTTCGCACTGCCAACCTGTATCTAAGGTTCCCTGGGCTTTGGCAGATGGAGTATGTACCTACAGGGAGAGAGTATAGGTGGCATCATTGGAAGCACTCAAGCCTTTGAACCACAAGGTCGTAGGTTCACATCGCATGCTGGAGACATGAGCATAAAATGGAAGCTGACTCTCGAATGCAGTGCCGAGGGCGTGTCGGACTGCCCGTGATAGTAAACTGAAGCCTCATTTGCCGTCTCAAGTGGGCGTTAAAGATCCTGTGACACTACTTCAAAGATGAGCACTGGAGTTCTCCCCAGCGTTTTCCCTCAGCCATCAACATCAAATCCAAATGTTTTGGTCATTATCACATTGCTGTCCATGGGAGCTTGCTGTGAGCTATCTGGCTGCTGCATTCCCTGCATGACAACAATGACTGCACTTCAAAAAAGTATTCCATTGGTTGGAAAGAGCTGCGGAGATATCTTGAGGTGCTATATAAATGCTAATTATTTTTTCCCCCAAGTTGTGCAGACAGAATTTCTGGCCGTGTGCATTCCCCATTGGCTGTAAGTGTCACAGACACACTGAGCAGAAACACACACAAACACACACATCCACACACACAAACATACACACACACATTTCAAAGGCAGGTCCACGGAATCATTAATTCTATTGTCAGATCCCGAAATAATGCTGATTAATTAAATTCCTACCGAATAGCACCTCGCCCAGAATAACTGGACCTCGCTCCACCTAAGGCGTGGCATCTCGACAGGTTTCTAATTCTGAATCTGTCAGCTGTGTTCAGACTGTCAGATATCTGATCAGTTCGTGCTCTCATAGAAAGGGATGAGAATTATAACACCACACCCGAACGAGGCACACCTAACATCAGAGAGTACACCCCCTCTAAATGCCTCACCAGCCAAAAGGGAATACAGAAAACTCAAGGAGCACCACAGATACATCAACATATGCCAAGTTGGAAGACACTTTTATATCACACCGCATTGTGTACCAAGGGTGCTTCAAACAATGAATTACTGTTAAATACCCAGGCACTGTTACGAGGCAGTCAAATACAGCAACCATGTTGCAAGATTTCAAAAGCAACAATGAGATAAATGGCCAATTAATCTGTGATTTCATTGGTTTGGTAGAGGAAGAATTATTTAAGATTTACCTCAACCTATCAACATGCAGACTAGCTGTTTCATCTGATAATAGGAGGGTAGAGATAAAGCCCAAGCTTCAATCTCCAAATAAGCCTGCCCAACTGGAGACCAGAAGCCTGACCAAGACCAGGTGACAATTTGTGCCACAGTTCAAATGGACAAGGCCATTTGATTTAACAAGTCATTGTCGGGACAGCACCTCCATCGATGCAGTCCTTCTCCGTAGGTGTCGGTCTGATTCAGTTAATAGCACTCTTGCTGCTGAGTCGCAAAGTTGTGTGTCCAAGTCCCATTCCAGAGATTGAGCGCAAAATGCAAGCTGACGTCCTAGGGCGGACTGAGGGAGTGTAACACTGTTGGAGGTACTGTTTTTGGCCCTGTCCTTCCCTCAGGCTTCCCTCCCAGGCAGACATAAAGCATCCTAATATTTGGAAAAAAGCAGCGAGGTCTCTCAACCAACACCACAAGGGCATTCATAGAATGAGAAATCATTAGAATCCCTGCCATTTGGCCCATTGAGTCTACACCGATCCTCTGAAGGAGCACGCTACCTAGGCCCACTCCCCTTCCCTATCCTCGGCACCCCACAAATCCTGCACATCTTTGGATTGTGGGAGGAAACCCATGCAGACACAGGAGGAAGTGCAAACTCCACACAGACAGTCACCCAAGGCTGGAATTGAACCCAGGTCCCTGGCCCTGTGAGGCAGCAGTGCTAACCACTGTGCCATCATGCCACCCCCTTATCTGGTGATTCATGTCTGTGTGACCTGTGTGCAAATCGACTGCTGTGGTGCCTACACTGAAATGGTGACTACATTTCAAAAAGTGCTTCATTGACTGTGACCTGCGTTGGGATTTTGTGAAAGTCAAAGATGTATTTCCTCGTTTCAGACACTGATGGTTTTGCTCTGTGTGGTTATTAATCCTTCCATCTATAGACATGTCTAGATCACAGATCCTGACCCAAACTCGTCAATAATTCATTGCAGATGTCTGTGTTGGATTACAGTCTAGTCGCCACAGAGAGCTGACTATCCAAACTAGGCCAAACTGTGGGGCAGTGGGCAATGAAGATCTCTCAATGGGATATAGTGGTTCTGTTATTCACAGGCCTAGACTACTGGGGTGAGATTCTCCGACCCCCAGCCGGGTCGGAGAATCGCCGGGGGCTGGCGTGAATCCTGCCCCCGCCGGTTGCCGAATTCTCCGGCACCGGAGATTCAGCGGGGGCGGGAATCGCGGCACGCCGGTTGGCGGGCCCCCCCCTGCGATTCTCCGGCCCGGATGGGCCGAAGTCTCGCTGCTGGAATGCCTGTCCCGCCGGCGTGGTTTAAACCACCTCTCTTACCGGCGGGACAAGGCGGCACGGGCGGGCTCCGGGGTCCTGGGGGGGGCGTAGGATGATCTGGCCCCGGGGGGTGCCCCCACGGTGGCCTGGCCCGCGATCGGGGCCCACCGATCCGCGGGCGGGCCTGTGCCGTGGGGACACTCTTTTCCTTCCGCCTTCGCCACGGTCTCCACCATGGCGGAGGCAGAAGAGACTCCCTCCACAGCGCATGCGCGGGGATGCCATGAGCGGCCGCTAACGCTCCCGCGCATATGCCGCCCGGCAATTTAATTTCCGCGCCAGCTGGCGGGGCACCAAAGGCCTTTTCCGCCAGCTGGCGGGGCGGAAATCAGTCTGGCTCGGGCCTAGCCCCTCAAGGTGAGGGCTTGGCTGGTCAAGGGGCGGAGGATTCCGCACCTTTGGGGCGGTGCGATGCCGGACTGATTTGCGCCGTTTTTGGCGCCGGTCGGCGGACATCGCGCCGATACCGGAGAATTTCGCCCCATGAGTCTGAAGCCCACCACAACAACAACTTAAATTCAGTCACTTTAATTCATCTGGCAGGAAGAGCTTGTCTCTCAGCAGTGACCATGAAACATGAAGGTTGTTGTAAACACCATTCTGGTTCAATAATGTCCTTCAGGCAAGGAAATGTGCCCTCCTTAACCAGCCTGGCCTTTTGATTGCAGGCCTACAGCAATGTGGTTGATGCTTTACTGTCCTCTAAAATGGCCTAGCCAGCTACCCAGTTGGTTGTTGAAGGCTATTACGCAATAAATGCTGAACCTGTCAGTGACTCACGCATCCTATGAATGAATTCTCTCTGGCGGTTACCAAAGTTATCAAGTTTCAACGATAACTGCACAAATAAGTCAGAAGTTGAGCTTTGCTCGACATGAACTCAACAGGTTTAATCAAAGCAGCCACAAGGATAATGTGAATGTCACTTTGGAAATTGGGCGTATTTCAGAGCTTTCGGCTGTACCACTGCACATTGCCAGGTAAACACAGAGAGAGTTCTATTTTGTATTGCGCCCAGCTTGAAGTAAGCCATTATTTAATTGGATATGAAGTAATGTCACATAGCTGGAGTTTTGTAGAGAGAGCTTTGTTCTTCAACTGAACAAAAGCAACAACTTATATGTATTTGACATCCTTACGGCAAAAAAATGTCCCAAGGTACTTAAGTAACAATAACAATAATAACAATCTTTATTAGTGTCACAAGTAGGCCTACATTAACACTGCAATGAAGTTACTGTGAAAAACCCCTAGTCGTCACATTCCGGCGCCTGTTTGGGTACACTGAGGGAGAATTCTGAATGTCCAATTCACCTAACAAGTACGTCTTTTGGGACTTGTGGGAGGAAACCGGAGCACCCGGAGGAAACCCACCCAGGGAGAATGTGCAGACTCTGCACAGACAGTGACCCAAGCCGGAATCAAACCTGGGTCCCTGGCTCTGTGCTAACCATTGTGCAATCGCCAGACAGGAACTGACGCCAAGCCAATGATCAAAGGCTTGGTCAAAAAGTGTATCCTAACGAGGGTCCCAAGTGTCAGTGTGGCTCAGTTGGTACCACTTTTACTTCTAAGCCAGACGCTTCAAGTGTAACTGCAGAGACTCGGGCACAACAATCTAAGCTGGTGCTTCATTGCAGTACTGAGGGAGTGCTGCAGTGTCAGACATGCTGGGCTCTCCACGAGACAAAAATCCAAAACTCTGTCTGCCCCGTCGGCTGGAGGTAACATATTCCATGGTATTATTTACAATAAGAGCATGGGTGTTATCTGAGATCAAACCCAAAACCAATGTCACAAAACCAGATGATCTGGTCATTATCACATTGCTGTTTATGGGAGTTCACGGAGTGCAAATTGGCTGATCTTACAACAGTGACTACACTTCCAAAGCACCTTATTGGCTTTAAAGTGCATTGAAATATCCTGAGGTTATGAAAGGTGGGATATATCTGTAAGTTTTTCCTTTTTAAAATGAGGAAGGTAGAGAGGTGGAGGGTTTAAGGAGGAAACTTCAGATCTTAGGGCTTAAACAGCTGAGGCAAAATGAGCAGTGGTGTTATAATGAGGATGTGCAAAATAGGGGCTGTTTAGCACAGGACTAATTCGCTGGCTTTGAAAGCAGACCAAGGCAGGCCAGCAGCACGGTTCAATTCCCGTAACAGCCTCCCCGAAATGTGGCGACTAGGGGCTTTTCACAGTAACCTCATTTGAAGCCTACTTGTGACAATAAGCGATTTTCATTTCATTTCAAAAGATTGGATTGAAAGAAACATCTTGTTCTTGCTGAGTCATAGAGCTTGGGAAAACTCTGGAGGCAAGGGGAGATTTGATCAAGAAGGGTGGCACGGTGGCATAGTGGGGGTGGCACAGTGCTTAGCAGTGCTGCCTCACAGCGCTAGGGATCTGGGTTCAATTCCAGCCTTTGGTGACTATGTGGGTTTCCTCCGGGTGCTCCGGTTTCCTCCCATAGTCCGAAGATGTGCAGGTTAGGTAGATTGGCCATGCTAAATTGCTTCTTAGTGTCCACAGATGTGCAGGTTATGGGGTTTTACAGGGCTAGGGCGGGGGAGTGGACCTGGGTAGGGTGCTCTTTCAGTAGGTCGATGCAGGCTTGATGGGCTGAGTGGCCTCCTTCTGCACTGTAGGGATTCTATGGATTTAAACATATGCATGAGAACTGTTATCTGAAGACATTGGAAAACATTGTGGGACAATGTTGTGAGACAATGGATGGAGAGGCCCTTACCAAACTTGTCTCATGTTTGATGCCAAGAGTCGATGTGACGAAAGAGGATGTTTAGTGTAGTGTAGAGTGTCACTCTACAATTATTAAGAAACTACCACTGCAACTGGTACATACCTCTGACCTTATGGATAACCAGGTCAACCTTGCCATAGGTGCCTTTTCCGAGCTCTCTAATCACCTCATAGTATTTATTCACCTCCAGCCTCTCCAGGTTCTGAGCTGTGAGCAGCTGGAGCTCCTCCAGAACATCGCTCGCTCCTCGAGTCATCAGTGAAGAATTCATGGCTGTTAATGGAGGCAAAGTGGATCAAGATCACTCCCAGCTCCAAACTCAGATCTTTCTCCCTGCAGGAAAAATGAAGCATTATCAGCACACGTCTGTCATCGCATGGTTTACATCGTGTCACTCTATTCAAACCTTAATTGTTTACCTCAACCTACTTTAGCAATGATTAATCCCCAGCATCTCACCCATCAACCTCCCTCTCTGTGACAACAATCATTCTTCGGACTAGGACAGATGATTTGCTGTCACTTGGGCACTGCTACATCCATTGCCCCCTGTACTGTTTATGCAATAGTCTGGCAACAAACACCAGTACACAAATTAAGTCCAGAACTTTGTAGGCTTGTTCAGGGGGTCGTTACAACAAATCACTTCCTTCACACTTTTCTTCCCCCAATCAATTTCTATCTAATTTCCACTTTTGAGTCAAATCATAAATATTCAATCTCACGTTCACTATGCCAATCAAAGCCCAATATCACCAAAACTGCCATCCACTATTGCCCATACTGGGACTCATTTATCTGAGTCTATCATTAAACAGTCTGCTAATCACAGGGATATCTGTCCATTAACATCCTGCTCCGTCAGTCATATCTATATCGACCTAGTAATATCTGGCCTGTCAAATACAGTGATATCTGCCCAGTAATGTCTGATACATGTACTCCGATTTTCTAGAACAGTCATCCTATCCCAATGTGTTTGAAGTTCCTTGTCATGTCTGAATCTCTCAGATTTGGCATCACTACACTATATATCAGAACATAGGTCTTTGGTTATTACTGGACAGCTATCAAATGGAACAAAAATTCTCATATCTCAGATATGATAACTAGATTGGCAGACTAGATTGGCAGAAGATCAACCAAATTTTGTTTGACTGCATCACCTTCACTTACAGGTCATAAGAGATTAGGAGTTGGGGTTCAGCTCTAGTAAGGTCACGAACTGAGATCGTGTTTTCAGACCCTGTATATTGCCAAGAACTTGGTTTTCCTTCACACCCAAGCTGAGCCTAACCTGGAATATTTCATTGTGACTGGACTTGAGGCAAATGAATTTGCATTTAAGTAGCATATTTTTATATGCATCCCATGCTTGGGAGTCTTGACGATCTTTACAAACAACAGACCACTTTTGAATTACAGTCACTGATGGTAGACAAATGTGCCAATGGATTTATGCACAGAATGATCTCATAAACAGCAAGTGATTGAATAATTTGTTTTGGTGTTGTTGGCCATGAAAAGGGCACCATATAAAAAGAAAATCCATGCTCTTTGAATACTGCTATGCAACCTTTTACTGGTTTAATGTTTCATCCAAAGGCCAGCGCCTCCCGGCAGTGCTGCACTGCCCCAGGACTGCATTGGAGCCTGGATTGCCATAGTATCCCTGCAGTGCAGAAGGAGGCCATTCGGCATATTGAATCTGCACCAGCCCTTGGAAAGAACACCCTACTTAAGCCCACACTTCCCTCCTATCCCCTTAAGCCAATAACCCCACCTAACCTTTTGGACACTAAGGGGCAATTTAGTATGGCCAATCCACAGAACTTGCACTTCTTTGGGCTGTGGGAGGAAACCGGAGCACCCGGAGGAAACCCATGCAGTCATGAGGGGTAAGTGCAATCTCCACACAGACAGTCACCCGAGACCAGAATTGAACCCGAGTCCCTGGAGCTGTGAGGCAGCAGTGCTAACCACTTTGCCACTGTACCACCCATGCATAATGCCACCGTGCCGCCCATATATGCTGAAGACTTGGTCAACACAGAGTCTGAGTGATCGAAGCCACCAATCCAGGCTTTCCCAAGTAGCTTAGCCAGCAGAGTAGCTATTTTTCTCTGAGACTCAAGTCACACAGCGCCCAAATGAATGTCCATTGTCAGTTCCTGTTTTAGGTGGCTGAACTTGGCTGGGCTGGTTCAAGTTGCACAAAAATTGGGAAGACGCCTGGCTCCTGATTTATACAAAAGCAAATGACTGCAGATGTTGGAATCTGAAACAAAAACAGAAAATGCTGGACAATCTCAGCAGGTCTGACAGCATCTGTGGAGAGAGAAGGGAGCTAACATTTTGAGTCTGGATGACTCTTTGTCAAAGCTGATTTATATCCTGATTTATATCCACCGAGGCCAGTTAGTGAGAGGAGGGTTCCAATGCGATGACAATCCAGCGCCTTTACAGAAAGTTATGGAGATTGGAGAGCTAAATCTAACATGTTCCTCGGTGCCCTTTCAATAAAGTCTGTTTACCAAATAGAGATTACAAGGATGAAAGCCGTGTGGAGAGGCGTCATCACACATCTTATGGGTGATGTGGAAATGATGCGAGGCTCATCATTCTCCAGAACCAAACAGTTTACATCAAGACCTTTAACACCGGAGACAGTGATACTCTGAATCACTTAGCTGTGTGTGTGTGTTTTAATTCAACATGTTTGGGTAGTTCAAACCTTTCATTTAAACCTGGTGAATTGGAGCAATTGCAATACTGGGAAAAAGGACTGATTTCTATCTCTGAATCTCTCTGCCCTCCAATTTATCATCCTCTGTCTCTGCTCTTCCCAGTTTCACCCATCTGTGCTGGCCTGTCTCTCAAGTCATCCATTTCCATTTGACTTATTTCCTTATCTCAATGTTTCCTCCTTTGCAGTTCCACCTTTCTTGCTCTCAGTGGGCGGCACAATAGCACAATGGTTAGCACTGTTGTTTCACAGCTCCAGGGTCCCAGGTTCGATTCCCTGCTGGGTCACTGTCTGAGCGGAGTTTGCTCATTCCCCATGTATCTGCGTGGGTTTCCTCCGGATGCTCCGGTTTCCTCCCACAGCCCAAATGTGCAGGTTAAGTGGCCATGCTAAATTGCCCTTAGTGTCCAAAAAGTTAGGTGGGGTTACTGAGTCATGGGGCGAGGGTGGAGGTGTGGGCTTCAGTAGGGAGCTCTTTCCAAGGGCCGATGGACTTGATAGTCTGAATGGCCTCCTTCTGCACTGTAAATTCTATGATTCTCTGTTTTCTTTTCCCTTTCTGTCCTTCAGCTGCCATCTCCTCCTTTTTACGAGCACCCTCTGTGTACATCTCCTGTTTCTGTCCATCGCCAATATTGCGTGACCAGCTTGCCTAATGCGACACAACCCATAATACCCAAATCAGCACCTTTAAAAATATTAACACGTCTCCCTGTAAATAAAGCATCACCTCAAGCCTGCCTTGCAGCGAGATGCTGAATATCAATCCCCAAGATTATCCTGACACTGCAATTCCGAGGCACTGATTACAATGTATGGGTCAAAAGGGATTTCTGCTCAAGATTCACTGAGCAGAAAATATATTTAACAGGGGCTTTGGAGGTTCTGCAGGATGAAGGAGGTTAGGAAACAGACATAATTTGTTAATTAATTAAGAAAACATGAAAATAGACAGTAAATTAAATATTAAGATTTGTAGAATACCCAGACCCTTGAAGGTACTCATTTTTTTATGTGTTACTTACATAATGATGAAGCACAGAAGGAGACCCTTCTGCCCTTTGTGCCCCTACTAGTTCTTTGAATAGAGCTATCCAATTAGTCCCACTTCCCCTGCTCTTCCGCCACAGCCCTGTAAAATATTTCTTCAATCCTCTTTTGGGAGTTATTACTGAATGTGTCTCCACCACATCTGCTAATCACAACAACTCGCCCCGTAACACAAAATGTATACTCATCTCCTCGCTGTTTCTTCTGCTAATTATGCAAAGGAAAGGGATCTGGAAGGTTCAATTCCCTTGCTGACCACTCATTAGGATCAAGGCTGTTTAATATTCATTCATTTTGCCTCGGCCAATGAATAATGAAATTAGAAGGAATGAAAGCTATCCGAAAAAAACAACCAAGGATAGAAAGACCAGGGGAGCGGGTCAATAACACACACAAAACACAGGGACATCGACCACAAGGTACAGCTCCACTATTCTGGGGCTTCTTAATGTTGGGTTTGGCCACAGAACATGACCACAAAGGACAGTTGTGTCAGGTACGTTTAATGCACATTCTCAAACAGATTCGCAGTCAACATTGGTGAATGGCAAGTGCTGCACTGCTGTGAGTGACTTGAGCATCCTGCAATTCTCACCCACCCTCAATACTATTTAAACACACACTAACTGATCTATCCATACAAACACAGCTTGGACCCCTTGATCCAAAATAAAGCCAAACATCTCAAATCGCACCCAATGCAGAGAGATCTTTAACAATGCAGATTGTTTTTTTGCAAGATGCTGGTTGTTTTTTGGAAAGCAAAACAAGCCTCCAGCACCTGCCTTTCGGAATCCCATGAGGCAGAATCATAACAACAAATGTGTCCCGCCCTCCCCCCACAACCCCCAGAAGGTAATAAAACGGCGTCCCCGTTGAGTGCAGTCATATCACTTTGCTCCCTATTATTTATTCAACTATTTGAGTTCAAAGACAAAAAGGAAAAAGAAGCATTTTATTTCTTCTGAAATTCTCTAAAACGTTGTTCGCCCTCTGCATATTAAGCAAGACAAGAATGCTGCTTTGAGGGAACTGTGCAACGTTCAGAAAAAAGACTCGCACGTCTGAATTGAGTGCGGAGCACCGCAGTAGCACAATGCACTGGAAAGGACAGACTGAGGCATCAGCTGGATTTCCTGAAACCGCTGCCCTGGTGACTAGCCGGCTGCATTCGTGCCAGGATCAACCTTGCATCCTCTCATTTCTGCACTGCACCCATTTATACAATGGGCATAGATTAAATCTTTTGACAACCCTGCAGCCGGCGATCTTCTCTTGTCCGCTGTCCCTATGTTTGCGTGTGCACAGAAGAGTTTGACATGAGACAAACATACAAGCAATTAATATTGCCCACATATTTGAGATTAACGCATGCAAATTAATAGGTGTATAACTATATGCATTCTCACTGAAGAATATTAATTCTTATATTGCATTCCTTATGGTCGTTATTCCATAAGCAAATTAACATAGCAAAAAAATATGTTCTCCCACTGCTGACATGTTCGCTTGTTGTGGTTTTCGATTGTTTATGCAACATAAAAACCCAATCTCGTCTTTTTTTTAAATTGCTGTGCAGTTGCAAGGTGCCTCACCTTAGTGCTGGGATACCTGGCCACTGTGCAGCCCAGATGGAGGGCAAGGATGGAATTGGCTGTGTCTGCAGCAACCTCTGATGGCAGCATTGACTTGCTCCTTTGTTTGAGAGTGCCTGCTCCTCTTGCCTTTGACTTGTCCCTTGTGATGGTGTTTTGTTTCCTCTCTCCCTCAGATGGAATTGCTGTTCATTACCACCCCCTCAGTTTACCATAAGAGCTCTCGTCTCTCACTCCTGCTTTCAGCTGCCAGCTGAGGGACATTTAAAGGGACCCAGACCAACCAGCTGACAAGTCGGTGCCGCCCAGCATCTTCAATCCTCCCTCCAATCGGAAATCCCCGCACCGCAGCCATCCGCCAGTGAAAATGCAGCCTCGGAAAACCAGCGCCAATCACAGCCCGGCTCAGCTGGACCAATTGGGAGAAGGTCGATGTCGGCCAATGGAAAGGCAGTGTGGAGCCCAACCACCAACCAGGGCTGGCCCCCACATCAAGCCGACTGGGTGCTCAGAGCGGGCAGAGAGAGAGATTCAGAGAACAAAACACCTCTATCTGCACATATGCAAGACAAGCACAAAACAGTGTGTGGAACCCATCAGCCTTCAGATTGCAATGTTGAATTGACATTGCAATGTATTCCCAGCAAGACTCCTGAGCTATTTACCTGTTCCAAACATTAGATTCTCTTGGGGATGGGGGCAGTCCCACACCAACAAGAATGCCCAGACATGCAAATGCCACAGGCTGCGAGAGCAAAGCCTATAATTTGAATGAACCCTGAGGTTAAATTACAGCCTTGTAATCACTCCCTGGTATCTGTTATTACGTTTATAGTACAAACAACGTAACAGTCTTTTGATTCATTGTACCATACCTGTGGAGTTCACATCACTATATTGTGTTGGATAACATCTGAACTTATCATCATTTTTCGGTTCATGAGGCACATGCAGGCTTCTGTCAGCCATGTTTAAAAGCAGCTTTCCTCCCTACCCTGTGTAATAATAAGACAACAGATAAAAATGCTGCTAACCGCAAGCCATTAATTCACAATAAGTCTAAATTCTTGTGCTTATAAATACCACGTTAATAGATTCATTACCACAATACGGAAGCCACACAAAGCAATTAGGAGTGCAGAGTCTGGATGTCATACTGTGATAAACCACTGTGTTCCTATATTAAGGGTTGTACGGTAGAACCTGCACTACAGGTTCACCTGGGCCCCTGCATGCTAGCTCCGCCCAGGAGCCGGGTTATAAATATGCGTGGCCTTCAGCTCGCAGCCATTTCATCAGCTGCTATAGGAGGCCACACTTCAGAGACTAATAAAGCCTCAGTTTGAATTCAACTTCGTCTCCAACCAAATTAATCGTGCCTCAATTTATTAGTCTCTGATTCAGAAGATAGACCTCCGGATTAAACCAGATCGACTGCAGCTGGATCCACACGCAAGCGACGCCAGAAAGGACTTTCAGCACTGGCTAGCTTGTTTTGAAGCGTATATCAACGCGGCGCCGACCCCTGCTCCAGAGGCTCAGAAGATTCAAATCTTGTACTCCCGACTCAAACCTAAAATCTTCCCGCTGATCCAGGATGCGCCCAATTATTCTGACGCTATGACTCGACTCAAAGAGAGTTATGAGCAGAAGACGAACACGCTCTTCGCCAGACACGCACTCGCAACGCGTACTCAACTACCTGGTGAGTCAATCGAGGATGTCTGGAGGGCCCTGATCCCACTAGTTCGGGACTGTGACTACCAGGACATTACAGCTAAGGAGCACTCAGATCTCCTTATGAGGGACACTTTTGTAACTGGGATTGGGTCCAATGTTATCAGGCAGCGGCTCCTAGAAGGGGCCACGCGCGACCTCGCAGAGACTAAAACACTAGCGCTTTCCATGACGGTCGCCCTGCGCAATGTACAGTCCTACGCCCCCAACCGCGTGGCCCACTCCTCCTATGCTTCATGGGTCGCACAGGCAGCCGCCCCAGCGGGGTCGCTACCCACTCAGAACGCCTGCGCTACGCGCCAGCCAGTGATCTCCGGGGGGGCCCCAATGCTATTTTTGCCAATGCTGCCCGGCCCGTGCTGCCCTTTGTAAGGCCTGCGGGAAGAAGGGCCACTACGCAGCGGTGTGCCAGGCCCACTCAGCGACAGCGGTCGCCCCCACTCCCCCGGTCACGGACAATGGGCGCCGCTATCCTCCCCTCCTCCCTAGGCCATGTGCGTTTCATGGGCGCCGCCATCTTGCTCCACCCCTGCAACGTGCGTTCCATGGGCGCTGCAATTCTGTGACCACCAGGACCTCCGAGCGCCGCTAGCTTGTCCACCCCGTAGCACACGGAGACCAACGGCATTTCAGGACCCCGACGCAGCGGCCGCCTCACTACCCGACGATCAACCATGACTCGCATCCATGGTAATCGACCAGTCCAGACCACACACTCTGACCAACGCATCCACCAACGTGAAAATCAATGACCACGTGACCTCCTGTCTACTGGACTCCTGGAGCACCGAGAGCTTTGTACATCCAAATACAGTAAGGCGCAGCTCCCTGAAGGCACACCCGACCAATCAAAGTATCTCCCTGGCCTCCGGATCCCATCGCGTAGCGATCCGGAGGTACTGCACGGTCATGCTCACAGTCCAAGGCGTAGAGTTCCATGGTTTTTGCCTTTACGTCCTCCCTAACTTCTGCGCTGCACTTATCCTTGGCCTGGATTTTCAGTGCAACCTGCAGAGCCTGACCCTTAAATTCGGAGGACCCTTACCACCCCTCACTGCATGCAGCCTCGCGACCCTAAAGGTCGATCCTCCTTCCCTCTTTGCCAATCTAACTCCAGATTGCAAACCTGTCGCCACCAGGTACAGGTACAGCAGCCAGGATAAGGCCTTCATCAGGTCCGAAGTCCAGCGGTTGCTTCAGGAGGGAGTCATCAAGGCCAGCAACAGCCCCTGGAGAGCTCAAGTGGTAGTGGTTAAGTCTGGTGAGAAAAATCGAATGGTCTTGGACTACAGCCAGACCATCAACAGGTACATGCAGCTCAACGCGTACCCCCTCCCACGGATATCTGTCATGGTTAACCAGATTGCACAGTACCGGGTCTTCTCAACGGTGGACCTGAAATCCGCTTACCACCAGCTCCCCATCCGCAAATCGGACCGGCCATACACAGCCTTTGAGGCAGACGACCGGCTATCACTTCGTTAGGATCCCCTTTGGCGTCACCAATGGGGTTTCGGTCTTCCAAAGGGAGATGGACCGAATGGTCGACCGGTACGGCTTGCGGGCCACGTTTCCGTACCTAGACAATGAGGCCATCTGTGGCCATGATCAGCAGGACCACAACGCCAACCTCGCTAAATTTCTCCGCAACGCCACTCTCCTCAACCTCACGTATAACAAGGAGAAGTGTGTGTTCCGTACAAACCGCTTAGCTATCCTCGGCTACGTGGTCCAGAAAGGAGTTTTGGGGCCCGATCCCGATCGCATGCGCCCCCTCATGGAGCTTCCCCTCCCCCACTGCCCCAAGGCCCTCAAACGCTGCCTGAGGTTCTTCTCGTATTACGCTCAGTGGGTCCCAATCTATGCGGACAAGGCCCGCTCACTCATACAGTCCACTCATTTCCCCCTGACGGCCGAGGCCCAACAGGCCTTCGCCTGGATCAGGGCTGATGTCGCCAAAGCTGGAATGCACGCTGTAGACAAAACGCTTCCTTTCCAAGTAGAAAGCGACGCATCAGACCTCGCCCTTGCCGCCACCCTGAACCAAGCAGGCAGGCCCGTGGCATTCTTTTCCCGCACCCTCCATGCCTCTGAAATTCGGCACTCATCCGTCGAAAAGGAGTCCCAGGCTATCGTTGAGGCTGTGCGACATTGGAGGCATTACCTGGCCGGCAGGAGATTCACTCTCCTCACTGACCAATGGTCGGTTGCCTTCATGTTCAACAACACGCAGCGGGGCAAGATCAAAATGACAAAACCTTGCGGTGGAGAATCGAGCTCTCCACCTATAATTACGAAATTAAGTATCGCCCTGGCAAAATCAATGAGCCCCCAGACACCCTATCCTGAGGTACATGTGCCAGCGCACAGGTAGACCGACTCCGGACCCTGCACGACAGCCTTTGTCACCCAGGGGTCACTCGGTTGTACCACTTCATTAAGGCACAAAATTTGCCCTACTCCGTCGAGGAAGTAAGGACAATCACCAGGGACTGCCAGGTCTGTGCGGAGTGCAAACCGCACTTCTACCGGCCGGACCGCGTGCACCTGGTGAAGGCCTCCCGCCCCTTTGAACGTCTCAGCATGGATTTCAAAGGCCCCCTCCCCTCCTCCGACTGACACACACATTTCCTCAGTGTGATCGATGAATACTCCTATTTTCCCTTCGCCATCCCATGCCCCGACATGACGTCTGCCACCGTCATTAAAGCCCTTAATTCTATCTTCACTCTGTTCGGCTTCCCCGCCTACATCCACAGTGACAGGGGATCCTCATTCATGAGTGATGAGCTACGTCAGTTCCTGCTCAGCAGGGGTAGCGCCTCCAGCAGAACGATGAGCTACAACACCCGGGGAAACGGACAGGTAGAAAGGGAGAATGGGACGGTATGGAGGGCCGTCCAGCTGGTCTTACGGTCCAGAAATCTCCCAGCCTCCTGCTGGCAAGAGGTCCTCCCTGATGCACTACATTCCATTCACTCATTACTTTGCACTGCTACTAACAGTACACCGCATGAACGTCTTTTTGCCTTCCCCAGGAAGCCGACATCCGGGGTATCAATCCCAACTTGGTTCACAGCTCTGGGAACCGTGCTTCTCCGTAAACTTGTGCGGCTCCACAAGGCAGACCCGTTGGTGGAAAGGGTACACCTGCTCCATGCAAACCCACAGTACGCCTACATGGCGTTCCCCGACGGCTGTCAAGATACCATCTCCCTCAGGGACCTGGCACCAGCAGGTTCCGCCCCCACAGCACCCCCGTCGCCCTCGGCACCACCCTCCCCTCCCCCGCTGCCCCCATCACCCCCCCTAGGACTGTCCATCCTCACGCTGCGCACTCCCGTTAATGAAGAGGATTTCGGCACGCTCCCGGAGTCAACTTCGACCACGACAGCACCAATATCGCCGGCTCCACTTCGTTGATCCCAGAGGACGATCAAGGCGCCGGACCGGCTGAACCTCTGACCGGCCCACCGGATGGCCAGATAATTTTTTTTTTCACTGTTCTGTAAATATTAAAGATAGCGAATTGTATATAGTTATCCACCACCCCCGCCGGACTCAATTTTAACAGGGGGTGAATGTAGTAAACCACTGTGTTCCTATATTAAGGGTTGTACGGTAGAACCTGCACTACCGGTTCACCTGGGCCCCTGCATGCTAGCTCCGCCCAGGAGCCGGGTTATAAATATGCGTGGCCTTCAGCTCAGGGCTAAATCGCTGGCTTTGAAAGCAGACCAAGGCAGGACCGCAGCACGGATCAATTCCCGTATCAGCCTCCCCGAACAGGCGCCGGAATGTGGCGACTGGGGGCTTTTCACAGTAACTTCATTTGAAGCCTACTTGTGACAATAAGCGGTTTTCATTTCATTTCATTTCATTTCGCAGCCATTTCGTCAGCTGCTGTGGGAGGCCACACTTCAGGGACTAATAAAGCCTCAGTTTGAATTCAACTTCGTCTCCAACCAAATTGATCGTGCCTCACAGACCATGCCGTGTTAGCCTGTCATCATTGAGAAAACCTCTTTGCTTGTTCTAACAGAATGCTAACCAATTTTAAACAATCACACGCAAAAGCAAAATACTGCCGATGTCGCGGATCTGAAAATGCTGGAAGTACTCAGCAGATCTGACAGATACCGTGGAGAGAAAAACAGAGTTAATGGCCAGGACTCTCCGTTGCGAGTCCGCCCCAATAGCGCTGCTAGCGAGGATGGGGAATTTTGTCACGTCGTTCGCTGGTGGCCAGATTCTCTACTCCCGCTGCTTGTCAGTGGGAATTGCCATTGAAACCACCCCCACTCGCCGGGAATCCTGCAGGTGAGGGTGCACTGTCAACGGGAACAGAGAATCCCAAAGGCCGGAGATCTCGCTACACCGAGACTGCCAGACCAACTGAATATTTCTAACCTTTTCTGTCTTTATTTAAAATAAATAATAATACTTTTTTCAATGGATGACATTGAAACTTGAAGGGAATCGTCTGAACATATGTACAGTTCAGCATCAAGTAACTTCCAAACTATATATAATACATTAGCAGATGGGATTGCTCACAATGAGTTGGAGGGTATGTTGTTTTATAATGTGGATGTAACCAGCAAAGTGTGACAGGGTAAGTGTTATAAGAAATAAATGTCATACTCAGAGGAAATGACTGCTGCATGCATGACTACTAATATATCAAAAATCCTTGGCTGGATTCTCCGTTCCTCAGAGTAATGGTGAGGCCGGGGCAGGATTAGTGGAGTTCCATGACAGCAAAACAGGTGCTGCACCTGGACCAATTCACTGTCCATTAAGGGGCCAGCAACACATGGAACACGACCAATTCCAATAAGAACAGGTGTCTGATTCACTGGGTTCGGGATTCACACTCAGGAGGCTGACATGCTGCAGCCGCATATACACACTCCACCCCGCGCACACTCATCCCAGCCAACAAGGTGCAGCAAGAAGAGGGGCACCAAGATTTACAGACAGCGAACTCGAGACCTTGCTGGATGCTGTAGAGGAGAAGCAGGCGACCCTGTACCTCGGAAGGCGGCTGCCAGCTGCCGCCATTCGCCGAGTCTGGACACAGGGTGCAAAGGTCGTGAGCGCCGTGAGCAATGTCATGAGAAGCCGCCAGCAGTGCAGAAAAAAGCTGCAGGACCTCTTCAGTGTGGCCAGGGTGAGTAGGCAGCACCGTGCCCCTGCCACTAACTCACGTTCCACACACCCATAACCCGCGCACCCACCCCCCCCCTCCCACCCGGAGGGTAGCTGGAACTCCCATCCTGCACCACATGTCGGCACCATGGACAGGTGCCCTGGCCACTGGAGGCACCAGCTAACAACCCCTGTGCTGCATGCATCAGACTGTCTAAGCCTGCGTGCTTTCTGTTTCCACACCCCCCAGTAGAAGGCCGCACACAGAAGACTGGAGGGGGACCGCCGGAACTGCTTCCCTCACCGCAGCAGAACAGAGGGCACTGGAGGTGGTCGGAAAGCCTGGAGAAAGGCAGCCATCGGGGTGGAGGTCAGCATTGGGCGAGGAAGTGAGACCCCGCTGAGTTGCGGTTTCCCATGGCACGTGTGTCACCCCCTCACCACCCCTGTCACCACCCCTCCACCCACCCCCACATCCACCACGACCCCCACACCTCCCCACACCCTCGCTCGATCACCACTACCCCGACACCTCGTCGCCACCACCACCTCCCCTCCCCCTTGCCAGACACTCCCCCCGTACATACCTATCATGCCCACGCACTCTCCTCCCCTCCCCCCCCACCCCCACCCCCTCCCCTGCCCACGGTGCAATCATGCGCCTTGTCTTGTCTTGCAGGAGCTGCTGTTGATGAGCTGGGCCCTCTGGTGTCCCTCACCCCTGACCCCAATCACAAGCACATCCCCAGGTGGCGAGCAGCGATGATGATGACATTGATATGGACGGGAGCCAACAACCCGCATCCCGTAATACCCCAGAGCTCGAATCCAGGGAAGACACTGACGCAGGGTGGGAACCGCAGCAGGCCGCCTTCACTCCTGATGTACCATCTGGGGATTCACATAGGTGTAGCTTTAGGGCTCATATGGCCAGAAAAGCAGTCATCAGTTAGGTTGGCATGGGTAGGGCACAGTATAGCGAGAGAGGCTAGGGCACAAACATGCATATATTTGTTCACATTAAACACCTGTGCACAATGTGTTTAATGCCTCGGTGCTCTGCAGAAGGGTGTGAGGGATGGGCTGGTCTGGGCTGGTCACAGAGGGGACGCAGGGGTGTGGGGTGGGGTATGGGCGGACGTTGTGGGTGGACTTAGCCCAGGAACCACTCTGGTGTCCCCTCCCCCATTCCTCCCCACCCCACACTGTCCCAACCTCCGATACCCCAAAGATTTGATGGGACCGTATGATGGAATGGTCAGCTCACATGCGGGGATCACCCAGGTGGGCGGACATAAATGCTAACATAGGCAGGAGTCAGACGTTGCCCAATGTTGCGGAACACCACAGCTCATCCTAGACGGGTTGTCATCTTCCTCCATCCCGTGGGCCACACCCGCTGTTACTGCAACCGAGACCGCACCCCATAGTGAGGCATGTACGAACCAGGATGAAGGCAGTGATGCACTATCAATTACGACGAGACGAGAGTAGAGAGTAATCAAGGCTTTATTACACGTAGATGTGTGGCCTCCTACAGCTGCTGCTGAAAAGGCTGCAGTTCGGAGAGCCCACACATTTATACTCCGCCTACTGTGCGGAGCAAGCGGGCAGGGATCTACCCCCGTACCTGTAGTACTGGGGCCTTACCGTAATAACCTCGTATGCAGTGCAGTATATACAATATAATACAACAGTGGTGTCTACCACATTCACCCCCTGTTAAAAATGAGTCCAGCGGGGGTGGTGGAAAACTATTTACATACAGGTCGCCATTAAAATTTCAGAGAAGGTTACAAATTTAGACGGTCGGGTGCCTTGATCCGTCGTTGAGA
The DNA here is from genome assembly GCF_047496885.1 of Scyliorhinus torazame. Taxonomy (NCBI): domain Eukaryota; kingdom Metazoa; phylum Chordata; class Chondrichthyes; order Carcharhiniformes; family Scyliorhinidae; genus Scyliorhinus; species Scyliorhinus torazame. The sequence continues at coordinate 89,688,453 of NC_092724.1, forward strand.
GCGCCGCAGTGCTGGTGGTGAGTCAGGCGTCGGCTCGGTCGTCGGTGTCTCCGGGAGCGTGTCGACATCCTCTTCATATCCGGGTGGGACCAAGGGGAGGACGGATTGTCCTGGAGCGGGGGCTGTGGTGCGGTGCACTGGGGGAAGGGAGGGTGGTGCCGGGGCAGAGGGGGGGGGGGGGGTGTGGGGACCCAGCTGGTGCCAGGTCCCTGAGGGAGACTGTGTCTTGGCGGCCGTCGGGGTACGCTACGTAGGCGTACTGCGGGTTTGCGTGGAGTAGCTGTACCCTCTCAACCAACGGGTCCGCCTTGTGGAGCCGCACGTGCTTGCGGAGGAGAACGGGTCCTGGAACTGCCAGCCACGTTGGGAGCGAAACCCTGGAGGTGAACTTCCTGGGGAAGGCAAAGAGGCATTCATGGGGGGTTTCGTTAGTCGCCGTGCACAGGAGCGACCGAATGGAGTGAAGTGCGTCGGGGAGGACCTCCTGCCAGCGGGAGACCGGGAGATTTCTGGACCTTAGGGCCAGCTGGACGGCCCTCCAGACCGTCCCATTCTCCCGCTCCACCTGCCCGTTTCCCCGGGGGTTGTAGCTGGTCGTCCTACTCGAGGCAATGCCCCTGATGAGCAGGTTCTGGCGCAGCTCATCGCTCCTAAATGAGGATCCCCGGTCGCTGTGGATGTAGGCGGGGAAACTGAACAGAGCGAAGATGGTGTTGAGGGCTTTGATGACGGTGGCAGACGTCATATCGGGGCATGGGATGGCGAAGGGAAATCTGGAATATTCGTCGACCACATTGAGAAAATAAGTGTTGTGGTCGGTGGAAATGAAATGAAATGAAATGAAAATCGCTTATTGTCACAAGTACAAAGAACAAAGAACAAAGAAATGTACAGCACAGGAACAGGCCCTTCGGCCCTCCAAGCCCGTGCCGACCATGCTGCCCGACTAAACTACAATCTTCTACACTTCCTGGGTCCGTATCCTTCTATTCCCATCCTATTCATATATTTGTCAAGATGCCCCTTAAATGTCCCTATCGTCCCTGCTTCCACTATCTCCTCCGGTAGCGAGTTCCAGGCACCCACTACCCTCTGCGTAAAAAACTTGCCTCGTACATCTACTCTAAACCTTGCCCCTCTCACCTTAAACCTATGCCCCCTAGTAATTGACCCCTCTACCCTGGGGAAAAGCCTCTGACTATCCACTCTGTCTATGCCCCTCATAATTTTATATACCTCTATCAGGTCTCCCCTCAACCTCCTTCGTTCCAGTGAGAACAAACCGAGTTTATTCAATCGCTCCTCATAGCTAATGCCCTCCATACCAGGCAACATTCTGGTAAATCTCTTCTGCACCCTCTCTAAAGCCTCCACATCCTTCTGGTAGTGTGGCGACCAGAATTGAACACTATACTCCAAGTGTGGCCTAACTAAGGTTCTATACAGCTGCAACATGACTTGCCAATTCTTATACTCAATGCCCCGGCCAATGAAGGCAAGCATGCCGTATGCCTTCTTGACTACCTTCTCCACCTGTGTTGCCCCTTTCAATGACCTGTGGACCTGTACTCCTAGATCTCTTTGACTTTCAATACTCTTGAGGGTTCTACCATTCACTGTATATTCCCTACCTGCATTAGACCTTCCAAAATGCATTACCTCACATTTGTCCGGATTAAACTCCATCTGCCATCTCTCCGCCCAAGTCTCCAGACAATCTAAATCCTGCTGTATCCTCCGACAGTCCTCATCGCTATCCGCAATTCCACCAACCTTTGTGTCGTCTGCAAACTTACTAATCAGACCAGTTACATTTTCCTCCAAATCATTTATATATACTACAAAGAGCAAAGGTCCCAGCACTGATCCCTGTGGAACACCACTGGTCACAGCCCTCCAATTAGAAAAGCATCCCTCCATTGCTACTCTCTGCCTTCTATGGCCTAGCCAGTTCTGTATCCACCTTGCCAGCTCACCCCTGATCCCGTGTGACTTCACCTTTTGTACTAGTCTACCATGAGGGACCTTGTCAAAGGCCTTACTGAAGTCCATATAGACAACATCTATTGCCCTACCTGCATCAATCATCTTAGTGACCTCCTCGAAAAACTCTATCAAGCTAGTGAGACACGACCTCCCCTTCACAAAACCGTGCTGCCTCTCACTAATACGTCCATTTGCTTCCAAATGGGAGTAGATCCTGTCTCGAAGAATTCTCTCCAGTAATTTCCCTACCACTGAAGTAAGGCTCATCGGCCTGTAGTTCCCGGGATTATCCTTGCTACCCTTCTTAAACAGAGGAACAACATTGGCTATTCTCCAGTCCTCCGGGACATCCCCTGAAGACAGCGAGGATCCAAAGATTTCTGTCAGACTTCAATGAAGTTACTGTGAAAAGCCCTTAGTCGGCACATTCCGGCGCCTGTTCAGGGAGGCTGGTACGGGAAGGCGTTTGAAGTTGAGGCGTTCAAAGGGGCGGGAGGCCTTCACCAGGTGTGCCCGGTCTGGCCGGTAGAAGTGTGGTTTACACTCCGCGCAGACCTGGCAGTCTCTGGTGATCGCCCTGACTTCCTCGATGGAGTAGGGCAGATTGCGGGCCTTAATGAAGTGATAAAAGCAGGTTACCCCTGGGTGACAGATCGTTGTGCAGGGTTAGAAGTCGTTCCACTTGTGCACTGGCACATGTACCTCGGGACAGGGCATCGGGGGGCTCGTTGAGTTTACCGGGGCCTTACAAGATCTCGTAATTAAAGGTGGAGAGCTCGATCCTCCACCGCAATATCTTATCATTTTTGATCTTACCCCGCTGTGTGCTGTTAAACATTGTGGCGCACAAAGACTCCGTGAGACAAACAGAGTGAAGTCGATGAGGCTTTATTAAGCGTGTCTGTTCCCCAGCAGCCCGATAGTAAACTGGCATGCGGGGGAAGGCACCGGCTCCTTATACTTCGCCTTCAGGGCGGAGTATGAGGTCAACGGCCAACCAGGACCCGGGATCTGTCAGCCAATGACATTAGGGCTTCCAGTCCCACATGACCCCCAATACATACTACCACAAACATGAAGGCAACCGACCGTTGGTCTGTGAGGAGAATGAATCTCCTGCCGGCCAGATAATGCCTCCAGTGCTGCACAGCTTCAACGATAGCTTGGTCCTTCTTTTCGACGGAGGAGTGCTGAATTTCGGAGGCATGGAGGGTGCGGGAAGAGAATGCCACTGGCCTGCCTGCCTGGTTGAAGGTGGCGGCCAGAGTGACGTCTGATGCATCGCTCCCGACTTGGAAGGGGAGCGTCTCGTTGACCGCGTGCATCGAGGCCTTGGCGATGTCGGCCTTGATACGGTTGATGGCCTGGTGAGCCTCGGCCGTCAGTGGGAAACCGGTGGAGTGGATGAGTGGGAGGGCCTTGTCCGCATAGTTAGGGACCCACTGGGCGTAGTACGAAAAGAACCCCAAGCATCGCTTGGGGACCTTGGGGCAGTGGGGAAGGGGGAGATCCATGAGGGGGCTCATGCGATCGGGGTCGGGCCCTAGAACTGCGTTTTGAACCACATAGCCGAGGATGGCTAATCGGTTCATGCTGAACACACACTTCTCCTTGTTGTAGGTTAGGTTGAGGAGTTTGGCGGTGTGGAGAAATTTGGAAAGGTTAGCGTTGTGGTCCTGCTGGTCGTGGCCGCAAATGGTGACGTTATCCAGGTATGGGAGAGTGGCCCGCAGTCCGTACCGGTCAACCATTCGGTCCATCTCCCGTTGGAAGACCGAGACTCCGTCAGTGACGCCGAAGGGAACCCTCAGGAAATGGTAAAGGCGGCCGCCCGCTTCAAACGCAGTGTATGGGTGGTCCGCCTTGTGAATGGGGATCTGGTTGCAGGCAGATTTCAGGTCCACTGTCGAGAAGACCCGGTACTGTGCAATCTGACTGACCAAATCAGATATGCGTGGGAGGGGGTACGCGTCGAGCTGCGTGTACCGATTGATGGTCTGACTGTAGTCAATGACCATCCTGTTTTTCTCCCCCGTTTTCACCACTACCACTTGGGCTCTCCAGGGGCTGTTGCTGGCCTCGATGATACCTTCCCGCAGCAGCCGCTGGACCTCAGACCTGATGAAGGTCCTGTCCTGGGCGCTGTACCGTCTGCTCCTGGTGGCGACGGGTTTGTAATCCGGGGTGAGGTTTGCAAAGAGGGAAGGCGGGTCGACCTTAAGGGTCATGAGACCGCATACAGTAAGGGGTGGTAGGGGCCCGCCGAATTTCAGGGATAGACTCTGGAGGTTGCACTGGAAGTCCAGGCCGAGTAGCAAGGCAGCACAGAGGCTGGGGAGGATGTAGAGTCGGAAGCCGCTGAACTCTACTCCCTGGATGGTGAGGGTGGGGGTGCAATACCCCCGGATCGCCACGGAGTGGGATCCGGAGGCCAGGGAGATTCTTTGGTTAATGGGGTGTACCGCAAGGGAGCAGGGCCTTACCGTATTAGGGTGGATGAAGCTCTCAGTGCTCCCGGAGCCCAGCAGGCAGGATATCTCATGCCCGTCGACCTTCACCTTTGTCGACGTGGTCGCGAGGTTGTGTGGTTGGGACTGGTCGATCGTCACAGAGGTGAGACGCGGCTGGTCGTTAGTGGTTGCAGGCGATGAGCGGCCTGATGAGGTGCCCGACGGGCAGGGGTCCTGAGGCGGGGAAGATGGCGCCGCCCACGGTCTGCACGTGTCTTGAGGCAGGCAAGATGGCGGCACCCTCGGGCCGGATGTGTCCTGGGGCAGGCAAGATGGCTCCGCCCATTGGTTGTGAGGCAAGCAAGATGGTGGCGCCAAGGGCCGCATGTGTTGTGAGGGGAGCAAGATGGCGGCGCCCACAGGCCGCACGCGCTCTGAGGCGAGGAAGATGGCGGCGCCCACAGGCCGCACGCGCTCTGAGGCGAGGAAGATGGTGGCGCTCACTGGCCACACGCGGTGGATGCAGGGACAATAGCCGCGATTGAGCGGGCCTGGCACACTGCAGCAAAATGTCCTTTCTTGCCGCAGGCCTTGCAGAGCGCGCTCAGCGCTGCTGGGGGTATTTTGTCTGTCCGCAGAAATAACACTTGGGTCCCCCGGGGTTGGTTGGCTGCCGCGCGGTGCAGGCGTGCGGTTGGCTGGGGGCGGTCGCTGATGGGGTCCACGATGGGGTGGCCGCTGGCGGGGTCCACGATGCCCAGGAGTGGTGGGCCGTGCGGTCGAGGGCATACGCCTGTACGTTGCGTGAGGCGACCGTGAGCGAGAGCGCTAGTTTCTTGGTCGCCGCAAGGTCAAGCATAGCCCCTTCTAAGAGGCGCTGGCGGATGTAGGCCGACCCTATGCCCGTAATGAACGCGTCTCTCATTAGCAGCTTAGAATGTTCAGCGGCTGAAACGGCCTGGCAATCACAGTCTCTCACCAGGGCGAGCAGGGCACGGCAGAAATCTTCCACAGACTCACCGGGAAGTTGGTGCCGCGTGGACAGGAGGTGCCTGGCGTAGATCTTGTTGGTCTGCTGAGCATAGTTCTACTTCAGTAGCGCCATGGCCTCTGCGTAGGTAGGCGCGTCCTGGATGAGGGGAAAGACATCGGAGCTCAGCCGCGTGTACAGAATCTGGAGCTTCTGGGATTCTGTCGCAGTTCCGATGTATACTTGCTAGCCAATGTGCAAAGTCCTTTTTGGCATTGTCTGCTTGAAGATGCAGCTTCAGGCGATTCGGCTTGATGCGGAGATCCATCTTTGTAAAATCTCTGTGTGATAAATTGATGCACTATCAATTACGACGAGACGAGAGTAGAGAGTAATCGAGGCTTTATTACACAGAGATGTGTGACCTCCTACAGCTGCTGCCGAAATGGCTGCCGTTCGGAGAGCACACACATTGATACTCCGCCTACTGGGCGGAGCCAGCAGGCAGGGATTTACCCCCGTACCTGTAGTACAGGGGCCTTACCGTAATACCCTCGTATGCAGTGCAGTATATACAATATAATACAACAGTGGTGACTACCACAGGTTGCAAGGGGGAGACGGGAGCAAGGGGGGGGAGGGGTTTGCGGAGAGGGTGATCATGGGAGGGGATGGCTGGGGGCTGGATGTAGGGGTGGGGTGCACTATCCCCCTAGTCAGTGAACCTGGAGGCGATCAGAGCATCCCATGCATGTCAGCCCAAGCACACACTTTGCACGGCCTCCTGTGTCTGCCTGGGCCATATGCCTTGTCCATCCTTTTCCCTCCCCTGTATCCTCCTCGTCAGCCGGTTGGGAGGCCGGCTCTTCATCCTCACCAGCTGGCTCTTGCTTCACTGGGGCTGGTTTTGCTGCTGCAGCTTCCTCCTCCTCAAGCAGCTCCAGCTCTTGAGCCTCAGTGCATCCCCCAAGGCTACGGTGACTAGGAGGAAGGCCACCATTGCTGGTTGAATTCCAATATCCATTGTCTGCAGCAGGTGAAGTGCCGACATATCAGCATGGTGCGTAACCCCGTGCCTAATCAGGTCTAACAGGTTACATGGTGGCCCCAGTTGCCACCTGCCCCCGCATGTCCCCCTCCCACCCCCCTCCTCCCCAACTTTGCACCCCTGGCCACGTTAATGCCTGACACCACCGGGGCCCCTGACCCTGGCGCCCGTCCCTGCTGCCAGAGATACTGTCGGGTGGTGTTGCCCTTGCCAGCAGTACACTCCATGACCCCCGTCCGTTGCTCTCCTATAGGGGCTACTGTGGGCGTTGCCCTTGGGTGGGCCGCCTGATGTCCGCTCGCGTGTAGTATGTGAGGGGGGAGGTGGTATTGCTGAGGGTGGGGTGTGGAGGTGGTGGGGTGGAGGGTGAAGGATGGGGTGTGGGGGGTGGTGGGTTGGGGCCACCCATATGGCCGGTCTCAGTCTGCAGAACCATGGGCCAAGGTGGTCGGTCAGTGGGGTGTGCAGAAAGGTGGCTGCCTCGCTGGCCGCGGCAATGGCAATCTTCACCCCGGCCCCACGGCCTGAACCCTGGTCACCCCCTGTCAGCCCCCATCACCCCCCCCCCCTCCCCCCCACCCCCTCCGACCCTTACATGGCCCCCCTCAGCCAGCCGGATCAGTGTCAGGGCCGGCAATATTTTCGTATCCTAGCTCCTCTCTCTTCCTCATCAGCCATGGCACCTGCTGCCCGATTTTTGAAAGCACAAGTGAAGATCCCCTGCGGAGGTGGAGGATTGCGGAGGCCCCGGAGAATACCGGCTCAGGCCCGCCAATGATATTTAAACGGCGTTTACTGTGCGTGTGGAGCAGAACGCATGGACGCTGCTGCAGAGGAACCGGAGAATTGCGATTTGGCGTGATCATAGCGCGGGAGCCACGATTTCGGCATCAAGACTGATTCTCCGCCCAATCGCCTTTCCCGATTTCGGTGTCGGCCGATGGAGAATTCCACCCCCTATGTCTGCCTGCACTTTCAGTCAATGTTTTCCATTCCTGTGCTACATTTCTAATGGCAATTGGTCACATAAGCTTCTTACATAGGAATTACACCAGGCTGCTGGTGGCGGTCTAGTATAAACTAGTGTGATTTTGTGACTCCAAACTCCTCAGGTTATACTGCAAACAAGTGCCATGCCCCAAATCAACTCTATCCCTTGGCTTCCTAAATTTCTGAAAGTTTTGTCAAAATTTTAGACAAAACTAAAGACGCTGGGCTGGATTCTCCCACCCCCAGCCGTGTGACTCGGCAATGGTGGCAGGATTCCATCTCCCCGCCATTTGTCAATGGAATTTCCCATTGAAGCCACCCCATGCCCCTGGGAAACCCAGACACTGGGGTGTGGTGCCAGCGGGTAAAGAGAATACCAACGGTCAGAGAATTCTGGCCCAAAGGTGAGACAGAGACTGAGTGACCCGCAAATTAGGTACACAAGAGAATTCCGTGCAGGGGGAAAAAGGTGTGGTACAAACAGGAATTATTGTAAGTCAGGAACAGGAGCAGCTGAGCAGAAACGGACCTGGATGCAAACCACACCTTTGGAGCTGAGTTTTTAAAAAACCGACGAGTGACATCACAGGAAAACTTCAAGTTCATTGGTTGGTAAGAAACAGTATGATTAAGGGGAAACCAAGGCCAGTAAGTAAAGTAATAGAAGTAAACCAAAGTAAGATAAAGTTATTGTAAGGGAAGTAAAGTTAAGACAGGGTAAGGCAACTCGGTCACATGTAATGCATGTCCTGTAATATGTGGGATGTTGTGCGTAGCACTGGTGACCTGGATGACCACTTGTGTAGGAACTGCTGCCAGCTGCAGAAACTTGAGTTCTGGGTTTTGGAGATCGAGTGGTAGCTCCAGTCACTGATGCACATCTGTGAGGCAGAGGGATATATGATAGCATGTTCAGAGAGGTGGTTAGGAGCACCACAGGTTAGGAGCATGGAGGCAGAAGAGGAATGGGTGAAGCAGTCCAAAACAACCAGGCATGGAGTGTAAGAATTTCCTGAGGTCACGCTCACTAATCAGTTTTCCGTTTTGTATACTGGTGAAGGTGTTGGTTCCTCAGAGGAGTGCAGTCAGTGCTATGTTTGTGATCCACAAGTGGCTCGGCTGCACAGGAGGAGGGGAAGAAGAAATGAAGAGCAATAGTGATAGGGAGCTCATTAGCGAGGCGAACAGGCAGGTGTTTTTGTGGCCATAGACGGGACTCTCGGATGATATGTTGTCTGCCTGGTTCCAGGGCCAACAATGTCAAAGAATGGCTGCAAGACATTCTTCTGGGGGAGGGTGATGAGCCAGAGGCTATGGTCCCCATTAGTACCAATGACTTCATTAGGAAGGGGCATCTGGTCCTGCAATTAGGATTTAGGGAGCTTGGCAGGAAGTCAGCAAGCAGGGCCTCAAATGCAGTAATTTTTGTATTACTCCCAGAGCAATTTAATACAAAATAGGAAGATAAGGCAGATGAATGCATGGCTGGAAAGGTGATGTAGGAGGGAGGGCTTTAGATTCTTGGGGCACTGGGAAGATGGCACCTGTACAAGCTAGACGGCTTGAACAGATCCAGGACTTGAGCTCCTTGCTAGCATTTATTTTGCCAGTGCTATTGGGTGGGATTTAAATTCAGGAGGGAATATTAGAGGATAATACCAAGGTGCACAAAATACAAGGAGAGGCAGATAGCACTAGAATAGAAATTAGTGAGTTAACAGGCGAAATCGGAATAAAGAACAAAGAAGAACAAAGAACAACACAGCACAGGAACAGGCCCTTTAGTTCTCCAAGCCTGTACCTGTCATGATACCATCCTTGGCCAAAACCCTCAGTACTTCCTAGTGCCGTATCCCTCTATACCCATCCTATCCATGTATTTGTCGAGATGCCTTTTGAACGCTTTAATGTATCTGCTTCCACAACCTCCCCTGGCAACGCGTTCCAGGCACTCACCACCCTCTGTGTAAAAAACTTGCCTCGCCTTTCAAACATGGAGTTTGAAAGGATCAAACAGAGTAACCTTGCCCCATGGACCTGAAACCTATGCCCCCTGTTGACTGACTTCTCCACGACCGGAATTGTGCAAAATATTCCAAGTGCAGTCTTACCAAGGATATATACAACTTTAGAATGACTTGTCAGTTTTTATACTCGATGCCCCGTCCATTGAAGGCAAGCATCCCGTATGCTTTCTTGACTTGTCCACTTGTGTTGCCACTTTTAAAGATCTGCAGACCTGTACACCCAAATCTCTCTGACTTTATATATTCCTAAGAGTTTTGCTATTTACTATATATTTATATATCAATATATTGATATTTATACTAATATCGGGCAGCGCGGTAGCACAAGTGGATAGTGTCATGTGAGAGTACCTTTAAGAAATCATTGGAAATGGCAAAAATTCAGTTACAAATTAAACAAATGGAACATGAGAAAGAATTAAAGCAGCTTGAATATGAAAGAGAGAGAGAGGAAAAAGAAAGAGAAAGGGAGATACAGATCAGGGAAAAAGATAAAGAGAGAGATTTTGAACTTCAGAAAATGGTCATGAAACATGACAGTCAGTTAAAATTGGCAGGCGTAAAGGGAAACGTACAGTTAGATGATAGTGATGAGGATAGTGAGAAAGAGCGTCATAGTCGAAGGCTTGGTGGAAATCTATTTAAATATGTCCAAGCAATGCCAATGTTTGATGAGAAGGAGGTAGAAGCCTTTCTCATTTCATTTGAGAAGGTAGCTAAACAAATGAAATGGCCACAGGACATGTGGGTATTACTGATTCAAACAAAGCTGTTGGGTAGTGCTAGTGAAGTATTTGCATCACTATCAAAGGAGGTATCTGAGTCGTATGAGGAGGTGAAAAAATCCATCTTAGGTGCATATGAACTAGTGCCTGAAGCCTACAGACAAAGGTTTAGAAATTTAAGGAAGGAACCTGGTCAAACATACATGGATTTTGAAAGGATCAAACAGAGTAATTTTGATAGGTGGATAAGGGCTTTGAAAATAGACCAAACGTATGGAGCTCTCAGAGAAATTATACTTTTGGAGGAGATTAAAAATTCAGTTCCTGATGAAGTGAGAACTCATGTGGAAGAGCAGAGAGATTAGCAGCAGAAATGGCAGATAATTATGAATTAGTTCATAAATCAAAGCTTGATTTCTGACATCAGTTTCAGCCTGTGAGGGATAGAAACTGGGGACATGAGAAATACTCAAGTGGTAAAGGTAAAGGTGATCTGATGGGAGATAATAAGGAGAGTGTACCTCAGATTTAAAAATAAATTCAGGAGGGTGGAAAAGAAATGAAAAGTTTCAAATGTTTTCACTGTTATAAATTAGGCCATGTAAAGTCAGTGTTGGTGGTTGAAGAAAAGCACTGGGAAGGCTGGTGTGGTAAAACAGGATAAGACAGTGGGGTTTGTTAAAGTGGTAAAGGAAAGCTCAAGTGAAGCGAAGGAGGTGCAAAAGATTGTACAGCCTGATCAACAGTTGATTGAAAAGAAGGTGCCAGATCTCTTTAAAGAATTTACTTGTGTGGGTAAAGTTTACTCATGTATATCAGGAGAAGTAGGTAAAGAAGTCACAATTTTAAGAGATACGCGAGCTAGTCAATCTTTAATGGTAAGAGATGAGCTATGTAGTTTGGGAAGAATGTTGCCAGAAAAGGCGGTAATATGTGGAATTCAGAGTGAGAGGAGTAGTGTTCCATTATATAAGGTAAGGTTGGAAAGTCCAGTGAAGAGTGGTGAAGTGGTAGTAGGTGTAATAGAGAAACTATCTTGACCAGGAACACAGTTTATCTTGGGTAATGATATAGCTGGATCGCAGGTGGGAGTGATGCCTACTGTGGTTGATAAGCCAATGGAAAATCAGACAACTGAAATGTTGAAGGACGAATATCCTGGGATTTTTCCGGATTGTGCAGTAACAAGGTTGCAAAGTCACAGGTTAAGACAAGAGGAGAAATCAAAGAGTGAAGGTCAAGTTGAAGTGCAATTATCAGAAACGATTTTTGATCAGATGGTTGAAGAAGAACAGGAACAGGTGGAGGATGAGGCGGATGTTTTTAGTTCAGGAAAATTGGTGGAGTTACAACAGAAAGATGTAGAAATAAAACGGATGTATCAGAAAGCATACACGGAAGAGGAATCTGCGTGTATACCAGAGTGTTATTACCGTAAATGTGATGTCTTGATGAGAAAATGGAGACCTTTACATATGCAGGCGGATGAAAAGGGAGCAGAAGTTCATCAAGTAGTAGGGTATAGAAAGGAGTGTTGCGAGTTACACATGAGGTACCAGTGGGAAGTCATTTGGGATGAGAAAAACTCAAACTAAAATCCAGAAACATTTTTATTGGCCTGGTCTACATAAAGATGTAGTTAAATCTTGTCAATCATGTCACACATGTCAAGTGATTGGGAAACCTCAAGCAGTGATAAAACCAGTACCCATAATACCCATTCCAGCATTAAAGAACCTTTTACAAGGGTCCTAATTGATTCCGTAGGACCGCTTCCTAAAATGAAAAGTGGGAATCAATACCTTTTGACTCTAATGGATGTGTCTACTAGGTTTCCAGAGGCCACTCCAGTATGTAATATTACAGCTAAAAAGATTGTGGAGGAGTTACTTCAACTCTTTACCAGATATGGACTACCCACAGAAATACAATCGGATCAAGGATCAAATTTTACCTCCCGGTTGTTCAAAGAAGTTATGGATAGCTTAGGAATAAAACAATTTAAATCAATTGCATACCATTCAGAATCGCAGGGAGCGTTAGAAAGGTGGCATCAGACATTAATGACAATGTTGAGGGCTTATTGTCAAGATTATCCAGAGGATTGGGATAAAGGAATTCCATTCATACTGTTTGCAATTAGGGATGCACCTAATGAGTCAACTAAATTCAGTCCTTTTGAACTAAATTTTGGTCATGAAGTAAGAGGACCATTTAAATTGATTAAGGAAAAATTGGTGAGTGAGAAATCGGAAATTACATTATTGGATTACATGTCAAATTTTAGGGAATGATTAAATAGAGCAGGTGAATTGGCTAGACAACATTTAAAAGTTGCACAAAATGTGATGAAACGGGTAGCGGCCGAGAAATCCAAAGGTCGTAGTTTTGTCATTGGAGATACAGTTTTAGTGTTGTTACCAGTGGTAGGTGAACTTTTAAAAGCAAGGTTTTGTGGACCGTATCAGATTGAAAGGAAATTAAGTGAGGTGAATTATGTGGTAAAACCAGATAGAAGGAAGACTCACCGAGTGTGTCATATGAATATGCTTAAAAGGTACTTTGAAAGGGAAGGAGAGAAAAAGGGGAGGTTTTAATGATTCTAACTCAAAGTGATGAACCAAATCCAGATGACTGTGAATTTGACATACCTCAAATTAAATTGGAAAATGAGGATGTTCTTAAAAATTGGAATAAATTGTTGAGTTACCTTCCAGAGGAAAAACAAACTGACCTGAAAGAGTTATTGATATCACGTGGGCAAGTTTGTAGAGCTAAATTGGGAAGTACTAAAATGGCTATACATGATGTAGATGTGGGAAATTTTGTTCCAATCAAACAACAACCATATAGACTTAACCCTTTAAAATTGGCACAGGTTAACAAATAGATTGAGAGTATGTTTAAAAATGGCATAATTGAAGTGGGTTGCAGCCAATGGAGCTCACCCATAGTGATGGTACCTAAACCAGATGGTACCCAACGGTTGTGTGTGGACTATAGAAAGGTTAATGCAGTTACAAGAACGGACTCTTATCCTATCCCATGTTTGGAGGATTGCATTGAGAAAGTGGGGCAATCAGCTTTTATTTCCAAATTGGATTTACTTAAAGGTTACTGGCAGGTACCTTTATCCGAGAGGGCAAAGGAGATTTCAGCTTTTGTGACTCCAGATGGTATGTACCAATTCAAAGTTATGCCATTTGACATGAAAAACGCCCCAGCCACATTTCAACGGTTAACTAACAAAGTCATTTCAGGATTACCCGATAATGCGGTATACATCGATGATCTGGTAATTTTCAGCCAGACATGGAAAGAACATTTAAAATCTGATGGAGTTATTCGATCGACTTCAGGAGGCGGGTTTGGTGATAAACCTAGCTAAAAGTGAATTTGGAAAAGCCAAGTCACTTTCCTTGGCCATACAATTGGACAGGGTCGAATGGTCACACGGGATGTGAAACCAACAGGTACAGAGGAGTTTCCGATAGCCTCAAGACGAAGGGTAATAATGCGATTTTGTGGCATGAGTGGATTTGATTGAACATGTGTGCAAAGGTTTTGTAGAGTCATTGCTCCACTGATGGACTTGTTGAAGAAATGTTGAAAATTTCAATGGACAGCGGCGTTTCAACACCCATTTGAATGCCTGAAAGCTGTGATAACCAATGCTCCTGTGTTGGAGAATTGCAAGGGACTCTGTGGTCAGATTGAACTAAAGCATCTGACTTTAAAGAGACATGCCGAGGTGTAGAGAAATGGATGGATCGTGCAGAGACCTTCTTGTCCAAATAGACTGTCAATCAAGAAGAATTTCAGTTGGCAGCATGGTGGCGCAGTGGGTTAGCCCTACAGCATCACGGCGCTGAGGTCCCAGGTTCGATCCCAGCTCTGGGTCACTGCCTGTGTGGAGTTTGCACATTCTTCCCGTGTTTGCGTGGGTTTCGCCTCCACAACCCAAAGATGTGCAGGCTAGGTGGATTGGCCACGCTAAATTGCCCCTTAATTGGAAAAAATGAATTGGGTTCTCTAAATTTATTTTTTAAAAAAGAAGAATTTCAGTTCGAGGAAGAAGAACGAAAAAAAATGGACTAGATTATTATACCTGTTTGCATGTGTTGTTTTATTTAAACGAAAAAGTATAGTTACTGTGTGCACTTCTTAAAGGTTCGTGAAAAAGTGAAAAATGAAACCATCTTGAAGTTGATGGGTTTTTTTTGGGGGGGGAGGTGTCATGTGAGAGTACCTTTAATAAATGGGTGTTTCAGAAATGTACCTTTAAGAAATGGGTGTTTATCAGTGATGTCAGAGTGTGGGTGGAGCTGGGCTGTCTGTCAGCCTTTTACTTTCGTTTTAGTCTGTTTGCTGCAGGGTATGTTTTAATTTCATTTTCAGAGCTGGATAGCTGCAGTCACAGCCAGAAGGGGTATTAGTCTTTCTCTCTGTAATCTAAAAACTGTAAATCTATCCTTTGGTGTTTTAAAACTAATAACTGCTCGCAGTAGTGACTTTAACCTGATGTGCTTCTGTTAAAGGTTTTGTTTTTAAGTCTTATGGATGTTAAAAGGAAAGCTGAAAGGATTACTTAGTGTTGTAGTCCTTAGGGTTGTATTTGAATTAATGGTTGCTAAGATGTTCACTGTATGTTTTAAAAAGGTTAACTTGAGTTCATAGAATAAACATTGTTTTGCTTTAAATAATGCTTTTCCATTTCTGCTGTACCGCACCTGTGGAGTGGGCCGTGTGCTCCCCATACCACAATCTATTAAAAGCTTTAGGTCAGGTGAACTCCATGATACACTTTGGGGTTCTCTAAACCCTGGCCCATAACAATAGCACTGTGGCTTCACAGCACCAGGGTCCCAGGTTTGATTCCCTGCTGGGTCACTGTCTGTGTGGAGTCTGCATGTTCTCCCCGTGTCTGCGTGGGTTTCCTCCGGGTGCTCCGGTTTCCTCCCACAGTCCAAAGATGTGCAGGTTAGGTGGATAGGCCATGATAAATTGCCCTTAGTGACCAAAAAGGTTAGGAGGGGTTATTGGGTTGCGGGGATAGGATGGAAGTAAGGGCTTAAGTGGGTCGGTGCAGACATATTGGGCCGAATGGCCTCCTTCTGCACTGTATGCCACGCCACCAACCTTGGTGTCATTCGCGAACTTACTAATCAGACTGGCTACATTTTCCTCCAAATCGTTTACGTCCACTACAAACAACAGACTCCCCAGCACCTGTGGAAAACCACTAGTCACAACCTTCCACTCAAAAAAACACCCTTCTACTGCTAACCTCTGCCTTCTGTGACCAAGCCAGTTCTATATTCACCTTACCATCTCACCTCTGATTCCAGGTGACTTCACCATTTGTACTAGTCTGTCTTGAGGCACCTTGGCAAAGGCTTTGCTGTAGTCCATGTAAACAACATACACCGCCCTCCCCTCATCAATCATCTTTGTCACCTCCTCAGAAAACCCGATCAAGTTAGCGAGGCACGACCTCCCCTTCACAAAACCAAGCTGTCTATCGCTAATGAGTCCATTTGTTTCCAAGTATAAATTCTGTCCCTGAGAATTTACCTACTACCGACATGTGGCTCACCGGCCTATAGTTTCCAGGATTATCCCTGCTACCTTTCTTAAACAGCAGTACCACATTAGCTATTCTCCAGTCCTCTGGGATCTCACCTGTAGCCAATGAGGATACAAAGATGTCAGTCAAGGCCCCAGCAATTTCCTCCCTTGCTTTAGTATTCTGGAGTAAATCCCTTCCAGCCCAGGAGACTTACCTACCTTAATGTATTTTAAAACACCCAATACCTCCTCCTTTTTGATGTCAACATGTCCCAGACTGTCCACACACCTTACCTGAGAATCATCTTCCACCAAGTCCTTTTCTTTGGGAACACTGATGCAAAGTATTCATTTAGTACCTCGCCCAGTTCCTTTGGCTCAATACACAGATTTCTCCACTGTCCTTAAGTGGTCCAATCCTTTCCCTGGCCCCCCTCTGGCTTTTTACATATGAATCAAAAGCTTTGGGATTCACATTAATCCTACTTGCCAAGGACTTTTCATGACCCCTCCTAGCCCTCCTAATTTCCCACTTAAGTACCTTCCTTCTTTCTTTATACTCCTCAAGGGTTTCGACTGTCCCCATCCTTCTGGACCATACAAAAGCCTCCTTTTTCTTTTTGATGAGGTTCACAATATCCCTCGTTATCCAAGGCTCCCTAAACTTCCCATTCTTATCCTTTGTTCTCTCAGGAACGTGGCTTTCCTGAATCCTAATCAACTGTCGCTTGAAAGACTCCTACATGTCCGATGTTGATTTACCCTCCAACAGCCGCACCTAATCCAAATTCTTCCATTCCTGTCTAATGTTATCATAATTTGCCTATCCCCTGTTTAGCACCGTAACGCGAGGATTACCCTCATCCCTATCCAAAAGTACCAAAAGTAGGGGCTTTTCACAGTAACTTCATTTGAAGCCTACTTGTGACAATAAGCGATTTTCATTTTCATTTTCATTTCAAGTACCCTAAAACTTACAGAATTGTGGTCACTACTCCCAAAATGTTCCCCGACTGAAATCTCAACCACCTGTTCAGGCTCATTCCCAGATACCAGATCCAGTACTGCCCCTTCTCTAGTTGGACTATCGCCATATTGCATCAAGAAGCATTCCTGGGTACACCTTACAAACTCTGCCCCATCCAAGCCCCTATCACTAAGTGAGTCCCAGTCAACATAGGGGAAGTCAAAATCCTCTACCACAACAACCCTGTTACTTTTGCACCTATCCAAAATCTCTCTACCTATCTGCTCCTCTATCTCTTACTGGCAGTTGGGGGGCCTGTAATAAACTCTAACATGGTGATTGCCCCCTTCCTGTTCCTGAGCTCTACCCAGATTGCCTCATTGTATGATTCCTCCGAGGTGTCCTCCTGCAGTACGGCTATAATATTTTCCTTAACCAGTATTGCTATTCCCCCACCCCTTTTACATCCCCCTTTATCTCTCCTCAAGCATCTATATGATATATATATGGCACCTATATCATCTATCTGATGATACCAAGTTAGGTGGGAGGGTGAATTGTGACGAGGATGCAAGGATCCTGCAGCATGATCTGGACAGGTTGGGCAAGCGGGCAAATCAATGGCAGTTGCAGTATAATTTGGATAAGTATGAGGCTATTCACCTTGGAAGCAAAAACAGGAAGGCAGATTACTACCTGAATGGTTGTAAATTGGGAAGAGGAGAGTGTGGAGCGGGACCTGGGTGTCTGTGTGCACCATTTGCTGAAGGTAAGCATGCAGATGCAGCAGGCGGTAAAGAAGGCTAATGGTATATTGGCCTTCATTGCGAGAGATTTTGAGTACAGAAGCCGGGATGTGTTGCTGCAATTATACAGTGCCTTGGTGAGGCCACCCTTGGAGTATTGTGTGCAGTTTGGGTCTCCTTCTCTGAGGAAGGATGTTTTTGCTCTCGAGGGAGTGCAGCGAAGGTTTATCAGACTGATCCCAGGGATGGCGGGACTGTCATATGAGGAGAGATTGACTAGGTTGGGATTGTTCTCGCTGGAGTTCAGAAGAATGAGGGGGGCTCTCATAGAGACTTATCAAATTTAAACGGGACTAGACAGGGTAGATGCAGGGAAGATGTTACCAATGATGGATGTGTCCAAAACCAGGGGTCACAGTCTGAGGATTCAGGGTAAACCATTTCGGACAGATATAAGGAGACATTTCTTCACACAAAGAGTGGTGAGCCTGTGGAATTCATTACCACAGGAAGTAGTTGATGCTAAAACTTTGAATATATTCAAGAGGCGGCTGGATATCGCACTTGGTGAGAATGGGATCAAAGACTACGGGGAGAAAGCAGGATTAGGCTATTGAGTTGGATGATCAGCCATGTTCGTGATAAATGGCGGAGCAGGCTCGAAGGGCCAAAAGGCCTCCTCTTACTCCTATCTTCTATGTATCTCTGTATCTATATCCTCCAATGTTCTGATGCCAATCCTACCCTTCTTTTAACCACGGTTCGGCACAACATCGTGGGCCGAAGGGCCTATACTGTGCTGTACAGTTCTATGTTCTATGTTTCTGTGATAGCCGCAACATCATAATTCCAAGTGCTCTAAGTTCATCTGCCTTACCTGCTATATTTCTATGTGAGAAAGTAATGGGGCTGAATTCTCCGCCGTCGGGATTTTACGTTTTGCCGGCAGCCTGTGGGTTTCCCAAGGGCGTGGGACTGCCCCACAATGAGGAACCCCACTGACCAGCCGGCGAAACGGTGAATCCCGACGGCGTGTCGCACCAGAAATCTGGCGCGATGGGACAGAGAAACCCGCCCATGATGTCTGAATCAGGTGCATCGATTTGAATGCAAGGAATATAGTAAGACTGGGAGTCACAGGCACAGATTGCCATGCAGAATTGTAATGCTGCGGCGATAACAGAGACCTGGCTCAAGGAAGAGCAGGACTGGGTGTTAAATGTTCGCTGGTACAAGGCGTTCAGTAAAGATATGCCGTTTGATGGGGTGGTTCAAGGCCACGGTCTCAGTGTTCAAAATGTCTCACTCTGGACTGCAAGGATCGGTGTCATCTTGTAACTGGCCAGCTCAATCAGTTCCAACGTGTGGATAATTATATCTGGATGCTCACCCAACAGAGAAACCTGAGCGAGCACGACAATAGACTTGATTGTCTGTGCTCCTTTGTACAACTGCGTAGAGACCGTGCATCAGCACAAAATAATTCCGTCTCTTAATATGCTCAGTGACTCACAATATAATTGTTTCCATCTTACTTTATATGTAATCTAATTTTCTAATCAAAAATCAAATGAGTGGAAGCAAATAACTTGAATTGCAAATGGAAACTGTAGGAGGAAACAGCACTGGCAGTGGATTTCTGAGGTGACTGTTTATTTGATATAAAAGTATCTCCAAGGAGTATAGTTGTATGCTGAAAGATGAATGGCACAACTTTCTTCTCGCCAAATGAAACAGCTCTGATTAAAGTCACAAATTGCATATGTGACTGTGACAAAGGTCACTATCTCTCCTCATTATTCACAACCTGTCTGCAGTCTTTGACACTATCATCGTTGCTCAGCTGGGTGCGACCGTTTCTACCTGGCCCCACTCTTATCTACCTCACCACACCTCTCCATACCTTCACTGTTGCTGAATGGTCAGGCTGCTTATTCAATATCCAGTTCTGGATGAGCAGGAATTTCCTCCAACTAAATATTGGGAAGGCTGAAGCCATTCTTTGTTGTCCCTTTCCAAATTCTCTTCCCTTGCTACCGAATCCATCCCTCACCTTTGCAAAGGTTTGAGGTTACGCCAGGATGTTCGCAGCATCTGGCATCACATTTGATTCCAAGATGATCTTCCAACCTCATATTTGTGCCAAGGTGAACTATTTCACCTCCGTAACATCATTCAACACTGTCTCAGCTCTACTGCTTCTGAAACCCTCACTCATATCTCTCGGCTCAACTATTCCAACGATCATCATCCAGCAGAGGTGGCAGAAGATGCAGAAGAGGATTCTGGAGGAAGTCAACTCAGTCACTCGAATGTACTGTGGGAGCTGAAGAACTGGTGTCAAGGACCTATACAACAAGGATGAACTGGCGGGGCACCAATATCCTCGGCGGGAGGTTTGCTAGTACTGTTTGGGAGGGTTTAAACTAGTGTGGCAGGGGGGTGGGAACTGGAACAGCAGGCCAGTAAGTGTAGAGACTGGGGAAAAAAGTGAGACTGAGATAAGCATAGCACAGAGTAAGAGCAGGCAGAGGGAAGTCGCAGGGCACAGCTGGTAGATCTGTCGGGCGTTTGCTTCATGCAAGAAATATAACAGGTAAAACAGATGAATTGAGAGCCTGGATTACTGCATGGAATTATGATGTAATTGCAATTATGGATGTCATGGTATTCAGGTAAACATCATGGTGCAAACATACATACATACTGATGGACAGATCAACGGACCAATCAATACACACACCAATTACAGCCAATCACAGGCAAGAGCATACACACTATAAAACGGGGAACACGACACTTCCCGGGCATTCCAGCAGGAGACAGCTAAGGGCACAGAGCTCACAGCAAGCGACTCAGACATTCACTATGTGCTGAGTGGTTCTCCAAGATAGTGTTAGGCATAGGCCCACAGATTCAAGGGTAATAAACGAACCACAGTAACCAGTTTATCATTGTAAATATTGTTAGTAATAAAACTGAGTTGTACCAACCGCAACCGTGTTGGTTCGTCTATGGAGCAGAGAACACAAGACGACATAGTACCACGAGTGGAACCCAGTATCTGTGAGACCGACCTACGCGTCCTCGGGAATCCATGCTGCGCCATGGACACCGTCAGCATGCCGCAGCCGCTGCAGATCGCTGAAAACCTCGGCGTCCACTGGAAGCTGTTTCAACGCCTGCAGGGTAGGGTTGAGCCTTTTCGGTCTTTCCTTGCACACCTCCGTGTCCTCGCGCAGTCTTGCGGTTGCGACGCCACCTCCGATTCAATGATTCAGGATCAGATTGTTTTTGGGGTCGCCTCGAACACCCTACGCCACCAGCTCCTCAAAATGAAAGGCCTCACCCTAACCTCCGCAGTCGAAGCATGTGTCCTTCATGAAAACGCGACCAGCCGCTACTCCCAATTTCAATCGGCTGAATCGGCACAGCAGGGGTCCTACGCGGCCGGATCGACAGGGCAGGCGTCCTGCGAGGTCGAACGGGTCCAGGCGATTGAGTTCCTCCAGGCCTGCGGCCCGGATGAGGGCGGCCATTTCGCACGCTTTCCGAGGCCTCCCGCGTTTGTGCGCGCCAAAAAAGACGTTGACGCAGAGGGACGTGATGCGCAGGCGCGCACAACGCAAGACCGAACTGCGCATGCGCGGTGGCGCAACGAACACCATGACGTCACGACGTGCGGCAACTGCGGAGCCGCACATTTAAAGCGGCAATGTCTGGCAAAAAACGGACAATGTCTCCGCTGTGGCAAGATGGGCCACTACGCTGCCTGCTGTCGAGCAGCTCAACCTGCCATTGCTCCCCAATTCTGACAACCTCGCAGGGACGTGCGGACCATTCAGCCTCCATACTATGAGTCGTGCCCAGGCGATATCCAGAACCGGATGTCTCCAGGCAGGACCCACCAGCCGTTGCAAGTGAACAGTATCAATCCGGGTGATGAATGGTGTGCCACTCTAACGGTCAACCGATCACCGATAACATTCCGTCTGGACACTGGCGCTTCCGCCAACCACATAGCATGGTCAGCCTTCTATGCCATGAAGGTCAGACCACCAATTCGGCCATCCCGTTGCAAGATGGTGGACTACAATGGAAACGTTATCCCGGCCATGGGATCCTGCCAGCTCCAGGTGACACACAACACATACATGGCCACACTGTCATTCAAAATAGTCGGCTCATCAAAGGACTCCCTGCTAGGCGCACAGGCATGCAAGGTTCTCCACCTCCTGCAGCGGGTCCACGCTCTGTCTCCAGAAGGCACATCAGACTTTCCGAATGCAGAATTTAGGGCACAGCTTCAATTGCTCCTCGCCCACAACCAGGAGGCATTCAAGGGCATGGGCACACTGTCCTATACCTACAGAATACAACTCAAACCGGACGCCACCCCGGTCATTCACGCACCTCGCAGGGACCCAGCGCCACTCAAAGACTGCCTCAAGCAGCAGCTGCAGGGTCTCCAGGACCAAGGGGTGCTATCCCATGTCACGGAGTCCACGCCATGGGTCAGCTCCATGGTGTGTGTTAAGAAGCCCTCTGGCGAGCTCCGGATCTGCATTGATCCAAAAAACCTCAGCAACAACATAATGAGGGAACACTACCCCATACCCAAACGGGACGAGATCACGAGCTAAATGGCCCGGGCTAAAATCTTTACAAAACTGGATGCCTTGAAGGGTTTTTGGCAGATCCAACTGGACCAGTCCGGCAGGAAGCTGTGCACCTTCAACACTCCTTTCGGCAGGTTCTACTATAACAGAATGCCGTTTGGCATCATCTCGGCATCCGAGGTCTTTCACAGGATCATGGAACAGATGATGGAGGGCATCGAAGGGGTGTGTGTCTACGTTGATGACGTCATCATCTGGTCCACCACATCACAGGAGCACATCAATCGTCTCCAGCGCGTCTTTGCGCAGATATGGGAAAACGGTCTGCGCCTCAACCGAGCCAAGTGGTCTTTCGGCCAAACCGAGCTGAAGTTTCTGGGGGACCACATTTCCCGGTCAGGGTTACGTCCGGATGCAGACAAGGTGAGCGCCATTACAGCCATGCCGCAGCCGGCAGACAAGAAAGCAATGCTACGCTTCCTAGGCATGGTCAACTTCCTGGGGAAGTTCATTCCCAACCTTGCCTCCCACACGACGGCTCTTCGCCACCTAGTCAAGAAGTCCACGGAGTTCCAGTGGCTGCCTGGACACTACAAGGAGTGGAAGGAGCTCAAAATCAAGCTCACCACAGCCCCGGTATTGGCGTTTTTCGACACATCTTGTGACACTAAAATTTCGACTGATGCCAGCCAGTCCGGCATTGGGGCGGTACTCCTACAGCGGGATAACACTGCGACATGGGCCCTGGTCGCCTATGCCTCGAGCGCCATGACCCCCACAGAACAGCGCTACGCACAGATCGAAAAGTCGAAAAGTAGTGCCGGGGTTTGCTAACCGGAATAGACAAGTTCCATGACTACGTGTATGGTCTCCCCCAGTTTACCGTTGAGACTGACCATCGCCCCCTGGTCAGCATCATACTTAAGGACCTGAACGAAATGATCCCTCGCCTCCAGCGCATTCTACTCAAACTCAGGAGGTACGACTTCCAACTGGTCTACACCCCGGGAAAGGACCTTATCATTGCGGATGCCCTATCTAGAGCAGTGAGCACACCGCCCGACTCGGAGGGGTTCGTCTGTCAGGTCAAAGCGCAGGTGGCCTTGACATCGGCAAATCTGCCAGCCGACGACTCCAGTCTGGCCCGTATTCGCCGGGAGACTGCGGCTGACCCCCTTCTACAACGTGTGATGCGCCACATGACGGGAGGGTGGCTCAAAGGACAGTGCCCACAATTCTACAATGTCCGGGACGGCTTGGCCGTCATTGATGGTGTCCTCCTAAAGCTGGACCGGATTGTGATTCCGCACAGCATGCACAAGCTGGTACTCGACCAACTACACGAAGGCCACCTGGGGGTCGAGAAGTGCAGACGGAGGGCCAGAGAAGCGGTATACTGGCCGGGCATCAGTGATGACATTGCCAATATGGTGCTCAACTGCCCCACCTGCCAAAGGTTTCAGCCGGCGCACCCTCCTGAGACGCTTCAGCCCCATGAGCTGGTGACGTCCCCCTGGGCGAAGGTGGGTGTGGACCTTTTTCACGCGCTCGGCAGGGATTATGTAATCATCATAGATTATTTTTCAAACTATCCAGAGGTCATACGCCTGCACGATTTGACATTGTCCGCTGTCACAAGGGCCTGCAAAGACACCTTCGCTCGCCACGGCATTCCGATTACTGTCATGTCGGACAATGGGCCCTGTTTTGCCAGCCAGGAATGGTCATCCTTTGCTGCTTCGTATGGCTTCA
This sequence comes from Scyliorhinus torazame, assembly GCF_047496885.1. Classification (NCBI taxonomy): domain Eukaryota; kingdom Metazoa; phylum Chordata; class Chondrichthyes; order Carcharhiniformes; family Scyliorhinidae; genus Scyliorhinus; species Scyliorhinus torazame. The sequence goes on from NC_092724.1 coordinate 89,712,301, forward strand.
CGCACGTGACGTCCAGCCCTCTGCATCCCCAGTCCAATGGAAAGGCGGAGAAGGGCGTTCACATTGTCAAGCGGCTCCTCTGCAAGGCTGCTGCTGCCGGATCGGATTTCTGCTTAGCCCTACTGGCCTATCGCTCGGCCCCACTGGCCACTGGCCTCTCACCAGCCCAGCTGTTGATGGGTCGCGCCCTCAGGACCACTGTGCCATCCATTCTGGTCCCCACAACCAACCATGCTCCAGTACTGCACAGGATGCGACAGCAGCGCGTTCGCCAGAAGGTGGCACATGACACACGGGCAACTGATCTTCCCGACCTGTTGCCTGGAGACGACATCTGCATCCACCTACCAGAAGGTTGCTGGTCAGCACCTGCCGAAGTTCTCCGACGCGTGGCTCCCTGCTCGTTCCTGGTTCGCATGCCTGATGGATCCATTCGCAGGCGCAATCGCCGGGCTCTTCGCCTGCTTCCACGCTCGCTACGGGAACTTACACCGGTACCACGCTCTCCTGTTGTTCCTGATGTCGATTTCGTGGAGCTTCCTGCCACCATGCCCATTCCGTCGTCGCCCGTGGCCAGGCCCATTCCTCAGCCGGTGGATCCTGACCCACCCTTGAGGCGGTCAACCCGAATTCATCGCCCGCCTACTAGACTGGACTTATGAGCCTGTCTGAACATTGAACTCACTGATGCATAATAACACTGTGTTAATATGTTTCTATTTTTCCTTGTCGTTACAGGAGTTCGTTTTGACGTTCAACATTTCCCTGTCTTTTGTTTATGGTAAACCTCGCACCTGACATCGTCCCATGTATATAGTTTCGCCTCATGTACATGCTGTAGATATTGCACACATACACATTCAGCTGCACTCAGTACACATCTCTATTTATAACCACATAGGCACATGTTCTTGTAAAAAAAGGGGGGGGATGTCATGATATTCAGGTAAACATCATGGTGTAAACATACATACATACTGATGGACAGATCAACGGACCAATCAATACACACACAACACCACAGCCAATCACAGGCAAGAGCATACACACGATAAAACGGGGAACACGACACTTCCCGGGCAATCTGGCAGGAGACAGCTCAGGGCACAGACCTCACAGCAAGCGACTCAGACATTCACTATGTGCTGAGTGCTTCTCCAAGATAGTGTTAGGGCTAGGTCCACAGATTCAAGGGTAATGAACGAACCACAGTCACCAGTTTATCATTGTAAATATTGTTAGTAATAAAATTGAGTTGTACCATCCGCAACCGTGTTGGTTCGTCTATGGAGCAGAGAACACAACACGACAATGGAGACATAGTTAAAGGAGGGATAGGACTGGTAGCTTAACAATTCCGGGATATCGTTGTTTTAAACGTGACAGAAGGAGAAAAAGAAGAGGTGGGAGAGTGGCATTGCTGATTAAGCTGCAGATCACAGCTGTGTTGAGGGAGGACACATTGGAGGGATCTTGTAGTGAGGCATTATGGGTGGAATTCAGGGATAAGAAGGGTGAAATCGCATTGTTGGAAGTGTACTATAGACCTCCCAACAGCCCGCAGGAGACAGAGGAGCAATTGTGTCATGATACTGAAAAGGTGTGTGAAAAAAGCAGGGTAGTTATGATGGGTGACTTAACTTCCCCAATATTGACTGGGAATCCCTTACAGCCAGGGGCTCGGATGGAGAGCAATTTGTCAGATGTGTCCAGTAAGGGGCAGCACGGTGGCGCAGTGGGTTAGCCCTGCTGTCTCACGGCGCCGAGGTCCCAGGTTCGATCCCGGCTCTGGGTCACTGACCGTGTGGAATTTGCACATTCTCCCCGTGTTTGCGTGAGTTTCGCCCTCACAACCCAAAGATGTGCAGGATAGGTGGATTGAACACGCTAAATTGCCCCTTAATTGGAAATAATGAATAGGGTACGCAAAATTTAAAAAAAAAAGAAAAGATGTGTCCAGGAAGGCTTTTTGATACATTATGTTGACAATCCAACCAGGGAAGGCCCTACTAGACTTAGTATTGAGGAATGAGCCAGGCCAGGTGATTGATGTTTCAGTGGAGGCATTTTGGGTTTAGCGACCATAATTCCATAAGACTTTGAATAGTCATGGATAAGGACAGAAGTGGCCTGTGAGTGAGGGTGTTAATTGGGCGAGGGCCAATTACATCCAAATTAGACAGGAACTGTGAAATGTGGATTGTGAGCGGCTATTTGAAGGCAAATCCATGTCTGACACGTGGGAAGCTTTTAAAGGCCAGTTGATTGAAGTGCAGGACAGGCTTGTCCCCGCAAAAATGAAGGATAGAAATGGCAGGATTTGGGAACCATGGATGACAAGGGAAATTGGAAGCTTAGTCAAAAGGAAAAAGCTGCATAAGATAGGATTAGGCATCTAAAAGCTGAAGCAGCCCTTGAGGAGTATAGTCAAAGTAGGAAGGAACGTCAACAGGGAATTAGAGGGCTAAAAGGGGCCATGAAAGGAGGGCTAAAAGGGGCCACAGCAAACATGGTCAAGGAGAATCCCAAGGCTTTTTCTGCATATCTTAGGAGCAAGAGGGTAGCAAGAGAAAGAGTAGGCCCACTCAAGGACAATGGAGGGACATTATGCGTGGAACCACAAGAAGTGGGTGAAATCCTTATTGGTATTCACCAGGGAGAAGGACATGACGGATGTTGAAGTCAGGGATATGTGTGTGAATGCTCTTGAGAACATCAATATATCAAAGGAAGAAGTGTTGAGTATCCTAAATTGCTTTCAGGTAGATAAGTCCCCGGGGCCGGATGGGATCTATCCCAGGATACTGTGCGATGCAAGGGGAGAAATAGCTGGGGCCTTAACAGATATCTTCACATTCTCTTTGACCACAAATGAGGCTCCAGAGGACTGGAGAATAGCCAATGTTATTCCCTTGTTTAAGAAAGGAAGCAGGGACAATCCAGCAAATTATAGGCTGGTGAGCCTGACATCAGTGGTGGGAAGCTTTAGAACATAAGAACATAAGAACAAGGAGCAGGAGTAGGCCATCTGGCCCCTCGAGCCTGCTCCACCATTCATTGAGATCATGGCTGATCTTTTGTGGACTCAGCTCCACTTTCCGGCCCGAACACCATAACCCTTAATCCCTTTATTCTTCAAAAAACTATCTATCTTTATCTTAAAAACATTTAATGAAGGAGCCTCTACTGCTTCACTGGGCAAGGAATTCCATAGATTCACAACCCTTTGGGTGAAGAAGTTCCTCCTAAACTCCTAAACTCAGTCCTAAATCTACTTCCCCTTATTTTGAGGCTATGCCCCTTTAGGAAAAGATGCTGAGGGACAGGGGGCAGGATTCTCTCAAACCGCGCCGGGTCAGAGAATCGGCGATCGTGCCGATTTTGTACGCAATGCTGGTCCAACACTGTTCCGCCATTCTCTCAACCGGCGTGACCGGCGTCATCGTGAACGGCGCCGTGCCGCCCGGAGAATCGGCCAAGGGGCCAAGTCCCATAATTCTCCGGGGTCCCGTGGATTCTGCGGTCCGGATGGGCCGAAGTCCCGATGGCGTGACTCCAGGTCACGCTGGCGCCGTTCACACCTGCAAATAAAAATCGTCACCTAGTCATGCTGGCTGACGATGCGGGAGAGGAGGTGAGCGGTGGGCATATAGTGCTTCTGATACTCTCGGGACGGACACGGACGGGGCTGCGGGCGAGGGAGCGGGGGGGGGGCCTCCATGTTCGAGGGGGGGTCTCCATGCTGGGGGGGCAGGGCCTCCATGTTCAGGTGGGGGCAGCGGTCTGCTACTTCGGAAGGGCCGGGCCTCCATGTTCAGGGGGGCGTGCCTCTATGTTGGAGTGGCGGGGCCTCCATGTTCGTGGGGGACAGGGGGGGTTGGGTAGTGGGCCTCTATGTTGGGGGGTGGGGCCTCCATGTTCAGGGGGGGGTTGGGTAGGGGGCCTCCTTATTGGGGAGGCGGGGCCTACATGATCGGGGGGGGGGGGGGATGGGGGCAGGGGGACGACATGCCAGCTGGCCTGCCAGGGCAGGGCATTGCGAGAACCATGGCCACCAGTACGGCGGCCAGGCTGATGGGCATCGGCCCCGGGTGCTGGCTGCCCACATGGCCCCGGGCCTTGCCCATGGGTGCCTGATCCCCTAGGGGCAGACCTCCCAGCAGCCGGCAACCATTGGCGGGAAGGGGCGTGTCCGCACCCATGCCAGTCCCCAGTGAGGGCATAGCCATCCAATGATGGCGCTATCAGGAGGGGGGCAAAAGTGGTCGGAGCATGCGTGGCTGTGGCGCAGCCAGCCAACCGGGGCAGACATGTAGCCCATGGCACATGACTGTAAAGAGGGCTATGCGCCATCCCTAAACATGTTGTATATCCCCCACCCCTTACAGATCATAATGTTTGGGCACCAGCCAGCGGTGTTGGCCGCTGTGGCGGGAGCCGCTGCCTGCATGTGGCCCTGTGGCAGCGTCAGCTCCGGCGGCTCAGAGAGGCTGCGGCAGCGTTGCAGCCGCAGCAGAGGGACGGGCTGCAGCAGAGGGACGGGCTGCAGCAGAGGGACGGGCTGCAGCAGAGGGACGGGCTGCAGCAGAGGAACGGGCTGCAGCAGAGGGACGGGCTGCAGCAGAGGGACGGGCTGCAGCAGAGGGACGGGCTGCAGCAGAGGGACAGGCTGCAGCAGAGGGACGGGCTGTAGCAGAGGGACAGGCTGCAGCAGAGGGACAGGCTACAGCAGAGGGACAGGCTGCAGCAGATGGATCGGCTGCAGCAGCGGGATGGGCTGTAGCAGAGGGACAGGCTGTAGCAGAGGGACGGGCTGCAGCAGATGGACGGGCTGCAGCAGCGGGATGGGCTGTAGCAGAGGGACAGGCTGTAGCAGAGGGACGGGCTGCAGCAGAGGGACAGGATGCAGCAGATGGACGGGCTGTAGCAGAGGGACGGGCTGCAGCAGAGGGATGGGCTGCAGCAGCGGGATGGGCTGTAGCAGAGGGACGGGCTGCAGCGGGACGGCTGCAGCAGAGGGACGGGCTGCAGCAGCGGGATGGGCTGTAGCAGAGGGACGGGCTGCAGCGGGACGGCTGCAACAGAGGGACGGGCTGTAGCAGAGGGATGGGCTGCAGCAGAGGGATGGGCTGTAGCAGAGGGACGGGCTGCAGCAGAGGGACAGGCTGCAGCAGATGGACGGGCTGCAGCAGAGGGATGGGCTGCAGCAGCGGGATGGGCTGTAGCAGAGGGACAGGATGCAGCAGAGGGACGGGCTGCAGCGGGACGGCTGCAGCAGAGGGACGGGCTGTAGCAGAGGGATGGGCTGCAGCAGAGGGATGGGCTGTAGCAGAGGGACGGGCTGCAGCAGATGGACGGGCTGCAGCAGAGGGACAGGCTGCAGCAGAGGGACGGGCTGCAGCGGGACGGCTGCAGCAGAGGGACGGGCTGTAGCAGAGGGATGGGCTGCAGCAGAGGGATGGGCTGCAGCAGAGGGATGGGCTGTAGCAGAGGGACGGGCGGCAGCAGAGGGACGGGCAGCAGCAGAGGGACGGGCTGCAGCAGAGGGACAGGCTGCAGCAGAGGGATGGGCTGCAGCAGAGGGACGGGCTGCAGCGGGACGGCTGCAGCAGAGGGACGGGCTGCAGCAGCGGGATGGGCTGCAGCAGAGGGACAGGCTGCAGCAGATGGACGGGCTGCAGCAGAGGGATGGGCTGCAGCAGCGGGATGGGCTGTAGCAGAGGGACGGGCTGCAGCGGGACGGCTGCAGCAGAGGGACGGGCTGTAGCAGAGGGATGGGCTGCAGCAGAGGGATGGGCTGTAGCAGAGGGACGGGCTGCAGCAGAGGGACAGGCTGCAGCAGATGGACGGGCTGCAGCAGAGGGATGGGCTGCAGCAGCGGGATGGGCTGTAGCAGAGGGACGGGCTGCAGCGGGACGGCTGCAGCAGAGGGACGGGCTGTAGCAGGGGGATGGGCTGCAGCAGAGGGATGGGCTGTAGCAGAGGGACGGGCTGCAGCAGATGGACGGGCTGCAGCAGAGGGACAGGCTGCAGCAGAGGGACGGGCTGCAGCGGGACGGCTGCAGCAGAGGGACGGGCTGTAGCAGAGGGATGGGCTGCAGCAGAGGGATGGGCTGCAGCAGAGGGATGGGCTGTAGCAGAGGGACGGGCGGCAGCAGAGGGACGGGCAGCAGCAGAGGGACGGGCTGCAGCAGAGGGACAGGCTGCAGCAGAGGGATGGGCTGTAGCAGAGGGACGGGCTGCAGCAGCGGGACGGGCTGCAGCAGAGGGATGGGCTGTAGCAGAGGGACGGGCTGCAGCAGCGGGACGGGCTGCAGCAGAGGGATGGGCTGTAGCAGAGGGACGGGCTGCAGCAGAGGGATGGGCTGCAGCAGATGGACGGGCTGCAGCAGAGGGACGGGCTGCAGCAGAGGGATGGGCTGTAGCAGAGGGACGGGCTGCAGCGGGACGGCTGCAGCAGAGGGACGGGCTGCAGCAGAGGGATGGGCTGCAGCAGCGGGATGGGCTGTAGCAGAGGGACGGGCTGCAGCGGGACGGCTGCAGCAGAGGGACGGGCTGCAGCAGAGGGATGGGCTGCAGCAGCGGGATGGGCTGTAGCAGAGGGACGGGCTGTAGCAGAGGGACGGCTGCAGCAGAGGGACGGGCTGTAGCAGAGGGACAGGCTGCAGCAGAGGGACGGGCTGCAGCGGGACGGCTGCAGCAGAGGGACGGGCTGTAGCAGAGGGATGGGCTGCAGCCGAGGGATGGGCTGTAGCAGAGGGACGGGCTGCAGCAGATGGACAGGCTGCAGCGGGATGGGCTGTAGCAGAGGGACAGGCTGCAGCGGGATGGGCTGTAGCAGAGGGACAGGCTGCAGCGGGACGGCTGCAGCAGCGGGACGGCTGCAGCAGAGGGACAGGCTGCAGCAGATGGACAGGCTGCAGCAGAGGGACGGGCTGTAGCAGAGGGACAGGCTGCAGCAGATGGACGGGCTGCAGCAGCGGGATGGGCTGCAGCAGAGGGACAGGCTGCATCAGAGGGACAGGCTGCAGCAGAGGGACAGGCTACAGCGGGATGGGCTGCAGCAGATGGACGGGCTGCAGCAGCGGGATGGGCTGCAGCAGAGGGACAGGCTGCAGCAGAGGGACAGGCTGCAGCAGAGGGACAGGCTACAGCGGGATGGGCTGCAGCAGAGGGACAGGCTACAGCAGAGGGATAGGATGCAGCGGGATGGGCTGCAGCAGAGGGACAGGCTGCAGCTGAGGGACAGGCTGCAGCAGAGGGACAGGCTACAGCAGATGGGCGGGCTGCAGCAGCGGGATGGGCTGCAGCAGCGGGATGGGCTGTAGCAGAGGGACAGGCTGCAGCGGGATGGGCTGCAGCAGAGGGACAGGATGCAGCAGAGGGACAGGATGCAGCAGAGGGACAGGCTGCAGCAGATGGGCGGGCTGCAGCAGCGGGATGGGCTGCAGCAGAGGGACAGGCTGCAGAAGCGGGATGGACTGTAGCAGAGGGACAGGCTGCAGTGGGATGGGCTGCAGCAGAGGGACAGGATGCAGCAGCGGGATGGGCTGTAGCAGAGGGACAGGCTGCAACGGGATGGGCTGCAGCAGAGGGACAGGATGCAGCAGAGGGACAGGATGCAGCAGATGGACGGGCTGTAGCAGAGGGACGGGCTGCAGCAGAGGGATGGGCTGCAGCAGCGGGATGGGCTGTAGCAGAGGGACGGGCTGCAGCGGGACAGCTGCAGCAGAGGGACGGGCTGCAGCAGCGGGATGGGCTGCAGCAGAGGGACAGGCTGCAGCAGATGGACGGGCTGCAGCAGAGGTTTAGGCTGCAGCAGCGGGATAGGCTGTAGCAGAGGAACGGGCTGCAGCGGGACGGGCTGTAGCAGAGGGATGGGCTGCAGCAGAGGGATGGGCTGTAGCAGAGGGACGGGCTGCAGCAGAGGGACAGGCTGCAGCAGATGGACGGGCTGCAGCAGAGGGATGGGCTGCAGCAGCGGGATGGGCTGTAGCAGAGGGAAGGGCTGCAGCGGGACGGCTGCAGCAGAGGGACGGGCTGTAGCAGAGGGATGGGCTGCAGCAGAGGGATGGGCTGTAGCAGAGGGACGGGCTGCAGCAGATGGACGGGCTGCAGCAGAGGGACAGGCTGCAGCAGAGGGACGGGCTGCAGCGGGACGGCTGCAGCAGAGGGACGGGCTGTAGCAGAGGGATGGGCTGCAGCAGAGGGATGGGCTGCAGCAGAGGGATGGGCTGTAGCAGAGGGACAGGCGGCAGCAGAGGGACGGGAAGCAGCAGAGGGACGGGCTGCAGCAGAGGGACAGGCTGCAGCAGAGGGATGGGCTGTAGCAGAGGGACGGGCTGCAGCGGGACGGCTGCAGCAGAGGGACGGGCTGCAGCAGCGGGATGGGCTGCAGCAGAGGGACAGGCTGCAGCAGATGGACGGGCTGCAGCAGAGGGATGGGCTGCAGCAGCGGGATGGGCTGTAGCAGAGGGACGGGCTGCAGCGGGACGGCTGCAGCAGAGGGACGGGCTGTAGCAGAGGGATGGGCTGCAGCAGAGGGATGGGCTGTAGCAGAGGGACGGGCTGCAGCAGAGGGACAGGCTGCAGCAGATGGACGGGCTGCAGCAGAGGGATGGGATGCAGCAGCGGGATGGGCTGTAGCAGAGGGACGGGCTGCAGCGGGACGGCTGCAGCAGAGGAACGGGCTGTAGCAGAGGGATGGGCTGCAGCAGAGGGATGGGCTGTAGCAGAGGGATGGGCTGTAGCAGAGGGACGGGCGGCAGCAGAGGGACGGGCAGCAGCAGAGGGACGGGCTGCAGCAGAGGGACAGGCTGCAGCAGAGGGATGGGCTGTAGCAGAGGGACGGGCTGCAGCAGCGGGACGGGCTGCAGCAGAGGGATGGGCTGTAGCAGAGGGACGGGCTGCAGCAGCGGGACGGGCTGCAGCAGAGGGATGGGCTGTAGCAGAGGGACGGGCTGCAGCAGAGGGATGGGCTGCAGCAGATGGACGGGCTGCAGCAGAGGGATGGGCTGCAGCAGCGGGATGGGCTGTAGCAGAGGGACGGGCTGCAGCGGGACGGCTGCAGCAGAGGGACGGGCTGCAGCAGAGGGATGGGCTGCAGCAGCGGGATGGGCTGTAGCAGAGGGACGGGCTGCAGCGGGACGGCCGCAGCAGAGGGACGGGCTGTAGCAGAGGGACGGCTGCAGCAGAGGGACGGGCTGCAGCAGAGGGACGGGCTGTAGCAGAGGGATGGGCTGCAGCAGCGGGATGGGCTGTATCAGAGGGACGGGCTGCAGCGGGACGGCTGCAGCAGAGGGACGGGCTGTAGCAGAGGGACAGGCTGCAGCAGAGGGACGGGCTGCAGCGGGACGGCTGCAGCAGAGGGACGGGCTGTAGCAGAGGGATGGGCTGCAGCCGAGGGATGGGCTGTAGCAGAGGGACGGGCTGCAGCAGATGGACAGGCTGCAGCGGGATGGGCTGTAGCAGAGGGACAGGCTGCAGCGGGATGGGCTGTAGCAGAGGGACAGGCTGCAGCGGGACGGCTGCAGCAGCGGGACGGCTGCAGCAGAGGGACAGGCTGCAGCAGATGGACAGGCTGCAGCAGAGGGACGGGCTGTAGCAGAGGGACAGGCTGCAGCAGATGGACGGGCTGCAGCAGCGGGATGGGCTGCAGCAGAGGGACAGGCTGCATCAGAGGGACAGGCTGCAGCAGAGGGACAGGCTACAGCGGGATGGGCTGCAGCAGATGGACGGGCTGCAGCAGCGGGATGGGCTGCAGCAGAGGGACAGGCTGCAGCAGAGGGACAGGCTGCAGCAGAGGGACAGGCTACAGCGGGATGGGCTGCAGCAGAGGGACAGGCTACAGCAGAGGGACAGGATGCAGCGGGATGGGCTGCAGCAGAGGGACAGGCTGCAGCTGAGGGACAGGCTGCAGCAGAGGGACAGGCTACAGCAGATGGGCGGGCTGCAGCAGCGGGATGGGCTGCAGCAGCGGGATGGGCTGTAGCAGAGGGACAGGCTGCAGCGGGATGGGCTGCAGCAGAGGGACAGGATGCAGCAGAGGGACAGGATGCAGCAGAGGGACAGGCTGCAGCAGATGGGCGGGCTGCAGCAGCGGGATGGGCTGCAGCAGAGGGACAGGCTGCAGAAGCGGGATGGACTGTAGCAGAGGGACAGGCTGCAGTGGGATGGGCTGCAGCAGAGGGACAGGATGCAGCAGCGGGATGGGCTGTAGCAGAGGGACAGGCTGCAACGGGATGGGCTGCAGCAGAGGGACAGGATGCAGCAGAGGGACAGGATGCAGCAGATGGACGGGCTGTAGCAGAGGGACGGGCTGCAGCAGAGGGATGGGCTGCAGCAGCGGGATGGGCTGTAGCAGAGGGACGGGCTGCAGCGGGACAGCTGCAGCAGAGGGACGGGCTGCAGCAGCGGGATGGGCTGCAGCAGAGGGACAGGCTGCAGCAGATGGACGGGCTGCAGCAGAGGTTTAGGCTGCAGCAGCGGGATGGGCTGTAGCAGAGGAACGGGCTGCAGCGGGACGGCTGCAGCAGAGGGACGGGCTGTAGCAGAGGGATGGGCTGCAGCAGAGGGATGGGCTGTAGCAGAGGGACGGGCTGCAGCAGAGGGACAGGCTGCAGCAGATGGACGGGCTGCAGCAGAGGGATGGGCTGCAGCAGCGGGATGGGCTGTAGCAGAGGGAAGGGCTGCAGCGGGACGGCTGCAGCAGAGGGACGGGCTGTAGCAGAGGGATGGGCTGCAGCAGAGGGATGGGCTGTAGCAGAGGGACGGGCTGCAGCAGATGGACGGGCTGCAGCAGAGGGACAGGCTGCAGCAGAGGGACGGGCTGCAGCGGGACGGCTGCAGCAGAGGGACGGGCTGTAGCAGAGGGATGGGCTGCAGCAGAGGGATGGGCTGCAGCAGAGGGATGGGCTGTAGCAGAGGGACGGGCGGCAGCAGAGGGACGGGAAGCAGCAGAGGGACGGGCTGCAGCAGAGGGACAGGCTGCAGCAGAGGGATGGGCTGTAGCAGAGGGACGGGCTGCAGCGGGACGGCTGCAGCAGAGGGACGGGCTGCAGCAGCGGGATGGGCTGCAGCAGAGGGACAGGCTGCAGCAGATGGACGGGCTGCAGCAGAGGGATGGGCTGCAGCAGCGGGATGGGCTGTAGCAGAGGGACGGGCTGCAGCGGGACGGCTGCAGCAGAGGGACGGGCTGTAGCAGAGGGATGGGCTGCAGCAGAGGGATGGGCTGTAGCAGAGGGACGGGCTGCAGCAGAGGGACAGGCTGCAGCAGATGGACGGGCTGCAGCAGAGGGATGGGATGCAGCAGCGGGATGGGCTGTAGCAGAGGGACGGGCTGCAGCGGGACGGCTGCAGCAGAGGAACGGGCTGTAGAAGAGGGATGGGCTGCAGCAGAGGGATGGGCTGTAGCAGAGGGACGGGCTGCAGCAGATGGACGGGCTGCAGCAGAGGGACAGGCTGCAGCAGAGGGACGGGCTGCAGCGGGACGGCTGCAGCAGAGGGACGGGCTGTAGCAGAGGGATGGGCTGCAGCAGAGGGATGGGCTGCAGCAGAGGGATGGGCTGTAGCAGAGGGACGGGCGGCAGCAGAGGGAGGGGCAGCAGCAGAGGGACGGGCTGCAGCAGAGGGACGGGCTGCAGCAGCGGGACGGGCTGCAGCAGAGGGATGGGCTGCAGCAGAGGGATGGGCTGCAGCAGATGGACGGGCTGCAGCAGAGGGATGGGCTGCAGCAGCGGGATGGGCTGTAGAAGAGGGACGGGCTGCAGCGGGACGGCTGCAGCAGAGGGACGGGCTGCAGCAGAGGGATGGGCTGCAGCAGCGGGATGGGCTGCAGCAGAGGGATGGGCTGCAGCAGATGGACGGGCTGCAGCAGCGGGATGGGCTGTAGAAGAGGGACGGGCTGCAGCGGGACGGCTGCAGCAGAGGGACGGGCTGCAGCAGAGGGATGGGCTGCAGCAGCGGGATGGGCTGTAGCAGAGGGACGGGCTGCAGCGGGACGGCTGCAGCAGAGGGACGGGCTGTAGCAGAGGGACGGGCTGCAGCAGATGGACGGGCTGCAGCAGAGGGACAGGCTGCAGCAGAGGGACGGGCTGCAGCGGGACGGCTGCAGCAGAGGGACGGGCTGTAGCAGAGGGATGGGCTGCAGCAGAGGGATGGGCTGTAGCAGAGGGACGGGCTGCAGCAGATGGACAGGCTGCAGCGGGATGGGCTGTAGCAGAGGGACAGGCTGCAGCGGAATGGGCTGTAGCAGAGGGACAGGCTGCAGCGGGACGGCTGCAGCAGCGGGACGGCTGCAGCAGAGGGACAGGCTGCAGCAGATGGACAGGCTGCAGCAGAGGGACGGGCTGTAGCAGAGGGACAGGCTGTAGCAGATGGACGGGCTGCAGCAGCGGGATGGGCTGCAGCAGAGGGACAGGCTGCAGCAGAGGGACAGGCTGCAGCAGAGGGACGGGCTGTAGCAGAGGGACAGGCTGCAGCAGAGGGACAGGCTGCAGCAGAGGGACGGGCTGTAGCGGAGGGACAGGCTACAGCGGGATGGGCTGCAGCAGATGGACGGGCTGCAGCAGCGGGATGGGCTGTAGCAGAGGGACAGGCTGCAGCGGGACGGGCTGCAGCAGAGGGACAGGATGCAGCAGAGGGACAGGATGCAGCAGAGGGACAGGCTGCAGCAACGGGATGGGCTGCAGCAGAGGGACAGGCTGCAGCAACGGGGTGGGCTGCAGCAGAGGGACGGGCTGCAGCAGCGGGATGGGCTGCAGCAGAGGGACAGGCTGCAGCAGAGGGACAGGCTGCAGCAGCGGGACAGGATGCAGCAGAGGGACAGGCTGCAGCAGCGGGATGGGCTGTAGCAGAGGGACAGGCTGCAGCGGGATGGGCTGCAGCAGAGGGACAGGATGCAGCAGAGGGACAGGATGCAGCAGAGGGACAGGCTGCAGCAACGGGATGGGCTGCAGCAGAGGGACAGGCTGCAGCAGCGGGATGGGCTGCAGCAGAGGGACAGGATGCAGCAGAGTGACAGGCTGCAGCAGCGGGACAGGATGCAGCAGAGGGACAGGATGCAGCAGAGGGACAGGATGCAGCAGAGGGACAGCCTGCAGCAGCGGGATGGGCTGTAGCAGAGGGACAGGCTGCAACGGGATGGGCAGCAGCAGAGGGACGGGCTGCAGCAGAGGGACAGGCTGCAGCAGAGGGACAGGCTGCAGCAGAGGGACAGGCTGCAGCAGCGGGATGGGCTGTAGCAGAGGGACAGGCTGCAACGGGATGGGCTGCAGCAGCGGGATGGGCTGTAGCAGAGGGACAGGCTGCAGCGGGATGGGCTGCAGCAGAGGGACAGGATGCATCAGAGGGACGGGCTGCAGCAGAGGGACAGGCTGCAGCGGGACGGGCTGCAGCAGCGGGACAGGCTGCAGCAGCGGGATGGGCTGTAGCAGAGGGACAGGCTGTAGCAGAGGGACAGGCTGCAGCAGAGGGACAGGCTGCAGCAGCGGGATGGGCTGTAGCAGAGGGACAGGCTGTAGCAGAGGGACAGGCTGTAGCAGAGGGACAGGCTACAACGGGATGGGCTGTAGCAGAGGGATGGGCTGTAGCAGAGGGACAGGCTGCAGCAGATGGGCGGGCTGCAGCAGCGGGATGGGCTGCAGCAGAGGGACAGGCTGCAGAAGCGGGATGGACTGTAGCAGAGGGACAGGATGCAGCAGAGGGACAGGATGCAGCAGAGGGACAGGCTGCAGCAGCGGGATGGGCTGCAGCAGCGGGACAGGATGCAGCAGAGGGACAGGCTGCAGCAGCCGGATGGGCTGTAGCAGAGGGACAGGCTGCAGCGGGACGGGCTGTAGCAGAGGGACAGGCTGCAGCAGAGGGACAGGATGCAGCAGAGGGACAGGATGCAGCAGAGGGACAGGCTGCAGCAGAGGGACGGGCTGCAGCAGCGGGATGGGCTGTAGCAGAGGGACAGGCTGCAACGGGATGGGCAGCAGCAGAGGGACGGGCTGCAGTAGAGGGAGAGGCTGCAGCAGAGGGACAGGCTGCAGCAGCGGGATGGGCTGTAGCAGAGGGACAGACTGCAGCAGAGGGATGGGCTGTAGTAGAGGGACAGGCTGCAACGGGACGGGCTGCAGCAGTGGGATGGGCTGCAGCAGCGGGGTGGGCTGTAGCAGAGGGACAGGCTGCAACGGGATGGGCAGCAGCAGAGGGACGGGCTGCAGCAGAGGGACAGGCTGCAGCAGAGGGACAGGCTGCAGCAGCGGGATGGGCTGTAGCAGAGGGACAGGCTGCAACGGGATGGGCAGCAGCAGAGGGACGGGCTGCAGCAGAGGGACGGGATGCAGCAGAGGGACGGGCTGCAGCAGAGGGACAGGCTGCAGCAGCGGGATGGGCTGTAGCAGAGGGATGGGCTGTAGCAGAGGGACAGGCTGCAGCAGAGGGACAGGCTTCAGCAGAGGGACAGGCTCCAGCAGCGGGATGGGCTGTAGCAGAGGAACGGGCTGCAGCAGCGGGATGGGCTGCAGCAGAGGGACAGGCTGCAGCGGGATGGGCTGTAGCAGAGGGATGGGCTGTAGCAGAGGGACAGGCTTCAGCAGAGGGACAGGCTACAGCAGCGGGATGGGCTGTAGCAGAGGGATGGGCTGCAGCAGCGGGATGGGCTGTAGCAGAGGGACGGGCTGCAGCGGGATGGGCTGTAGCAGAGGGACAGGCTTCAGCAGAGGGACAGGCTACAGCAGCGGGATGGGCTGCAGCAGAGGGACAGGCTACAGCAGAGGGATGGGCTGTAGCAGAGGGACAGGCTTCAGCAGAGTGACAGGCTACAGCAGCGGGATGGGCTGTAGCAGAGGGACGGGCTGCAGCAGCGGGATGGGCTGTAGCAGAGGGACGGGCTGCAGCGGGATGGGCTGTAGCAGAGGGACAGGCTTCAGCAGAGGGACGGGCTGCAGCAGCGGGATGGGCTGTAGCAGAGGGACAGGCTGCAGCGGGACGGGCTGCAGCAGAGGGACAGGCTGCAGCAGAGGGACAGGCTACAGCAGTGGGATGGGCTGTAGCAGAGGGACGGGCTGCAGCGGGACGGGCTGCAGCAGAGGGACAGGCTGCAGCAGAGGGGCTGGCTGCAGCAGATGGACGGGCTGCAGCAGCGGGATGGGCTGTAGCAGAGGGAAAGGCTGCAGCAGATGGACGGGCTGCAGCAGCGGGATGGGCTGCAGCAGAGGGACAGGCTGCAGCAGATGGACGGGCTGCAGCAGCGGGATGGGCTGTAGCAGAGGGACAGGCTGCAGCGGGACGGGCTGCAGCAGAGGGACAGGCTGCAGCAGAGGGACAGGCTACAGCAGTGCGATGGGCTGTAGCAGAGGGACGGGTTGCAGCGGGACGGGCTGCAGCAGAGGGACAGGCTGCAGCAGAGGGACTGGCTGTAGCAGAGGGACGGGCTGTAGCAGAGGGACAGGCTGCAGCAGCGGGATGGGCTGTAGCAGAGGGACAGGCTGTAGCAGAGGGACAGGCTGCAGCAGCGGGATGGGCTGTAGCAGAGGGACGGGCTGCAGCAGCGGGATGGGCTGTAGCAGAGGGACGGGCTGCAGCGGGATGGGCTGTAGCAGAGGGACAGGCTGCAGCAGAGGGACAGGCTGCAGCAGCGGGATGGGCTGTAGCAGAGGGACGGGCTGCAGCAGCGGGATGGGCTGTAGCAGAGGGACGGGCTGCAGCGGGATGGGCTGTAGCAGAGGGACAGGCTTCAGCAGAGGGACGGGCTGCAGCAGCGGGATGGGCTGTAGCAGAGGGACAGGCTGCAGCGGGACGGGCTGCAGCAGAGGGACAGGCTGCAGCAGAGGGACAGGCTACAGCAGTGGGATGGGCTGTAGCAGAGGGACGGGCTGCAGCGGGACGGGCTGCAGCAGAGGGACAGGCTGCAGCAGAGGGACTGGCTGCAGCAGATGGACGGGCTGCAGCAGCGGGATGGGCTGTAGCAGAGGGACAGGCTGCAGCAGATGGACGGGCTGCAGCAGCGGGATGGGCTGCAGCAGAGGGACAGGCTGCAGCAGATGGACGGGCTGCAGCAGCGGGATGGGCTGTAGCAGAGGGACAGGCTGCAGCGGGACGGGCTGCAGCAGAGGGACAGGCTGCAGCAGACGGACTGGCTACAGCAGTGCGATGGGCTGTAGCAGAGGGACGGGTTGCAGCGGGACGGGCTGCAGCAGAGGGACAGGCTGCAGCAGAGGGACTGGCTGTAGCAGAGGGACGGGCTGTAGCAGAGGGACAGGCTGCAGCAGCGGGATGGGCTGTAGCAGAGGGACAGGCTGCAACGGGATGGGCTGCAGCAGAGGGACAGGATGCAGCAGAGGGACAGGCTGCAGCAGCGGGATGGGCTGTAGCAGAAGGATGGGCTGCAGCAGAGGGACGGGCTGCAGCAGAGGGACAGGATGCAGCAGAGGGACAGGATGCAGCAGAGGGACAGGCTGCAGCAGAGGGACGAGCTGCAGCAGCGGGATGGGCTGCAGCTTAGGGACAGGATGCAGCAGAGGGACAGGATGCAGCAGAGGGACAGGCTGCAGCAGAGGGACGGGCTGCAGCAGAGGGACAGGCTGCAGCAGCGGGACAGGATGCAGCAGAGGGACAGGCTGCAGCAGAGGGACAGGCTGCAGCAGCGGGATGGGCTGTAGCAGAGGGACAGGCTGCAGCGGGACGGGCTGCAGCAGAGGGACAGGATGCAGCAGAGGGACAGGATGCAGCAGAGGGACAGGCTGCAGCAACGGGATGGGCTGCAGCAGAGGGACAGGCTGCAGCAACGGGATGGGCTGCAGCAGAGGGACGGGCTGCAGCAGCGGGATGGGCTGCAGCAGAGGGACAGGCTGCAGCAGAGGGACAGGCTGCAGCAGCGGGATGGGCTGTAGCAGAGGGACAGGCTGCAGCGGGATGGGCTGCAGCAGAGGGACAGGATGCAGCAGAGGGACAGGATGCAGCAGAGGGACAGGCTGCAGCAACGGGACAGGATGCAGCAGAGGGACAGGCTGCAGCAGCGGGATGGGCTGTAGCAGAGGGACAGGCTGCAGCGGGATGAGCTGCAGCAGAGGGACAGGATGCAGCAGAGGGACAGGATGCAGCAGAGGGACAGGCTGCAGCAACGGGATGGGCTGCAGCAGAGGGTCAGGCTGCAGCAGCGGGATGGGCTGCAGCAGAGGGACAGGATGCAGCAGAGGGACAGGCTGCAGCAGCGGGACAGGATGCAGCAGAGGGACAGGATGCAGCAGAGGGACAGGATGCAGCAGAGGGACAGGCTGCAGCAGCGGGATGGGCTGTAGCAGAGGGACAGGCTGCAACGGGATGGGCAGCAGCAGAGGGACGGGCTGCAGCAGAGGGACAGGCTGCAGCAGAGGGACAGGCTGCAGCAGCGGGATGGGCTGTAGCAGAGGGACAGGCTGCAACGGGATGGGCTGCAGCAGCGGGTTGGGCTGTAGCAGAGGGACAGGCTGCAGCGGGATGGGCTGCAGCAGAGGGACAGGATGCATCAGAGGGACGGGCTGCAGCAGAGGGACAGGCTGCAGCGGGACGGGCTGCAGCAGCGGGACAGGCTGCAGCAGCGGGATGGGCTGTAGCAGAGGGACAGGCTGTAGCAGAGGGACAGGCTGCAGCAGAGGGACAGGCTGCAGCAGCGGGATGGGCTGTAGCAGAGGGACAGGCTGTAGCAGAGGGACAGGCTGTAGTAGAGGGACAGGCTACAGCGGGATGGGCTGTAGCAGAGGGATGGGCTGTAGCAGAGTGACAGGCTGCAGCAGATGGGCGGGCTGCAGCAGCGGGATGGGCTGCAGCAGAGGGACAGGCTGCAGAAGCGGGATGGACTGTAGCAGAGGGACAGGATGCAGCAGAGGGACAGGATGCAGCAGAGGGACAGGCTGCAGCAGCGGGATGGGCTGCAGCAGCGGGACAGGATGCAGCAGAGGGACAGGCTGCAGCAGCCGGATGGGCTGTAGCAGAGGGACAGGCTGCAACGGGATGGGCAGCAGCAGAGGGACGGGCTGCAGCAGGGAGACAGGCTGCAGCAGAGGGACAGGCTGCAGCAGCGGGATGGGCTGTAGCAGAGGGACAGGCTGCAGCAGAGGGACAGGATGCAGCACAGGGACAGGATGCAGCAGAGGGACAGGCTGCAGCACAGGGACGGGCTGCAGCAGCGGGATGGGCTGTAGCAGAGGGACAGGCTGCAACGGGATGGGCAGCAGCAGAGGGACGGGCTGCAGCAGAGGGACAGGCTGCAGCAGAGGGACAGGCTGCAGCAGCGGGATGGGCTGTAGCAGAGGGACAGACTGCAGCAGAGGGATGGGCTGTAGTAGAGGGACAGGCTGCAACGGGACGGGCTGCAGCAGTGGGATGGGCTGCAGCAGCGGGATGGGCTGTAGCAGAGGGACAGGCTGCAACGGGATGGGCAGCAGCAGAGGGACGGGCTGCAGCAGAGGGACAGGCTGCAGCAGAGGGACAGGCTGCAGCAGCGGGATGGGCTGTAGCAGAGGGACAGGCTGCAACGGGATGGGCAGCAGCAGAGGGACGGGCTGCAGCAGAGGGACGGGATGCAGCAGAGGGACGGGCTGCAGCAGAGGGATAGGCTGCAGCAGCGGGATGGGCTGTAGCAGACGGTTGGGCTGTAGCAGAGGGACAGGCTGCAGCAGAGGGACAGGCTTCAGCAGAGGGACAGGCTCCAGCAGCGGGATGGGCTGTAGCAGAGGAACGGGCTGCAGCAGCGGGATGGGCTGCAGCAGAGGGACAGGCTGCAGCGGGATGGGCTGTAGCAGAGGGATGGGCTGTAGCAGAGGGACAGGCTTCAGCAGAGGGACAGGCTACAGCAGCGGGATGGGCTGTAGCAGAGGGACGGGCTGCAGCAGCGGGATGGGCTGTAGCAGAGGGACGGGCTGCAGCGGGATGGGCTGTAGCAGAGGGACAGGCTTCAGCAGAGGGACAGGCTACAGCAGCGGGATGGGCTGCAGCAGAGGGACAGGCTACAGCAGAGGGATGGGCTGTAGCAGAGGGACAGGCTTCAGCAGAGGGACAGGCTACAGCAGCGGGATGGGCTGTAGCAGAGGGACGGGCTGCAGCAGCGGGATGGGCTGTAGCAGAGGGACGGGCTGCAGCGGGATGGGCTGTAGCAGAGGGACAGGCTTCAGCAGAGGGACGGGCTGCAGCAGCGGGATGGGCTGTAGCAGAGGGACAGGCTGCAGCGGGACGGGCTGCAGCAGAGGGACAGGCTGCAGCAGAGGGACAGGCTACAGCAGTGGGATGGGCTGTAGCAGAGGGACGGGCTGCAGCGGGACGGGCTGCAGCAGAGGGACAGGCTGCAGCAGAGGGACTGGCTGCAGCAGATGGACGGGCTGCAGCAGCGGGATGGGCTGTAGCAGAGGGACAGGCTGCAGCAGATGGACGGGCTGCAGCAGCGGGATGGGCTGCAGCAGAGGGACAGGCTGCAGCAGATGGACGGTCTGCAGCAGCGGGATGGGCTGTAGCAGAGGGACAGGCTGCAGCGGGACGGGCTGCAGCAGAGGGACAGGCTGCAGCAGAGGGACAGGCTACAGCAGTGCGATGGGCTGTAGCAGAGGGACGGGTTGCAGCGGGACGGGCTGCAGCAGAGGGACAGGCTGCAGCAGAGGGACTGGCTGTAGCAGAGGGACGGGCTGTAGCAGAGGGACAGGCTGCAGCAGCGGGATGGGCTGTAGCAGAGGGACAGGCTGTAGCAGAGGGACAGGCTGCAGCAGAGGGACAGGCTGCAGCAGCGGGATGGGCTGTAGCAGAGGGACAGGCTGTAGCAGAGGGACAGGCTGTAGCAGAGGGACAGGCTACAGCGGGATGGGCTGTAGCAGAGGGATGGGCTGTAGCAGAGGGACAGGCTGCAGCAGATGGGCGGGCTGCAGCAGCGGGATGGGCTGCAGCAGAGGGACAGGCTGCAGAAGCGGGATGGACTGTAGCAGCGGGACAGGATGCAGCAGAGGGACAGGATGCAGCAGAGGGACAGGCTGCAGCAGCGGGATGGGCTGCAGCAGCGGGACAGGATGCAGCAGAGGGACAGGCTGCAGCAGCCGGATGGGCTGTAGCAGAGGGACAGGCTGCAGCGGGACGGGCTGTAGCAGAGGGACAGGCTGCAGCAGAGGGACAGGATGCAGCACAGGGACAGGATGCAGCAGAGGGACAGGCTGCAGCAGAGGGACGGGCTGTAGCAGAGGGACAGACTGCAGCAGAGGGATGGGCTGTAGTAGAGGGACAGGCTGCAACGGGACGGGCTGCAGCAGTGGGATGGGCTGCAGCAGCGGGATGGGCTGTAGCAGAGGGACAGGCTGCAACGGGATGGGCAGCAGCAGAGGGACGGGCTGCAGCAGAGGGACAGGCTGCAGCAGAGGGACAGGCTGCAGCAGCGGGATGGGCTGTAGCAGAGGGACAGGCTGCAACGGGATGGGCAGCAGCAGAGGGACGGGCTGCAGCAGAGGGACGGGATGCAGCAGAGGGACGGGCTGCAGCAGAGGGACAGGCTGCAGCAGCGGGATGGGCTGTAGCAGAGGGATGGGCTGTAGCAGAGGGACAGGCTGCAGCAGAGGGACAGGCTTCAGCAGAGGGACAGGCTACAGCAGCGGGATGGGCTGTAGCAGAGGGATGGGCTGCAGCAGCGGGATGGGCTGCAGCAGAGGGACAGGCTGCAGCGGGATGGGCTGTAGCAGAGGGATGGGCTGTAGCAGAGGGACAGGCTTCAGCAGAGGGACAGGCTACAGCAGCGGGATGGGCTGTAGCAGAGGGACGGGCTGCAGCAGCGGGATGGGCTGTAGCAGAGGGACGGGCTGCAGCAGCGGGATGGGCTGTAGCAGAGGGACGGGCTGCAGCGGGATGGGCTGTAGCAGAGGGACGGGCTGCAGCAGCGGGATGGGCTGTAGCAGAGAGACGGGCTGCAGCGGGATGGGCTGTAGCAGAGGGCGGGCTGCAGCAGCGGGATGGGCTGTAGCAGAGAGACGGGCTGCAGCGGGATGGGCTGTAGCAGAGGGACAGGCTTCAGCAGAGGGACGGGCTGCAGCAGCGGGATGGGCTGTAGCAGAGGGACAGGCTGCAGCGGGACGGGCTGCAGCAGAGGGACAGGCTGCAGCAGAGGGACAGGGTACAGCAGTGGGATGGGCTGTAGCAGAGGGACGGGCTGCAGCGGGACGGGCTGCAGCAGAGGGACAGGCTGCAGCAGAGGGACTGGCTGCAGCAGATGGACGGGCTGCAGCAGCGGGATGGGCTGCAGCAGAGGGACAGGCTGCAGCAGATGGACGGGCTGCAGCAGCAGGATGGGCTGCAGCAGAGGGACAGGCTGCAGCAGATGGACGGGCTGCAGCAGCGGGATGGGCTGTAGCAGAGGGACAGGCTGCAGCGGGACGGGCTGCAGCAGAGGGACAGGCTGCAGCAGAGGGACAGGCTACAGCAGTGCGATGGGCTGTAGCAGAGGGACGGGTTGCAGCGGGACGGGCTGCAGCAGAGGGACAGGCTGCAGCAGAGGGACTGGCTGTAGCAGAGGGACGGGCTGTAGCAGAGGGACAGGCTGCAGCGGGACGGGCTGCAGCAGAGGGACAGGCTGCAGCAGAGGGACTGGCTGTAGCAGAGGGACGGGCTGTAGCAGCGGGATGGGCTGCAGCAGAGGGACTGGCTGTAGCAGAGGGACGGGCTGTAGCAGCGGGATGGGCTGTAGCGGAGGGACGGGCTGCAGCAGCGGGATGGGCTGTAGCAGAGGGACGGGCTGCAGCAGCGGGATGGGCTGTAGCAGAGGGACGGGCTGCAGCAGCGGGATGGGCTGTAGCAGAGGGACAGGCTGCAGCAGCGGGATGGGCTGTAGCAGAGGGACAGGCTGCAGCAGCGGGATGGGCTGTAGCAGATGGACGGGCTGCAGCAGCGGGATGGGCTGCAGCAGAGGGACAGGCTGCAGCAGATGGACGGGCTGCAGCAGCAGGATGGGCTGCAGCAGAGGGACAGGCTGCAGCAGATGGACGGGCTGCAGCAGCGGGATGGGCTGTAGCAGAGGGACAGGCTGCAGCGGGACGGGCTGCAGCAGAGGGACAGGCTGCAGCAGAGGGACAGGCTACAGCAGTGCGATGGGCTGTAGCAGAGGGACGGGTTGCAGCGGGACGGGCTGCAGCAGAGGGACAGGCTGCAGCAGAGGGACTGGCTGTAGCAGAGGGACGGGCTGTAGCAGAGGGACAGGCTGCAGCGGGACGGGCTGCAGCAGAGGGACAGGCTGCAGCAGAGGGACTGGCTGTAGCAGAGGGACGGGCTGTAGCAGCGGGATGGGCTGCAGCAGAGGGACTGGCTGTAGCAGAGGGACGGGCTGTAGCAGCGGGATGGGCTGTAGCGGAGGGACGGGCTGCAGCAGCGGGATGGGCTGTAGCAGAGGGACGGGCTGCAGCAGCGGGATGGGCTGTAGCAGAGGGACGGGCTGCAGCAGCGGGATGGGCTGTAGCAGAGGGACAGGCTGCAGCAGCGGGATGGGCTGTAGCAGAGGGACAGGCTGCAGCAGCGGGATGGGCTGTAGCAGATGGACGGGCTGCAGCAGAGGGACAGGCTGCAGCAGATGGACAGGCTGCAGCAGATGGACGGGCTGCAGCAGAGGGACAGACTGTAGCAGAGGGACAGGCTGCAGCAGAGGGACAGGCTGCAGCAGAGGGACAGGCTGCAGCAGATGGACGGGCTGCAGCAGAGGGACAGGCTGCAGCGGGACGGGCTGCAGCAGAGGGACAGGCTGCAGCAGATGGACGGGCTGTAGCAGAGGGACAGGCTGCAGAGGGCCAGGTGGCACCCGTTCAGACTGCAGTGCCGCCCACCCGACGGGCACAGGAGGAAGCGGAGGCGGACGATGACCAGAACAACGAGGTGGTTGCATAGGATGACGATACCGATGTGAATGAGGCGCAGGGGGAGGAGGAGGAGGTGGTGGTGCCAAGGCATCGGAGGCGCCCGATGAGTCCACGTGTCCACCGGCGCCGCATGTCCTTCGAGGACCTACCGGACAGGGCATGCAGGAGGAGACTCAGGATAATTCGGGAAACGGTCGCACATATCTGCCACCTGATGGCACACCTGGCACCGTGTGTCACTGGCGGAGGACATGCTCTCCCGGTGGCCGTCAAGGTTATGGTGGCCCTGAACATCTATGCAACGGGGTCGTTCCAGGCGCCGAGTGGGGACCTGTTCGGCATCTCCCACCATCGGTGCACAGGTGCATCCGTGCAGTGACTGACGCCCTGTATGGCATTGTGGACCGGTACATCCAGTTCCGTGTGGACTGCGCCCACCAGAATGCCCGGGCAGCGGGATTCGCTGCCGTGGCTAGGATACCCATGGTACAAGGAACAATCGATGGGGTGCACGTCGCCATGCGGCCACCAGCGGAGAACAGGGACGTGTTTATGAACAGGAAGGGGGCCTACTCTATGAACATTCAGATGATCTATGACCACCGCATAAGGTCCTGAACGTCTGCGCCTAGTACCCAGGCCAGTGTACATGACGCATTTATCCTGGCACAATCGTTCACCCCGCCATGTTCGAGGAACGCCCCCCCCCAGCTGCGGGGCTGCTTGCTGGGTGACAAGGGTTGCGGTCATGGCTGATGACACCTTTACAGAGGCCATAGAGCGACGCGGAGACCCGATACAATGAGGCCCATGCAGCGACCTGGGGTGCGATCGAGAGGTGCTTTGGCCTGTTGAAGATGCGCTTCAGGTGCCTGGACCGCTCTGGAGGGCCCCTCCAGTACCATCTGGAGAGGGTCGGCCGCATCGTTGTTGTCTGCTGCATCCTCGACAGTATTGCCCAGCAGAGGGGCGATGTGCTGGAGAAGGAGGAGGAGGAGGGGGCAGAGGGGGAGCCCGCTGGAGGGGACGCCTCTCCAGATGAGGAGGATGGGGACGAGGGGGGCAACAGACGCGACATGGAGGCTGGATATGGATGGGAGGCTGCACGACACCACCGGCTTGGCCAGCAATCACGCGAGGCGTTAATTGCCGCACGTTTCACCAACTAGGGGGGTAGGGGCTCTCTGAGCAGGGGCACTGGCAACACCGTACCATTCCACCTCACCACCCAGCACCCCCACCTCCCACACCACCCGACTACCTTACCTCCCACACCAACACATGCACAGCACCCTCCAACTGCGGCACAACGGGCTGGTCTCACACGATTGCTTGTAGAAGCGGGTGTGTTCAATGCCATGGTGAATGATGACAACCCGCTCTGCGATGAGCTGTGAGCTCCAAATCGTTAGACACAGTCTGACTCATGGCCACAGCTACACCCTCCACCTGTGTGTTCCCGGTTTGCGTTACTGACACTCCATCACATGGACATGTTGGGTAGCTGGCGGCGGGGTGCCGAGTACACCCACCTGGGCTCACCATTCCACCGACCTGCGAACACAGTGCCACTCAGTACCCATCACGACCCCGCGGGCACCGGACATAGAACAGAGGCATCTTGCATTGGTGTAACAGTGAGTTTAATTGTAACAGTAACGTACAAGTGCCCTAGCCCCAATAAATATACTGTGCCCTGCACCTGTGCCAACTTACTAGGTGTCAAACTTCTTGGCCTTACGGGCCCTACCACTATGTCTCGATGTTTCCCCAGATGGTACAGCAGGAGTGGAGGCGGACTGCTGAGACTCCTGCCCAGCGACTTGGCTCCCCATTGGTGCGCGTTTCCTGGGGCGGCCCAGCTTGGATGGGCCAGGCTGCTCCGCGGGCATGCTAGATGGCATGGTGCCACCCTGCTCTGCACGCTGCCCACCAGATGCACCAGGAACGGAACGGGGGGAGTCCGAGGATCTGCGGTGTTCCGGGACCTCTCTTGCAGGAGTCACCAGGATGGGCCCCAGAACCTCCTCCTCCCTCGGGGTGCCCGGTGCCCCCCAGGCCTCTCTATGGGACGAGGGTGGAAGCGGAGACAAGCCCCGAGGCAACACCGACACCTGGCGCTGCCAGTCCTGGAGGCCCGCTATGGTATCAACCAGGGTCTGAATGTTAGCAGCAATGGAGCTCAGGGAGTGGGCCATCCCTGTCTGGGACTGTGCCACCTCCCTCTGGGCTTGTGCGAAACCATCCAGCATCTGGGCGAGATGGCCAATGCTCTCAGCGATGGCCTGCTGAGACTGAGCCATCGCCTGGGCAAGGCCGCGATGCTCTCAGCGATGGCCTGCTGAGACTGGGCCGTCGCCTGGGCAATGTCGCGATGCTCTCAGCGATGGCCTGCTGAGACTCAGCCAGACTGCGGAGCACGGCTGAAATCTCCAGCTGGCTCTGCACATGGCTGCCTGTGAGAGGGCAGCCCTGTCCTGGGCCACGGATGACGCATGCACATGAAGCCCCACGCCTTGCATAACCTGACCCATGGCCGAAACCATTGCACCCATTGCCTCCACCACGGACGCCACCCGTGCGGTGTCGGCCTGGACGGCAGCCATGACCACCACCACTCCCTGCTCCTGGACGCGGATGGACTCCTCCACCTGTGTCTGCAGCTGCAGGAAGCCGGCCATCATCCCGTTGCCTAGTCCCTGGGTTTCTAACTGCATCGGGTCTATGGGTGGGACTGGAAAGTCCAGGAACCCGGGAACCGTCTGGGCGGCAGCTGATTGCTGGGGCCGGTCTGCCCTCCGACCGAGCACCCCTCGGCTGCTCCTACCTCCACCTGCTGTACCGGTATGGCTGTGTGGGATGCACCAGTCTGTGTCCCAGAAGCCTCATTACTAAAATGCCCAACCGAGGTGCGAGCCTCTGCGATGGTAGGGGGTGTGGGTGACTGCAGTGACGCTAAGTCTAGGTCGTCATCGGACCCAAAGTCTGGGGGCTCCTGCGCAAGCCGTGGGCCGATGTTCTTTGTGTCGCCTCCATCTGAGGGGCACTGTCCGGTCTGTCCGTCATCTGGCTAGCCGTCTCTGTGTGTCACTGTCCTGGCTATCGTGCGCGTCAGTGTCCATCGTCTCCATTTCCCGCCTCTCGCTGTCCTGGGTGTCCGTCCTCTGTTCATCACTGTCCTGGTTCTCAGTCCTCTGTGCGTCCGATTCCTGGGTCCCAGTGACGGAGGAAGGCCTTCCTGGTTGTCTGCCCTCCCCGCCGTGGCGTGCGTGCCTGGGGGCATCTGGATCTGGTACCTGTTGTGGGCGAGGAGCGCCAGACGGTCCAGGACGATTGGCGGCAGGTCCTGAAACACACAATATAGCATGTATCATTAGACACGCGGACTGGGGTGAGGGGGTGGAGTGTGGGGACGGGGGGTGGGGGGGGGTGAGGGTGTGGCTTGCACCGGCCGACAGCATACCCTGCATCCCAACAATGATTGCTTACCTTTTTCTGTTAAAGGCTTTGGGATGTCTTGATGTCTTGTGGTTGTGAAAGACATGACTGTATACAAATGCTAGCCTTTACTTCCTGCCTTTCTTGCGGCTTGGGGGAAGTGTTCCTGGGGCATACTGGGAAGCACCAGCCTTGATGGTTACATTCCCTTGTTGCTGTAATGAGCAGATTGTTATCTCCTGATTATGGAGCATTTTACTAAAATCGAAAGAAGAACCAGCTGTGTCTGGATATCGGAAAATCCTGGGAGCGAGTACAACAATATGCTTGATTGCCTGTGCACTCACTGATCAACTGCATTGAGGCTGTGCAGCCAATGTAAGAGCTTCTTGCCCTTTAAGTGAATCTCTCTATTTTCTGTTCTGTTCATAAGGACACATTTCTGATCAGCAGTGAAGCAACGGAAATAAAATAAATAACTAATGCATTCATAAAGTGGGTTTCATACAGTCTCATCTTGGGACAGTTTACAATGCGGAAAGGAATGGTGTCGGATAGGCAATAAATGTGTTGGGATAGAAAGCACGTTATGAAAAGATGTGTATATAAAGAAATCAGGAGCAGTGCACACAGCCTCCATGTTAATTCTAAGTGGGTAACACAGTAAGTTGTCTCAGCTTCTCTTTGCTGATATATCCTGACCAGCTGTAACATGGCACGGAAAGCTTCAGTGGTTTCCCCCTTCACCACCAGCTTTAAAACTGTTGTTTTTTATTCATTTGCGGTATGTGGGAGTCACTGGCTCGGCCAGCATTTATTGCCCATCCCAAATTGTTCTTGAGAAAGCGATGGTGAGCTGCCTCCTTGAACTGAGGTGTAGGTACACTGACAGTGCTGTTAGGGAGGGAGCTCCAGGATTTTGACCCAGTGACAAGGAGCAGTGATATATTTCTAAGTCAGGGTGGTGAGTGACTTGGAGGGGAACCTCCAGGTGGTGGGGTTCCCAGGTATCTGCTGTCCTTGTCCTTCTAGATTGTAGTAGTGGTCATGGGTTTGGAAAGAGCTGCCTAAGCAGCCTTGGTGAATTTTTGCAGTGTTAAAAAATATATTTAGGGTGTTTAGCGCAGCTGCTTACGGCACTGAGGACCCGGGTTCGATCCCAGCCCCCGGTCACTGTGGAATTTGCGCATTCTCCCCGTGTCTGCGTGGGTCTCACCCCAACAACCCAAAGATGTGCAGGTTAGGTGGATTGGCCACACTAAATTGCCCCTTAATAGGAAAAAAATAATTGGGTGCTCTAAATTTATTTTAAAAACACTTGGTTACTCGATTTTCTTTTATTCATTCATGGGATGTGGGCCACTGCCAACCTCTCCGGGTATGTTCTCTCCCACCCATCAGGCCAGAGCAACCAGAGCTGACAGCACAGTGGTACACAGTCAGGAAAAAGTGAACCACAATATTGTTTCCAAACCCCACAAAGTTTCATGGTATCAAGTGAAAGACGTGGGCAAGGAAAACACCCGTCGATTGCCACCGACTCCCACCCTCTCTTAGCTGGAGGTAAATCTTCAATTGCTGGAGATATCAGGACAATCCTGGAGGGTTGGTAGCCTTGTATACCTAGAATATAAGAAGGAAGTTGAACACTACGAGTTGGGAATGATTTGATTGATGCGCAGTGTCAATGTAGTTAACAGGCATGCAGACAATCAAGTTGCATTGTGATGTTAGCTCAGCATTTTCTGTTGAACGAGCGTCTAGACGGATTTAGTCAAACTTTGGAGCTGACTCAGTGGTAAGGTGACACTGATCCGACCCTGACAACGAGACATTGAGAGCCCGACTGTCTCATGCTGTCAACCCCTATCTTCACATCACTGCACAGAAGCCTCTGTACAACACATCTTCGCTTTGGAAACACTTGATCATCTGAGATAAGCAAGTGCCATAGGTTGAATTGAAGCTGTGTGATTCTCACTCAGTTTGATTTTAGAATCAAACCACCAGTTTCTACCACTGTGCTTGAGATGCGAAAGTACATCGGTTCTCTCGCTTCTAATTTTGCAATTTTCAGTTGCCCACATTTTTGTCAAAGCGATCCTTAAAAAATGGATGTTTGCCCCTTGAAGCATCAATAATCGATCTTTCGGATGAAATGTTGAACTGAAGCTCCATCCATTCTCTCAGGAAGATGTAATAGATTCAATCTATATTTATTCCTCAAACAACATGGCTAAAATAGATTGTCCAGTTAATAACATATTGCTCCTTTTGTGAGATTACTCTGCACTAATTGGCTGCTACACTTTCAACAATATAACCATGACGACACATTGAAAATACGTAATTGGCTGGGAAACACTTTGGTACATCCTGAAATCATAAAACGTGCTATAGAAATGAAAGTACTTTGTTTTTGTTTCATCTGCATGTAATAGATACATATGATTACTTTAGTCCAACTGTAGAAACAATTCCCCATACAAAATGTACCCTAAACAACTGTGGTAATTACGTTAAAATACATTTGTTCTGATGAGCTTTGGAATACCTGCAAGATATCGAGCGCCATATCCCGTTCGTACGAGGATATTTTTCAGTGTCTGTAAATGTCTGTTACACTCCTCCTCGTCTGAGCAGATCCTGAGTATACAGACGGCTTGTCCATAGGGGATGGCTTCTTTAATGTGTTTAGGGTGGAAGCTGGAGAAGTGGAGCATCGTGAGGTTATCCGTGGGCTTGCGGTAAAGCGAAGTGCTGAGGTGACCGTCCTTGATGGAGATGAGTGTGTCCAAGAGTGCAATCGATTTTGGAGAGTTGTCCATGGTGAGTCTGATGGTGGGATGGAACTTATTGATGTAATCGTGTAGTCGTTTCAGTGATTCTTCGCCGTGGGTCCAAAATGAAAAAATGTCATTGATGTATCTGGTGTATAACATCGGTTGAAGGTCCTGTGCAGTGAGGAGGTCTTGCTCAAACTTGTGCATGAAGATGTTGGCATATTGAGGTGCAAATTTGGTCCACACAGCTGTTCCGTGTGTCTGGATGAAGAACTTGTTGAAGGTGAAGACATTGTGATCCAGAATGAAGCGGATGAGTTGCAGAATTGCATCTGGAGATTGGCAGTTGTCGGTGTTGAGTACTGAGGCTGTTGCAGCAATGCCGTCGTCATGGGGGATGCTGGTATAGAGTGCAGAGACGTCCATTGTGACGAGGAATGTTCCTGCTTCAACTAGTCCATGGGTGCTGAGTTTCTGTAAGAAGTCCCTCGTGCCGCGACAGAAGCTGGGCGTTCCTTGTACGATGGGATTCAAGATGCCCTCGATGTAGCCAGAGAGGTTCTCACACAGGATCCCATTGCCTGGTATGATAGACCGCCCTGGTGTGTTGGCCTTGTGTATTTTCAGGAGGCAGTAGAGATCTCCAACGTGGGGCGTACGTGGGATGAGAGCTCGTAGGGTGCTCTGAAGGTCTGGATCCTAGGATTGCAAAATCCTACCAACTGTCCTGGCTTGAGACAATTCACCGCTGGGATTACCCCTCTCTCTGGATCTGTAAAGACTTAATTACCTGCAAATGCTCGCATTCAAAGCATTGTGTTGCATCTTTGACTCTGTCTATATATATGTTTCTGGAACCTACCTCTTCATTTACCTGAGAAAGGAGCAGTGCTCCGAAAGCTAGTGATTTGAAACAAACGTGTTGGACTTTAACCTGGTGTTGTAAGACTTCTTACTGTGCTTACCCAGTCCAACGGCAGCATCTCCACATCATCCCTACACCATGTAATTTTATCTTGTGTAGTAACCTTTGGATTTAGATTTGTTTTATTGTCACGTGTATCGAGGTGCAGTGAAATGTATTGTTCTGCGTACAGTCCAGACAGGTCATTCCATACATGAAAAAAAACATAAGGCATATATAACCAGGGCTGGTTTAGCACAGTGGGCTAAACAGCTGACTTGTGATGCAGAACAAGGCAGCAGTGTGGTTTCAATTCCCGTACCAGCCTCCCCAACAGGCGGCGGAATGTGGCGACTAGGGGCTTTTCACAGTAACTTCATTGAAGCCTACTCGTGACAATTAGCGATTATTATTATTAAATACACAATGTAAATACATAGACGCAGGCATTGGGGGAAGCATACAGGAGTGCAGTACTACTCCGTAGAGAAGATGTTTGAAGAGATCAGATCAGTCCATACTAGGGTCATTCAGGAGTCTGGTAACAGCGGGGAAGAAGGTGTTTTGAATCTGTTCGTGCGTGTTCTCAGATTTTTTTATCTCCTGTCCGATGGAAGAAGTTGGAACAGTGAATACCCTGGGTGGGAGGGGTCTTTGATTATGCTGCCTGCTTTCCCAAGGCAGTGGGAGGTATAGACAGATGGATGGGAGGCAGGTTCATGTGATGGACTGGGCTGTGGTCATGACTCTCTGTAGTTTCTTACGGTCTCGGGCCAAGCCGTCGCCATACCAGGCTGTGGTGTAGCCAGATGG
This sequence comes from Scyliorhinus torazame, assembly GCF_047496885.1. Lineage (NCBI taxonomy): Eukaryota > Metazoa > Chordata > Chondrichthyes > Carcharhiniformes > Scyliorhinidae > Scyliorhinus > Scyliorhinus torazame. Next base: position 89,743,071 of record NC_092724.1, read on the forward strand.
GATGCTTTCTATGGTGCATCTGTAAAAGTTGGTAAGGGTTAATGTGGACATGCCAAATTTCCCTACTTTCCTGAGGAAGTATAGGCGCTGTTGTGCTTTCTTGGTGGTAGCGTCGACGTGGGTGGACCAGGACAGATTTTTGGAGATGTGCACCCTTAGGAATTTGAAACTGCTAATGATAGGGTGCTCTTTCCAAGAGCCAGTGCAGACTCGATAGGCTGAATGGCCTCCTTCTGCACTGTAAATTCTATGAATTCTATCGCCACCTCAGCCCGGTTGATACTGACAGGGGTGTGTACAGTACTTTGCATCCTGAAGTCAATGACCAGCTCTTTAGTTTTGCTGGCATTGAGGGAGAGATTGTTGTCGCTGCACCACTCCACTAGGTTCTCTATCTCCCGCCTGTATTCGGACTCGTCGTTATTCGAGATCCGGCCCACTATGGTCGTATCGTCAGCAAACATGTAGATGGAGTTGGAACCAAGTTTTGCCACGCAGTCGTGTGTGTACAGGGAGTAGAGTAGGAGGCTAAGTACGCAGCCTTGCGGGGCGCCGGTGTTGAGGACTGTTGTGGAGGAGGTGTTGTTGTTCATTCTTACTGATTGTGGTCTGTTGGTCGGAAAATTGAGGATCCAGTTGCAGAGTGGGGAGCCAAGTCCTAGGTTTTGGAGCTTTGATATGAGCTTGGCTGGGATTATGTTGTTGAAGGCGGAGCTGTAGTCAATAAATAGGAGTCTGATGTAGGAGTCCTTGTTGTCGAGATGCTCTAGGGATGAGTATAGGGCCAGGGAAATGGCGTCTGCTGTGGATCGGTTGTGATGGTATGCGAATTGCAGTGGATCAAGGTGTTCTGGGAGTATGGAGGTGATGCGCTTCATGATCAACCTCTCGAAGCACTTCATTACGACTGAATTCAGGGCCACCGGATGGTAGTCATTGAGATACGTTGCCTGGTTCTGCTTTGGCACCGGTATAATTGTGGTCTTCTTGAAGCAGTTGGGGACCTCGGAGTGGAGTAGGGACAGGTTAAAGATGCCCGCGAATACCTCTGCCAGCTGGTCCGAGCAGGCTCTGAGTGCACGACCAGGGATCCCGTCCGGGTCTTGTCGCCTTCCGAGGTTTCACTTTCAGGAAGGCCGACATGACCTCGGAAGCTGTGATGGTGGGTATGGGTGAGTTATGGGCTGCTGGGGCAGTCGACAGCGGATTGTTGGTTTCCTGCTCGAACCGAGCATAGAATGCATTGAGTTCGTCAGGGAGGGGTGCGCTGCTGCCATAGATACTGCTCGGCTTCACTTTGTAGCCCGTTATGTTGTTTAGTCCTTGCCACAACCGCCGAGAGTCTGTCTGTGACTCTAGCTTGGTTTGATATTCTCTCTTGGTATCTCGGATGGCTTTGCGGAGGTCGTACCTGGATTTCTTGTATAGGTCAGGGTCGTCTGACTTGAACACCTCAGATCTGTCCTTCAGTAGGGAGTCAATATCGTGATTGAGCCATGGTTTCCGGTTGGGGAATGTACGTACTGCTTTCTTTGGCACGCAGTCGTCCATACATTTGCTGATGAAGCCTGTGACAGTGGTGGCATACTCATTTAAGTTGGTCGCTGAGTTCTTAAATATGGACCAGACCACTGTCTCTAAGCAGTCACGTAAGAGCTCTTCTGTTTCCTCGGACCAGCGCTGCACAACCTTCTTAGCTGGATTCTCCCGCTTGAGTTTCTGCTTGTATGCCGGGAGAAGGAGCGCCGTCTTATGATCTGATTTCCCAAAATGTGGTTGGGGGATGGAATGGTAGGCGCCCTTGATTTTTGAGTAGCAGTGGTCAAGATTGTTGTCGCCCCTGGTGGGACAGGAGATGTGCTGGTAAATTTTGGCAGTACACTTTTGAGGTTGGCCTTGTTGAAGTCTCCTGCCACGATGAACAAGGCATCCGGATGTTCTGTTTCGTAGTTGTTTATAACTGTGTACAGTTCGTCCAGGGCCTTCCTCACTTCTGCCTGGGGTGGGATGTAGACCGCTGTGATAATGGCTGAAGTGACTCACGTGGAAGATAATATGGGCGGTACTTCACGGTCAGGTATTCCAGGTCTGGGAGCAGTAGGTCACCAGGGTCGCGACATCCAAGCACCAGGATGAGTTGATGAGGAGGCAAACACCTCCACCCTTCGCTTTGCCTGAAGACGGGGTGCGGTCCGCCCGGTGAATTGAGAAGCCTTCAGGTTGGATGGCACAGTCTGGTGAGGCAGGGGTGAGCCATGTCTCTGTGAAACAGAGCATACAGCAACAGCAGTCTCTTACTTCCCTCTGAGAGGTAAGTCTGGCGTTAAGTTCATCCAGCTTGTGTCCATTCGCTTGGACGTTTGCCAGGCGTATGCTGGGAGAGGGGTCTTGAAACCGAGTTGCTTCAGTCTAACCTGCAGACCGCCGCGTTTCCCTCGCTTCCTCGGTCAGTGGCTGTGGCTGGATGGTCCTGGGATCCGATGGGAGAAGTCTGACCTTGTGGAAGATAGGTGGTTGCGTTTGGCGGGGTCCAGGGTGCTGGCGGGGACCAGGGCGCTGGTTACGTTACCGGGGTCGTGTCTGGCAGGGTCCCGGGTGCTGGTTGAGGTAGAGGGGTTGCTAGGGGGCCATGTTTGCGATCCGGATGGGTCCCGGCATTCTGCGGACACGGGAATACCTTGCAGCGCATTTGGGTCCTCGCACGGGGCCTCTGCCATTTCGGGGGTCCTGGGTTGTGGGCAGGGGCTTCCTGAGGCAGGTTGGGCTGAGTCCCATGGTCTGTTCCCTCCTGGGCGCTCCTGGGGTTGGGTCTTGAGGTAGGCCCGGTCGGGCCTCCACGTGGATTTTTCTTTCTTCCATCTCCAGGTAGGTCGGGCTGCTGGCCGGGCCTCTCAGGGTCGGGTCGCTGGGCTGATCTCTTGGGGTTGAGTTGGGCTGGGTTTCGTCGTCGGGTCGGGAGCTCCGGGGACTGGACCGGGTGATTCGGCGGCTGGCGTCGGTTGTTAGCTCCGTTCCCGGGTTGGGAGCTCCGAGGTCCTGGTCGTCTCCAAATCGAGGTCAGGGTTTCACTTCCGGTTTGACTTCAGGAAGCATAGTGGAGAACATGCCCTTGCCTACATCGATGGGAATGAAGTAGAAAGGGTCTAGAACTTCAAGTTTTTAGGTGTCCAGATTACCAGAAGCCTGTCCTGGGCTCCCCATGCCGACAATATAGTTAAGAAAACCCACCAACGACTCTACTTTCTCAGAAGACTAAGGAAATTTGGCATGTCAGCTATGACTCTCATCAACGTTTCCAGGTGCACCATAGAAAGCATTCTTTCTGGTTGTATCACTGCTGGTATGGATCCTGCTCTTTACAAGACCGCAGGAAACTACAAAAGGTCTTGAATGTAGCCCAATCCATCATGCAAACCCGCCTCCCATCCATTGACTCTGTCTACAATTCCCGCTGCCGCAGAAAGGCAGCCAGCATAATTAAGGACCCCACGCACCCCAGACATACTCTCTTCCACCTTCTTCTGTCAGGAAAAAGATACCAAAGTTTGAGGTCACGTACCAACCGACTCAAGAACAGCTTCTTCCCAGCTGCCATCAGACTTTTGAATGGAGCTACCTCATATTAAATTGATATTTTCTCTACACCCTAGCTATGACTGTAACATTACATTCTGCAGTCTCTCCTTCCTTCCCTATGTACGGTATGCATTGTCTGTATAGTATGCAAGAAACATTTTTCACATGTGACAGTAATAAATCAAATCAAATCAAATCAATGGGCCAAAGAGCCTCTTCTGCACTGTAGTATTCGGTGATTCTGTGAAGACTAGTTTCAGTTTTATTATAGGAAATGTGACCACCCAGAAAATAGCAATTAAATAAATACGCAGATAACCTGTCTTGGGCGTTGATTGAGGATAAGGAATATTGGCCAGAGCTTCTCTGCCCTTCTTCAAACAGTTCCGTGGAATCTTGCATACCTATCTGAGAGATCAGACCCTGGTAAGTTTACCACATTGGGTAGAAGGCATCGTCAACAGTGCCGCACTCCCTCCCCTGGTAGTGCATTGGATGTGTCAGCCTAGCTTTTGTCCTCAAATTTCTGGAATGAGACTTGAACCCACAACCTTCTGAATTGCAAGTCAGAGTACGACCCATTCAGCTGCATGATATCAATAGTCCAGAGTTAGAAGTCCTCTCATGTCATCTGCACCTATTTTGCGACCCTCCGTTTTCCATTATTTTCTCGGTCTTTGTGTCCAATTTTAATTTGTGGACTGATCAGTTAAAACTCATCAAGAGCAGATTGGAATTATCAAAATGTTTTTCTCCTTTGTAAAAAGATAAAGCTGGGACTATATCCATTCCCAAGACTGCTTCCATAGTGAAAATGACTGGATTGAGACTTGTATCTCCATTGAAGAACACAAGGACCATTTTCTTTCATACATTATTCCAGTTTTAAAATCACCACAAAGCAATGAAGCCATTTTATATAGTGTCTTCCACGACCTCAGGATAATGAAAGATTTTTTGATGAACAGTCGCTATTGCCAAGTCTGAAACGTGCCAGTCAATTTGCTCACAGTAAGCTCCCACAGACAGCAATGAAATAAATTGACACCTCATCTGCTTTAGTGGTGTTGGTTGAGGGATCAATATTGGGCAGGATAGCCTCCTGCTTGTCAAAGGAATGTCCTTTTTCTTCAATTTTTCTTCAAAGCAATACTTTACATCCATTTGGGCCATGCCTTGGTTTAATATCATTTGGAAAATTGTACTCTCTTCATTTGAATAGTGATACCACGACTCCAAAGTACCTCATTGGCTGTTTAGTACTTTTGTGATATCCTGAGGGGGCCTATGGGATTTCAATTCATCACCTTTTGGACTGAGAACCGAGAGAGTTTTTGGATTGAGTCAATTGCCACTGAAGCATTGTTCCGATGGAATGAGACTCCGGGCACGAAGCTGATGCCCCAGCAGCACCAGGAGTAACTCTCCTTTTTACGCTTTTTAAAATGAATGAAAATTAATAGATTGTAACTGCAGGAGAAGAGCAACAGCACTGTGGCCAAGGAGTTTTGAGACCTTCATTCATTCATTCTCAGATTGCAGACAATTCTGTCAGAAATCATGTAGGATGCGCGGATTAGGTGGATTGACCAGGCTAAATTGTCCCTTCGTGTCTGAAGTGGGAAATGGTTCAAAAGGGCTCTTGGCACAGATCCAGCAGAGGGCAGTAGAGCGGAGCGGCTGATTGGCTGTTGCAAGGGAAATTTGCATACCTCTGTTGTGGTCACCCTAACCTAAAGGTGTACCTGAGCTAGAGACCCTAGCTGTTCGAGTGAAGACAAGCATCCAGCAGAGGGCAGAGAGTGGAGCTGCTGATTGGCTGTTGCAAGGGAAATTTGCATAGCTTTGTTGTGGTCAAGCTAACTTGAAAGTGGTTTGTGGAGGAGCTGTTGTCAAGTGACACTTAAAACCGACACACTTCTTCAGTATTTCCCTCCCTATCCCCTCCTCTAATCAAAAAAAACCAATGGCTGTAAAGATCAAGAGGAAGGCTCGAGGTGAGGTAGAAGTGGAAAGAAGTGGAACCGTGATGCCACAGCCTGCAGGTAAGGGATTGGTTGGTGACTGGTAAGTAGTTTTTCTTTTCTTTTCCCTCAGGTGTTATCGTGCAGGGCGCAGAGGTTGCTGAGTGAGTGCTTGCTGAGAAGGGGAGTGTATAACAGGTAAGCTCTTTCTTTCTTTTTCTTTTATTTATCTAGAGCGGATGGCAGGGAAGGTAGTGCAATGTTCCTCCTGCAGAATGTTTGAGGTGAGGGATACCGACAGTGTCCCTGCTGATTTCATCTGTGGGAAGTGCACCCATCTCCAGCTCCTCAGAAACCACGTTAGGGAACTGGAGCTGGATGAACTTCGGATCATTCGGGAGGCAGAGGTGGTCATAGATAGAAGCTTCAGGGATGTAGTTACTCCGAAGAATAAAGATAGATGGGTGACGGTAAGAGGGGCTGGGAGGAAGCAGTCAGTACAGGGATTCCCTGTGGTCGTTCCCCTTAGTAGCAAGTATACCGCTTTGGATACAGTTGGGGGGGGGGGGGGACTTACCAGGGGTAAGCCATGGGGTGCAGGTCTCTGGCACAGAGTCTGTCCCTGTTGCTCAGAAGGGAAGCGGGGGAGAGGAGTAGAGCATTAGTCATTGGAGACTCCATAGTTAGGGGGATAGATAGGAGATTCTGTGGGAACGAGAGAGATTCGCGGTTGGTGTGTTGCCTCCCAGGTGCCAGGGTGCGTGATGTCTCGGATCGTGTATTCGGGATCCTTAAGGGGGAGGGGGAGCAGCCCCAAGTCGTGGTCCACATAGGTACCAACGACATAGGTAGGAAGGATAGGGATGTAAGGCAGGAATTCAGGGAGTTAGAGTGGAAACTTAGATCTAGGACAAACAGAGTTATTATCTCTGGGTTGTTACCCGTTCCACGAGACGAGGAATAGAGAAAGAGAGGAATTGAACGCGTGACTACAGGGATGGTGCAGGAGGGAGGGTTTCAGATTTCTGGATAATTGGGGCTCATTCTGGAGTCGGTGGAACCTCTACAAACGGGATGGTCTACACCTGGACCAGAAAGGTACCAATATCCTGGGGGGGAAATTTGCTAATGCTCTTTGGGAGGGTTTAAACTAGTTCAGCAGGGGCTTGGGAACCTGAATTGTAGCTCCAGTATACAGGAGGTTGAGAGTAGTGAGGTCATGAATAAGGTTTCAAAGTTGCAGGAGTGTACCGGCAGGCAGGAAGGTGGTTTAAAGTGTGTCTTCTTCAATGCCAGGAGCATCCGGAATAAGGTGGGTGAACGTGCGGCATGGGTTGGTACCTGGGACTTCGATGTTGTGCCATTTCGGAGACATGGATAGAGCAGGGACAGGAATGATTGTTGCAGGTGCCGGGGTTTAGATATTTCAGTAAGCTCAGGCAAGGTGGTAAAAGAGGGGGAGGGGTGGCATTGTTAGTCAAGGACAGTATTATGGTGGCAGAAAGGCCGTTTGACGAGGACTCGTCGATTAAGGTAGTATGGGCTGAGGTTAGAAACAGAAAAGGAGAGGTCACCCTGTTAGGGGTTTTCTATAGGCCTCCAAAAAGTTCCAGAGATGTAGAGGAAAGGATTGCAAAGATGATTCTGGATAGGAGTGAAAGCAACACGGTAGTTGTTATGGGGGACTTTAACTTTCCAAATATTGACAGGAAACGCAATAGTTCGAGTACTTTAGATGGGTCCGTTTTTGTCCAATGTGTGCAGGAGGGTTTCCTGACACAGTATGTAGATAGGCCAACGAGAGGCGAGGCCGCATTGGATTTGGTACTGGGTAATGAACCAGGACAGGTGTTAGATTTGGAGGTAGATGAGCACTTTGGTGATAGTGACCACAATTCGATTACGTTTACTTGAGTGATGGAAAGGGATAGGTATATACCGCAGGGCAAGAGTTATATCTGAGGGAAAGGCAATTATGATCCGATGAGGCAAGACTTAGGATTCACCAGATGGAGAGGAAAACTGCAGGGGATGGGCACAATGGAAATACGGAGCTTGTTCAAGGAACAGCTACTGCGTGTCCTTGATAAGTATGCACCTGTCAGGCAGGGAGGAAGTGGTCGAGCAAGGGAACCGTGGTTTACTAAGGCAGTCAAATCACTTGTCAAGAGGAAGAAGGAGGCTTATGTAAAGATGAGACATGAAGGTTCAGTAAGGGCACTCGAGAGTTACAAGTTAGCTAGGAAGGGCCTAAAGAGAGAGCTAAGAAGAGCTAGGAGGGGACATGAGAAGTCTTTGGCAGTTAGGATCAAGGATAACCCTAAAGTTTGCGATAGATATGTCAGGAATAAAAGAATGACTAGGGTAAGAGTAGGGCCAGTCAATGATAGTAGTGGGAAGTTGTGCTTGGAGTCCGAGGAGATAGGAGAGGTGCTAAATGAATATTTTTCGTCAGTATTCACACAGAAAAAATACAATGTTGTCGAGGAGAATACTGAGATTCAGGCTACTAGACTAGAAGAGCTTGAGGTTCATAAGGAGGAGGTGTTAGCAATTCTGGAAAGTGTGAAAATAGATAAGTCCCCTGGGCCGGATGGGATTTATCCTAGGATTCTCTGGGAAGCTAGGGAGGAGATTGCTGAGCATTTGGCTTTGATCTTTAAGTCATCTTTGTCAACAGAAATAGTGCCAGAAGACTGGGGAATAGTAAATGTTGTCCCCTTGTTCAAGAAGGAGAGTAGAGACAAACCCAGTAACTATAGACCAGTGAGCCTTACTTCTGTTGTGGGCAAAATCTTGGAAAGGTTTATAAGAGATAGGGTGTATAATCATCTGGAAAGGAATAATTTGATTAGACATAGTCAACACTGTTTAGTGAAGGGTAGGTTGTGCCTCACAAACCTTATTGAGTTCTTTGAGAAGGTGACCAAACAGGTGGATGAGGGTAAAGCAGTTGATGTGGTATATATGGATTTCAGTAAAGCGTTTGATAAGGTTCCCCACGGTAGGCTACTGCAGAAAATACGGAAGCACGGGATTCAGGGAGATTTAGCAGTTTGGATCAGAAATTGGCTAGCTGGAAGAAGACAAAGGGTGGTGGTTAATGGGAAGTGTTCAGACTGGAGTCCAGTTACTAGTGGTGTACCACAAGGATCTGTTTTGGGGCCACTGCCATTTGTCATTTTTATAAATGACCTGGAGGAGGGCGTGGAAGGATGGGTGAGTAAATTTGCAGATGACACTAAAGTCGATGGAGTTGTGGACAGTGCGGAAGGATGTTACAAGTTACAGAGGGATATAGATAAGCTGCAGCGCTGGGCTGAGAGGTGACAAATGGAGTTTAATGCAGAAAAGTGTGAGGTGATTCATTTTCGAAGGAATAACAGGAAGACAGTGTACTGGGCTAATGGTAAGATTCTTGGCAGTGTGGATGAGCAGAGAGATCTCGGTGTCCATGTACATAGATCCCTGAAAGTTGCCACTCAGGTTGAGAGGGTTGTTAAGAAGGCGTATGGTGTGTTAGCTTTTATTAGTAGAGGGATTGAGTTTCGGAGCCATGAGGTCATGTTGCAGCTGTACAAAACTCTGGTGTGGCCGCATTTGGAGTATTGCGTGCAATTCTGGTTGCCGCATTATAGGAAGGATGTGGAAGCATTGGAAAGGGTGCAGAGGAGATTTACCAGAATGTTGCCTGGTATGGAGGGAAGATCTTATGAGGAAAGGCTGAGGGACTTGAGGCTGTTTTCGTTAGAGAGAAGAAGGTTAAGAGGTGACTTAATTGAGGCATACAAGATGATCGGAGGATTGGATAGGGTGGACAGTGAGAGCCTTTTTCCTCGGATGGTGATGTCTAGCACAAGGGGACATAGCTTTAAATTGAGGGGAGATAGATATAAGACAGATGTCAGAGGTACATTCTTTACTCAGAGAGTAGTAAGGGTGTAGAATGCCCTGCCTGCAACAGTAGTGGACTCGCCAACACTAAGGGTATTCAAATGGTCATTGGATAGACATATGGACGATAAGGGAATAGTGTAGATGGGCTTTAGGGTGCTTTCACAGGTCGGCGCAACATTGAGGGCCGAAGGGCCTGTACTGCGCTGTAATGTTCTATGACACACAAGATGGAGACACAGAGAATAAAGCAGACATTACTGATGCCTGGAGTCCAGCGGGGTGCCAGAAGGACAGAGAGGAACAGATCCAGGACAAAGGAAGATTAAGAAATACATAAATGCGGGACACCACTTGAATAAAGCTGACTTCAGCCAAGGTGTACACAATGATATGCTAATACGAATGTCTTGGGCCATTTCCTAAAACAAAGGGACAATCGATACTACCTTCCGGCTGCCTGTAACCTGTTAAACCTCTTTGACTGTGGCCATGTGTAAATGGCAAAATGCTTACAAATAGCGATGTACAATCTATAAAATGTTTAAAGATAACAAGGTGATAATTGTTTTGTATCTGGGCTCATTGTGAACCCAAAGTATAAAATGAATGACTGCCATTCAAACCGGGAGAAAGGCTGGCTACTGTACCACGGGGTACATAAGCTTTCTCCCGAAGCTTCGTGTAACAATAAAACTGCATTTATCTGATCACGGCAAGTCTGACTTTCGAAGTGGTTGATTTTTCCCACAACAGTGTCCAAAAGGTTAGGTGGGGTTACTGGGTTACGGGGATAGGGTGGAGGCATCGGCTTAAGTAGGGTGCTCTTTCCAAGGGCCGGTGCGGACCTGATGGGCCAAATAGCCTCCTTCTGCACTGTAAATTCTATGATTCTATGAAATGGGAATGGAGAAGTGGTGGTTTGAAGTTGGGATCACATTGGTCAAAGTGCAAATATTTTGTAGAAACACACAGGGAAATCAGTTAGTGGTCAAGAGGGGTCGTCAATATACCCAGGTGAGAGGAAATGCTTTGAAGGAGAATTCCCATTGATAATTTCCCATTTTCATCTAGCTCCTCAAATCTTTTCCATTTCAGTTCTGTTAACAGTTTTAATAACTCCTTCAGAGGTGATAGCTTGGTGGTATTGTCACTGATCTAGTAATCCAGAGACTCAGAGTAATGCTCTGGGGACCTGGGTTCGAATCCTGCCTGGGCAGATGGTGGAATATGAATTCGATAAAAATCTGGAATTAAAAGTCTCATGACGACCATGAAACCATTGTCAGTTGTCGCACAGAAACATCTGATTCACTGATGATATCTTTCATGGAAGGAAATCTACATGAGACTCCAGACCCACAGCAATGTGGTTGTGTCTTGATGGACAATAAATGCTGGTCACAGTGATGCCCACATCCCATGAATGAATAAAAAATATGGAAGCTATCATTAACGAAGATGAAATTATTCACATATTTACAATGACATGTTTAGCACAGCATCTCACTCCCAGTGCAAACCTCACAGGGAGGATAGGCGTGATCAGGCTCTGAGTTGGGCCTGCTTTCATCCCCTGCCTTAATGAGCTCCTGGTGGTTGGACTCTACCCCCTACCTGAGAAGTTGTACTCCACGAGTCGCACGGGGAGATCACTGGTTGTTTCCCCATGGTCCTCGTGGGGGTTATGAAAACAGGTAACGCATTTAATAATCACTTACGCAAAGGCCAAGGCCATTGTCACACCAGGGAAACAATTTCTGAAGTCTGTGAACTGTTATTAGCCATCAGTTGGTGCTGCTTACATCTGAGATGATTGCAGAAGGACTGACTGAGAGAACATTGTGCAATTAGGTCACGGTTTTACATGTTCTGACTTCCTTACATAACCAATAATCACAGCAGTGCTCTGGGATCCAACCCCAAGCCTGGAATATTTAATGAATAGCTCATCACTGAGTTTAAACTACAAAAGGGAGGAGGAATACGTTCTTTTGATGGGCTACCTCAGAGACCTCAGCCTGATTGTCCCTCTACTTACAGCTTTCAGCAGATTGAACGGGTCCAGGCACAGGAACGAGAACACAAGTCTTCAGCCTCCTTGTGAAGTGGGAATGAGGGAAATGTGAAGAGTGAGAAATGAAGTTGAGAAATAACCTTCTAATAATAATGTTGCTCATAACCCTGCTCTGAAACACTCCAAATCACTTTTGTTACCAGCAAAATACCAAGTTACACTGGGTACACATTTTCTTTCAATATTAATTCATACGATGTGGGCGTTCCCTGACAATGCTGGCATTTCTTTGTCATTCCTGTTTGTCCATGAGGAAGTGTATCTGCACATCTGTAGACCATGTGGTGAAGGGATATCTACAATGCTGTTCGGGAGATAGTTCTAGAATTTTGATCCAGAGACAATGGCTGGGATTTAATGTAACCTGATGATGTTGCGTTAACTATATGTCAATTTCGGTTAACTTCATGCAGATGGAGGGTATTGATTGTATTGTTACTTGAGCACATATAAAGAGGCACTTACTGACACTGGGGTGTGGTGGAATTAGGAGGTATCTACTTGTAATGTTTCACTCTGTGAATAAGTGTAAATGGCGTAAACTTGGTTTCTCTCCACAGGCACTGTCTAACCTGATGGACATTTCTCATTTGATTTGTTTCAGATGCCCCAATTCCATGGTATTTTGCTTTTGTTGAATAAAGATTGGCTTTGGTTCCATCCTTTATCAACAGGCTCTGAGGAGGTAGCAGGGCAGATGCGGAGGGGGATGGCGAAAATCTTCCTGGTCCAACCTCCGCATTACAATTGCTGGCTAATTAGTGGTTGACTGGCGACATTGCAGTCAAATAGGCGTGTAGGGATAGAGGGTCTGAGTTGGATTTGGATTTTGTTTACAGTTGCGGCACAGGCTGTGAGTTGAGAGTAGGTGCTGGCAGCTTTTTAAAGTGCTGCAAACACCTGGGGTGGAATTCTCCGACCCCCGCCGGGTCGGAGAATCGGCATGGCGCCGCGTGAATCGCGCCACGACGTCGGGACGCAATTCTCCGCACCCGGATGGGCCGAGTGGCCTTCACAAAAAATCCGAATCCCACCGGCGGCGTTCTAACATCCTCTGTGCCAGCGGGACCTCAGCGTTGAAGGGTCCGGGGTCGGCCTGTGGGGGGAGGAGGGGGGGGTCTGACCCCGGGGGAGGACCTCTGTAATGGCCTGGCGTGCGATCGGAACCCACCGATCGGCAGGCCGGCCTCTCTGGCTGGGGGCCTCTTTTCTCCTCGCCGGCTCCTGTCGCCCTACGTCATTTGGCGAGGGGGCTGGCCCGGGGAAGAAGGCCACTGCACATGCGCTAGTTGCCGCCAGCCCAACTGCGCATGTGCGGACCCCACGGCACCGGGTTCACGCCGGGATCGGCATCTGGAGCGGCATGGGCCGCTCCAGTGCCGTGCTAGTCCCATGTGGGCCGGAAAATGGGGTCCTGGAACGGGCGCCGATGCCGGAGTAAAACACTCCCGTTTTTACGCCGGCGTCGACACTTAGCCGCCCAATGGGAGAATCCCGCCCCTGATATCTCTCCCAAGGCTTGAGGCATTATGATTAAAAATGCTCTACTCCACCATAACGGAACTTTGACCATAGAACAAACAAAATTACAGGCCCTCCCAGCCTGCGCCGATCCAGATCCTTTATCTAAACCTGTCGCCTATTTTCCAAGGATTTACTTCCCTCTGTTCCCCGCCCGTTCATATATCTGTCTAGATGCATCTTGAATGATGCTATCGTGCCCACCTCTACCAAAGCTGGCAAAGCGTTCCAGGCACCCACCACCATCTGTGTAAAAAACTTTCCACGCACATCTCCCTTAAACTTTCCCCCTCTCACCTTGAATCGTGACCCCCTTGTAATTGACACCCCCATTCTTGGAAAAAGCTTGTTGCTATTCACCCTGTCCATACATCTCATAATTTTGTAGACCTCAATCAGGTCCCCCCTCAACCTCCGTCTTTCCAACGAAAACAATCCTAATATACTCCACCTTTCTTCATACCAGGAAATATCCTGGTGAACCTCCTCTTCACCCTCTCTAAAGCATCCACACCAGTAGGTCATTTGTGGCTTTCTCAGCTTTCTCTCATTCTCTGGTTCTTCTTCCTCTGGAAGAGCCTTCACTGGAATGGACAATGCCCATACCACCTGCACGCTGACTATATTGTCATGCCTGGTACAGGCATATCATATTCTGAACATCCAGTCAATACTTTGCAAAATTGGACATACATGAGTCGTGATGATGGCTGCCGCAAATCAATTTACGTTTGGTATTTAGACTACTGAGAGTATCAAATCTCCAATGAGTACCTAATTGGATAGGGGCACAGGTGGGGGTACCGGACTGTCATTTGTGGAATTTTCACATCTCATTGTTTAAGGATAGGCCAACACCTAAAAACCATGAATGTTCCAGACTGTCTGTTTCCGTGTTTTAGAATCAGAGAAAAGTTACAGCACAGAAGGAGGCCATTCGGCCCATCTTGTTCATGCCAGCCCTAGGACACCCAGGTGCCCTTTCTAATCCCACACTGTTCTACCCAGTCCATAGCCCTGTAGCTTAGAGTACTTAAGGTGCAGATCCAGGTACCTTTTTTAAGGGTTTAGGGTCTCAACTTTGCAAATTAATCCTGTCTCATTGCACACTATCCAGTCTAGGATGGCCTGCTCTCTGGTTGGTTCCACAACATATTGTTCAAGAAAACCATCCCTTATAAATTCCAGTAAATCCTCGTCCATCGCCATTGCATTGCACAGTGGGTCGCACTGTTGTTTCACAGCTCCAGGGTCCCAGGTTCTTGGCTTGGCTTGGGTCACTGTCTGTGCAGACACTGCATGTTCTCCCTGTGTCTGTGTGGGTTTCCTACGGGTGCTCCGGTTTCCTCCCACAAGTCCCAAAAACGTGCTGTTAGGTAATTTGGACATTCTGAATTCTCCCTGTGTACCCGACCAGGCGCCAGAATGTGGCGACTAGGGGCTTTTCACAGTAACTTCATTGCAATGTTAATGTATACCTACTTGTGACAATAAAGATTATTATTATTATTATTGCTGCCAGTTTGATTAGCCCAATCAATATGCAAATTGAAGCCACCCATAATAACTGTTGTACCCTTACTGCACGCATCCCTAATTTCCTGTTTGATGCCACCCCCAACCTCACAACTACTGTTTGGTGATCTGTACACAACTTCCACTAAGGCTTTTTGACCTTTGGTGTTCCGCAGCTCCACCCATACAGATTCCATATTGTTCAGGCTAATGTCCTTCCTTACTAGTGTGTTAATCTCTTCTTTAACCAGCAACGCTACCCCACCTCCAATTCCTTTCCCTCTATCTTTCCTGAATATAGAACACCCTGGATGTTCAGTTCCCATTCTTGGTCACCCTGGAGTCAGGTCTCCGTGATCCCAATTACATCATATCCGTTAATGATTGTCATCGCAGTTAATTCATCAACCTTATTACAAATGCTCCTTTCATTGGGACACATTGAACCTTGTTTTTTTGTCATTTATTGCCCTTATAGACTTATGATGTAATGTGGCCCTTTTTAATTTTAGTCTTTGGTTTCTTTGCCTTCCACCTTTCTCTTCCACAGACCTCTGCACTGCCTTCCTATTCTTCGTCTGTCTGGTGGTCACTCATTCCCTATCTTCCTCAGTAATTTTTGCATACGGTGTGACCAACTTACTGAACGTGCTATCCACGATTTCCTCAGCATCGGGGATGCTCTGAAGACATTCCACCTGCAGCTACAGGGCCGTCAAGCGGTCTGACAGGAGCTGCAGTTAGACACACTTCCTGCATGTGAAGGAGTCAGGGTGACCGGAAATGTCCCTGAATTCCCACATCGCACAGGAGAAGGTACAATGTCCACACTCGGCCATCTTTGTGCCATCTGCAAATTTTCAAATCATGCTCCCCACGTTCACGTCCAAATTGTTAATATATGACACAAACACTAAGAATCCCAATACCGAGGCCTGTGGGTAACTGGCCTATAATTGTTCAGCATTTTATTCAATCCATTTTTAAACAATGAAACCATGTTTGCATTTTTCCAATCCTCTGGTACCTCCCCTGTGTCTAGTGAGGATTGGAAATTCATCCTCAGAGCACCTGCTATCTCCTCCATGGCCTCCTTCAGTAGCCTCGGAAACAATCCAGCTGGCCCTGGTGACTTATCAACTTTCAAGGATTTCAATCCTTCGAGTACTTCCTCTCTCTTTATGATTATGCCATCCAATATCTCACAGTGTTCCTCCTGGACTACTATATCTGCATCATCCCTTTCCTTTGTAAACACGGAGACAAAATATTCATTTAAAACCCTTCCCACAGTTCCCTCTGCATCTGCACATAAGTTCCCCTCTTCATCTCTGATAGATATCACTTTTTTCTTAACTAACCTTTTACCATTAATATATTGGTAATACATCTTTAGATTTTCTTTAACTTTGCTTGTTAATCTTTTTTCATGTCCTGTCTTTGATTTCCTTATTTCCTTTTTGACTTCAACCCTGTATTTTCTATACATGTCTAGGCTATCTGCAGTGCTCAGTTCTTTGTGCCTATCATACTCTTTCTTTCTCTGTTTGATTTTCCCCTGTATTCCTCTAGACAACTAGGGAGGTCTAGATTTGGCAGTACCACTCTTATTTTTGGAGGGGACGTGTCTACTTTATACAATTTTAATCTTTCCTTTTTATGCTTCCCATTGGTTTTCCACAGATTTCCCCTCTAGAAATGCTGGCCAGTCTACCTCAACCAAGTCCCTTATCATTTCCACAAAATTTGCATTCCCCGAGTTCAACATTTTTACTCCTGCTCATGGTAATTCTGAATCTAACTGTCACTTCACCCACTTTCCTTTCTTCGTTTCCCCACGACTAGGTCTAGAATTGCATCTCCTCTCATTGGGTTTGTCACTCATTGGGTGAAAAAATTTCACGATGTATAAGTGCTGGAGGGAGGGAATTGAACTGGGCATGTGATGTTAATTGAGCAGTGTCTGCTTGTGTGTGTTGTTGCAGCTGCACCCATCCAGGCATGTGGGTAGTGAGACAACTAAAGACCTTATTGCTGCAAAGATTGCCAAACTGTGTGGGCATCTAAAATATGTCATTGGCATCTTTTAAAAATTTAATTCATTATCAACTGGCGGGCAGGTCAGGGGTCAATGGCAAACTCCAACTAAATGCCTCTCCATGCATTTTTCAAATTTATTCCATCCACTTCCTGCCCACGTAGTGGGCGAAATAGTTTGTGGAATATAACTTGCGCTACGATAACTATCAGGATGTAAGATAGAGAAGAGTGTGTGAGGGGATAGTTGGAATGGAGGAAGACCAAGAGAAGGAGAAAAGGAGAGGGCTGCATTGAGAAAATAGAGGAGCACAACAGGGACTGAAATGAAAATAGAGGTTCGAGATCAGGGGCGAAATTCTCCCGAAACGGCGCGATGTCCGCCGACTGGCGCCCAAAACGGCGCCAATCAGACGGACATCGCGCCGCCCCAAAGGTGCGGAATGCTCCGCATCTTTGGGGGCCGAGCCCCAACATTGAGGGTCTAGGCCGGCGCCGGAGGAATTTCCGCCCCGCCAGCTGGCGGAAACGGCCTTTGTTGCCCCGCCAGCTGGCACGGAAATGACATCTCCGGGCGGCGCATGCGCGGGAGCGTCAGTGGCCGCTGACAGTTTCCCACGCATGCGCAGTGGAGGGAGTCTCTTCCGCCTCCGCCATGGTGGAGACCGTGGCAGAGGTGGAAGGGAAAGAGTGCCCCCACGGCACAGGCCCGCCCGCGGATCAGTGGGCCCCGATCGCGGGCCAGGCCACCGTGGGGGCAACCCCCGGGGCCAGATCGCCCCGCGCCCCCCCCAGGACCCCGGAGCCCGCCCACGCCGCCTTGTCCCGCCGTTCAAAAGGTGGTTTAATCCACACCGGCGGGACAGGCAATTTATCGGTGGGACTTCGGCCCATCTGAGCCGGAGAATCCAGCGGGGAGGCCCGCCAACCGGCACGGCCCGATTCCCGCCCCCGCCGAATATCCGGTGCCGGAGACTTCGGCAACCAGCGGGGGCGGGATTCACGCCAGCCCCCGGCGATTCTCCGACCCGGCGGGGGGTCGGAGAATGACGCCCCAGGTCTCTTACTCCAGGTTGTAAATCTAAGTGATGAGCTTGTGTTTAGAAAGGCAACTTTTACACAACTGTGATGGTGCCAATCATATCCTTTACTTTAATGTCTGTTGTACCAACGGGTTGGGTGATTTGGTTCCAATAAGTGGGCTGACAGTGACTCGGTTGCATTGTGTTAAAGAGCATGTACTACCAGCAGGATTGCAATAAATGATGGGCAGCAAACTGTGCCCTGAGCGACACCACATTAGCATTAAACTTGTTCTAATTGCCTCAAGCTTCACTGAACCATGACTGTGAGCATTCTGCTGCCTTTCATTTCTCCTTAATTGAGGCTGGGGACTGGGATTTACACAAATGATCAGCACAACATGCCTTGTCAAGCTCCAACGTATTACTGGACGGGGACTGAGAGTGGCACCTTGTTCAGACATGTTGGAAGGCTTTTGAGTTCTGCCTGTCTACTAGCTTCAGGACCTTGCATTCAAAGACCATCAATCTTGCATTGCACTGACACCCCTGGTCAATAGTCTTCACGAGAGAGGATTTAAGGATTGCCTGAAAACTGACATCATTCAAGTAGTGATTTCACGTTTTCAATTTAAGACTAATTTTACCGAACCAACTGACAGAAATTGCTGTCATCAAATCAGTCACTGGTGTGAATTTACTCTGAAGATAATAAAATTACCTTCATCCATTATGTCCTCCATCCATCATGTATCTTCTTTCTCCCGTGTTATTCCTTACTCTGATATTATTGATTTTTGCTTCTGCTTTAGTTGTATCTGAGGCATATTCCACTGAGGATTGGCTACCTCACTCAACCAGCTATTCTTAGATTGTGTACGTATATCTCCAGGGCCCCGGTGCAACTCTCAATGCCTTACCTATCAGCAGTCGTGCGTTCATCTATTATAGGCCGTGGGCTCTGGAGTTCACTCCCTAAACATCTCTCCTCTTTCCTCCTTTATGACGCTTCTTAAAACCTACCTCTTTGATTCAGCCTCTGGTCCCAATATAGTCTTATGTGTATAAATGTGTTTCTTGATAAAGCTCCTGTGAAGCATCATGGGTCATTTTAACGATATGAGAGATGCTATATAAATACAAGCTGCTGTTGTCCTTGGCTAGAGTTTTGACAGCTACCATTGGCACTAGCAGGTGGTGGCGGATAATAGGAGGACTGAGAAACCAATAACCCTGGCTCCCTGGCCTCTCCTGCTCTATCCATGATTTCCTGTTAAAAATGTTATCGCACTTCTGGGCCGGAATTCTCCCCTACCCGGCGGGGCGAGGGGTCCCGGCGGGATGGAGTGGTGGGAACCACTCTGGCGTCGGGCCGCCCCAAAGGTGCAGATTTCTCCGCACCTTTAGGGGACAAGCCCTCACCTTGAAGGGCTAGGCCCGCGCCAGAGCGGTTTCCGCTCCACCGGCTGGCGTGGAAGGCCTTTGGCGCCACGCCAGTCGGGGCCGAAGGGACTGCGCCGGCCGGCGGACGTCCGCGCATGCGCAGAAGCATCTGCGGCTGCTGACGTCATCCCCGCGCATGCGCAGGGGGGGGTGTCACTTCCGCATTGGCCATCGCGGGGGCTATGGCCGAGGCGGAAGGAAAAGAGTGCCCCCACGGCACAGGCCCGCCTGCGGATCGAGGACCCCGGAGCCCACCCGCGCCGCCAGTCCCGCCGGTAAGGTAGGTGGTTTAATTCACGCCGACGAGACTGGCATGACAGCAGTGGGACTTCGGCTCATCGCGGGCCGGAGAATCGCCGGGGGGGTGGGGGGGGGGGGGTGGGGGGTGGGGTCCAGAGAGTCCAGAGTGATTCTCCGTTTTGCAGAGGGCTAGCAGTGCCCTGGAATGCTCCTCGCAGCTCCAGCTGCCGATACGGGGTACTGCACCTCTGGCCGCGGATCTGTACATGGGTGCGGCCGCGGCCTCACACAACATGGCAGACCCACACTGTGGGCCTACCCCGACAAAATAGGCCCCCCGAGATCGCTTGCGCCCGCCAATCGGTTGCCCCCAATCGCGAGCCTGGTCGTCTGGAGGTTCCCCCCGGTGCCGGATCTCCCCGCCCCTCACCAGGGCGGCTGCGGATTCAGTCCGCAGCTGCCACTCCGAGCTCCCGCCGGGTGGAACCACAAGTGACCCACGCTGGCGGGAACTTGGCCAGTTGTCGGCGGAGAATTGCTGCGGGGGCCTCTTTCTATGGTCTCCGACCGGCGCCGCATCGACCACGCTCGCGCGATTGGCGGCGATTCTCCGGTTCAAGAACCCGATCACGAGTCTGACGCCCATTCTCCGCCCCCGTGCTGAGCGTGGAACAGAGGCTCGGAGAATCCCGGCTCCCATGTCTGCGTGGGTTTCCTCCGTGTATTCAGGTTTCCTCCTACAAGTTCTGAAAGACGTGGATCGGGATTCTCCAATTCTGCTTCCAAGTTCTGCCGCCGGCGTGAAAAGCGGTGTGAGCCACTCTGGCGTCAACGGGCCTCAAGTGGCAGCTATCGACCCCTTCCTAGGGAGCTAGTATGGCGCCGGAGTGGTATCCGCAGTTCCGGCACCCGAAAGCCGGTGTGCCACAGGCGACGCTGGTTCGCGCATGCGCGTGGGTTCCCGTCTCCGTGCCGGCCCCCAGGCAATATGGCTGAGCCCTACAGGGGCACGGTGCGGAGGAACTAGCCCACCTGCCGATTGGTAGGCTCCGAGCGCTGGCCAGGCCACGTTGGAGGCTCCCCCCACGGTCGGATCCCCCCGTGCCCCCACAAGGACAGCCCCCAAAGCCAGAACACTGAGGTCCCGCTCGGTGTAACCCACGCCGGCGGAAATCGGGCGAACCCGGCAGGCACTCGGCCCATCGAGGCCCGGAGAATCACTGAGGGGGCCTCTTTCAACGGGCCCCCGACCGGCTCGCCGGCGATCCCGCTGGCACCCGAGAATCGGCGTCAGAGAATCGGCGGGCCGGCGTCAGGGTGGCGTGGCGTGATTCTCGTGCCCCCCCCCCGGCAATTCTCCGACCCGCCGCAGGAGCGGAGAATCCCGGCCGTGATGTTAGGTGAATTGGACATTCTGAATTCTCTCTCTGTGTACCTGAACAGGTGCCGGAATGTGGCGACTAGGGGCTTTTCACAGTAACTTCATTGCAGTGTTAATGTAAGCCTACTTGTGACAATAAAGATTATTATTATTAAAGGACATCAATAAATGTTATGGATGCCTGGTCAGCTCTCAGCAGTGGCTAAGATACTGGACCAGAACCCTAATGTTTTTAGGTTTAAATATAATGCAGAAAGATAGATTCATTCCAGGAGTGATGCCATAAGAATTGGGTTTGGGTATTTTATAAACAAGCTTCATTAAAACAAAATAAAAACAATATTTAAACATTTAAACTTCAACCCTAACAATAACAGATTACATGTAGTTTCTTAACCCTAACACCCAGGTTCACATTAAACAGCACTTCAAAGGAACATACAGCGGGCATTCCACTTACACAGGCGGGCAAAGATGATACTTGCATTTCTGAGCAATTTTTCTGCAAGTGTTGTAAGTGAAGTTCCTTCAGAATCCTTTTCGAAAGCTTGTCTCTGTGGAAACTTTCCATGACCTCTTATGGTGGCTTTTCAAATCCTTCTCCCCACATGTTCCAACAGGATTCTTCCTCTCTCTCTCCCTGAACTCTGCCAGCCCCTCAAAGAAAGGTTCTCTCCTGCAGTATCCAGGCTTGAACCCATTATCACTATTTTGGCTGTCTGATTTCTCATTCCCATTTATATAAAATAACAGAGCCATGATATTGATATCTGATCTGATTTGATTTATTATTGTCACATGTATTAGTATGCAGTGAAAAGTATTGTTTCTTGCATGCTGTACAAACAATGCATACCGTACATAAAGAAGGTAGGAGAGACTGCAGAATGTAATGTTACAGTCATAGCTAAGGTGTAGAGAAAAGATCAACTTAATATGAGGTAGGTCCATTCAAAGGTCTGATGGCAACAAGGAAGAAGGCTGCTCTTGAGTCGGTTGGTACGTGGCCTCAAACCTTTGTCTCTTTTTCCTGATGGAAGAAGGTGAAGAGAGTATGCCCAGGGTGCATGGGGTCCTTAATTATGCTGGTTGCCTTTCTGAGGCAGCGGAAATTGTAGACAGAGTCAATGGATGGGTAGCTGATTTGCGTGCTGGATTGGGTTACATTCATGTTTCCTGCTGTCTTGGGCAGAGCAGAATCCATACCAAGCTGTGATACAACCAGAAATAATGCGTTCAAGGTGCATCTGTGAACATTGGTGAGAGTCATAGCTGACATGCAAATTTCCTTCGTCTTCTGAGAAAGTAGAGTCATTGGTGGGCTTTCTTAACTATAGTGTCGGCATGCGGGGATCAGGCCAGGATGTTGATGATCTGGACACTTAAAAACTTGAAGCTATCGACTCTTTCTACTTCGTTCCCATTGATGCATGTTCATGAGACAGGTGCATGTTCTCCACTATGCTTTCTGGAGTCAATGACAATGACAATCTCCTTCATTTTGTTGACATTGAGGGAGAGATTATTGTTAGATATATAACTAACCTCCCATTTACGGACAAAGGAGACCAGCAGACTTTGTAATGGGCAAATAGCTGGTCAAAAAAGAGTGTCCCAAAGGACAATGTATCTCGAGTGGATCATCTTGGCTGAACAGGGGCATCCTGTCTATTCCCACTAATGGGTTTAAGTCTGAATGGGACAATGTAACTCAGGCCAGGTGTGGGTGTATCCCCCTGACTCCATGCTAGCAGTTTTCCTTCAGTCTGTTAAACCCTAAATTGCCTAGTACATCTTCGATCCCATTTCTGGACCCAAGTTCCTAATATCGCCCTCCCAGATGGGTTTTAACAAGAATCCAATAGTCCTATGGTCACTTTAATTCCTGATTATCTTATTAATTGATTACAATGGCTTCAGTTTCCCCAGAATTTAATTAGAGGATATTTACGGTTATCTCATACTGGATGTTGGATAAGCAGTTTGATGATGTAGAAAGAGTGGAGAACAAAGATAGGTGATGGTGATGTAGAGCTGGGTGTCATCAGCGTACATGTGAAAACCAAGCATCTGTCTTTGGAGGATGTCGCAAAAGAACACCATGTAGATACAAAATAGGAAGGGGCCAAGAATAGCTCCTTGGGATGCACCAAAGGTAACAATCTGGCAAGAGTGATGTAGCAGATCATAATGATAATAGTGATCATAATACCATTGAATTCTATGTGAAGATTGAAAGTGACAAACGCCAATCACAAACAAAAATCTTAAACTTAAACAAAACTATAAACATAGGTATGAGGGGAGAGCTGGCTAAGATTAATTGGGCAAATAGACTGAAAGATAAGGACGTAAATGAATAGCGAGAGATGTTTAAAAAAAACAATTCAAAGTATTCAACAGAAATACATTTGATTGAAAAATAAAAACTTTGCAACAAAAATCCACCCATCGCTCACCCAAATAGTTCAGGAGAGTATAGATTAAAAGAAGAGACTTACAATGTTCCAAAAATCAGTGTCAAGTCTAAGGATTGGGAATGCATTCAAAACCAGCAAAGATCCACCAAAATGATTGAAACTTTAACACAGATAGTAAGAAAAAAGGGAAGGCGTAACTAAAGTAAATGGTAGCAGATACAAGAGCATGATCATGGAAAGTGAGGAAACGGCAGAGGCATTGATCAAATATTTTCGTCTGTCTTCAGAGTAGAAGATGCAAATTTCATATCAGAAATAGACAGTAACCTAGGGGCTGAAAAATATTGAGAAAATGAAAGAAATGAATACCAGCAGAGAAAGAGTACTGGAAAAACTTAAGGGAGCAAAATCTGAACAATCCTAGGAGCCGATGGCTTACATCCTCGAGTTCTAACAGAGGGAACTGCAGAGATAGTGGATGTGCTAGCTATGATTTTCCACAATTCCTTAGAGTTGGGTGTGATACCATTTCTCAAGAAAGCAGGAAGAAACAAAACAGGGAACTACAGGTCAGTTAGCCTATAATTAAACATTGTAAAAATGCTGGAATCTATTATTAAGGAAGTCCTAACAATGCACTTATAAAAGCATACTATAATTCGAACAGGTCAACATGGTTTTACTAAAGGGAAATCCTGTTTGACAAGTTTATTGGGAGATTTTTGAGCATGTAACTCGTAAGGTAGATACAGGGAACTAATAGATGTAACACCTTGGATTTTCAAAAGGCATTCAATAGGGTGCCACACCAAAGGCTAATAGGCAATATAAAGGCTCGTGGAGTTGGGGGTAATATATTAGCAAGGATAGAGGATTGGTTAATTAACAGGAAGCAGACAGTGGGCATAAATGAGGCATTTTCATGTTGGTAGGCAGTCAATAATGCAGTGCCACAAGGATCAGCGCTGGGGCCTCAGCTATTTACAATCTATATTAATGATTGAGATGAAGAGGCAGTGAATAATGTATCAAAGTTTGCTGACAATACAAAATGAGGTGGAAAGTTGAGGTGTGGGTAGGTGATACAGACAGGTTAAATGAGTGGGCAGCAAGTTGGCATATGGAGCAGGGACGTGTAAAATTATTCACTTTGGTCACAAGAATAGAAAAGCAGAATATTTTTTAAAAGATGAAACTTGTAAGTGTTGATATTAAATGGGAGCAGAGAGTGGGCATAAAGTGTACAAGGAACACAGAAATTTAGCGTGCAGGTACAGGTGGCAATTAGGAAGGTGAATGGAATGTTGGTCTTTGGATGATGATGATTGAAATAAAGAAACTTTCCTCCAATTGTAAAGGATTTTGGTGAGAACGCACCTTGAATACTGTGTAGTTTTGATCTCCACATATTGGAAATTATATATTTGCACTCTAGGCAGTACAGCAAAACTTTATTAAACTTGGAACATGAGAGGGGGAGTTATCCCATAATGAGAGACTGTGTCTATTCTCTGGAGTTTAGAAGGATGAGGGGCAATATCATTGAAACATAGAAGATTTTTATGGTATTTGATAGTCTAGATGCTGGGTTGAAGCCCCAAAATGTGGCAGAAAGTCAGGAACCTGACATAATCCTGCCACTTCCAACATTAGCCCAGGTGGTTTGGGAGGAATGAATGGAACCCTCATAGAACTGTAGGGTCGAATCATAGAATTGTTACAACACGAAGGGTGGCCAGTTGTTCTGTCATATTTGTGCCAGTTCTCTACCCTCTCAGCTAGTCTCAGTGCCCCACTCTGCACATTTCTCTCTTCAGATGATGATCCAATTCTCTTTTGAAAGTCATAATTGAATCGGCTTCCACCACGCTCTCAGGCCATACAGTCCAGATCCTAAGCACTCACTGTGTAACCGTGGTGGGATTTTCCAGCCCTTCTGGTCCTGCCGAACCCCCCCACCCCCCTCAATGGTTGGCTCCCTAGTGGTGAGACAGGCAAGTCATGCAAAGTTATGTCAAAATCAGCCGGATGACAAGATCCCGCTGGCGGTCAATGGCGAGCCACCTCCAGCAGTGGAAAACATGACGTGGGCGAGGGCAGGGGGGGGTGGGGGCGGGGGGTGCAGAAGCTAACGTTTCACGTCTGGATGACTCTTTGTCAAGAGCTTTGAACTTGGTTCATCCCCAGACTTGAAACGTTAGTTCTGTTCTCTCCGAGCAGGTCTGCCAGCATCTGAACAAAGAAAGAACAAAGAACAGAGAAAAATTACAGCACAGGAACAGGCCCTTCGGCCCTCCAAGCCTGCGCCGATCCAGATCCTCTGTCTAAAACTGTCGCCTATTTTCTAAAGATCTCTATCCCTCTGCTCCTTGCCCGTTCATATATCTGTCTAGATACATCTTAAATGACGCTATCGTGCCCGCCTCTACAACCTCCACCGGCAATGCGTTCCAGGTACCCACCACCCTCTGCGTAAAGGACTTTCCACGCATATCTCTCTTAAACATTTCCCCTCTCACCTTGAACTCGTGACCCCTAGTAATTGAGTCCCCCACTCTGGGAAAAAGCTTCTTGCTGTCCACCCTGTCTATACCTCTCATGATGTTGTGGACCTCAATGAGGTCCCCCCTCAACCTTCGTCTTTCTAATGAAAATAATCCTAACTTACTCAACCTCTCTTCATAACTAGTGCCCTCCATACCAGGCAACATCCTGGTGAACCTCCTCTGCACCTTCTCCAAAGCATCCACATCCTTTTGGTAATGTGACGACCAGAACTGTACGCAGTATTCCAAATGTGGCCGAACCAAAGTCTTATACAACTGTAACATGACCTGCCAACTCTTGTACTCAATACCCCTTCTGATGAAGGAAAGTATGCCTTCTTGACCACTATCGACCTACGCAGCCATCTTCAGGGTACAATGGACCTGGACACCTAGATCTCTCTGTACATCAACTTTCCCCCGGGCTTTTTCATTTACCGTATAGTTCGCTCTTGAATTGGATCTTCCAAAATGCATCGCCTCGCATTTGCCCGGATTTAACTCCATCTGCCATTTCTCCGCCCAACTCTCCAATCTATCTATATTCTGTTGTATTCTCTGACAGTCCCCTTCACTATCTGCTACTCCACCAATCTTAGTGTCATCTGCAAACTTGCTAATCAGACCACCTATACCTTCCTCCAGATCATTTATGTATATCACAAACAAAATTGTGGGTGAAATTTGCATATGTCCGTGTGCTCACCCTAACTTAGAGGTATACCTGAGCAAGAGACCCTAGCTGTTCAAGTGAAGATAAGCATCCAGCAGAGGGCAGTAGAGCGGAGATGCTGATTGGCTGTTGTGGGGGAAATTTGCACACATCCGTGTGCTCACCCTAACTTAGAGGTATACATGAGCAAGAGACCCTAGCTGTTCAAGTGAAGATAAGCATCCAGCAGAGGGCAGTAGAGTGGAGCTGCTGATTGGCTGTTGTGGGGGAAATGTGCATACGCCCGTGCGCTCACCCTAACTTAGAGGTTTCCTGAGCAAGAGACCCTAGCTGTTCAAGTGAAGACAAGCATCCAGCAGAGGGCAGTAGAGCGGAGCTGCTGATTGGCAGTTGTGGGAGAAATTTGCATACGTTCGTGTGCTCACTCTAACTTGAAGGTAGTTTGTGAAGGAGCTGTCGTCAAGTGACACTTAAACCCGAAACACTTCTTCAGTGTTTCCCTCCCTTCCCCCTCCTGTAACCCCAAAAAAAGATCAAGAGGAAGGCTCAAGGGCAGGTAGAAGTAAAAAGAAGTTAAACTGTGACGTAACAGCTGCAGGTAAGGGATTGGCTGGTGACTGGTAAGTAGTTTTTCTTTATTTTCCCTCAGGTGTTATCGTGCGGGGCGCAGAGGTTGCTGAGTGAGTGCTTGCTGAGAAGGGGAGTGAATAACAGGAAAGCTCTTTCTTTCTTTTTCTTTTTTTATCTAGAGGGGATGGCAGGGAAGGTAGTGCAATGTTCCTCCTGCAGAATGTTTGAGGTGAGGGACGCTGTCAGTGTCCCTGCTGATTTCATCTGTGGGAAGTGCACCCATCTCCAGCTACTCAGAAACCGCGTTAAGGAACTGGAGCTGGAGCTGGATGAACTTCGGATCATTCAGGAGGCAGAGGTGGTCATAGATAGAAGCTTCAGGGATGTAGTTATTCCGAAGAAGAAAGATAGATGGGTGATGGTGAGAGCGGCTGGGAGGAAGCAGTCAGTACAGGGATCCCCTGTGGTTGTTCCCCTTATTTACAAGTATACTGCTTTGGATACTGTTGGGGGGGGGGACTTACCAGGGGTAAGCCATGGGGTACAGGTCTCTGGCACAGAGTCTGTCCCTGTTGCTCAGAAGGGAAGGTGGGAGAGGAGTAGAGCATTAGTCATTGGAGACTCCATAGTTAGGGGGATACATAGGAGATTCTGTGGGAACGAGAGAGACTCGTGGTTGGTGCGTTGCCTCCCAGGTGACAGGGTGCGTGATGTCTCAGATCGTGTTTTCGGGATCCTTAAGGGGGAGGGGGAGCAGCCCCAAGTCGGGGTTCACATAGGTACCAACGACATAGGTAGGAAAAGGGATAGGGATGTAAGGCAGGAATTCAGAGAGCTAGGGTGGAAACTTAGATCTAGGACAAACAGAGTTATTATCTCTGGGTTGTTTCCCGTGCCACGTGATAGCGAGACGAGGAATAGGGAGAGAGAGGAGTTGAACACGTGGCTACAAGGATGGTGCAGGAGGCAGGGTTTCAGATTTCAGGATTATTGGGGCTCATTCTGGGGTCGGTGGGACCTCTACAAATGGGATGGCCTACACCTGGACCAGAGGGGTACCAATATCCTGGGGGGGAAATTTGCTAATGCTCTTCGGGAGGGTTTAAACTAGTTCAGCAGGGGCTTGGGAACCTGAATTGTAGCTCCAGTATACAGGAGGTTGAGAGTAGTGAGGTCATGAGTAAGGTTTCAAAGTTGCAGGAGTGTACCGGCAGGCATGAAGGTGGTTTAAAGTGTGTCTTCTTCAATGCCAGGAGCATCCGGAATAAGGTGGGTGAACTTGCGACAAGGACTGGTACCTGGGACTTCGATGGTGTGGCCATTTCGGAGACATGGATAGAGCAGGGACAGGAATGGTTGTTGCAGGTGCCGAGGTTTAGATATTTCAGTAAGCTCAGGGAAGATGGTAAAAGAGGGGGAGGGGTGGCATTGTTAGTCAAGGACAGGATTACGGTGGCAGAAAGGACGTTGGATGAGGACTCGTCTACGGAAGTAGTATGGGCTGAGGTTAGAAACAGGAAAGGAGAGGTAACCCTGTTAGGGGTTTTCTATAGGCCTCAGAAAATTTCCAGAGATGTAGAGGAAAGGATTGCAAAGATGATTCTGGATAGGAGCGAAAGCAACAGGGTAGTTGTTAGAGGGGACTTTAACTTCCCAAATATTGACTGGAAACGCTATAGTTCGAGTACTTTAGATGGGTCCGTTTTTGTCCAATGTGTGCAGGAGGGTTTCCTGACACAGTATGTAGATAGGCCAACGAGAGACGAGACCATATTGGATTTGGTACTGGGTAATGGACCAGGACAGGTGTTAGATTTGGAGGTAGGTGAGCACTTTGGTGATAGTGACCACAATTCGATTACGTTTACTTTGGTGATGGAAAGAGATAGGTATATAACGCAGGGCAAGAGTTATATCTGGGGGAAAGGCAATTATGATGCGATGAGGCAAGGCTTAGGTTGCATCAGATGGAGAGGAAAACTGCAGGGGATGGGCACAATAGAAATGTGGTGCTTGTTCAAGGAACAGCTACTGCGTGTCCTTGATAAATATATACCTGTCAGGCAGGGAGGAAGTGGTCAAGCAAAGGAACCGTGGTTTACTAAAGCAGTCGAAACACTTGTCAAGAGGAAGAAGGAGGCTTATGTAAAGATGAGACATGAAGGTTCAGTTAGGGCACTCGAGAGTTACAAGTTAGCTAGGAAGGACCTAAAGAGAGAGCTAAGAAGAGCCAGGAGGGGACATGAGAAGTCTTTGGCAGGTAGGATCAAGAATAACCCTAAAGCTTTCTATAGATATGTCAGGAATAAATGAATGACTAGGGTAAGAGTAGGGCAGTCAAGGACAGTAGTGGGAAGTTGTGCTTGGAGTCTGAGGAGATAGACGAGGTGCTAAATGAATATTTTTCGTCAGTATTCACACAGGAAAAAGGATAATGTTGTCGAGGAGAATACTGAGATTCAGGCTACTAGACTAGAAGGGCTTGAGGTTCATAAGGAGGAGGTGTTAGCAATTCTGGAAAGTGTGAAAATAGATAAGTCCCCTGGGCCGGATGGGATTTAGCCTAGGGTTCTCTGGGAAGCTAGGGAGAAGATTGCTGAGCCCTTGGCTTTGATCTTTAAGTCATCTTTGTCGACAGGAATAGTGCCAGAAAACTGAAGGATAGCAAATGTTGTCCCCTTCTTCAAGAAGGGGAGTAGAGACAACCCCAGTAACTATAGACCAGTGAGTCTTACTTCTGTTGTGGCAAAATCTTGGAAAGGTTTATGAGAGATAGGATGTATAATCATCTGGAAAGGAATAATTTGATTAGTGATAGTCAACACGGTTTTGTGAAGGGTAGGTCGTGCCTCACAAACCTTATTGAGTTCTTTGAGAAGCTGACCAAACAGGTGGATGAGGGTAAAGCAGTTGATATCGTGTATATGGATTTCAGTAAAGCGTTTGATAAGGTTCCCCACGGTAGACTACTGTAGAAAATACGGAGGTGTGGGATTCAGGGTGATTTAGCAGTTTGGATCAGAAATTGGCTAGCTGGAAGAAGACAAACGGTGGTGGTTGATGGGAAATGTTCAGACTGGAGTTCAGTTACTAGTGGTGTACCACAAGGATCTGTTTTGGGGCCACTGCTGTTTGTCATTTTTATAAATGACCTGGAGGAGGGTGTAGAAGGATGGGTGAGTAAATTTGCAGATGACACTAAAGTCTGCGGCTGGTTTAGCACAGGGCTAAATCGCTGGCTTTGAAAGCAGACCAAGGCAGGCCAGCAGCACGGTTCAATTCCCGTACCAGCCTCCCCGAACAGACGATAGAATGTGGCGACTAGGGGCTTTTCACAGTAACTTAATTTGAAGCCTACTTGTGA
Source organism: Scyliorhinus torazame (assembly GCF_047496885.1). Classification (NCBI taxonomy): domain Eukaryota; kingdom Metazoa; phylum Chordata; class Chondrichthyes; order Carcharhiniformes; family Scyliorhinidae; genus Scyliorhinus; species Scyliorhinus torazame. The sequence goes on from NC_092724.1 coordinate 89,773,314, forward strand.
CAATAAGCGATTTTCATTTTTCAAAGTTGTGGACAGTGTGGAAGGATGTTCCAAGTTACAGAGGGACATAGATAAGCTGCAGCGCTGGGCTGAGAGGTGGCAAATGGAGTTTAATGCAGAAAGGTGTGAGGTGATTCATTTTGGAAGGAATAACAGGAAGACTGAGTACTGGGCTAATTGTAAGATTCTTGGCAGTGTGGATGAGCAGAGAGATCTCGGTGTCCATGTACATAGATCCCTGAAAGTTGCCACGCAGGTTGAGAGGGTTGTTAAGAAGGCGTACGGTGTGTTAGCTTTTATTGGTAGAGGGATTGAGTTTCGGAGCCATGATGTCATGTTGCAGCTGTACAAAACTCTGGTGCGGCCGCATTTGGAGTATTGCGTGCAATTCTGGTCGCTGCATTATAGAAAGGATGTGGAAGCATTGGAAAGGGTGCAGAGGAGATTTACCAGAATGTTGCCTGTTTTGGAGGGAAGATCTTATGAGGAAAGGCTGAGGGACTTCTTTTCGTTAGAGAGAAGAAGGTTAAGAGGTGACTTAATTGAGGCATACAAGGTGATCAGAGGATTGGATAGGGTGGACAGTGAGAAACTTCTTCCTCGGATGGTGATGTCTAGCACGAGGGGACATAGCTTTAAGTTGAGGGGAGATAGATATAAGACAGAGGTAGGTTCTTTACTCAGAGTGTAGTAAGGGCGTGGAATGCCCTGCCTGCAACAGTAGTGGACTCGCCAACACTAAGGGCATTCAAATGGTCATTGTATAGACATATGGACGATAAGGGAATAGTGTAGATGGGCTTTAGAGTGGTTCCACAGGTCGTTGCAACATCGAGGGCCGAAGGGCCTGTACTGCGCTGTAATGTTCTATGTTCTAACAGTGGTCCCAGCTCAGATCCCTGTGGAACACCACTGGTCACAGTTCTCCATTTTGAGAAACTCCCTTCCACCACTACTCTCCGTCTCCTGTTGCCCACCCAGTTCTTGATCCATCTAACTAGTACACCCTGGACCCCATGAGACTTCACTTTCTCCATCAGCCTACCATGGGGAACCTTATCAAATGCCTTACTGAAGTCCATGTATATGACATCTACAGCCGTTCCCTCATCAATCAACTTTGTCACTTCCTCAAAGAATTCTATTAAGTTGGTAAGACATGACATTCCCTGCACAAAACCATGTTGCCGATCACTGATAAGCCCATTTTCTTCGAAATGGGAATAGATCCCTTCCTCAGTGTCTTCTCCAGCAGCTTCCCTACCACTGACATCAGGCTCACCGGTCTATAATTACCTGGATTATCCCTGCTACCCTTCTTAAACAAGGGGACAACATTAGCAATTCTCCAGTCCTCCAGTACCTCACCCATGTTCAAAGATGCTGCAAAGATATCTGTTAAGGCCCCAGCTATTTCCTCTCTCACTTCCCTCAGTAACCTGGGATAGATCCCATTCGGACATGGGGACTTGTCCACCTTAATGCCTTTTAGAATACCCAACACATCCTCCCTCCTTATGCCGACTTGACCAAGAGTAATCAAACCTCAACATCCGTCATGTCCCTCTCCTCGGTGAATACCGATGCAAAGTACTCGTTAAGAATCTCACCCATTTTCTCTGACTCCACTCATAACTTTCCTCCTTTGTCCTTGAGTGGGCCAACCCTTTCTCTAGTTACCCTCTTGCTCCTTATATATGAACAAAAGGCTTTGGGATTTTCCTTAACCCTGTTTGCGAAAGATATTTCATGACCCCTCTTAGCCCTCTTGATTCCTCGTTTCAGATTGGTCCTACATTCCCGATATTCTTCCAAAGCTTCGTCTGTCTTCAGTCGCCTAGACCTTATGTCTGCTTCCTTTTTCCTCTTAGCTAGTCTCCCAATTTCATCTGTCATCCACGGTTCCCTAATCTTGCCATTTCTATCCCTCATTTTCACAGAGACATGTCTGTCCTGCACTCTAATGCGTTCATTAACAGAGGGATTGAATTTAAGAGCCGTGAGGTGATGATGCAGCTGTACAAAACTTTGGTAAGGCCACATTTGGAGTACTGTGTACAGTTCTGGTCGCCTCATTTTAGGAAGGATGTGGAAGCTCTGGAAAAGGTGCAAAGAAGATTTACCAGGATGTTGCCTGGAATGGAGAGTAGGTCTTACGAGGAAAGGTTGAGGGTGCTAGGCCTTTTCTCATTAGAGCGGAGAAGGATGAGGGGCGACTTGATAGAGGTTTATAAGATGATCAGGGGAATAGATAGAGTAGACAGTCAGAGCCTTTTTCCCCAGGTGGAACACACCATTACAAGGGGACATAAATTTAAGGTGAAAGGTGGAAGATATAGGAGGGATATCAGAGGTAGGTTCTTTACCCAGAGAGTAGTGGGGGCATGGAATGCACTGCCTGTGGAAGTAGTTGAGTCGGAAACATTAGGGACCGTCAAGCAGCTGTTGGATAGGTACATGGATTACGGGAAAATGATATAGTGTAGATTTATTTATTCCTAAGGGCAGCACGGTAGCATTGTGGATAGCACAATTGCTTCACAGATCCATGGTCCCAGGTTCGATTCCAGCTTGGGTCATTGTCTGTGCGGAGTCTTCACGTCCTCCCCGTGTCTGCGTGGGTTTCCTCCGGGTGCTCCGGTTTCCTCCCACAGTCCAAAGATGTGCGGGTTAGGTGAATTGGCCAATGATAAATTGCCCTTAATGTCCAAATTGCCCTTGGTGTTGGGTGGAGGTGTTGGGTTTGGGTGGGGTGCTCTTTCCGGGGGCTGGTGCAGGCTCGGGGGCCGAATGGCCTCCTTCTGCACTGTAGATTCAATCTATGATTAATCTAGGACAAAGGTTCGGCACAACATCGTGGGCCAAAGGGCCTGTTCTGTGCTGTATTTTCTATGTTCTATGTTCTATGTTCTAATCAACCTCTCTTTAAAAGCTTCCCACATATCAAATGTGGATATACCTTCAAACAGCTGCTCCCAATCCACATTCCCCAGCTCCTGCCGAATTTTGGTATAGTTGGCCTTCCCCCAATTTAGCATTCTTCCTTTAGGACCACTCTCGTCTTTGTCCATAAGTATTCTAAAACTTACGGAATTGCGATCACTATTCCCAAAGTAATCCCCGACTGAAACTTCAACCACCTGGCTGGGCTCATTCCCCAACACCAGGTCCAGTATGGCCCCTTCCCGAGTTGGACTATGTACATACTGCTCCAGAAAGCCCTCCTGGATACTCCTTACAAATTCTGCTCCATCTCGACCTCTGACACTAAGTGTATCCCAGTCAATGTTGGGAAAATTAAAATCTATCACCACCACCCTGTTGCTCCTAGATCTTTCCATAATCTGTTTCCATATTTGTACCTCTATCTCACGCTCGCTGTTGGGAGGTCTGTAGTACAACCCCAACATTGTTACCACACCCTTCCTATTTCTGAGCTCTGCCCATATCGCCTCACTGCTCGAGTCCTCCATAGTGCCCTCCTTCAGCACAGCTGTGATATCCTCTCTGACCAGTAATGCAACTCCTCCACCCCTTTTACCTCCCTCTCTATCCCGCCTGAAGCATCGATATCCTGGGATATTTAGTTGCCAATCATGCCCTTCCCTCAACCAAGTCTCAGTAATAGCAATAACATCATACTCCCAGGTACTAATCCAAGCCCTCAGTTCATCTGCCTTACCTACTACACTTCTTGCATGAAAACAAATGCACCTCAGACCACCAGTCCCTTTGCGTTCATCATCTACTCCCTGCCTACTCTTCCCCTTAGTCACGCTGACTTCATGATCTAGTTACTTACAGGCTTTAGTTACTACCTCCTTACTGTCCACTAGCTGTTAGCAAAAGCACCCCAAAGGACATTGGTGTCCTTGTGGAGGTTGTTTTGATCCTAACACTGACCCCTGGGGAACAGCACTCCGCACCTTTGTCCAGTTTGTTCCCCACTATTCTGGTGTCCGTTATTCCATGGGTCTGAACATTGCCGAAGATCTTATGGTGTTGCACTTTATCAACTACGTTTGGAAGTGGTTGTAGCGCAGTGGGTAATGCCCCAACCTCTGAGCCAGATGCTCCGAGTTTGAATCCAAGTTTGAATCCAACACCAGGATGTGACGGCTAAGGAAGGTGTGTTCATAACACAGTCAAACAGGCTGAGCATATTAACCTGCAAATCCTTCCAAACACGCCAATGACTGTCGGTAAGAGCAGGAGAGACTCATGGTCAGCTACGATTGATGTGGAGTGGAGGTCCTCAAGCTAGAAGACCCCGGTGACAGACTAATGATCTGTTCCAGGAATTATTAGCTGCGGAAATGAACAAAAGTTTGTTTTTGTGCATCGTTAGGTGGGGAAGAGAATCGGAATTGGAATGAGGCCGAGATAAGATCAGCTGTACTTGTATTGAATGGCGGAGCAGCTCAAGGGGCTGAATTGCCTACTCCTGCTCCCAGTTCTTGTGTTATCAACAAAATATTTGCAGAATTAGAGAAAAAGGGTAGACAGCCTCAAAAGAAAACATGGGTTTGCCTCAACGATAACTCAGACATTCGGGAGGTCTTGACGGTCAGTGTAGGTTACAGGGGACTTCTGGTGCTTTTACAGAGTAATGTTCATTGGTGACTGATTTGAATTTAGGACTTGAAAATGAAACTCGCTTATTGTCAGGCTTCAAATGACGTTACTGTGAAAAGCCCCTAGTCGCCACATTCCAGCGCTGAACTTATAGCCATAGTTGAAGTTGTATATTTAATGCCGGTGAAGGTGAGGCGACTTCAACTTCAGTCGAGCTAGACTGAGGAGATGAAACTGGAGTCAGTATTCCTTGATTTAGAGAAGTGGTGAAATCAGGCTTTTCCATGAAAGATCTGTCCTTCAATGGAGCTTGAGTTGGCAGCAGTTGGTCAGCATCTCTTCGCCATGTGAGATCACTCACCGTCTCGAATGTTAAACAATTCCTGTCTGAGGAACTCATCTAGCTCCAGGAGCATAATTAGGAGTCAGAGAACCTCCTATCCCAAACATAAAATTCTTGGCTTTTATCTTTGTGCTCTTCTCTCCACTTTGTTGTGCTGGTGACCTTGCAAAACTTGTGTTTTCGCTTGTTTCAACAGATCAAAGCAATTGCGCTGTTGCCCTCCCATCAGTAGGAATGCTGGAAATGTTTTCGTTGCAGCGTGTGGACTGTTTCGGTAAGTCAGCAGAAATGTGACCAGAGGCTTTCAAATAGAGGAATGTCCTTGTGATGACCTAAACGTGTGTTTCATCGTTTGAATAAATCTCCATGCTAATCCATTTGTGGAGGGGTGATGGAATGCGGAGGTAATGCTTCTGCTACATGTTAAACAATTCTCAAACTCCTGAGAGACAAATTGAAGTCCATTATCTGTCACAAGTCGTTCTGCTAACCCATAACGACTGAACATTTCTCTTAACCTTTGAGCTGTACTCTCAGCAATAATAGAGGACATCATTGAAACTTCTGGCCATTTGGAATGAGCATCTACACCCATGGACCAGCAAAACTAAAGTGGATGAGTTGCCAAAGGTTTGCCGGCCAATCCCATGAATGGAGGGGTGCCAATTGAGGCATATTTCTCACACTCTGACATGAAGAATAAGATCTTGCCTGGACTTCAATGTCTTTATCCAGGTCAGGCCACCAAAAGTAGCTCCTGGCGATATATTTCACAGAATCCATACAGGGCAGAAGGAGGCCACTCGGCCCATTGAGTCTGCACCGACCCTCCGGAAAAGCACCCTACCTAGGTTCCCACCCTATCCTCATTTTCCCGTAACCCCACCTAATCTTTGGATGAAGGGACAATTTAGCATGGTCAATCCTCCTAACATGCATATTTTTGGACTTGGGAGGAAACTGGAGCACTCTTGCACACAGTATCCTGAATGCAGTTCATCCAACACTGGCCTCCTCAATGTTGGTGGAATAATAACTCACTTGCCCCAAAGCAAACATCCTGAAACAACTGATATCCTCCTGGAAATGTAAGAATGAGGGTCAGGTGAGATTTGGAAGCCTGGGGAAGAGTTCCCAGGCAACACAAGATCCATGACTTTGGACAATGTTGGGTCCACTCGAATGGCCTTCTTGATTTGGAATGAAGTGATGGGGGTGGGGCTCCCCACGTGTGCAAAGCAGAGGATGCGTTTATGAGCGGTGTCCGTGCGGCTGACTGATAGGAGTTAGGCCATATGCATTGCCATACGAGATAGATTTGATATTTGATGTCATATGTGTGAGCACTCATCTTCGACCAACGCTGCATTCTGCTTGCATCTAAAGAAGGGATATCTGTGTGTGGATCAACTACTGAGGTGAGTGGTTGATAATCAGTCAGGGGCGTGAATTTCCATCGAAAAAGGTATTGGTGAAATTTCCGGGTTCTGAAAATGATCCCTAGCGTTTGCCTCCGATTTGAGCATAATGGCTGTCTGCTTTGTTTAATTTGTGAAGTGAATGCTTCTTGTGGTAATCACCACTGTTGTACATATTAGAAGATGTGTGGTAAGACCCTGTACTACAGGTACGGTGGTAGTCCCTACCTGCTGGTTCCGCCCAGTAGGCGGAATATAAATATGTGTGCTCCCTGTACAGCAGCCATTTTGCCAGCTGCTGTCGGAGGCCCCACATCTTACAGTAATAAAGCCTCAGTTGTATTCAACTCTCGTCTCTGTGCAATTGATCGTGCATCAATTTATTACTCTAAGATTTTCAGAAGATGGACCTCCGCATCAAGCCGGATCGCCTGCAGCTGGATCCGCAATCAATTGACGCCAAAAAGGACTTTCAACACTGGCTAGCTTGTTTCGAAGCTTACATCAGGTCTGCACCAGACCCAATCCCGGAATCTCAGAAGATCCAGATACTCTGCTCGCTCCAACGTCTTTCCTCTCATCCAGGACGTGCCGAACTACGACGAAGCCATGGCGCGACTGAAAGAGAATTACGCCCAGCAGACGAACACGATCTTCGCCAGACACGTACTCTTTATTCGCAGTCAACTCCCTGGAGAGTCTGTAGAAGATTTCTGGCATGCTTTAATTCCTCTGGTCAGAGACTGTGACTGTCAGGCCGCCACGGCCACGGAACATTCGAACCTCCTCATGCGGGTCGCCTTCGTTACGGGGATAGGGTCAAACCTCATATGCCAGCGACTTTTAGAGGGGGCCACGCTCAACCTCGCAGCAACAAAAAAACTAGCGCTATAGATGACGGTCGCCTCACGCAATATTCAGGCCTACACCCCCAGTCGCGCGGCCCACCCCTCCTATACATCGTGGACTCCGCAGACGGCCGCCGCACCGGGGGTCTCACCCAGCCAATAAGCCTGTGCCACGCGCCAGCCAGCCAACCCCGGGGGCCCCCGGTGTTACTTCTGCGGGTAACAGAAACACCCCCGCCAATGCTGCCCGGCCCGCACCGCCCTTTGCAAGGCCTGCTCAGTCGCCGCTATTGCTCCGACCCCCCTCGCATACGGACAATGGGCGGCGCGCCATCTTCACCTCCCCGGACCACACGTGGCCAGTGGGCACCGCCATCTTCTCCTCCTCAGACCACGCGGGGTAAATGGGCACCACCATCTTCCCCTTCTCGGACCATGTGCGGCCCATGGGTGCCGCCATCTTTTTCAAACCCCGCCACGTGCGGCCCGTGGGCGCCCAAGAGCATCAGGCGCTGCCATCTTGTCTTACCCACGGCACATGGGCACCACCGTTGTTCCAGGACCCGTGCCCCCCGGGCACCCCACCGTTCGACACCAGCGACCAGCCACCTTTCGACACCAGCGACGACCAGCCACGACTTGCCTCGGTCACGATCGACCAGTCTCGCCCACACAATCTAGCCATCGCCTCGACAAGTGTGAAGATCGATGGGCACAAGACCTCTTGCCTGCTGGACTCCGGGAGCACCGAAAGCTTCATCCATTCTGATACAGTAAGGCGCTGCTCCCTTGCGGTACACCTCGCCAATCAAAGAATCTCCCTGGACTCCGGATCCCACTCCGTGACGATCCGGGAGTACTGTCTCGCCATGCTCACGATCCAGGATGTAGAATTCAGCGGCTAACGCCTCTATGTCCTCCCCAACCTCTGCGCTGCCCTGCTACTCGGCCTGGACTTCCAGTGTAACCTCCAGAGCCTAACCTTGAAATTCAGCGCTACCAGCCCTCACTGTGTGATGCCTCGCGACCCTAAAGGTCGACCCACCTTCCCTATTCGCAAACCTCATCCTGGATTGCAAACCCGTCGCCACCAGGAGCAGACGGTACAGCGCCCAGGACAGGACCTTCATCAGGTCCGAGGTCCAGCGGCTGCTTCGGGAAGGCATCATCAAGGCCAGCAACAGCCCCTGGAGAGCTCAAGTGGTTGTGGTGAAAACTGGGGAGAAACACAGAATGGTCGTGGACTACAGCCAGACCATCAATAGGTACACGCAGCTCGTCGTGTACCCCCCCCCCCCCCCCCCCCCCCCACACATATCTGATATGGTCAATCAGATTGCATAGTACCCGGTCTTCTCAACTGTAGACCTCAAATCCGCCAACCAGCTCCCCAACCGTAAGGTGGACCGCCCATACACTGCCTTTGAGGCAGATGGCCGCCTCTACCATTTTCTCAGGGTTCCCTTCGGCGTCACCAACAGGGTCTCGGTCTTCCAAAGGGAGATGACCGAATGGTCGACCGGTATGGGTTGCGGGCCACCTTCCCGTACCTAGACAATGTCACCATCTGCGGCCACGATCAGCAGGACCACGATGCCAACCTTGCCAAATTCCTCCACACCGCCACTCTCTGAAACCTCACCTATGACAAGGAGAAGTGCGTATTCAGCTCGAACCGATTAGCCATCCTCGGCTATGTGGTCCAGAACGGAGTTCTTGGGCTCGATCCCGACCGCTTGCGCCCCCTCATGGAGCTCCCCCTTCCCCACTGCCCCAAGGCCCTCAAACGCTGCCTGGGGTTCTTTTCATACTACACCCAGTGGGTCCCAAACTATGCGGACAAGGCCCGCCCACTCATCCGCTCCACCCTTTTCCCCCTGACGGCTGAGACTCAACATGCCTTCAACCGTATTAGAGCCGACATCACCAAGGCTGCGATTCACGCAGTAGACGAGACGCTGCCCTTTCAAGTGGAGAGCGACACATTGGACGTCGCCCTAGCCACCACGCTCAATCAGGCAGGCAGACCCGTGGCATTCTTTTCACGAACCCTTCATGCCTCCGGAATTCGGCACTGCTCCGTCGAAAAAGCGGCCCAAGCCATCGTTGAAGCTGTGCGGCATTGGAGGCATTACCTGGCCGGCAGGAGATTCACTCTCCTCACTGACCAGCGGTCGGTAGCCTTCATTTCAATAACACACAGCGGGGTAAGATCAAAAATGATAAAATTTTGAGGTGGAGGATCGAGCTCTCCACCTACAACTACGAGATTTTGTATCGCCCTGGCAAGCTCAACGAGCCCCCAGATGCCCTATCCCGAGGTACATGTGCCAGCGCACAAGTAGACCGACTCCGGAACCTGCACGACAATCTTTGTCACCCGGGAGTCACACGGTTGTACCATTTCATAAAGGCCCGCAATCTGCCCGACTCCGTCGAGGAAGTCAAGGCAATCACCAGGGACTGCCAGGTCTGTGCGGAGTGCAAACCACACTTCTACCAGCCGGACCGCGCGCGCCTGTTGAAGGCCTCCCGCCCCTTTGAACGCTACAGCGTGGATTTCAGAGGGCCCCTCCCCTCCACTGACCGTAACACGCATTTCCTCAGTGTGGTCGATGAGAAAGCAGACCAAGGCAGGCCAGCAGCACGGTCCAATTCCCATACCAGCCTCCCCGAACAGGCGCCGGACTGTGGCGACTAGAGGCTTTTCACAGTAAATTCATTTGAAGCCTACTTGTGACAATAAGCGATTTTCATTTCATTTTCATGACGTCTGCCACCGTCATCAAAGCCCTCAACACAATCTTCGCTCTGTTCGGCTTCCCCGCCTACATCCAAAGTGACAGGGGATCCTCATTCATGAGTGATGAGCTGCGTCAGCTTCTGCTCAGCAGGAGTATCGCCTCCAGCAGGACGTCCAGCTATAAACCCCGGGGAAACGGGCAGGTGGAGAGGGAGAACGGGTCGGTCTGGAGGGCCGTCCAACTGGCCCTACGGTCCAGAAATCTCCCGGCCTCCCGCTGGTAGGAGGTCCTCCCCGATGCATTGCACTCCATTCGGTCGCTACTATGCACCGCCACTAACGACACACCCCATGAACGTCTCTTTGCCTTCCCCAGGAAGTCCACATTCGGGATGTCGCTCCCGACCTGGCTCTCAGCTCCAGGACCCATACTCCTCTGTAGGCACGTCCGACTCCACAAGGTGGACCCGTTGGCTGAAAGGGTGCAGTTACTCCACGCTAACGCCCAGTATGCCTACATAGCGTACCCCGACAGCCGCCAGGATACGGTCTCCCTCAGGGACCTGGCACTAGCTGGCCCCACACACACACACACCCCTCCGGCCCGGTGCCACCCTCCACTCCCCCGGAGCACCCAGCTGCAACCCCCCCCAGGACAATCCTTCCTCCCCCTGCCCACGCCCGAGGATGAAGAGGATTTTGGCACACTCCCGGAGTTACCGAGGACCAGCCAAACACCGGAATCGCCCCCACCACTGCGTCGCTCCCAACGCCACATCAAGGCCCCGGACCGGCTAAATCTATAATTGGTTCGGGACTATCAAACCACCTTGTACTGGACTTCAAAAAGTGATATATATTTTTTTGCTTCTGTATATTAAACTTGCTCTGTATATAGTTCTCCACCACCCCCGCCGGACTCAATTTTAACAGGGTGTGAATGTGGTAATCACCACTGTTGTACATATTAGAAGATGTGTGGTGAGAGACCCTGTACTACAGGTACGGGGGGTAGTCCCTGCCTGCTGGCTCTGCCCAGTAAACGGAGTATAAATATGTGTGCTCCCTATACAGCAGCCATTTCACCAGCTGCTGTAGGAGGCCACACATCTTAGAGTAATAAAGCCTCAGTTGTATTCAACTCTTGTCTCTGTGCAATTGATCGTGCATCATCTCTCCAACAAAAGGCAAGTAAATGTGAAAGAACGGTTGTAACTCCATAACGCGATGCCTCACATGTAAGTTGTAGAGGTAAGGAGGGGTCAAAGTGTGTAAGTACACAGCATTTGTTAGCACTTCTTTAACCTTCCTGAAGACAGCATCACGGGCTTCTGTCTATTTCCAGGCTTTGTTCTGACACAGCAGCCCATGCAGGGATTTCAGCAGGATTACCAGCTGTGGAATGAATCTCCCTTAACAATTCAACAGCCCCAAGAACAAGCGAAGCTGGCTGATATTCTGAGGAGCTGGGACATCCACAATAACCTTGACCTTGGAAGGTGCTCTCTGAAGCCGAGCAGCATCAATGATGTGCCCCAAATATCCCACAGAGGGCTGAAATAACTGACATCTGCCTTTGCGAATCCATAGGCCAGCCTTTGTAGGGCAGCATCCAAGTTCTTGAGATGATCCTTATGAGCCTTGCCTTGACATGATGTCATCAAGGTAGCACTGAACTCAAGACAAGACACTCAGGATCTGGTCCACGCCGTCTGAAACAAGGTTGGAGCTGGCGTTATTCCAAAAGTGAAACGGCAATATTTGTACAGTACCTTACAGTATATTACAGTGGTGCAAGATATTCTTGTGAATGCTCACCAACGTGCATTTGTAAATAGTCCAGGAACTTTTCTCCACAATATGAAGAACCCCACTACCGGCAGCAGGCGGCGGAGAATCCATGGCAACCTTTCTGTAGAAGAGTTATATGGACTCTAAATGTTAACCATGTTTCTCTCACCACAGAGGCAACAACAGGAAGTGGAAGTCACTGTTTGTGCAGAGCCTGCACGTTCTCCCCATGTCTGCGTGGGTTTCCTTCGTGTGCTCCGGTTTCCTCCCACAAGTCCCGAAAGATGTGCGTGTTGGGTAAATTGGACATTCTGAATTCTCCCTCAGTGTACCCGAACAGGTGCCGGAATGTGGCGACTAGGGGATTTTCTCAATCACCTCATTGTAGTGATAATGTAAGCCTACTAGTGACAATAATAAAGATTATTATTAACATCGAGCAGAGCTTCGACAGTCGCGCAGCAGAGCAGACGGCAAAACAAAATAATCCCTCCACAATCTTGGCTGACGCACACAGACACATTCTGATGGGATGGCAGAATAGATCCAGCTGTGCACCCTTCACCCCCCAAGGCTGCATTTCTGCCTTCCACAATGTAGCTTTTCAAATTTTAACATGAACGTACTGGACTGTGCCAATCTCTTTCAAAGGGGGATACCAGTAATCTGACTTGCTGTTGCTTCCTGAACAACGGCTCTGTGTTCTGTGTAGTAGACCTGGACTCTGTAGCGGTACCAACAAGTGAGTGTGTGGCCCAAGCAGGCACCCCAGAGGCCAGCTCAGCGATCCTCCCACATTCCATTTTAACCCTCCCAGACAGAACCGATCTTACTTCCGATTTTGGAAGATGCCTGTGGTAGTCTGTGTTAGGAGGATTACGGTACCTAGTAATGCCGGAATACCATTAGTGGAGAATGTACTTGTTCCATTGGATAAGCTTGCATGTTAGCTCTGCCTTGCAAGGCGGGGTATAAGAGCCCGTGCTGCCCCAGCAGCTTCCTTCTGTACCTGCGCTGCTGGGGGAAACATCTAGCGTATTAAAGCCTTCAATTGTCTCCAATCTCGTTTCTGAGGTTATTGATCGTGCATCAACTTAATACGCTAGATTTAAAAGAATGGAGCTCCGAATCAAGCTGGAGTATCTGCAACTCAGCTCCCATGCGGCAAACTCAGCGGCAACCTTCAAGCACTGGTTGGCGTGTTTTAACGGATAGTCTGGAACGGCCGACAACACACCCACGGGAAACTGCAAGTCCTGCACTCGAGAAATTTACACCCTCATCGAGAGCGCAGACGACTTTGATGCAGCAATGGTGCTGCTGAAAGGACATTATATTCGCCCGGTAAACCAGGTCTACGCTCGACATCTGCTAGCGACGAGGCGACAAATCCCTGGGGAAATCGCTGGAAGAATTCTACCATACGCTCCTGGTGTTGGGGAGAAACTGCAGCTGCCCGCAAGTTTCGGCGAACGACCACACAAAACATTTGATCTGGGACACTTTCGTTGCAGGTATGCTGTCCTCCCAAATCCGCCAGCGATTGCTGGAGAAAAACACACTAGGCCTCAAGGAGGCACGGGCCCTTGCCGGCTCCCTGGATGTGGCCTCCCGAAACGCCCGCGCTTACGTCCCCAACCGCACGGCAGTCCCCTGGACAGCGTGGAACCACCCTGCGGCCGATCCCGAGACATCTCCCATCCCCCACAAGCTTGTGCTGCAACCCCGGGGGGCCCCGCTGCTATTTTTGTGGGCAGGCCAAGCACCCCCGACAGCACTGTCCAGCCCGCGCATCCACCTGCAAGGGATGGGGTCAAAAGGGCCACTTCGTGGTGGTATGCCAGGCCTGGGCGGTCGCTGCGGTCTCCGGTGGCGAATGCGGAACGCGACCACAACCCTCTCCACGATCCCCATGCGGCCAGCGGGCGCCGCCATCTTCCTCCTCCAGGGCCACGTGCGGCCTCCGGGTGCCGCCAGCTTGTCCCGCGGACGCCACGTGCGATGGATGGACGCCGCCATTTTGTGAACCCCCGGCCATGTGCGACCATGGGCGCCGCCGTCTTGGATGGGCCCCCAGGACCCCAGCGCGGCTGACCACACACCGCCCGAAGAGAACATTCAACTGCTGCCACGAGTAGCCTCGGTGACCAGGGACCAGTCTCGGCCCCGAACACTATCGACTGCTATGACGACGGTGCTAATCAACGAGCATGAAACGTCCTGCCTAATCGACTCTGGGAGCACGGAGAGCTTCATACACCCAGACTCTGGGAGCACGGAGAGCTTCATACACCCCGACACGGTAAGACGCTGTTCTCTCCCCGTCCACCCCATTAATCAAAATATCTCCCTGACCTCCAGATCTCACTCAGTAGAGATAAAGGGGTTTTGTATAGCTAACCTCACAGTCCAAGGAGGGGAGTTCAAAAACTACCGACTCTACGTCCTTCCCCACCTCTGCGCAGCCACACTCCTAGGATTGGATTTTGGTGTAACCTCCAAAGTCTAACTTTCAAATTCGGCGGCCCTGTGCCCCCCTCACTGTCTGCAGCCTCGTGACCCTCAAGGTTGATCCGCCCTCCCTGTTTGCGAACCTCACCCCGGATTGCAAACCCACCGCTGCCAGGAGCAGACGGTATAGTGCCCAGGACCGGAATTTTATTAGGTCAGAGGTCCAACGGTTACTGAAGGAAGGTGTCATTGAGGCTAGCAACAGCCTCTGGAGAGCTCAAGTAGTGGTGGTAAAGACCAGGGAGAAGCATAGGATGGTCATCGACTACAGTCAGACCATCAACAGGTTTACGCAGCTCGACGCGTACCTCTCCCCCGCATATCTGACCTGGTCAACAGGATCGCGCATTACAAGGTCTTCTCCACAGTGGATCTTATGTCCACCTACCACCAGCTCCCCATCCGCACTAGTGACCACAAATACACTGCCTTTGAAGCAGATGGGTGGCTCTACCACTTCTTAAGGTTCCCTTCGGCGTCACTAACGGGGTCTCGGTCTTCCAGCGCGAGATGGACCGAATGGTTGACCGGTACGGTTTACGGGCCACATTCCCGTGCCTCGATAATGTCACCATCTGTGGCCACGACCAGCAGGACCATGACACCAACCTCCGAAAATTCCTCCAAACCGCAAAAATCCTTAACCTAACGTATAACAAGGATAAATGCGTGATCAGCACCAACTGCCTAGCCATCCTCGGCTATGTAGTGCGTAATGGAGTGATAGGCCCCGACCCTGAACACATGCGCACCCTTATGGAGTTCCCCCTCCCTCACTGCTCCAAGGCCCTGAAGCACTGCCTGGGCTTTATTTCTTTCTATGCCCAGTGGGTCCCCAACTATGCGGACAAGGCCCGTCCACTGATCCAATCCACAGTTTTTCCCCTGTCGATAGAAGCCCGCCAGGCCTTCAGCCGCATCAAAGCAGACATTGCAAAGGCCACGATGCACGCCATCGACGAGTCCCTCCCCTTCCAGGTCGAGAGCGACGCGTCCGACATAGCTCTGGCGGCCACCCTCAACCAAGCGGGCAGACCTGTGGCCTTCTCCTCACGCACCCTCCACGCCTCCGAAATCCACCATTCCTCAGTCAAAAAGGAGGCCCAGGCCATAGTAGAAGCTGTGCAACATTGGAGGCATTACCTGGCCGGCAGGAGATTCACTCTCCTCACTGACCAACGGTCGGTTGCTTTCATGTTCGATAATGCACAGCGGGGCAAGGTAAAAAAACGACAAGATCCTACAGTGGAGGATCGAGTTCTCCACCTACAACTATGAGATCTTGTATCGTCCCGGGAAGCTAAACGAGCCTCCTGATGCCCTATCCCGCGGCACATGTGCCAACGCACAGGTGGATCGCCTTCGGGCCCTCTACGAGGACCTCTGTCACCCGGGGGTCACTCGATTTTTCCCACTTCATGAAGACCTGCCGCAACCTCCCTACTCCATCGAGGAGGTCAGGACCGCCACCAGGAATTGCTAAATCTGCGCCGAGTGCAAGCCGCACTTCTACAGGCCAGAGAAAGCACACCTGATAAAGGCTTCCCGTCCCTTTGAACGCCTCAGTATGGATTTCAAAGGCCCCACCCTCCACCGACCGCAACACGTACTTCCTGAATGTGATTGACGAACACTCCCGATTCCCTTTCGCCATCCCCTGCCCCGACATGGCCGCAACCACAATCATAAAAGCCCTCCATGGTATTTTTATGCTGTTCGGTTTCCCCGCCTACATAGGAGGTCCTCCTTTATGAGCGACAAACTGCGTCACTTCCTGCTCAGCAAGGGCATTGTCTCGAGCAGGACGACCAGTTACAACCCCCACGGAAATGGACAGGTAGAGAGGGAGAATGGAACATAGAACATAGAACATTACAGCGCAGTACAGGTCCTTCGACCCTCGATGTTGCGCCGATCTGTGAAACCACTCTAAAGCCCATCTACACTATTCCCTTATTGTCCATATGTCTATCCAATGACAATTTGAATGTCCTTAGTGTTGGCGAGTCTGTTGGCGAGTCCACTACTGTTCCAAGACCGTCCTCCTGGCCCTGCGGTCCAGGAATCTCCCAGTCTCCCGCTGGCAGGAGGTCCTCCCGGATGCCCTCCACTCCATCTGGTCACTCCTGTGTACCACGACCAACCAAACACCTCACGAACGTCTCCTTTTCTTCCCCGGGAAGTCCTCCTATGGGACCTCACTCCCGACCTGGCTGGCAGCTCCTGGACCCGTCCTGCTCCGAAAACACGTGCGGGCACACAAATCGGACCCATTGGTCGAAAGGGTCCATCTTCTCCACACAAACCCTCAAGACGCCTACGTGGCGTACCCCGACGGCCGACAGGTTACGGTCTCCCTATGGGACCTGGCGCCCGCTGGATCTCCACACACACCCCCACCACCAGCACCACCCTCCCCCCCCACACCGGCGCACCCCACAGCCGCCCCCTTCCCAGGTGGATCGGTTCTTCCACCGGCCCCGTCTAGGCCCTGCCCACCGACGCACCCCACAGCTGCCCCCTTCCCAGGCCAGTCGGCCATTCCGCCAGCCACGTCTAGGGGTGATGAAGCCGCCGCAGAAGCCGAAATCACGCTCCCGGAGTCACAGACGCCTGAACCTCCACCGACATCACCACCAAAGCTACGATGATCGCAGAGGACGACCAGGGCCCCCGATCGACTAATTGCTTCCTTTTGAAATGTACATTACTGTTGTAAATAGTTAAAAGTTGTAATG
Source organism: Scyliorhinus torazame (assembly GCF_047496885.1). Lineage (NCBI taxonomy): Eukaryota > Metazoa > Chordata > Chondrichthyes > Carcharhiniformes > Scyliorhinidae > Scyliorhinus > Scyliorhinus torazame. The sequence goes on from NC_092724.1 coordinate 89,790,281, forward strand.
AGGCAAAACGCTGTACGGAGACATTATGGTACTTTCATAACCCCGCCGGACTCTTTTTTAACAAGGGGTGAATGTGGCAGTCTGTGTTAGGAGGATTACGGTACCTAGTAATGCTGGGATACAATTGGTGGAGAATGTACTTGTTCCATTGGATAAGCTTGCATGTTAGCTCCGCCTTGCAAGGTGGGGTATAAGAGCCCGATCTGCCCCAGCAGCTTCCTTCTGTACCTGCGCTGCTGGGGGAAACACCTAGCGTATTAAAGCCTTCAATTGTCTCCAATCTCGTTTCTGAGGTTATTGATTGTGCATCAACGCCGTTTTACCTTAAGTGTTGAAATTATGGTGCTACACCTGTATTACAGGGTGGCTCATCAGCATTTTATCAAGGGCAATTATAGATGAGTAACAAACGGTGTCCTTGCCAGTGAATCTCATACTGCATATATCAATATTTTTTAAAAAATCTTTCCAGGCAGCGATGTATACATGAAAACACCTATTTTTTTTTTACAAACATAACATTTGGCTTGAAAGGCCATTTGAAGTGTTCTTCATTTGAATCTGTTTTAATCCAATTTTTGACTGTTAAATATTAATTTGCCCAATTTAAAAAACAGCAGCCTTCAGCAACTGCCTCAAACTTCACCTTCAGTCTCCTTGCTCCTGGCACTTAACCAACCAGCTATCAAGACCCACAAAAGCTGGTGAAAGTGAGAGAGAGAGAGAGAGAGAGACACACACACACATACCGAAGAATCTCTCAATCCACTTGCTGTGTGAATTGAACACAAAAATATCTCAGCATTGAACGAGAATTGAAAGGAAATTACTCTTTTGGTCAACCTCTAGTCGGTACACAAAAGCAAGTTGACAGGATGTGGCAAAGGCAGCGAGTTAATATCCCAGCGGTGGCTTCTCATCAATTCCTCAGGCAATACACTGCTACCTTTTGAAGGGCTACACCAAAAGGACTTGAACAACATCAAAATGCATATCTGTCACTGTAGACCTTTGAGAGTTCTTTGGCAAGGCTACATGGGCTGGAGGGGAGGAATATACAGTGTAAGGGATGTGACTCACGCTCCTGTGATATCTGCATAGATCAAATCCAGGCTCATTGTCTGAAGTTGACAACTGGATCCCTGGAGAGATATCACAGCAGCTTAAATACCACAGGCATTTTCCGCGAGTAGAGAGGACAGTCTCAGCTTTTGACGTCTGCAAGGAATTTGAATCTTTTTCTCTGTTCCCGGTGTCTGGTTTTTTTTAGCTCTGCTCAATGATTTGAACAACCTCACCAAAGGCTCCTGGTGCCTTGCAGAAAAACAATCAGTTTCTTTTTATTACAAAAGGATCCCCGGAGAGATTTTATGAAAGTTCTGTTCCTTGACTTCAGTTTTTTTGTCTCCAATGACTTCAACTCCAGTAGATTTTCCCACTTTTTAAGAGGGTATAAACCTGAGAAGGGATTCAGGGTGATTTGTTATGCACGAAGGGTCCACTGATGTTGAAAAAGTCTCTTCCTCCTGGACGTGTCTATGCAGATCGAACAGTGGAGAATGGGCAAAAGGTCAAACCTGGAGAGCATTCAAACAATTGTCAGTCAAATGGCTCCCTCTGTGGCCCTGGCTGGAGAATGAAGTGCTGAACCACAACGTTCATCGATACAGGCAAACTATATGCTCCTGGGTCTTACAGAGAGACAAACCAAAGACAGCCTTTTCAAACTCGTGCTGAGCAATAAGTGGGAGTGACACCTGTTGGATTATTTTCCAAACATAGGAGAGACAACTCAGCCCAACTCATATCTCTCCTTTCCAACCTGCTCGAAAGTTATTTTTTAGTGACGTGAACAAGGCCGTTTCTTTTTTGTCCACTCTGATTTACCCTGAAATGGTGGCGGTGAATCTTCTCCTGCAGTGCTGGTGTCGATAGTGCTCCCACGAGGGCGATGGTATGGAATTTCTGAATATTGTCCTCAAGTCCAAGTCAGGATGGTTTCTGACCCGCAGAGGAACCCGGCAGTAATGCTACTCTCACACTGCTTGGTGGCAGAGCTAAAATGGAGGTGCTGTCAAAATGATGTTGGTGAGCTGCTGCAGTTCATGTTTTTTATTGGAGTAGATATTCAACCCAATGGGCAGGGTGCCAACCAAGGGATTTAATCTGATGTGGATAATATTTAACTTTTTGAGTTTCATTGTGGCTGCCAAGTATTGTGTACTCGATCATATTCTGGGTTTCACCTTTGTAGGTGGTGGAGAGGCTTTTGGGACTCATAAAATTAGCCAAGCCCCTGCCCCCCCTCATATAGTTGATGTGTCGATATGACTGGCTGACTTAAATTTCTGGCCAATGCTGACTCCCAGGTTGTTGATGGTTGAAGTCTTGCCAATGATGATGTCAGTAAAGAGCAGGTACAAACTGTTGGACATTTCTTTGTTGGCGATGGTCGTTATTTGCCACCTATGTGGCAGGGCTGTTACAGTTTTACTGTAGACTGGCATTTTATTGTGGACGGATATATCTGTGACAAGTACGTTGGTGAGGATCAGACTGAGTCAGTTGTACCCACCTTGACTCCCTCTTGTCTTCCGAGTTGAATCAATTACATCTTTTCCCGACACATGATAGGGATGACTTTACAAATTTTACTCACCCCCATCAGATCGTACTAACAGTAAAAACAAAAATATTATGGGCATTGGGAATGTTTGAAGCTACTTCCACTCCATGAGTGAGTTGTCGTTGACCCTTTCTGCCAGGAGACGGGACAATGACAGTGATGCTAGCAGACTGTGCTCCACATATTGCAATCTGCTTTCGCCTCTGGTGGTGGCAGGGTACATTCCAAAAGGATACAGTTGTCATCAAACAAGAACATACCTACTATGCTCATGAAACCAGCCCTTTGTGGTCATAAGTTCCGTCAGGTAATTGGCCTTACTCCAAATACCAATGTGTGTGCAATTAATGTGTATTCAGACAAGGCCACATGTCAAATTGTTACGGCTGCCTTTTCAGCCAACCGTAAATTTCGGAGTTTGGCTCAATGTAGGGTGATGTTTTTTATGTCCGGACTCAACTATTCTATTAGTCTCCCACCTGGCTTCCCACCTCCGACCATATACAAACTTGACCTCATCCAAAATTCTGTTGCCTGGATTCGAACCTGAATTAAGTCCTATTCATCCATCATCCCCGTGCTCTCTAACCTACATTAGCTCCCAGTCTGGCAATGCCTCAAGTTTAAAATTGTTCAAATGTGTTCAAATCCATCCATGGCCTCACCTCTTCCCATCAACGCAGTATCTTTCATCTTGTGATTTCCCAAAGGAGGAGAGTAGCTTAGAGGCAGGAACAGTAGACATTTTCATTGAGAATGCGGAAATGGGGAAATGGCTGAGATATTGAACTAATACTTTGCTCTGGTTTTCACAGGAGAAGATATTATTTCCACACCAGGAATAGAGGATAACCAAGTAGCTAATGTTCGCGAAGTTGGCGGAAGAGAAAGTTTTTTTACAAGGCCCCGGAGGTGGACCGTGCCCACAGGTCCTTGAGGCAGAAGCTGAGGGCTGGGGAACTGCCTTGGGTGATTATGCGAATGCACAAGTTTCAGGATAAAGATAATATTTTGAGGTGGGCCAGGCGAGTCGGGGCTGCAGCTGGGAAGGAAATTGGATCCGGATCTACCAGGAGATTGGTGCCGAGGAAGGAGGGGTTTAATAAGGTAAGGCAATGCTTTTCCAGATTAAGGTTAGGTTCGGGGTGCTGTACCCGGCCAAACGTTGGGTAACTTTCAAGGGCCGGGAACATTATTTATTGACGCCAGAGGAGGCAAATGACTTCGTTAAGGAGCATGAGTTGGGGGAGGGTTGACTTTAATACCATCTGTAGCTTTTGAGATATCTATACCTTGTGTATCGTTTGTAATTTGTGTATGGTTTATGACTGGTTATGTTTGTGTTTCCGTGAGTTCTTGAGTGTAATTAACAATGTTGTATATGGGGGCTTCTTTGGTGGATGTCTTACTGGTTATGGGCATTTTTGCACAATGTGCTATGGGTATGGACACTCCATTAGCTCCTGCAATCCAGGTGACTCCTCCAATGCCTGCTGCTTCCCTTCCGGGAACACCAACCCAACCAGAATTAGGGCACGTGTCTGTATTGACCCCATTATGTGGGAACCATAGGTTTGCAGCGGAGGGAATAGATGAGGTGTGTGGGAGGTGATGGGAGGAAGGGATAGAGCAGCTAAAAGACCTGTTTATAGAGGGTAAATTTGCAGGGCTGGAGGAAGTGCGAGGGACGTTTGAATTATTGAGGGGAATAATACAGGCAGGTGCAGGACTTAGTGTGAGAGGAACTGCCCGAGAGGAACTGCCCTTGTTTCCTCAGTAGCCGAATTATACACCGCTAGAGAAGTTGCTGGTCCCGGACGAGCGGGGTGGAGGTGGGAGGATTGAGGATATCTATGGTGGTTGGGGGAGAAGGGGCTGGCCCTCGTGAAAGGGGTCAAGCGCAAGTGGGAAGAAGAGTTGGGAATTGGGATGGTTTGGGGCATCTGGGGTGAAATAATCAACTCAACCTCTTCTTCTGTGAGGATTAGCTTTATACAGTTTCAGGTAGTACATAGGGTCCATATGGCTCGGGCCCAGATGAGTGGATTCATCCCAAGAGTAGACAATATGGTCCCAGGTTTGATTCCTGGCTTGGGTCACTGTCTGTGCGGAGTCTGCATGTTCTCCCCGTGTCTCCGTGGGTTTCCTCCGGGTGCTCCGGTTTCCTCCCACAAGTCCCGAAAGACATGCTGTTAGATGAATTGGACATTCTGAATTCTCCCTCCGTGTATCCGAACAGGCGCTGGAATGTGGCGACTAGGGGATTTTCACAGTAACTTCACTGCAGTGTTAATGTAAGCCTACTTGTGACAATAAAGATTATTATTATATGTGCGAGAGGTGCAGAGGGGGCCGGCGAACTTTGTTCACAGGTTTTGGGGGGTGTAAAGTAGGGTAGCTTTTGGGAGGTGGTATTCGAGAGCTAGTTGAGGGTTGTGAGGGTCAAGTTGACGCCGTTCCCTATGGTGTGCTCTTTGGAGTATTGGAGGCACCGAGCCAATCGGAGGGGAAGGGGGCCGGTGCCATGGCATTTGCCTCTCTAATTGCCCAGTTATGGATATTGTTAAACTGACAGCGCCACCGGGGGTCGCAGCTTGGTTGGGGGATTTGTACGAGTTTCTCATGCTGGAAAGGATAAAGTTCACCTTTAGGGGGTTGGAGGTGGGGATTTATGCGTGGTGGAGGCTTGTTTGAGGAATTGTTTGTCGTTGGGGGGTGGGGTGTGGGGGGGGGGGTGGGGGGTGGGGGGAGGTGGAGGGCGAGGAGCGAAGAGGTTGGGGATTAAAAGGAGGAAAAATTGAACGAACTGTATGTACTATATTTATTTTGTGCTGTGTCAATGTGTTTCAGTGTAGATGGAACAAAATATATTTTAAAATTATAATTTTTCAGAATTAATCATTACCTACATTAATATGAACCATGGAGTAGATATTCACAACATTTGCTACAGGCAGAATTGGAATGTTTGGTAAATAAGGCTGACTTCCTTTGAGAAGAGGTGGATGAAAGTATAATATTAAAATGACATGTCTCCTAACTTCTATCTGTTCTTACTGCCTGTCTATACTTTCTTCCCACTTTTTCCATCTCCAACACATCTTCTTCCTCGCTCTCTGACATTCTGATCCCCTATCCTTGCCCATTTTCCTTCTTCTTTCTCCATTCCCTTCCATCTCTCCTCTCATAGAATTTACAGTGCAGAAGGAGGCCAATCCTTGGCCCTTGGAAAGAGCTCCTTACTTAAGCTCATGCCTCCACCCTATCCCTGTAACCCAGTAACACCACCTAACCTTTTGGACACCAAGAGGCAATTTAGCATGGCCAATCCACCTAACTTGCACATCTTTGGACTGTGGGAGGAAACTGGAGCACCCGGAGGAAACCCACAGGGGGAGAAAGCGCAAACTCCACACAGACAGTCACCCGAGACAGGAATTGAACTCGGGTACCTGGAGCTGTAATGCAGCAGTGCTAACCACTGTGCCACCATGCCTTCCCTTTCCAATTTCCCTTGTCCCCCTTCCCTATGACTCTTCCCCCTCTCCTCTTCCCTCCCACCTTTAATTATCCTCTCAAGACCCACTTGACCGAAAGACTGCCCCTGGCATTGGTCTTCCACATCTAACATGATAGAGGATGGACAGACTTAAGAATTTACTTGGTTAGTCTCAACATATTAATTTTAACCACACATTAGTTACCCACACCTCTCAGAGGCCGGTTGCAGGCCCAGACCATTCTTAATCTGGGAAGAATTAAGTCTTTTGACTCCAAACAAAAGATGGGTAAGAAGAAATAAAAGCCAAGCAGCTTGCCTTAATGACTATCGTCCAGTGGCTCTGACATCCATCATTATGGAGTTCTTCGAAAGATTAGCCATAGCACGAATCAACTCCAGCCTCCGGATTGCCTTGTTCCACTACAGTTCGCCTACCACTGCAACAGGTCCACAGCAGACGCCATCTCCATGGCCCTGCACTCAACACTGGAACACCTAGATAACAAAGACACCTATGTCAGACTCCTATTTATCGACTACAGCTCAGCCTTCAACACTATTATTCCTACGAAACTCATCTCCAAACTCTGTGGCCTAGGCCTCGGCTCCTCCCTCTGCGACTGGATCTTGAACTTCCGAACCCACAGACCACAATCAGTAAGGATAGGCAACACCTTCTCCACGATCATCCTCAACACCAGTACCCCACAAGGTTGTGTCCTCAGCCCCCTACTATACTCCTTATACACCTATGACTGTGTGGCCAAATTCCCCTCCAACTCGATTTTCAAATTTGCTGATGTCACCACCATAGTGGATTGGATTTCAAACAATGATGAGACAGAGTACAGGAATGAGATAGAGAATCTGGTGAACTGGTGCGACGACAATAATCTCTCCCTCAATTATAACAAAACGAAGGAGATTGTCAATGACTTCAGGAAGCGTAGAGGAGAACATGCCCTTGTCTACATCAATAGGAACAAAGTAGAAAGGGTCGAGAGCTCAGATTACCAACAACCTGTCCTAATCCCCCCATGCCAACACTATAGTTAAGAAAGCTCATCAACGACTCTACTTTCTCAGAAGACTAAGAAATTTGGCATATCAGCTACGACTCTCACCAAGTTTTACAGATGCACCATAGAAAGCATTCTTTCTGGTTGTATCACAGCTTGGTATGGTTCCTGCTCAGCCCAAGACTGTAGGAAACTACAAATGGTTCTGAATGTAGCCTAGTCCATCAAGCAAACCAGCCTCCCATCCATTGACTCTGTCTATAATTCCCGTTGCCTTGGAAAGGCAACCAGCATAATTAAGGACACCACGCACCCCGGACATACTCTCTTCCACCTTCTTCCGTCAGGAAAGAGATACAAAAGTTTGAGGTCACGTACCAACTGCTTCCACCGTCTTCCGTCAGGAAAGAGATACAAAGGTTTGAGGTCACGTACCAACCGACTTAAGAACAGCTGAATCAGACCTTTGAAGGACCTGCCTTGTGTTAAGTTGATCTTTTCTCTACACCCTAGTTATGACTGCAACATGATGTTCTGTAGTCTCTCCTTCCTTCCCTGTATACGGTGTGCATTGTTTGTACAGCTGCTTAGGAATACAAAAAAGCACGAAAAGACAGAACTCAGGAGAGGTTACAATAGTCCCCATCCCACAAAATATGACACAGTGTATGGAAAGGCTCAGTAAACCAAGGTCCACCACACTAAGAAAACAAAAAGGGAGGGTCAATAGAGAATTAAAGGTGCTATATTTAAATGCGCGCAGTGTACGGAACAAGGTAGATGAGCTTGTGGCCCAGGTGGTGACTGGCAGGTATGATGTGGTAGGCTTCACAGAGACATGGTTGCAGGGGGTTCAGGGCTGGCATTTAAACATCCAGGGATTCACAACCTATCGAAAAGACAGAGGGGTGGGCAGAGGGGGCGGGGTTGCCTTGTTAATTAGGAATGAAATTAAATCAATAGCACTAAACGACATGGGGTCGGATGATGTGGAGTCTGTGTGGGTAGAGTTGAGGAACCACAAAGGCAAAAAAACCATAATGGAAGTTATGTACAGGCCTCCTAACAGTGGTCAGGACCAGGGGCACAAGATGCACCACAAAATAGAAAGTGCATGTCAGAAAGGCAAGGTCACAGTGATCATGGGGGACTTTAATATGCAGGTGGACTGGGTAAATAATACTGCCAGTGGACCCAAGGAAAGGGAATTCATTGAATGTTTACAGGAGGGCTTTTTGGAACAGCTTGTGATGGAGCCCACGAGGGGACAGGCCATTCTGGACTTAGTGTTATGTAATGAGCCAGACTCGATTAAAGATCTTAAAGTAAGGGAGCACTTAGAAGGCAGTGATCATAATATGGTCTAATTCAATCTCCAATTTGAAAGAAAGAAGATAGAATCAGATGTAAAGGTGTTACAGTTAAATAAAGGTAACTACAGGGGCATGAGGGAGGAACTGACGAAAATTGACTGGGAGCAGAGCCTAGTGGGAAAGACAGTAAAACAGCAATGGCAGGAGTTTCTGGGAGTAATTGAGGACACAGTGCAGAGGTTCATCCCAAAGAAAAGAAAGGTTATCAGAGGGGGGATTAGGCAGCCATGGCTGACAAAGGAAGTTAGGGAATGCATCAAAGCAAAAGAGAAAGCCTACAATGTGGCAAAGAGTAGTGGGAAGTCAGAGGATTGGGAAGGCTACAAAAACAAATAGAGGATAACAAAGAGAGAGATAAGGAAAGAGAGGATCAAATTTGAAGGTTGGCAAGCCAGTAACATTAGGAATGATAGTAAAAGTTTCTTTAAATACATTAAAAACAAACGGGAGGCAAATGTTGACATTGGGCCGCTCCAAAATGACGCTGGTAATTTGTGATGGGAGACAAGGAAATAGCCGAGGAACTGAATAAGTACTTTGCGTCAGTCTTCACAGTAGAAGACATGAGTAATATCCCAACAATTCCGGAGAGTCAGGGGGCAGAGTTGAATATGGTAGCCATCACAAAGGAGAAAGTGCTAGAGAAACTAAGAGGTATAAAAATTGATAAATCTCCGGGCCCAGATGGGTCCTAGAGTTCTAAAGGAGATAGCTGAAGAAATAGTGGAGGCGTTGGTGATGATGTTTCAAAAGTCACTGGAGTCAGGGAAAGTCCCAGAGGATTGGAAAATCGCTGTTGTAACCCCCCTGTTCAAGAAGGGAACAAGGAAAAAGATGGAAAATTATAGGCCAATTAGCCTAACCTCGGTTGTTGGCAAGATTCTAGAATCCATTGTTAAGGATGAGATTTCTAAATTCTTGGAAGTGCAGGGTCGGATTAGGACAAGTCAGCATGGATTTAGTAAGGGGAGGCCGTGCCTGACAAACCTGTTTTTTGAAGAGATAACAAATAGGTTAGACCAAGGAGAGCCAATGGATGTTATCTATCTTGACTTCCAAAAGGCCTTTGATAAGGTGCCTCACTGCTGAGTAAAATAAGGACCCATGGTATTCGAGACAAGGTACTAACATGGATTGACGATTGGCTGTCAGGCAGAAGGCAGAGAGTTGGGATAAAAGGTTCTTTTTCGGAATGGCAACCAGGGACGAGTGGTGTCCTGCAGGGTTCAGTGTTGGGGCCACAGCTGTTCTCTTTATATATTAACGATCTAGATGACGGGACTGAGGGAATTCTGGCTAAGTTTGCCGATGATACAAAGATAGGTGGAGGGGCAGGTAGTATGGAGGAGGTGGGGAGGCTGCAGAAAGATTTAGACAGTTTAGGAGAGTGGTCCAAGAAATGGCTGATGAAATTCAACGTGGGCAAGTGCGAGGTCTTGCACTTTGGAAAAAAGAATAGAGGCGTGGCTATTTTCTAAACGGTGACAAAATTCATAATGCTGAAGTGCAAAGGGACTTGGGAGTCCTAGTCCAGGATTCTCTAAAGGTAAACTTGCAGGTTGAGTCCGTAATTAAGAAAGGAAATGCAATGTTGTCATTCATCTCAAGAGGCTCGGAATATAAAAGCAGGGATGTACTTCTGAAGCTTTATAAAGCATTAGTTAGGCCCCATTTAGAATACTGTGAGCAATTTTGGGCCCCACACCTCAGGAAGGACATACTGGCACTGGAGCGGGTCCAGCGGAGATTCACACGGATGATCCCAGGAATGGTAGGCCTAACATACGATGAACGTCTGAGGATCCTGGGATTATATTCATTGGAGTTTCGGAGGTTGAGGGGAGATCTAATAGAAACTTACAAGATAATGAATGGCTTAGATAGGGTGGATGTAGGGAAGTTGTTTCCATTAACAGGGGAGACTAGGACCCGCGCGCACAGCCTTAGAATAAAAGGGAGTCACTTTAGAACAGAGATGAGGAGAAATTTCTTCAGCCAGAGAGTGGTGGGTCTGTGGAATTCATTGCCACAGAGGGCGGTGGAGGCCGGGACGTTGAGTGTCTTTAAGACAGAAGTTGATAAATTCTTGATTTCTCGAGGAATTAAGGGCTATGGAGAGAGAGCGGGTAAATGGAGTTGAAATCAGCCATGATTGAATGGTGGAGTGGACTCGATGGGCCGAATGGCCTTACTTCCACTCCTATGTCTTATGGTCTTATAGCATGCAAGAAACAATACTTTTCACTGTACACTAATACATGTGACAATAATAAATCAAGTCAAATTAGCTGACCTAACTTTGGCTGAAAATGGGGTCAGTGGAATGCAGGGAATTAAAAAGGAAACAATCTAGACACAGGTGGTTGGTACAGAGGGCAACAAATTGGCCACTGGCAGAGTTTATAGGAACTACATGTCGTGTTCGGTGCTCTGCTGCATAGACGAACCAACACGGTTTGAGAAGGACAGTCTTGTACTTGGTCTTGTCCTCACCTTCCGCGAACACCAGGGAGTTGTAGACATGGATGGCGTGTTGCCCTGCCGTGGAGAGGAGGAGGGCGATTTTTCTGGTGTCCGAAGCGCTCTCCCTTTCGGTGGCTTCCAGGAAGAACTGGAAGCGCTGTTTGAACAGCTTCCAATTGACGCCGAGGTTTCCAACGATTTGTAACGGCTGTGGCGTGCTGACAGTGTCCATGGCGCAGGATGGCGGATTCCTGAGGATTCGTAGGTAGGTCTCAAAGTTACTGGGTTCCAATCCTGGTACTATGTCGTGTTGGGTGCTCTGCTGCACAGATGAACCAACACGGTTGCGGATGATACAACTCAGTTTTATTACTAACAATATTTACAATGGTGAACTGGTTACTGTGGTTTGTTCATTACCCTTGAATCTGTGGACCTATCCCTAACACTATCTTGGAGTGGCACTCAGCACATGGTGGATGTCTGAGTGGCTTTCTGTGAGCTCTGTGCCCTGAGCTGTCTCCTGCTGGAATGAGCGGGAAGTGTCGTGTTCCCCGTTTTATAGTGTGTATGCTCTTGCCTGTGATTGGCTGTGGTGGTGTGTGTGTATTGATTGGCCCATTGATCTTTCCATCAGTATGTATGTATGTTTGCACTATGATGTTTACCTGAATATCATGACACTACACAGAAGCGAAAACTTAAAAGTCAAGCATAACAGAACTCCACTGCAGATCAAAGCAATTCAAAATGTTGTAATCCGGCTGAACATGTACTACTTACCAGAGAGTCAAGTTCCTTCTAGTGTTTGTCCCACTACACTGATACTTAAAGATGTTTCAATGTTACAGTGAAACAGAATAAAAATAAATCCAACAAATTAAAAGAATGGCAGTGGACCCCAGATGGATGCTGGGACAATTGGAAATTTCGTAAAATGCAATTGATTGATTGTTGTTGGGTAATGGTATCAAGGGATATGGCATTAAGGCGGCTCAGTGGAATAGGGGAACAGATAAGCTATAACTTGATTAAATGGCGGAAAAGGTCCAAAGAGCTGAAAGGCCTATTTCTGTTCCATGTTCTGAAGTGGGAATAGCAGAAACAAACAGAAAGTGGTGAGGAGGTTTTCGAAATTGAAGCAATGCACAGGCCCCCTGTATGAAATTTCCCTACCCATCACTTAAACTGACTTCAGTGCATTCAAACAGATTGATGACCCAGTTAGTAAATCTGTAACTGCCCACTTGAGAGTCTAAGTTCAAACCTGGTAGAGCAACCAAGTAATCAGTGCCATTTACACTCAATCACCAACCTAATTCAACACATACTTGAGCTGTTTCAAGGCAAGCCTGAGGAAATCACAACACGATCGCCTTGAGGAATCTCGTAATTGAAGCACTCGAATGTATTTAGCCCCAAAACTGCTTTATAACCAATGAAGAGAGAGAGAGACTTCGGATGCCTAAACATTTTTGTAGTTGACCAGACAAGACCATAAGACATAGGAGCAGAATTAGGCCACTCAGCCCATCAAATCTGCTCCACCATTCAATCATGGCTGATATTTTTCTCATCCCCATTCTCCTGTATTCTCCCCATAACTCTTGATCCTTAGTATTCAAGAACCTAGCTATCTCTGTCTTAAAGACATTCAGTGATTTGGCCTCCACAGCCTTCTGCGGCAAAGAGTTCCACAGATTCACCACCCTCTGGCTGAAGAAATTCCTTATCATCTCTGTTTTAAAGTATTGACCCTTTAGCCTGAGATTGTGTCCTCTGATTCTAGTTTTTCCTACAATTAGAAACATACTCTCCACATCCACTCTATCCAAGCCTCACTGTATCCTTTAAGTTTCAATAAGATCCCCCCTCATCCTTCTAAACTCCAACGAGTACAGACCCAGAGTCCTCAACTGTTCCTCATACGACAAGCTCTTCATTCCAGGGAGCATTCTTGTGAACCTCCTCTGACCCTTTCCAAGGCCAACACATTCTTTCTTAGGTATGGGGCCCAAAACCGCTCACAATACTCCAAATGGGGTCTGACCAGAGCCTTATACAGCCTCAGACATACATCCCTGGTCTTGTATTCTAGCCGTCTCGACATGAATGCTAACATTGCATTTGCCTTCCTAACTGCTGACTGAACCTGCACGTTAACCTTTGGAAGGTAAAAAGGTGACAAGTTTGAAAAGGGAGTTGGTTAATGCAGGACTGAGGGTGTTGTACCTAAATGCACACAGTATACGGAACAAGGTAAATGAGGGTGATGTTGTTCTCTTATTTCCATTCTCTATTTCCCCTTCAGTTATTACACCTTCTAAGCTAACGCTCTGGTTCCCACTCCTTGCCATACCAGTTTAAATTCTCCCGAGTGATTCTAGCAAACATCCCAGCCAGGATATTGGTGCCCCTCCAGTTTAGATGCAACCCGTCCTTCTTGTACAGGTCCCACCTGCCCCGGAAGACATCCCAATGGTCCAGAAATCTGAAACCCTCCTCTGACACCACCAGTTTAGCCACGTATTTAGCTGCACAATTTGATAAACCTTTATAAAGCACTGCAGAAGTCTCTGCTTCAATCCTGCTGTGGCATCACCGGCGTCTCAGGAACGGAGAATCCATCGGCAGGTATATGGAGAGACTGGAAAGACTGTTGTTGCTCTCATTACAGCAGAGAAGGTTAAGAGGTGCCCAAAATCGTGAGTGATTTTGATGGAGTAAATAAGGAGAAACTGTTTCGACTGGCTGACGGATTGGCAATCAGAGGACACAGATTTAATGAGACTGGCAAAAGAGCCAGAGGTGACATGAACAAATAAGACTGTGCAGCAGGTGGTTGTGATCTGCAATGAACTGTTTGAAAGGAAGCAGGTTCAATAGAGTCTTTAAAAAGAGAGTTGAATAACTACTTGAAGGTCCAGAAATTTACAGGCCTACAGGGAAAGAGTGCAAACTAGGACTAATTGGATGGCCTCCTACTGTGCTATGTACTTCTATGATTCTTATTTGTTTCCATTTTCGCATTGCTATTGAGGGAAAAAATTGATATTGACACATTCTGGCCGGAATTCTCCGGCTGTTTGCTGGCGGTGAGATTCTCTGGACCCTCTGCCAGCTCACCCCCGCCCATGTGTTTCCAAATGACATGGGGCGGCTTCAATGGGAGTTTCCATTGACAATAGTGGGAGCAGAGAATCCCGCTGCCAGCGAATGGCGCACCACAGAGAAACGGGGGGCTAAGAGGTTGGAGAATCCCATCCTCTGCCTTATTTTAGAAAGAACAATGCAGCACAGGAACAGGCCCTTCGGCCCTCCAAGCCTGTACTGGCCATAACACCGTTGGCCGAAGCCCTCAGCACTTCCTAGTGCAGTATTCCTCTTTACCCGTGGGCAGCACGGTAGCATTGTGGTTAGCACAATTGCTTCACAGCTCCAGGGTCCCAGATTCGATTCCAGGCTTGGGTCACTGTTTGTGCGGAGTCTGCACGTTCTCCCAATGTGTGTGTGTGGGTTTCCTCCGGGTGCTCCGGTTTCCTCCCACAGTCCAAAGATGTGCAGGTTAGGTGGATTGGCCATGCTAAATTGCCCTTAGCGTCCAAAATTGCCCTAAGTGTTGGTTGAGTGGGGCTACAGGGTTATGGGGATAGGGCGGCATGGGCTTGGGTAGGGTGCTCTTTCCAAGAGCCGGTGCAGACTCGATGGGCCTAATGGCCTCCTTCTGCACTGTAAATTCTATGATTCTATGATACACATCCTATCCATGTATTTGTCACGATGCCTTTTGAACACCGTTAAATTATCTGCTTCCACAACCTCCCCTGGCAACGCATTCCAGGCACTCACCACCCTCTGCGTAAAAAACCTGCCTCGCACATCTCCTCTAAACATTGTCCCAAGGACATTAAACCTATGCCCCCTAATGACTGACTCCTCCAGCCTCAGAAAGAGTGCCTGCCATGCCTATCAGATCACCCCTCAACCTCTGTCTTTTTAATGAAAACAGTCCGAGTCTATTCAGCCTCACCGCATAGCTAACACCCTCCAGCCCAGGCAACATCCTGGTAAACCTCCTCTGCCCCCTCTCCAAAGCCTCCACATCCTTCTGGTAGTGTGGCGACCAGAATTGTGCGCAATATTTCAAGTGTAGCCTTACCAAGGTTCTATACAACTGCAGCATGACTTGCCAGTTTTTATACTTGATGCCCCATCCAATGAAGGCAAGCATTCCGTATACTTTCTTGACTACCTTGTCCACTTGTGTTGCCACTTTCAAAGATCTGTGGACCTGTACGCCAAGATTTCTCTGACTTTCTATATTCCAAAGAGTTTTGCCATTTACGGTATATTTCCCCTTTATGTTAGACCTACCAAAATGCATTACCTCACATTTGTAAAGAAGGAAAGGCTTACATTTATGTAGTGCCTTTCATGACATCAGGACATCCTAAGGCACTTTGCAACCATCCAATTATAGCCACGTTAATACTGTAGAATTTGTAGCAGCCAATTGTGCACAGCAAGCTCCCACAAATAGTAATCTGATAATTGTTATTGATCTGTTCTGGTGATGTTGGTTGGGGGATAAATGTTGACCAAGGCATTGTTTGCATCGTGCCTGTGCTGGATCTTTGAAAGTGTAATCCCTTCTGACACCCCTGTTTTTTGCCCCCCTAGCATTGGTTTAACTTCTCCTTTTCTAGCAGTTAACCAGTTCTTAATTAAATCTGCTTTCAGCATCCATTCAACCATAGCATCCTGGATCACAACAGCTTGCTACGTCAATAAAATCTCCTCATCTCTCCTCTGGTTATTTTGCCAATTACCTTAAATTTTATGCAATCAGAGACTATTGTTCAAGTTAATCTGTAAAACAATGCATTTGTGAAAATGCTAATTTAATTTTATACCAGGCTGTTGCTGAGACATTCATCAGAATTCATTCGCACAATGGAAGTGAGCAAGTCCTTGGATTAACTAATAATTCATACAGTTGGATTTCATCATGTCCTAAATGTTGGGATCATAGATTACAGCAGAGTAGCTGGAAGACTTCAGAAGTTTGGAGTTAAAGGACAGGGAGGACTTCAAAATGGAACAATGATTTGGAGCGAGGAAGTCTATTCCTGTGAGGATCTGCTTTCAGCTGTTGATGCGTGAAGTGGGCGGAACATCAAAGATCAGACAGCGGCCTACAAAGGGAAAATCACAGGGGACCATACCAGATGGGTGATATTAATTATTTATATTTGTGAACAAATTCCAGATTCAGTAAAACTCTTTCAAATATTGTCAGCACAAGCAGAGGAGGCAATATGTGTACCACAAATAGATCAATGGGGTGGGCGAGTCTGGGCTGTACAGGGACAATTACAATCGAATAGACTTGTCATTTAGATGTTATAAGTTGTATTTTGTGCTGTTACCAGATGTCAGCACTAACCATCAATCAAAGCAACCATTAAAACACAAACCTGGTTACAATATGCTCGGCAATTGAACCAATTTGTTGATTTGTAAACAATATATGAAGCTGATAAGCTGATTTCTTCACCAGTGCTGGTAGGAAACACATCACTCACCCGGAATCAATCCCCTGGGAGGTTGCCATTGACCAGAAACTGAACTGGACTCGCCTGCCAGCAGCACGGGTTCAATTCCCGTACCAGCCTCCCCGAACAGGCGCCGGAATGTGGCGATTAGGTGCTTTCCACAGTAACTTCATTGAAGCCTACTTGTGACAATAAGCGATTATTATAATAATAATAATTATTATTATTAATACTGTGGCTACAAGAGCAGGTCAGAGGTTAGGAATCCTGCGGCGATCCTGACTTTACCATTCTGACTTGGAAATATATCGCTGTTTCTTCTCTGTTGCTGGGTCAAAATCCTGGAACTCTCTCCCAAACAGCATTGTGAATGTATCTACACCACAGAAACTGCAGAGGTTCAAGAAGGCAGCTCATCACCACCTTCTCTAGGGCAACTAGGGATGGGCAATAAATGCTGGCTGAACCAGTGATGGCCATATCTCATGAAGGAATTAAAATGTTGTTTTGTACTGTGTGGTGGTATGTATTAGGGGTAATACGGTACACCATGAATGCCGAGGAGCTATTGGAGGACGGATGCTAGGTCCCGATTGGATCTGCCGCCTACTGGGCTCCACCCAGATAGGCGGGGTATAAGAAGCCGGTTTACTCCCCGCAGCTGCATTCTGTGACTGAGCTGCTGGGGAACAAGTCTGAACAAGTCTGCTCAATAAAGCCTCGATTGAAGTTCTCTACGTCTCGCCTCGTGTGTGATCGATGGTGCTACATACTGTAACCAACCTATGATCCTTACATCAATAAAAATAAAATAGAGGGCAGCATGGTGGTGCAGTGGGTTAGCACTGCTGCCTCATGGCGCCGAGGTCTCAGGTTCGATCCCGGCTCTGGGTCACTGTTCGTGTGGAGTTTGCACATTCTCCCCGTGTTTGCGTGGGTTTCGCCCCCACAACCCAAAGATGTGCAGGGTCACGCTAAATTGCCCCTTAATTGGAAAACAATTATTGGGAACACTAAATGTCATGTGATATTTCGGTTGTTGAGCATGCACATGAGGCAGAAGCCAATTTAAATGAATGAAGCATCGATTGGCTGGGGTTTTACGTGGCCCGTTTGCCTTGATGGCCGGTGGGTGGGCTAATTGGTAAGGTGGCCTTTACATTTTAGCTGTAACCTCAATCCTGAGCAGGAGGAAAGATCAGGGATCGAATAAAATGAACAAATGTGTCTGGGGACTGAGGTCTGTGTATGATTGTGCTGCCCAGACACTCAGGGAGCAGAGTTTTACCTTGATGGTCATTTTTCAGCAGCTTCCTGAGTCAGCTCCACAGCAGCTCTCCCCGAGGGAGCACATTGGAAATACCAGCCCAAACCCTCCCTTTCCTCAGTGCCCACCCTCCCCAGCAGCACTCAGTCATCCACAGAGAGTGTTTCATGCTGAATGGCCGTTAATTGGTCAGTCAGCGTGAAGTTACGCTCCGGGGCTGATCATGGCCGGGAACGTGTTCCACTCCCGCCTCCAGAACCGCCGGGTGAGCATGCCCGAGGGGTGAGAAATTCAAGCCATTGTGTTAATATTGCTTGATTGATTATCCAGATGCCTGGACTAATAATTCAAAGGCAAGAGTTCAGGGGCGGGATTCTCTGATCCTGAGGCTAAGTGTTGACGCCGTCGGAAACGGCGTCGCGTTTCCCCACGGCGTCAACACGATCCCAGGATCAGCAATTCTGGCCCCTACAGAGGGCAAGCAGGGCACTGGAGCGGTTTACGGCACTCCAGCTGCTGATCCGGCTGTGGAATGGGGGCCGGGGGATGCACGCATGCTCAGTGGATCAGGCGCGAACCCACGCATGCGCAGTCCCACCGGCGCGATTTCCGCGCATGCGTGGTGTCTCCCTTGTCTGCGCCGGGCCCGGCCCAACATGGCGCAGGAGTACAGGGGCTGGCGCGGAATAAAGGAGGCCGGGACACATAGAGGCCGGACCGCCGATCGGTGGGTCCCTGGGGTCGGACTCCCCCCCCCCCCCCCCCCCCCCCCCCACAGGCCACCATCCGACCCTTCAACACCGAGGTCCCACCGGCTCAGAGCAGGTTAGAACGACGCCAGCGAGACTAGTTTTTTTACGGCCGCTCGGCCCAATCCGGCCGGAGAATCGCTGGGGAGGCCGTGTAGAGTGGCCCCCGACTGGCGCCGTGCCAACCACGCCGGCCCCAATGACACCGATTCTCCGCTCTGCAGAGAATCGCATCCTGGCAAGGGGCGGCGTGGCACGATTCGCGCGGCCCCCCGGCGTTTCTCCGACTCAGCACGGGGTCGGAGAATCCCGCCCCACATGTCACCATGGTGTTTGTGGAATTTACATTTTGTTAACAAGGTTTGGAATTGGGACTGCGGCGCTGAGGACCCAAGTTCGATCCCGGCCCTGGGTCACTGTCCGTGTGGAGTTTGCACATTCTCCCCGTGTCTGCGTGGGTTTCACCCCACAACCCAAAAATGTGCAGGTTAGGTGGATTGGCCACGCTAAATTGCCCCTTAATTGGAAAAAATATAATTGGGTACTCTAAATATATAAAAAAAACAACTAGGTTTGGAATAAAAAAGCTAGTCTCTGTAATAGTGAAAATGAAACAAGTGGATTGTTGCAAAAAGCTGTCTGGTTCACTAATGTGCTTTAGGGGTAGGGGGGAAATCTCCCACCTTAACCTGGTCTGGCCTATATGTAACTCGAGATCTCTAATTTAATGACTCAGGAGGCTGGCGGTAAACAAACATAGATTTATACTATTTACAAAAGTCTGCATAACACAGTATATCACTCCCAGTACAATCCTGACTGGGAGGACTAACCACACCAGGCTCTGTTTTGGGCCTGATTTTATGTTAGCTCATAACGAGCCCCAGGTGGTTGGCCTCCGCCCCCTACCTGGGAAGATCTTTCTTCATGAGTCTAACAGGGAGATCAATGATGGTTTCCCTGTGGTCCTCGTGGGCGTTATGACACCTAACAATGTGATTGTC
Organism: Scyliorhinus torazame; assembly: GCF_047496885.1. Classification (NCBI taxonomy): domain Eukaryota; kingdom Metazoa; phylum Chordata; class Chondrichthyes; order Carcharhiniformes; family Scyliorhinidae; genus Scyliorhinus; species Scyliorhinus torazame. The sequence goes on from NC_092724.1 coordinate 89,809,839, forward strand.
TCTTAACTGTCCTCTGAAATAGTTCTGCAAGCCACTCAATTGTTTAAAAAACTGCAATGATGAACTGCAGCAGTTCAAGAAGCTGACTCAATACCACCCTCTCAAATGCAATTAGGAAGAGCCTTGGCAGAATGCCCGCATCCTCTGAATAGCTTAAAACAATAGGTATTTTTTGTTGAGGGATAAAGAGTATGAAGATTGCAGGAATGTGTCTTGCAGTAATGTTATTAAAAGAACTTAAGTTAAGTGTCATGTGAGAGTACCTTTAAGAAATGGGTGTTTACTACTGCAGTGATGTGTGGGTGGAGCTGGGCTGGCTGTCAGTTTTTTTCTTTCGGTTTAGGCTGTTTGCTGCAGGGTGTGTTTTAGTTTCGTTTTCAGTGTTGGAGCTGAAGCCAGACAGAGCAGGTGTACTGTTGATCTCTCTGCTATGAAAAGACTATCTCTTGATCATTTAGTGAATACAGAATTATAAATGTTCTCAGTAGTGAATGTAAACCTAATGTGCTTCTGGTAAAGGGTGTTTTAAGTCTTATGGATGTTAAAAGGAAAGCTTAAAGGATTACTTATTGTTGTATTCTTTGGGGGTTGTATTTGAATTAATGGTTGCTAAGATGTTCACTGTATGTTTCTAAAGGTGAACTTGAGTTCATAGAATAAACATTGTTTTGCTTTAAAAGTTACTTTTCCATTTCTGCTGTACCACACCTGTAGAGTGAGCCGTGTGCTCCCCATATCACAATCTATTAAAAGTTGTGGGTCAGCTGAACTCCATGATACACTTTGGGGTTCTCTAAACCCTGGCCCATAACATAAGGTGTACAGATCGTGGCCACGATCTATCGGCCTCATCACACCCGACTCGAGAGGCAATAAGGCCGTTAAATCCCTGCGAGAGGCCTCTCACAAGGCACCGAAGTATAGATCCCATCCACAATGAGTAGTTAGTGTCAGTTGAATATGACTGCATCAGAGTTATTCAAGACACGTAACCTAACACCCGGGCCCCGGAGACCCCGAGCAAGCACCACTTAGACTGGTCTACATCAATGTGGACCAGCATACCAGCAACTGTGGGAGGCTCCCAGGTGATCGCGGGTTCCTGGGTGATCGGGCTCTGGGTTGGGCGGTACTCTGGCACACCCAATGCCACCCGGGCACTGTGATACTTCCAGCCTGGCACCCCGGCAGTGCCATCTGAGTGCCACCCAGGCACTGCCAGGCTGGCAGGGCACTGCCAGTGCATCAGGTTGACAGTACCAAGGTGCATGGGAGGCATCTTGCATGCGCCGGGGTTTGGGCATGGGGGTGCCCTGCCCTTAAGATGTGGGGTGTGGAAGGGTCGAGTAACCCCAAATTGTTAATATGGGGTGGGGTGGTTCAGTGGCCGTGGTGGGAGGGGGCTCAGCAATCGGGGCTTCATTCCTCGCTGAGGCCCGGAAAAGAAGCCGAGCCCCGTTTAATAGCGGGATCGTTCTCGCCGCTTCAAGCACTGGGAAACACCTGGCTAAAGGTGCCCGAAAACGGACTCTGTTTCCTTTCCAGTAAATCGAACCCTATATGTCTGCTGAAGGTGTGATTTAGGGGTTAACATCTAGGCAGGGTGTGATGTCACTCACGGGAAGGGCAAGGTCTGTTTTAGTTTCATTTTTCAGACCTGTCCTGTGTCTGTTTTCTTTCATTTTTGAAGTTCTACTCTGGGGCTGGATTCCCCGCCCCGCCGTGCCACAGTTCAGGTTCACCCCGCCAGCGGGATGCTCCATTACGCCGGCTGGTCAATGGGGTTTCCCATTGTGGAGCAGCCCCACACCGTCAGGAAACCCCCGGGCTGCTGGCAAAATGGAGCATCCCGCCTGCGGAGAATCCAGCCCTGGTTTCTGAGGAAAGGAAGTGTGTTTCTCAGTTTGTCTTCTGAAAGTTTCTCTCCCAAGGACTTTGTACATAAATCTGTAAGCCACTGAGCGTTAACGGTATTAATAAGTGGTGTGTGGATGTTGCTTAATTTAAAGTTTGGAAGTAGATGGGAAAGTTAACTCAAAGACCTTTCTTTTTTTTTGTAAGAACTGCTTAACTGTTAACTGAAAAGCTGTTTTCTTGGATGTAATTATATAAATTATGTGTTAATAATAAAGTTTGTTTTAATATGAAAGATCCCTGTTTGTCAGTGGCATGACTCCTGGAGTGAAGTATCCTTTCCTCACAGTTTGCAACTTGAAAAATTGTTGGGACTTTGTCCAAATATTAATTGGGGTCTGGTCTGGGTGCTGTAACAAGAGGCATGCTAACACTTAACATTGTTAAAACTGGTGTCAGGTTGTTTCTACTATTTAGCAACCACTAGATTTGGGGAAGCTCACATCGAACTGACCTGACCTTGTTTGCTGATGATATTGTTGCTTATTTGCATGTTTATTATTACACTAAGATTTGGGCAGAAATATTATAAAGAGGCTGAAACCCATGAAAGCAATGCAGATTTCAGTCCACAGAAGTAATCTGGCTTAAGTCTCCTGCACTCCATCCCGTTGGCGAGGAATGTACGCTGGGCAACTGTGTTTGAAGGACAGTCCCAAGAGGCCAAGTGAGATATTTTTGAAGATGTTTACAAGAAGCTGTCAACCATTGGCTGGAATCTGCAAACAAGCCCGAGAGCTCTCACCACTCACTCATTTACTGTGCAAATGGAACTCTGGGTGTGACCGGGATCCCAGGTTAATAGAAGCAGCAACAAATTGTCTGACTGGACAGTTAATTCATGGGTAAAAGCAAATTACTATCGATGCTGAAATCTGAAATCGAAAGAGAAAATGTTGGAAAGTCTCAGCAGGCCTGGCAGCATCTGTAAGGCGAGAAAAGAGCTAATGTTTCGAGTCCAGATGACCCTTTCTCAAAGCTTGTTGAAGAGATTATAAGTCAGCACTTCGAGTTTTCGACAAAGGTCCTTTAATTAAACACGAAGTTCGTGGGGGGGGGCTTGGAGAGACCACAGTCATTCCAAATGTCCCCACTTTACAGAGGTAAAGACATACAATTTATATGATACAGTAAGCAATATCTAGGACAGAAAGCATTCTTTAGATTAGCAAGAGACAGAAAACCGAGCATGCCGGAGTTAGATTTTAATAACAGGCCTTGGGTTCCTTGCCTAAGAAAAATAATAATTATATGCTGCCAGCAAAACAATGTGCAGCTGTACGCTTGTTTACATTGTATGACCTTCTGACTATTTCATACAGAACTCTTGACTGAAATAAGGCTAAATATCCATCATGCTTTGCCAAGTGCCTATTTCCATGAAATACAGTCAAGCAGCTGATTAAAATAATACAGGGTATTAAGGCAACTAATCCGCCAACTAAAGTCCCTTCTACAATTCCCTCCTTGTTGATCTTATGATCAACACATTGTTAGTACATTACAGTGTCCTCAGCAGCAAAGGGTGGGTTATAATGTAAGGGGACTGGACGTATGACAGGCACCTGATTATTAAGTGGCTGGGACCATGGAGACAATGCTGACATACGCACCCCATGCCCTGACAACATCCCGAGCAACATTTAAACAGTAACCATACGACAATCAGGATTACAACGTTGATTATAATCCAAATCACAATCCTCTGTCCTAATGATCCCATCCCCCATCCTCATGTAATTATGTTACCACTCTGCGAATGTGATCCACCAGGTTATCAATTTTCTCTGAGTTATCAGGGATCTATGTGCAGCAGTCACTGCCAATCAGGGCACAAGTACCTCCTTTTTCAGCTAACAAGAAATCAAGGGCCATCCTATTCTGCAGGGCAACTGCTCTGAAAGCAACCACCTCAGTTTACATCTGGTTTACATCTTCTGCAGTGTCATTAGCTCAAGGATGTCTCATAGTTTGCGTAGTTTGTATGCATTAGTGGCTATTCCTAATGGTGGTATCATTATTCCCAGCATTTGTGCCCATGTCATAACACTTCGTGTCGTCCTGTGATGGAGATGGTCCTGCAATTGCTGAACGTGATGTACATAAGAGACTATAAATCCCAAATAGCAGGAGCCGTCCCAATTTTCTGGTAACCACGGGTACGCCTTACGTCCACAGATAAAATACGGGCCGTTATATGCGGTCAGGTTTCCTTTACTATCAGTCATCATGATTCTAATCGGATCCCCTCCCCAGGGGCCTCCACTAGTTTGATTTTCAACCGCTGACCAGTCAAAGATGAATAGTCCTTTAGCTGTAAGGCGGAGCATAGGGGGTTACCAATTCAAGATCTGGTCGCACTGACTCGTGCTGACTGGGTAGGTCCCATATGTTTTATGTTTCCTAAAGCATATTCTACCCTTTGGGACTTCAGTATAATTGGGAAGGATCAAACAGGGCGGTTGGTGTGTCACATTAAATCTAGGCCACCACCATCCTTTAAACCTATTCATATCGTATCCAGCTGATCTCCAATCTAACATATCCTGTGTATCTTCCCCATGCCCTGTATTATTCTGTCTTAGGGCCCACTCGGCTATCTCGTTACTGGTGAATGGGGTGGGTCGCACGGGGATGCCCTCCCCCAAGCATCTGGGAATTTGTGTACAAACCCAACAACTGGATTTATTTACCCTCTCTGCGTATGAGTGGGACATGTATATTAAGGTGTTAGTGTTCAGTTTACCCTCTACATGATGTTGGACTAATATAATATAAAAACATCAATGCCGTCATTCTCTTCAGGTCAGCGTTTCGCGAGTACTCTCAAAGTTCTGTATGATGTAGTTTACACGAGTTGCGTGGATCCCATCTGGCTTTTCTTTGACTGTAACGGCTGTTCGGGTTGTTAGCAGCACTTGGTAGGGTCCATTCCACCGAGGAGAAAAAGAATCTTTGTTTAGTGCTTTCACATATACTTGATCTCCAGGTTTAAAGGGTGAGTATTTCCCTCTTTTGGATGCATCTGAGCCTGTTGCACCTTTTCATGTTTTTTTTTTCAGTGGTTTCACACATGGCCTGGGCATATTTTAGTGATGCCTCATCTGCCCATATTAAGGCTACTGCCGCTGGAGTCATTGGGGGTTTAGTTCCAGTTGTCATGGGACGTTCCATTAATATCTCACGGGGTTAAACCCATATTACGATTTCTCTGATCTCTCAGGGCATACATTACTATGGGTATGGCATCTGGCCGTAGCAGCCCATTTTGTTGACACACTTTTGTAACTGAAGTTTTAATTATTCCATCTGCCCTTTCCACCATTCCTGAGGATTACGGCTGATATGGGATATGCAATTTCCAATCAAATCCTATGGCTTCTGTTAGGGCTTTGGTCAATTTGCTAGTGAAATTAGTTCCCCTGTCACTGTTAAAACCATTGGTATCCCAAACCTAGGTATTATTTCCTTTAATAGAATATTTTCCACTCTTTTAGCATCATCTCGTTTGGTTGGAAAAGCCTCTACCCACCGTGAAAACATGTCCACTATCACCGATTGTTCCTGTGACAAATCATACATGTGCGGGCTACTTTTTCAATAGTTACCGTAATACCTGGAGCATACCGTTGTTGACATATGGCATGTATCATTCCTCCTTTGCCCACATGAGCTGCCCATGGGCAAGGCGACATAGTGGCAAAAACAGACTTCTGGGGCATACTGCGCGAGTATCTGGGTGGATCCAGATTTGATGATTGTCTTGATAGCAACCCACTTTTAGCCAAGAGCGATGCTCCTGTGGGAGGCTTGCTCCTGTGCCTGTTTTAACTTTGGTTCTGTTATGGTGGATGGAAGTTTAACTGCAGCAGCTTGTAGTTGTGGCTGCTGTTTGAGAGCCACTTCCTTGGCTATTTTATCAGCAAATCTATTGCCGCATGAACATAGAACATAGAACGATACAGTGCAGTACAGGCCCTTCGGCCCACGATGTTGCACCGACATGGGAAGTCAAAAAAACAAAAGCAATCTTACCTACACTATGCCATTATCATCCATATGCTTATCCAATAAACTTTTAAATGCCCTCAATGTTGGCGAGTTCACTACTGTTGCAGGTAGGGCATTCCACGGCCTCACCACTCTTTGCGTAAAGAACCTACCTCTGACCTCTGTCCTATATCTATTACCCCTCAGTTTAAGGCTATGTCCCCTCGTGCTAGCCATTTCCATCTGCGGGAGAAGGCTCTCACTGTCCACCCTATCTAACCCCCTGATCATTTTGTATGCCTCTATTAAGTCTCCTCTTAACCTTCTTCTCTCTAACGAAAACAACCTCAAGTCCATCAGCCTTTCCTCATAAGATTTTCCCTCCATACCAGGCAACATCCTGGTAAATCTCCTCTGCACCCGTTCCAAAGCTTCCACGTCCTTCCTATAACGAGGTGACCAGAACTGTACGCAATACTCAAAATGCGGCCGTACCAGAGTTTTGTACAGCTGCAACATAACCTCATGACTCCGGAACTCAATCCCTCTACCAATAAAGGCCAATACTCCATAGGCCTTCTTCACAACCCTATCAACCTGGGTGGCAACTTTCAGGGATCTATGTACATGGACACCGAGATCCCTCTGCTCATCCACACTTCCAAGAATTTTACCATTAGCCAAATATTCCGCATTCCTGTTATTCCTTCCAAAGTGAATCACCTCACACTTCTCTACATTAAACTCCATTTGCCACCTCTCAGCCCAGCTCTGCAGCTTATCTATGTCCCTCTGTAACCTGCAACATCCTTCCGCACTGTCGACAACACCACCGACTTTAGTGTCGTCTGCAAATTTACTCACCCACCCTTCTGCGCCCTCCTCTAGGTCATTTATAAAAATGACAAACAGCAACGGCCCCAGAACAGATCCTTGTGGTACGCCACTTGTAACTGAACTCCACTCTGAACATTTCCCATCAACCACCACCCTCTGTCTTCTTTCAGCTAGCCAATTTCTGATCCACATCTCTAAATCACCCTCAATCCCCAGCCTCCATATTTTCTGCAATAGCCTACCGTGGGGAACCTTATCAAACGCTTTACTGAAATCCATATACACACCAACTGCTCTACCCTCGTCTACCTGTTCAGTCACCTTCTCAAAGAACTCGATAAGGTTTGTGAGGCATGACCTACCCTTCACAAAGCCATGCTGACTATCCCTGATCATATTATTCCTATCTAGATGATTATAAATCTTGTCCCTTATAATCCCCTCCAAGACTTTACCCACTACAGACGTGAGGCTCACCGGTCTATAGTTGCCGGGGTTGTCTCTGCTCCCCTTTTTGAACAAAGGGACCACATTTGCTGTCCTCCAGTCCTCTGGCACTATTCCTGTAGCCAATGATGACATAAAAATCAAAGCCAAAGGTCCAGCAATCTCTTCCCTGGCCTCCCATAGAATCCTAGGATAAATCCCATCAGGTCCCGGGGACTTATCTATTTTCAGCCTGTCCAGAATTGCCAACACCTCTTCCCTACGTACCTCAATGCCATCTATTCTAATAGCCTGTGTCTCAGCATTCTCCTCCACAACATTCTCTTTTTCCTGAGTGAATACTGACAAAAAGTATTCATTTAGTATCTCGCCTATCTCTTCAGACTCCACACACAACTTCCCATCCCTGTCCTTGACTGGCCCTACTCTTACCCTAGTCATTCTTTTATTCCTGACATACCTATAGAAAGCTTTTGGGTTTTCCTTGACCCTACCTGCCAAATACTTCTCATGTCCCCTCCTTGCTCATCTTAGCTCTCTCTTTAGATCCTTCCTCGCTACCTTGAACCTATCAAGCGCCCCAACTGAAACTTCACTCCTCATCTTCACATAGGCCTCCTTCTTCCTCTTAACAAGAGATTCCACTTCTTTGGTAAACCATGGTTCCCTCGCTCGACGCCTTCCTCCCTGCCTGACCGGTACGTACTTATCAAGAACACGCAGTAGCTGTTCCTTGAACAAGCTCCACATATCCAGTGTGCCCAACACTTGCAGCCTACTTCTCCAACCTACCCCTCACAAGTCATGTCTAATGGCATCATAATTGCCCTTCCCCCAGCTCTAACTCTTGCCCTGGGGGGTATACTTATCCCTTTCCATCATGAACGTAAACGTCACCGAATTGTGGTCACTGTCCCTAAAGTGCTCACCTACCTCCAAATCTAACACCTGGCCTGGTTCATTACCCAAAACCAAATCCAATGTGGCCTCGCCTCCTGCTGGCCTGTCAACATATTGTGTCAGGAAACCCTCCTGCACACATTGTACAAAAAACGACCCGTTTAATGTACTCAAACTATATATTTTCTAGTCAATATTTGGAAAGTAGTCTCCCATAATAACTACCCTGTTACTTTCGCTCTTATCCAGAATCATCTTCGCCATCCTTTCCTCTACATCCCTAGAACTATTTGGAGGCCTATAGAAAACTCCCAACAGGGTGACCGCTCCTTTCCTGTTTCTGACCTCAGCCCATACTACCTTGGAAGAAAAGTCCCCATCTAGCATCCTCTCCGCCACCGTAATACTGTTCTTGACTAGCAGCGCCACACCTCCCCCTCTTTTGCCTCCTTCTCTGAGCTTACTAAAACACCTAAACCCCGGAACCTGCAACAACCATTCCTGTCCCTGCTCTATCCATGTCTCCGAAATGGCCACAACATTGAAGTCCCAGGTACCAACCCATGCTGCCAGTTCCCCTACCTTATTTTGTATACTCCTGGCATTGAAGTAGACACACTTCAAACCACCTACCTGAACACTGGCCCCCTCCTGCGAAGTCAAATCTGTGCTCCTGACCTCTATACTCTCAATCTCTCGTACCCTAAAACTACAATCCAGGTTCCCATGCCCCTGCTACATTAGTTTAAACCCCCCCAAAGAGCACTAACAAATCTCCCCCCCAGGATATTTGTGCCCCTCAGGTTCAGATGTAGACCATCCTGTCTGTAGAGGTCCCACCTTCCCCAGAAAGAGCCCCAGTTATCCAGAAATCTGAATCCCTCCCGCCTGCACCATCCCTGCAGCCACGTGTTTAATTGCTCTCTCTCCCTATTCCTCATCTCACTATCACGTGGCACGGGCAACAACCCAGAGATAACAACTCTGTTTGTTCTAGTTCTGAGCTTCCATCCTAGCTCCCTGAAAGCCTGCCTGACATCCTTGTCCCCTTTCCTATCTATGTCGTTAGTGCCAATGTGGACCACGACTTGGGGCTGCTCCCCCTCCCCCTTAAGGACCCGGAAAACACGATCCGAGACATCACGTACCCTTGCACCTGGGAGGCAACATACCAAACGTGAGTCTCTCTCGCTCCCACAAAATCTCCTATCTGTGCCCCTGACTATCGTATCCCCAATTACTAATGCTCTGCTCCTCTCCCCCCTTCCCTTCTGAGCAACAGGGACAGACTCCGTGCCAGAGGCCCGTACCCCATGGCTTACCCCTGGTAAGTCCCCCCCCCCACAAGTATCCAAAGCGGTATACTTGTTACTCAGGGGAACGACCGCAGGGGGTCCCTGCACTGACTGCTTCTTCCCAGTCCCTCTTACAGTTACCCATCTATCTCCAATCTTTGGTGTAACTAATTCCCTGAAGCTGCTATCTATGACCCCCTCTGCCTCCCGAATGATCCGAAGTTCATCCAACTCCAGCTCCAGTTCCCTAACTCGGTCTTGGAGGAGCTGGAGATGGCAGCACTTCCTGCAGGTAAAATCAGCAGGGACACTAACGGCATCCCTCACCTCAAACATCCTGCAGGAGGAACATTGCACTCCCTTCCCTGCCATCCCTCTAACTTCCAACCAAGATCTGATTAATAAATACATTTAAAAAAAAATAATAATGTAAATATGGCACTTAGCTCACACCAATGGGTCTTATTATTAGGTTAGAGGAGGAGGGCGGGTGGGAGACACTACACGTGTAGTGTCTCGGGTTTCCTCTCCACCAGAATTTATTGGTGGGGGGGGGGGGGGACCTTCCCAGAAGTCCGCGGGTCGAACTTCCGGTTCTGGGTCGAACTTCCGGTTCCCGCCTTATATTAAAGAAAATAAAATTTTTAAAAACACAGAAAAGAAGAACAGAAACGGGACCAGGTAGGTGTTTTTAAAGCCAATACTCACCTCCCGACAGGCCCCTGCGCGCCGCTCCCACCGAAATTCTAAGATTTCATCGTCTGCGGTAGTAGCGCTTCACACTTTAAAACGGCTATCTTGCTGGGCAGCTGAACAGCATCTCGAAAATTTATAACCAATTTAGCATGTTTAATAGGTTGGTTGGAGGAAGTTATGAATACCCCGTTTTTCCATAATTGGCCAAAATCTTGTACTACCACAAAACGGATCGGGAATCAGTATAAATATTGACAGTTTTATTTTTAGCTAGAATACATGCTTTAGTAAGGGCAAACTATTCGGCCGCTTGAGCAGACGTTCCCGAAGACAGAGCAAAAGCTTATCATACATATGTTCTGCTTCCGAGGGTGCGGGCAAGAGTGTAGTAGGGTTGACAGCTGGCGCTCGCTTGTAGATAAAGTTGGTTTTAGAAAGGATTACTTCGTACCCAGTGCGTCGAGCCGCAGTAAAATGCTGCGTTGCGGATGAATTAAGTAGCAGCAAAACAGAGTGAGGAACCAATACTGTACACGGGTGGGCGAGTACAAGGGGTACTGATTTTTCTACCATGGCCGCTGTGACTGCTACTGCTGTTAAGCAACTTGGCATACCCTTTACCACTGCACATAGGGCGACCGAGTAATAGTCAAGTGGTCTCTTCCCTCCTCAATGCTCTTGCACCAGGACCCCTGTTGCAAATCACCCTGCTTCATTCACATAAAGAGTAAAGGGCTTGCTGAAATTAGGAAGTCCCAAGGCAGGGGCGCTAATCATGGCTTGTTTCAAATTACAAAATGCTTGCTCCCTCCCTGGGATCCAGGTAACAACTGAAGGGGCGTCCTGTAGGTTGGTCTTGTGCAGTACTGCGTCCATCTCTCTATAGTCCGGAATCCACTGCCTGCAATAGCCCACCATGCCAAGGAAGGTAAGGGTTTCCTTTTTCATGTGCGGAGCTGGAACCCTCGCTACAGCCTGTACGCTTTCAGATCCAAGCTTCCGCTATCCTTGCTGCAGCTGAAATCCCAAATACTGAATAGTGAAAGAGCACAAGGAGAGCGGCGGAGACACAGGATAAAAGAGCGCGAGGAGAGTGATGGGGACACAGTGAAAGAGCGCGAGGAGAGCGGTGGGGTCGCAGCTGCAGGGGAAGTGGCCTTCAGATTTTCGGTGGGGGCAGTGGCCAGGGGTCTGTCGGGAAGGTATGTTTACCTCTTTAAAAACTTTAAAAACTTACCTTGAAGAGTGACATCACAGCAAAGCAGTGATCTAATTGGCTGGTAAGGAAAGTGCTCCAATTAGCAGTAGCTGGGAGAAATTTAACTGTTCGTGTGTTGGTAAGTATTGTGATTGGTAAGTAAAATCTTTATTCCTTTCACTTATTCGTTATTTGATATTATATTTGTAATCAGTTAAGGTAAAGTGTAAAAATGGCGGGAGATCCCAGACCCGTGTTATGCTCCTCGTGCTCAATGTGGGAGTTCAGGGACGCGGCCGATGCCCCTGACTCCTTCATGTGCGGGAAGTGTGTCCAGCTGCAGCTCCTGTTAGACCGCATGACGGCTCTGGAGCTGCGGATGGACTCACTTTGGAGCATCCGCGATGCTGAGGTAGTCGTGGCTAGCACGTTCAGTGAGTTGGTCACACCGCAGATTAGGATTGGTAAGGGAGACAGGGAATGGGTGGCCAAAATGCAGAGAAAGAGCAGGAAGACAGTGCAGGTGTCCCCTGCGGTCATCTCCCTCCAAAACAGGGATACTGTTTTGGATACTGTTGGGGGAGATGACTCACCAGGGGAAGGCAGTACTAGCCAGGCGCATGGCACCGTGGCTGGCTCTGCTGCACAGAAGGACGGGAAAAAGACTGGCAGGGCTATAGTCATAGGGGATTCAATCATAAGGGCAGTAGACAGGCGTTTCTGTGGTCGAAAACGAGACTCCCGAATGGTATGTTGCCTCCCTGGTGCACGGGTCAGGGATGTCTCAGATCGGCTGCAGGACATACTGAAGGTGGAGGGTGAACAGCCAGTTGTCGTGGTGCATATAGGCACCAACGATATTGGTAAAAAACGGGATGAGATCCTACAATCAGAATTTAGGGAGTTAGGAGATAAGTTGAAAAGTAGGACCTCAAAGGTAGTAATCTCAGGATTGCTACCAATGCCACGAGACAGTCAGAGTAGAAATTCAAGAATAGTCAGAATGAATACGTGGCTTGAGAGATGGTGCAGGAGGGAGGGGTTCAGATTTTGTGGACATTGGAACCGGTTCTGGGGGCGGTGGGACCATTACAAATCGGATGGTCTACACCTGGGCAGGACTGGAACCAATGTCCTAGGGGGTGCTTTTGCTAACTCTGTTGGGGAGGTTTTAAACTAATGTGGCAGGGGGATGGGAACCAGATTAGGAAGTTATAGGTCAGTAAAGAGGCAGCAACTAAAGCCAGTAAGGTACTTGATAATAAACTCAATGCGACTAAGGGGAAGAGTAGACAGGGAAGAGATGATGAATGCAAAGGGACAGGTGGTCTGAGGTGCATTTGTTTTAATGTGAGAAGTGTAGCAGGTAAGGCAGATGAACTTAGGGCTTGGATTAGTACCTGGGAATATGATGTTATTGCTATTACTGAGACTTGGTTGAGGGAAGGGCAAGACTGGCAACTAAATATCCTAGGGTATAGATGCTTTAGGAGGGATAGAGAGGGAGGTAAAGGGGGTGGAGGAGCTGGATTACTGGTCAGAGATGATATCACAGCTGTGATTAAGGAGGGCACGATGGAGGATTTGAGCACTGAGGCAATATGGGGAGAGATAAGAAATAGGAAGGGTGCAGTAACATTGTTGGGACTTTATTACAGGCCTCCCAAAAGCGAGCGTGAAGTAGAGGTACAAATATGTAGACAGATTATAGAAAAATGTAGGAGCAATAGGGTGGTCGTGATGGGAGATTTTAACTTTCCCAACATTGAATGGGACTCATGTAGTGTTGGAGACGTAGATGGAGCAGAATTTGTAAGGAGCATCCAGGAGAGTTTTAAGAGCAGTATGTAAATAGTCCAACTCGGGAAGGGGCCATACTGGACTTGATATTGGGGAATGGTCCCGGCCAGGTGGTTGAAGTTTCAGTCGGTGATTACTTTGGGAATAGCGATCACAATTCCGTAAGTTTTAGAATACTCATGGACAAAGACGAGAGTGGTCTTAAAGGAAGAGTGCTAAATTGGGGAAAGGCCAAGTGTAACAAAATTCGGCAGGAGCTAGGGAATGTGAATTGGGAGCAGCTGTTTAAGGGTAAATCCACATTTGAAATGTGGGAGTCTTTTAAGGAAAGGTTGATTAGAGTGCAGGACAGGCATGTCCCTGTGAAAATGAGGGATAGAAATGGCAAGATTAGGGAACCATGGAATTGTGAGACTAGCTAAGATGAAAAAGATCTAGGCGACTTAAAACTGATGAAGCTTTGGAGGAATATCGGGAAAGTGGGACAAATCTCAAACACGCAATAAAGAGGGCTAAAAGTGGTCATGAAATATCTTTGGCGAACAGGGTTAAGGAAAATCCCAAAGCCTTTTATTCATATATAAGGAGCAAGAGGGTAACTAGAGAAAGGATTGGCCCACTCAAAGACAAAAGAGTGAATTTATGCGTGGCGTCAGAGGAAATGGGGAGATTCTTAATGAGTACTTTGCATCGGTATTCACCAAGGAGAGGGACAAGATGGATGTTGAGGCTAGGGATGGATGTTTAAATACTCTAGGTCAAGTCTGCATAAGGAAGGGGGGAAGTTTTGGGTATTCTAAAAGGCATTAAGGTGGACAAGTCCCCAGGTCCGGATGGGATCTATCCCAGTTTACTGAGGGAAGCGAGGGAAGAAATAGCTGGGGCCTTAACAGATATCTTTGCAGCATCCTTGAGCACGGGTGAGGTCCCGGAGGACTGGAGAATTGCTAATGTTGTCCCTTTGTTTAAGAAGGGTAGCAGGGATAATCCAGGGAATTATAGACCTGTGAGCTTGACGTCAGTGGTAGGCAAACTGTTGGAGAAGATACTGAGGGATAGGATCTATTCACATTTGGAAGAAAATAGACTTATCAGTGATAGGCAGCATGGTTTTGTGCAGGGAAGGTCATGTCTTACAAACCTAATAGAATTCTTTGAGGAAGTGACAAAGTTAATTGATGAGGGAAGGACTGTAGATGTCATATACATGGACTTCAGTAAGGCGTTTGATAAAGTTTCCCATGGCAGGTTGATGGAAAAAGTGAAGTCGTATGGGGTTCAGGGTGTACTAGCTAGGTGGATAAAGAACTGGCTGGGCAACAGGAGACAGAGAGTGGTGGTGGAAGGGAGTGTCTCAAAATGGAGAAAGGTGACTAGTGGTGTTCCACAGGGATCCGTGCTCGGACCACTGTTGTTTGTGATTTGTTGTTTGTATGAAGGTATAGGTGGTCTGATTAGCAAGTTTGCAGATGATACTAAGATTGGTGGAGTTGCAGATAGCGAGGAGGACTGTCAGAGTATACAGCAAAATATAGATAGATTGGAGAGTTGGGCAGAGAAATGGCAGATGGAGTTCAATCCAGGTAAATGCTAGGTGATGCATTTTGGAAGATCTAATTCAAGAGCAGACTATACGGTCAATGGAAGAGTCCTGGGGCAAATTGATGTACAGAGAGATCTGGGAGATCAGTTCCATTGTATCCTGAAGGTGGCAATGCAGGTCGACAGAGTGGTCAAGAAGGCATACAGCATGCTTGCCTTCATTGGACAGGGTATTGAGTACAAGAGTCGGCAGGTCATATTACAGTTGTATAGGACTTTGGTTAGACCACATTTGGAATACTGCGTGCAGTTCTGGTCGCCACATTACCAGAAGGGTGTGGATGCTTTACAGAGGGTGCAGAGGAGGTTCACCAGAATGTTGCCTGATATGAAGGGTCCTAGCTATGAAGAAATGGTGAGTAGGTTAGGATTGTTTTTATTGGAAAGACGGAGGTTGAAGGGGGACCTGATTGAGGTCTACAAAGTTATGAGAGGTATGGACAGGGTGGATAGCAATAAGCTTTTTCAAGAGTGGGAGTGTCAATTGCAAGGGGTCACAATTTCAAGGTGAGAGGGGGAAAGTTTAAGGGAGATATGCGTAGAAAGTTTTTTACGCAGAGGGTGGTGGGCTGGAACGCTTTGCCAGCGGAGATGGTAGAAGAGGGCACGATAGCATCATTCAAGATGCATCTAGACAAATATATGAACGGGCGGGGAACAGAGGGAAGTTGATCCTTGGAAAATAGGCGACAGGTTTACATAAAGGATCTGGACCAGCGCAGGCTGGGAGGGCTGAAGGGCCTGTTCCTGTGCTGTAATTTTCTTTGTACTTTTGTTCTTTGTCTCCTGACAGAATTGCAGTTTGCCCAATGAGACACTATGCCCTCTTTCTGCCTGATGTGATAATAACAAAAGGGTATTCTGTTGACAAACTAGCCCTCCCTCTGAGGCTATCAATAAATCGTCATCATATTGAGGGAATGTTGAGCCTGCAGACAACTGGCATTCGTCCAAGTCTCTTTTAATACTGCTGATTCCGATATGTGAAGACAAATAGATATTGACTTTCCGGGTGCAATGGTATGGAGAAAAAGGCTGAGAAAGTATCCGTTGTTGGTGGTATAGAAGACAAAATGACATTTGTGTCCGGCACCAAGGGAGCAACAGTGATAACAATTTTATTGATAGCTCTGAGATCTTGCACAAACCACCACTCGTTGGGTCTTCCTACCTTTGGAATGGGGAGTATATGGGTGTTACAGGGGCTTTGTGTTCTCTTCAGCACTCCTTGCTGTAATAATGCATTGATCACTCCCTTTCTGTGATCCCTTTTTCTGCTTCCAGTGCCAACCTGTATAGTTTTAAGCAGGGCAGGGCATCGTTCTTCTGTAACTGCACCCTATGCGCTGGGGCAGAATGTACTTTTCCAACATGATTTTTATGTTGGGCCGAGAGATGTGCCAGTACCTGGGCCAGGATTGAAGGGAGTAAATGATGGCTCTCTCAGGGAGGTTGTTGTCTTTCAAATGTAGCGGGCCATTGCTCCTCTTTCCAGGACACTTTGCCCTCCTGTTTGCCATAAAACTCTATCAGGCAATTTCATCCGTCTATTTCAACATCAATCTGATGTATTACTTTTTTTTCCCTGGCCTCTTTCATCAGTTCTCCTATTTGCTTTGCCTTAGCGAGATGTCTTACGGCCAATGTTAAATGGGGTTTTCAAGTTAAACCCATCCTAAAGAGGTCCCTCTGACTATGGGTCAACTGTACTAACATTCCTAATCCCACAACACCGAAAAATAAAAATGGGGTGACATGCAATGTTGTCTGCTTTCCTAGGTGACATTGCACTTGTAAATTGTATGCCTGCTCATCCTCACGAGCATATCAAGCCGTGCAATGGGTCACTATATTCTCTCGTCTGGACTCTATCAGGTGTTTTAATAGTTGTGCCCAAGGGTCATTAACCTTTTGTAAGACTTCCTGGAGTTGAAAATTTAAAAACTTTTTTTTTAACAGTGGTACTGTAAGGGTTAACGTTCAGCTGCCAGCATACAACACAGACACAGAGCGATCGGGCGCAGGCTCAGAGGTTAATAAATTTTGCAGTTGGTGAGCTCGTATTTGAGACAGTTCTATAAACATTCCATTATCAATGCAATGTATTATCGCTCCTAATTTGCAGAGTGTCTGTCTGCCAAATAGGGTCAGGTGTCGCTAGGTGGGGTACATCCTTCCTGGGGGTTAAATGCTTCTTGGCCCCTTGCATGATAGCCTCTTTCCCTCTATTTGCTAACCAGTGTTCGAGGGACTCATTTCCTTCATTCAAATGATTATCATTATTGGGAACCCAGCACCCATTTATGCCGGGTGGGACTGGAGTCGCATCCTTCAAAGCTGGCCAAGATGCACCATAAGAGTATTTTAGAAGCAGCAAAACATCCCCTGGGAGGGGGCTATAAGTACCACACTTTAAGTCAATTTCCAATGATTGATTTTATAGGCATTAGCTATTTTTAGAGACGTATATTTTTCTTTGTTAATTCAGAAAAAGTCAACTGTCTGCTGAAATGGTTAATGTTTCCTGCAGAACCTAAGGGGGCGGAGAACTTGGAATGATGCCATTCACGTCTTTTAACTTAATCTCAAAACTTATTCATATTCAATTACTTTTATTCGTAAAGGTAGTCATGCAGTTTCCCTAATTTAATGGGAAGTGAACCCCGAAACAAATCTCTAAACAGGACTCTCTCAGCTGAAAGGGAGAGAGCCATAGCGCGACCCCAGCTGAAAGGGGGGGGGGGTCTGGCGCTCGGCAGCCTTAATTACTGGCCAGTGACTCATGCTAGGAAACTTAGCTTAAATAATAAATTAACGATAGCTGCATGAGAAGAACAAAGGTTCTTCTTTCTCTTAAACTGATTTTAATTTCCAATGTTTCAGTGCATTAGAGAAATCTCAACACAAATCACTTAAGTTATAATCTCGGACTCACAATAATAGACGGTAACAAATACAACCCACTTAGCACTTCATGCTTTGACTAAAATTAATTGGTTAAACAAATCACACAGATTCTCACAGCTGACAAATATCACAGTTAACCGTTAGCCTTATCTCACGGCTACAATCAAATCTGAATTCCCTTTAGATAGGAACCCATCTGTTACGCTTTTACCTTAATCTTCTATTTACTTTTACTCCCCTGTTTTTTTTTTGTTTTGAGAGGGGGTCAGCTTCATTAGATTCCGATGCGGGACATATAGGTTTTCCTACCTCATTCCGTTGCTTTACGATTGTTTCTTTTCATTTTCTTACTCATTTTGACTGCCTTATCTGTCTTCTTTCTCGCTCCGGATGTCTTTACCGAGGTTTCGGGATGACCTGTAAGGGGGCGTCTGAGTTTATTGCCCATCATGGCTTCTGAAAAATACTTCAGAGCATATACATATAACAACAAGGACCGTTGGAAATTATTAACAAATGCTACAAGGAGCGCTCACCGGTGTCAGTCCTTTTGCGAATCTCGAAGCCTGTTGATTGTTCAGTTTTTTTTTAGTCTCTAAGGCACCTTTGTTCTTCTCATGCAGCTATCGTTAATTTATTATTTAAGATAAGTTTCCTAGCATGAGTCACTGGCCAGTAATTAAGGTTGCCGAGCGCCAGACCCCCCCTTTCAGCTGAGAGAGTCCTGTTTAGAGATTTGTTTCGGGGTTCACTTCCCATTAAATTAGGGAAACTGCATGACTACGCCAATTTGTTGACAAAACTATAAGTCAGCACTTCAAGTTTTCACCAAAGGTCCTTTAATTAAACACAAAGTTCGTGGGGTGGTTGGAGAGACCACAGTCATTCCAAATGTACCTGCTTTACAGAGTTAAAGGCAGACAATTTATATGATACAGTGAGCAATATCTAGGACAGAAAGCATTCTTTAGATTACCAAGAGACAGAAAACCGAGCAGGCTGGAGTTAGATTTTAACAACAGGCCTTGGGTTCCTTGCCTAAGCAAAATAATTATATGCTGTCAGCAAAACAATGTGCAGCTGTATGCTTTTACATTGTATGACCTTCTGACTATTTCATACAGAACTCTTGACTGAAATAAGGCTAAATATCCATCATGCATTGCCAAGTGCCTATTTCCATGAAATACAGTCAAGCAGCTGGTTAAAATGAATACAGGGTATTAAGGCACCTAAACCGCCAACTAATGTCCCTTCTACAAAGCTGATTCATGGGATTTACCTCAGACTCCATAAGGCCTGTTTTCCAGGATGGGGGAGTAACGCACACTTAAACCGTGCTGGGTCAAAACATGTATCCTTGGTGCGAACTGTCCATTTCTGCGGTACAGTGCTGAAGGCCCTGCTTGCGTTATTCTGCGTGCAGTAGGTGATCCAAGGTCTGTGTGAGGCTAACACCAATTAAATTTAGCCTGTATTTCCTAAAGCCAGGCTACAACTCTATAGAGGTGTTAGGATACCGAACCAGACCCAACCAACATTGTTTGGATACCGGCAGTGAACCCCCCCAATTTTTTTTTAAATTTGTAAAACTGTGAGGAAATGACACTTCGTTCCAGGGTGATGACTCTGACCAATCGGTATCTTTTATCTTGAAACAAACTTTAAACATGGAATTAACCACATTAACATCAGAGAAATAGCTTTACAATTATCAGATAAACAGTTCTTAAACTATAGGAAAAACTTGAACTCAATATCTATACATGCCACTAATTCCAATTAAGCAACCTGATACAGTTCAAATGCCACTTATAAATAAAGTTAACAAACAGATTATTTGCTTAGTTGGCTGGAGACTTTTGGAGAAAGGCCCTTTCAGGAGCTGAATCAGTACACTTCTGCTTAACCTAGCAGCATTTGGCAAAACTGTTGCTGTTCAACTTAAAATCCTACCCTGTCAAACATAAGTCATATGGCAAATAAAAACTACAGACCGACCCGGGGCTGGATTCTCCGAATTGGAGACTACGTCCCACCGGCTCGCGCGCCACAGACCACCCCACCACAGTGCCCCCAGTCCCAAGTATGTCCACCCCTGCCAGAAAATCGTCCCTCCCCCGACTGTGGTGGTGCTGAACTGAGTCCGCAGCCACCACACCGAGTTCCCGACGGGTGAGACCACACGTGTCTCGCGCGATTGGGAACTTGGCCGGTCGGGGGCGGAGCATCGGGGGGCGGGCCTGAGGCAATGGGCTGAGACCGTAGATATGTGGCAGGGCATATTCGCAGAGTACGCCGCTTTGGAGGGGACCTAGCATTGCAGAAGTGGCGCCGCCCAAATTCTGTCGAGAATTTGGGTTTTCCAGACCGTCACCAAACGTGATTTCTCCCGTTAATTATACCATCTGTATCCAACTAAAGTGTCACATGACCTGCTTAGCCAGGGCTAAATACAACCCTGCATTATTACCTCCTCTCCGGGGGATATCCAGTAATCATAACAATATCCCATTAGCCCTCTATGTGTAAACAAGGAAATGATTAGAACCAATCATGATCTCTCTTATGACTTCTTAAATACAGCTTTAACAGACACACAGTCTGAATACCTTAACCTAGGTTCTTTAATAAAATTGCTGCAACAAAAATATATCTTAACTAAGGCTTTTAATAACATTACTGCCACAAATGTAAAATCTAATATATAACAATTTCTACATCCATCACGAATGGGAGTTGCATTCTAGCTACAGCAGCTCATTTAACTAGCTGGGAAACAAGCTAGGATCAGAGATAATCCTGGTTAATGGTGCAGCAAGCCAGAGAGAGAGTGTTCTATGGTTCTCAGATGCACTTCTGGAGGTCTTCCTGCAAGAGATAGAAATGAGGATTGAGGTCATCTTTCCACAGGTAGCTCTGAGGAAAAGAGCACGGCTGCACATCCTCACCTCATTGGTGGGGGCAGTGTTTGGCAGTATTGGCCCAGCTGTCACTGAGGCCGTGGTAACCGGAATCACTGACACCTGCCAGGAAGGAGATATGTCCCTGCTTTACGCACCCTCTCAAACCCTACTTCACCCACATTCTGTTGCCTTACATTAAGCTCAAACCACAGACGAGTTGATCATGTACCTCCTGCTTTCCACCCCACCTCCAATTACCTTGCTCCAATCCTTATTTTGTGCATTTATACTTTCAGATTCGCAACATCTTTATGCCTGGCCAGCCAGCGCTGCCTCTCATGATTTAGAATACCTCTCTCAAATTTCTTCGCAACCTTCTTAACTCCAAATGGAAGAAGCACTATTAATTGATCTGACACTCGGAGCCACCGGATACGGGCACAGCGCGTAACATAGAGGATGGTACAGTGTTGGGATCAGCATGCAGTGAATCACTGGAGACAGTTGTCATGAGAATGTCACTTTAAGAAATGTTTGTCTGCTTTTTAGTTTCACTTTGAAAAAAGCTCGGGTGTGTCTGTGTTGTTTGGTTTCGTTTCAGTGTTGGAGCTGAAGCCAGACAAAGCAGGTGTGCTGTTGTTCTCTCTGCCATGAAAAGACTATCTCTTGAACATTTGGTGAATTCAGAATTATGAATGTTCTCAGTAGTGAATTTAAACCTGATGTGCTTTTGTTAAAAGGTGATTCCTTTGTCTTCTGGATGTTGTTTGGGAAGTTATTAAGGATTACTTAGTCTTGCATTCTTTGGGGGTTGTATTTGAATTAATGGTTGCTAAGATGTTCACTGTATGTTTTAAAAAGGTTAACTTGAGTTCATAGAATAAACATTGTTTTGTTTTTAAAATACTTTTCCATTTCTGCTGTACCACACCTGTAGAGTGTGCTCCCCATACCACAATCTATTAAAAGTTGTGGGTCAGGTGAACTCTATGATACACTTTGGGATTCTCTAAACCCTGGCCCATAACAAATTGGAGGCTCGAGGGGGACAAAAGTCTATCAATTGGATTGGCTAAGTGAACTTAAAGACAGTGAGGGTGAGCATATTGTGGTTGCTTTTCAGGTGCGGTATTCCAGTTTAAGTGGGGAGTATGTTGTGTACAATGGCTCTTTCAGAGGCTCAGGTGTTTTTGGGGGTGGAGATGGTCACACGCAGTACCTTACGGACAGAGACTAAAAGCAGACTGGTAGATTTGGCAAAAACATTGCGTTAACATTACCTGACAAGATGCGAAAAGGTGAGGTAATTATAGCGGTGGCTAAGCATTTAAAGTTGCCTAAGATACAGTTTGACTCATTGGAAATGGCAAAAATTCAGTTACAACTTAAACAAATGGAACATGAGAAAGAATTAAAGCAGCTTAACTATGAAAGAAATAGAGAGGAAAAAGAAAAGGAGAGAGAAGAAAGGAGAAAAGAAAGAATAGCCCTAGGAGAACAAAAAGAAAGAGAAAGGGAGATACAGATTAGGGAAAAGGATAAAGAGAGAGAGTTTGAACTTCAGCAAATGGCCATGAAAGATGGCAGTCAGTTAAAATTGGCAGGTGTAAAGGGAAACATACAGTTGGATGATAGTGATGAGGATAGTGAGAAAGAGCGTCACAGACGAAGGCTTGGTGGGGATCTACTTAAATGTGTCCAAGCATTGCCAAGGTTTGAGGAGAAGGAGGTGGAAGCCTTTTTCATTTCATTGAGAAGGTAGCTAAACAAATGAAATGGCCACAGGACATGTGGGTATTGCTGATTCAAACAAAGCTGGTAGGTTGGGCTAGTGAAGTGTTTGCATCATTACCGGAGGAGGTATCTGGGACGTATGAGGAGGTGAAAAAATCCATCTTAGGTGCATATGAACCAGTGCCTGAAGCCTACAGACAGAGGTTTAGAAATTTAAGGAAAGAACCTGGTCAAACATACATGGAGTATGACAGGGTCAAACAGAGCAATTTTGATCGGTGGATTAGGGCTTTGAAAATGGACCAAACGTATGAGGCTCTCAGAGAAATTATATTTTTGGAGGAGATTAAAAATTCAATTCCTGATGTGGTGAGGACTCATGTGGAAGAGCAGAGGGTTAAAACTGTGAGATTATCAGCAGAAATGGCAAATGATTATGAATTAGTTCATAAATCAAAGCTTGGTTTCCGACATCAGTTTCAGCCTGTGAGGGATAGAAACTGGGGACATGAGAAATACTCAAGTAGTGAAGGTAAAGGTGATCTGATGGGAGATAATAAGGGGAGTGTACCTCAGATTAAAAAAGAAATCCAGGAGGGTGGAAAATAAATGAAAAGTTTCAAATGTTTTCACTGTAATAAACTAGGCCATGTAAAGTCACAGTGTTGGTGGTTGAAGAAACTCATTGGGAAGGCTGATGTGGTAAAACAGGATAAGACAATGGGGTGTGTTAAAGTGGGAAAGGAAGGCCCAAATGACGTGAAGGAGGTGCAAAAGATTGTCCAGCCTGATCAAGAGGTAATTGATAAGAAGATGCCAGATGTCATTAAATAAATTACTTGTGTGGGTAAAGTTTACTCATGTGTATCAGGAGGAGCAGGTAAAGAAGTCACAATTTTAAGAGATACGGGAGCTAGTTAATTTTTAATGGTAAGAGGTGAGGATTTATGTAGTTTAGGAAGAATATTGCCAGAAAAGATGGTAATATGTGGAATTTAGGGTGAGAAGAGTAGTGTTCCATTATATAAGGTGAGGTTGGAAAGTCCAGTGAAGAGTGGTGAAGTGGTAGTAGGAGTAATAGAGAAACTATCTTGTCCAGGAATACAGTTTATCTTGGGTAATGATATAGCTGGATCGCAGGTGGGAGTGATGCCTACTGTGGTTGATAAGCCAGTGGAAAATCAGCCAACTGAAGTGTTGACGGACGAATATTCTGGGATTTTTCCAGACTGTGTAGTAACTAGGTCGCAAAGTCACAGGTTAAGACAAGAGGAGGAATCAGAGAGTGAAGATAAAGGTGCAATGCAACTATCAGAAATGATTTTTGATCAGATGGTTGGAAAAGAACAGGTGGAGGATGAGGCGGATATTTTTAGTTCAGCAAAATTGGCGGAGTTACAACAGAAAGATGTAGAAATAAAATGAATGTATCAGAAAGCATATATGGAAGAGGAATCTGAGTGTATACCAGAGTGTTATTACCGTAAAAGTGATGTCTTGATGAGAAAATGGAGACCTTTACATATGCAGGCAGATGAAAAGTGGGCAGAAGTTCATCAACTAGTATTGTCGGTAGGGTATAGAAAGGCAGTGTTGCGAGTTGCACATGGGGTACCAATGGGAAGTCATTTGGGAATAAGGAAAACTCAAGCTAAAACGCAAAAACATTTTCTTTGGCCTGGATTACATAAAGATGTAGTAAAATTTTGTCGATCATGTCACACATGTCAAGTGATAGGAAAACCTCAAGCGGTGATAAAAGCAGCGCCCTTTATACCCATTCCAGCATTTGAAGAACCTTTTACAAGGGTCCTAATTGACTGCAGAGGACCGCTTCCTAAAACAAAAAAGTGGGAATCAACATCTTTTGACTATAATGGATGTGTCTACTAGGTTTCCAGAGGCCATTCCAGTACATAATATTACAGCTAAAAGGATTGTGGAAGAGTTACTTAAATTCTTTACTAGATATGGACTACCCACAGAAATACAATCAGATCAAGGATCGAATTTTACCTCAAGGTTATTCAAAGAAGTTATGGATAGCTTAGGAATAAAACAATTTAAATCAACTGCGCACCATCCAGAATCGCAGGGAGCGTTAGAAAGGTGGCATCAGACATTAAAGACAATGTTGAGGGCTTATTGTTATGATTATCCAGAGGATTGGGATAAAGGAATTCCATTCGTACTGTTTGCAATTAGGGATGCACCTAATGAGTCAACCAAATTCAGTCCTTTTGAACTAATTTTTGGTCATGAGGTAAGAGGACCACTTAAATTGATTCAGGAAAAATTGGTGATTGAGCAATCGGAAATTACACTATTGGATTACGTGTCAAATTTTAGGGAACGATTAAATAGAGCAGGTGAATTGGCTGGACAACATTTAAAAGTTGCACAAAATGTGGTGAAACGGGTAGCAGACAAGACATCCAAAGTTCATAGTTTTGCCAGTGGGGATAAAGTTTTAGTATTTTTACCAGCGGTAGGTGAATCTTTAAAAGCAAGGTTTTGTGGACCTAGTCAGATTGAAAGGATATTAAGTGAGGTGAATTATGTGGTAAAAACGCCAGGTAGAAGGAAAACTCACCGAGTGTGTCATATGAATATGCTTAAAAGGTAGTTTGAAAGGGAAGGAGAGAAAAACGAGGCGGTTTTAATGATTCTAACTCAAAGTGACGAACCAAATCCATATGACTGTGAATTTGACAGACCTCAAATTAAATTGGAAATGAGGATGTTCTTAAAAATTGGGATAAATTGTTGAGTTACCTTCCAGAGGAAAAACGAACTGACCTGAAAGAGTTATTGGTATCACATGGGCAAGTTTGTGGAGATAAATTGGGAAGTACTAAAATGGCTACAGATGATGTAGATGTGGGAAATGCTGTTCCATCAAACAACATCCAGAAGACAAAAGAAACACCTCATAACAGAATCACATCAGGTTTAAATTCACTACTGAGAACATTTATAATTCTGAATTCACAAAATGATCAAGAGATAATCATTTCATGGCAGAGAGAACAACAGTATACCTGCTTTGTCTGGCTTCAGCTCCAACACTGAAACAAAACCAAAAAAACACAGACACACCCAGGCTTTTCTCAAAGTGAAACTAAAAAGCAGACAAACATTTCTTAAAGTGACATTCTCATGACACAGTTGCAAGCAGACATGCGGAAAAGATAGCCAGCTGAGCCAGGCCCCTGGAGGGCACATTCTCAGAGGAGTTCTGCTGCATAAGAATCAGATGAGGACATCAATGTGACGGAATACAGGAGAATAGTAATGCACATCGGAATGCTTGATGCATTAACCAGCTTGTGGAGCACCGGAACTCATCACAGAACTCATCATCCTCCATCCCATGGTCCAGACCTGGTGTTCCTGCCAACCCAGGGACTGCACCCCATAGGGAGGGGGTTGCAAGAGGTGGGGGGGGGGGGGTTGCACAGGAGGGTGTTCATGGGGGTGGCAGGGGGAGAGGGGGGAGTGCCTGATACAATGTCCGTGCACCTGGCCATTCCCCCTTCCGGTGAATCTGGAGGCGATCAGAGCATCCCGTGCGGCCTCCCGTGCCTGTCCAGGCCCTATGTCCTGCCCATCCTCCCCCTCCCCGACATGCTCCTCGTCAGACGCGAACTGACACCGGAGACTTGCGTCTTGGCATGAAACTGGCTCAATGCACGATTCCGGCGTCAAAACCGATTTTCCGGCCAAACGCCTTCCCGGATTTCGGCGTCAGCTGACAGAGAATCCCGTCCACAGTATTTTCCACTATCTCCGCAGCAGAAAGTAAATAGCCATAAGCACTCACCTGCTAGATGTCGTGATTTTTATGTCGTGCTAGTGGGGGTTTCTTTTGTAGCCATACATGTTTAAGAGACGGACATGTCAGGAGCATAGCAGATTGGCAGGTCGGGTATTAGGTCAGTGCTACACGCTAACTGTCAACACAATCTACCCACTCTGTAAAGACTCGGTGCATGCTTACCATGAATCCTGAGACATGAAGCAATTACACGACGTGACATACACGATTTTATGAGTGGGAGTCTTTTTCACAATAGAATAGAGAAAGACCCATCTATGTGACTGGCAGAGATATTCCAGTGGGTGCAGGGACTCCCAGCACGAGTTTGTCATCTCTTTTGCGATGAGAACACAGGCTAGTCTAGAAAATAAAATAATATCATTGTGTGCTTCACATTCAGCCAATTAGAAAATATGGAAATTGGGAGCCTAGGCTTCGTGTGCAGGCTGGTAAAGGAAAGTTTATCAACGAAGGAGAACAGCACTTATTGAGAGCAACTTTCTTCAACTTCCCCCTCTCAGTCTGAACCTTTGTTCTCTGCTTTTCCATTTCTCCTTCCTCTCCAGCTGAGCGGGGACATCTGTTTCTCCTCGTTCCGTTTTTCTTTTGTGATTTCTCAATCTGCTTGTCTGGGGGTGGTAGAATTGTTGGAGCTGAGATGTGGATCAATCCATTTGCTTCTCAAGATGTGCAGTAAGTTTATTGATGTCAAAGATCATTAATTTAAAAACAGGAGTGAAAATTAAGGCAGAAAGCCTGGATAATTGTCTGCTTTCTTGTTTAATAGAAATGCAACAGATGTATAAGATTGTGCCTGTTCACAGTTGGGAGTTCCTCATCTTCCTTTAGTGTGATAAAGATTGCAATGTTGTTCGCCGTATGTATTGTTCTTGTTGGTTTTAACAATCTCTGCATCGACACTTGTCACCCTCTGGATTCTCCACTCCCACTGAATCATAGAATCCCTACAGTGGAGAATGAGGCCATTCGGCCCATCGAGCATGCACCGACCCTCTGAAAGAGCACCCTAACTATGTTCACTGCCCCACACTATCCCTTTAACCCCACTTCGTCTTTGGACACTAAGGGGCAATTTTATCATCGCCAATCCACCGAACGTGCATGTCTTTGAACTCACTTTGATTGAGAAGCTAAACCTGAAATTTCCATGACAACTGTCCTCCCAAATGAGGTTTGTAAGTGTATTGGATTAAAGGTGTATTGGATTGTAGAACGGACTCAGCGGTTTTTCCAACTCATGTTCCCTCTCAGCAAAGTTTCCAGCAAGGGATTCACTCACTCGTGCCCAAGCTTTCTGTGCTATTGGCAGGATATGTGGTAAGGATAACCGACTGTGCTAAACGTGTAGGGTGCTGGACAGGAAGAGGATAGTATTGTTATTCTAGAAGGGCAAGATCAAATGGATTTAGTGATTCAGGAGGTTGCGGTTTCAAGTCCCACTCCAGAGATGTGAATGCAACCTCCAGGCTGACAGTTCAGTTCAGTGCTGAGAGAGCTGCACTGTTGGCTGTGCTGTATTTGGTTGATATTGTTATGGGCGAGGCGTTTTCAGAACCCCAAAATGTATCATGGAGTTCAACCAACCTCTTCCTTTAATGTATTTGTTGCTTTTCCGAGCACGTGGCTTTTTCCCTAGGTGTGCGATTACAATTATGGACATGTGGGTTTTTAAACACAAAACACTGTTTATTCCATGAACTCAACTTAACATCTTAAATAAACATTGGATCTCTAAACACCCCTTACTTCAAAGATAACTCAGAAAATATTGCAACAGTAAGTAACTCCTTAAAATGTTCCTTCAAACTTCCAAGAGCCTTAACACCTTTAAACAAAATCACATCAGGTTAAAGGCTTCACTATTATAAGTTTAAATCACCCAAATGATCCAGAGATAGTCTTTTGTGGCAGAGATCCAGCTCACTGCAAAACACTGACACACACCCAGCTCTTTTCCAAACTGCAAAACTAAACTGCAAAATGGCTGACCTGACCTCAGCTCCACCCACTCTCTGACATCACTGTTTTCTTAAAGGTACATTGCTTAAACATCCATGTCTTAAAGGTACTCTCATATGACAATATGTTAAACTCATGAGGCTCTATTTTCCCTGGGAATAGATCCAGTGGGAGTCTATTTCGTAATCGATCAGGTGTCTGAGCCAATCTTTATCCCTCAACCAACATCATTAGAATAAATTATCTGCCATTCTTGCAATTCTATTTGTGGGACTTTACTGTGTGCAGATTGGTTGCCTCCTACCATAAAATTTGAGTAAGGGTGTGATTCAGCGACTGCATTGCATCTGATGCGGATCCGGGCACGGCGGTTGAATAGCGGGAGAGGGCGAGACCAAGATTTGCACCGGATATAAACCATTTTGTAATGCAGCCAGCCATCTCTCGATGACGAGTTCAGAATCTCGCCCAAAAATGGCGAGAATAGCTCTGGAATGAGAGGTTACGGATATAAGTTGAGAGGTGGTAGATTTAAAACAGATGCAGAGGAACTACTTCTCGCAGAGGGTGGTGAATTTTTAGAACTTGGTTCATTCCAGGACTCCAACTGGCCCTGTGTTGCATATCACAGTCACCCACCCACAGGTAGATCCGGGAGGTGATGGATGCTCTTTTTGCCTGGGCATCAGAGTATATCACCTTTGAGCTGGACCCAGCCCACCAAGATACCCGAGTTGTAGGATTTGCTGCCATCGCTAGGGTACCCCAGGTCCAGGGGACGATCGATGGCATGCATGTCACCCTATGAACACTGGGGCATCTGGGAGTGCCCTACATTAACAGGAAGGGATTCCACTCACTCAATGTTCAGATCCTGTGGTTCACTACCCCAGAATCATGCACGTGTGTGCCTGCTACTCTGGGAGCGTGCGTAGCAGCAACATCTGGGGCACTTGGAGATCCTCGGTTTCTTCGAGGACCACCCCAGGATGACGGGTTGGCTAATGGGGGACAAGGGATACCCCTGAGGTCCTGACTGTGACACCTGAGCGGAGGCCTGAGACCGAGGTGGAGACCCGATACAATGAGGCCCACGTTGCCACCCGTGGTGTCGTGAATGGTGGATCGGGCTGTTCAAAATGTGGTTCCAATGGCTTGACTGTTCTGGTGGTGCCTTGGCGTACAGCCCCCAGATGATCTCCCGCTTTGTGGTTGTTTGCTGTGCCTTCCACAATCTGGCACAGCAACAGGGCGACATGTTGGAGGTGGAGGAGGAGGAGGTAGAGCAGGAGGAGGCATGCGGCCTCATCTGAGGTAGCTCCCCCTAGCTCCAGATCGTGACGCCCCCAGTGCCCACTCATTGCTTCTCACTCTTCTTGATCTTCCATGGTCAAGTGCTACGTCTAGATGTATCCCCATGATGAACATCAAAGGTGGAGGCAGCCTGCTACTTTCCGCACCCAGTGGCCTTCAATTCCCTTGATGGACGTCCTCTGGCGGGCCTGGAGTCAGGGGACCCTGGCCGACTTACCGGTGTCATTGGCGTCGCCATGCCACCCTGTTCTGCCCGTTGCCCTTGAGACGCTTCGGTTTCAGGAGGTCTTTGGGACTCCTCCAGTCAGCTATTCACTCATTGGAACATTGCTGACATCCCCCCTGAATCTCATGGCTGTGTTCTACCATCTGCATCAGCTCTGTGATAAACTTATCCAGAGGCTCGGCATCTGACTGGGACTCAACTGAGTCCTGGGATCCGGCAGACCTCCGACTGCTGACTCCCTTGAATGTTCCTGCCTCCACCTGATGTGCATCATCAATTGTATTTTGCTCAGCAGATTGTGCCCCAGACGCCGGTTCATTACTGTCGTCCACCGAGGTGTGTTTCTCCGCGCTGCTGGAATGTGGGGGTGATAGCTGTGACGCCTCGATGGTGCTCCCTCAGGGCTCTCTCCTCTCTCAGGGCTCTCCTCCAAGGTGTTCTCTTGGGTGATGGAGGGTGGGGGGGAATGGCTCCAGATGGCCTAGCCCCATCAGCTGGAGATCCTGCGAGAGAATGGACATGTGGTCAGTGAGAGGGAAGGATCATTTTGTCTGGCATGAACAACTCGTTTGAGACAGGTCATCTGGGTGAAGGGGCAGTGGATCCTCACTGGTGCAGGCCAACCTTGCTGTTGGTGTCTGCTCTCTCCTCGGGAACGCCTGCAAGTTCCAGGGCCCGGCCCTCAGGACACAGATCTCAGGTACTCCCTTGCATTTGGAGGTGAGCATCAAAAAGCGTTTGACCAAGGCGGAGGCTTACATTGCACCCTGCAGATGCAGCCATCTACTTTTCAAAGATGTTTTTGTCAAAAGTGCTGCAACCTTCAGTAAGACTGTTGAACCAGCTCCAATCCTCGTGGCATGGCTCGATCAATACTTCATTTGAATGTCCTGATGCGCCCCGACTGAGCTGTGCCAGGCTGTACGCTGGAGCATCTGCTTGTTGGTTGCGCTCAGTGAACACCCAAGCATCCGTGAAACAAGGTTTGTATCTGGAGGGAGTTGGAAGGGGACAAGGAGACACCATATCACTTCAACACAAACTGAACTGATAAGGTGGGGGGCTCTGTCTCCAAAGGATCGCTCTGTGAAACACTGAATATCAAATAGCAACATAACTAGGAGTAGGTAGGAGTAGTGTATAAACCCCCAAACAATAGCCACATTGTAGGAAAGAGTATAAGTCAACAAATAAAATGAGTCTGTAAAAAGAATAGAGCAATAATTATGGGTGACTTTAATCTTCATGTTGATTGAATTAATCAAAGGGTAGCCATGATTACAAATTTATAGAGTGCATTAGGGATAGTTTTATAGAGCAATATGTCATGGAGCCAACCAGGGAACAGGCTATTGGGTAATGAGGCAGGTTTAATAAATTACCTCAGAATAAAAGATCCCCTCAGAAATAGTGATCATAACATGATAGGATTTAATATTCAGGGTAAAAATACACTGTCTTTAAACTTAAATAAAGGGAATTCCAATTAAATTAGGGTAGAGTTAGCTAAAGCAGGCTGGGTGGATACATTAGCAGAAAAGACAGTAAATATGCAGTAGCAGACATTTAAGGAGGAAATTCATGATTCTCAGCAAATATATATCCCAGTAAGGTGGGAAGAGAGGGATAAACCAACCATGAATAACCAAGGAAGTTAAGGGGAGTATTAAGTTGAGAGAAAAAGCATATAAGGAGGCAAAGGTCTGTGATAGCCTCAAAGACTGGGGTACTTTCAGAATCCAGCAAAGGAAGACTAAAAAGATAATAAGGAAAAAGAAAATAAACCAGGAAGTCAAACCCAGCGACGAATATAAAAAATAAAAATAGGAGCTTCTTTAAATATATAAAAAAGAAGAGAGAGGTCAAAGTGAACATAGGCCCCTTATAGGCCCCTTAGAAAATGAACCTGGGGGATAATAATGGAGAACAAGGAAATGGCTGAGGAGTTAAACATATATTTTGCTTCAGTATTTACAGTGGAAGATACTTCGAATAGCCTATCAATACAAAAAATATGGGGAGGAATTAAATACCATCACCATCACTAGAGAAATAGTATGAGATAAACTAATGGGGCTAAAGGCAGGTAAGTCCCCTGGCCCTGATAGCTTGAATCCTAGGATCCTAAAATATGTAGATGCAGAGATAGTGGATGCATTGGATGTAATTTCCCAAAGATCTTTGGATTCTGGTGAAGTACTGGAGGGTTGGAAAACTGCCAATGTAACACCCTTATTCAAAAATGCAGGGAGGCAAAAAGTGGGTAACTACAGGAACAGGCATTTCTGGATTTGGTGATGTGTAATGATTAGGGTTCTGAAGGTGAAGGAACCCTTAGGGAGCAGTGACCACAGTATGATAGAATTTACCCTGCAGTTTGATAGGAAGAAGCTGGAATCAGATATCACGGTATTACAATTAAATAAGGTTAACTACAAAGACATCCGGGAGGAGCTGGCCAGAGTTGATTGGCAAAGCAGGGAAGACAGTAGAACAGCAATGGCAGGAGTTTTGGGGGGTTATTCAGGAGGCACAACAGAAATTCATCCCAAGGAGGAGAACACATGCTAAGGGAAGGACAAGGCATTCATGGTTGATGAGGGAAGTCAAGGACAACATAAAAGCAAAAGTAAAAGCATACAAAGTGGCGAGGATTAGTGGGAAGCCAGAGGATTGGGAATCCTTTAAAAGCAGGGGACATCTAAAAAAGCAATAAGGGAGCAGAAGATGAAATTTGAGTATAAGCTAGCTAGTAATATAAAAGAAGATAAGAAGAATGTTTTCAATATATAAAAGGTAAGAGAGAGGCAAAAATAGACATTGGACCACTGGAAAATGTGGCTGGAGAAATAATAATAGGGAACAAAGAAATGGCAGAGGAACTGAATAGTTACTTTGCATTAGTCTTCACGGTGGAAGACACCAATGGGATGCCAGAGCTCCAGGAGAATCAAGGGGCAGAGGCAAGTGCCATCACTAAGGAGAAGGTTCTGGGGAAACTGAAAGGTCTGAAGGTTGATAAATCACCTGGACCGGATGGACTACATCCCAGGGTTCTAAAAGAGGTAGCTGAGGAAATTGTGGAGGCATTGGTGGTGATCTTTCAGGAATCACTGGAGGCAGGAAGGGTCCCAGAGGCTTGGAAAGTGGCTAATGTAACACCACTGTTTAAGAAGGGAGGGAGGCAGAAGATGGAAAATTATAGGCCGGTTAGCCTGACTTCAGTCATTGGTAAGATTTTAGAGTCCATTATTAAAGATGAAATTACGGAGTACTTGGAAGTGCATGATAAAATAGGACTGAGTCCAGCACGGCTTTGTCAAATGGAGGTCATGTCTGACAAATCTGTTAGAGTTCTTGAGGAGCTAACAAGGAAGTTAGACAAAGGAGAACCAGTGGACGTGATTTATTTAGATTTCCAGAAGGCCTTTGACAAGGTGCCGCATAGGAGATTGTTAAATAAGTTAAGAGCCCACGGTGTTAAGGGTAAGATCCTGGCATGGATAGAGGATTGGCTGACTGGCAGAAGGCAGAGAGTGGGGATAAAGGGATCTTTTTCAGGATGGCAGCCGGTGACTAGTCGTGTGCCTCAGGGGTCTGTGCTGGGACCACAACTTTTCACAATATACATTAATGATCTGGAAGAAGGAATTGAAGGCATTGTTGCTAAATTTGCAGATGATACAAGGATCTGTCGAGGGACAGGTAGTATTGTGGAAGCAAGGGGGCTGCAGAAGGATTTGGATAGGCTAGGAGAGTGGGCAATGAAGTGACAGATGAAATACAATGTGGAAAAGTGTGAGGTTACGCACTTTCGAAGGAAGAATTTAGGCATAGACTATTTTCTAAATGGGGAAATGCTTAGGAAATCAGAAGGTCAAAGGAACCTGGGAGTCCTTGTTCACGATTCTCTTACGGTTAATGTGTAGGTTCAGTCGGCAGTTAAGAAGGCAAATGCAATGTTAGCATTCATGTCAAGAGGGCTAGAATACAAGACCAAGGATGTACTTCTGAGGCTGTATGAGGTCCTGGTCAGACCCCATTTGGAGTATTGTGAGCAGTTTTGGGCATCATATCTAAGGAAGGATGTTCTGGCCTTGGAAAGGGTCCAGAGGAGGTTCACAAGAATGATCCCTCGAATGGACAGTTTGTAGTATGAGGAACGGTTGAGGATTCTGGGTCTGTACTTGTTGGCGTTTAGAAGGATGAGGGAGGATCTTATTGAAACCTACAGGATACTGCGAGGCCTGGATAGAGTGGACGTGGAGAGGATGTTTCCACTTGGAGGAAAAACTAGAACCAGAGGGCACCATCTCAGACTAGAGGGACGATCCTTTAAAACAGTGATGAGGAGGAATTTCTTCAGCCAGAGGGTGGTGAATCTGTGGAACTCTTTGCCACAGAAGGCTGTGTAGGCCAAATCACTGAGTATCTTTAAGACAGAGATAGATAGGTTCTTGATTAATAAGGGGATCAGGGGTTATGGGGAGAAGGCAGTAGAATGGGTATGAGAAAAATATCAGCCATGATTGAATGGCGGAGCAGACGCGATGGGCCGAGTGGCCTAATTCTCATTATGGTCTTATGATCTTGTGGGCCGATTAGCTTCACATCTATTGTTGGAAAAATGTTGGAATCAATTATTAAGGAAGTAATGATGTGGAGATGCCGGCGTTGGACTGGGGTGAGCACAGTAAGAAGTCTTACAACACCAGGTTAAAGTCCAACATGTTTGTTTCAAATACTAGCTTTCGAATCATTCACCTGAGGAAGGAGCAGTGCTCCGAAAGCTAGTGTTTGAAACAAACATGTTGGACTTTAACCTGGTGTTGTAAGATTTCTTACTAAGGAAGTAATAGCAGCACATTTGGAAAATCATAATTTAATCAAGCAAAGTCAGCATGGCTTCATGGAAAGGAAATTGTGTCTGACTAATTTATTAAAGTTTTTCAAGGAAGTCTCAACCAGAATGAATAGAGTGGATAGAGGGGAACCAGTAGATGTGTTGTGTTCTTCTTACAGAAGGCGTTCCGTAAGGTACCTCACAAAAAAGTCATAAGATAAGAGCCCATGGTGTAGGAGGTAGTATATTGGCATGGATAGAGAATTGGTAATGTGCAGGAAACTGCGAGTGGTTATAAGGATTATTTTTAAGGTTGGCGGCGTGTAACCAGTGGGGTTCCTCGGGGATCAGTGCTGGGATTGCAACTGTTTAAAATATATATTAATGACTTGGAGGAAGGGAATGAAAGTACTGTAGTAAAATTTGTAGATGACACAAAAATAGGTAGAAAGGCAAGTTGCGAGAGGGATACAAACAGTTTGCAAAGAGATTATTGATAGGTTAAGTAAGTGGTCAAAAAGTTGGAAAATGGAGTATGACATGGGAAAATGTGAAGTTGTTCATTTTGAAAGGGAGAACAAGAGAATAAAGTATTACTTGAATGGAGAAAAACTGCAGAAAGCTGCAACACAAAGGGACTTGGGGGCACTTGTGCAAGAAACACAGAAAGCTAGCACACAGGTGCAGCAGGTAATCAGGAACGCTAATTGAATCATAGAATCATAGAATTTACAGTGCAGAAGGAGGCCATTCGGCCCATCGAGTCTGCACTGGCCCTTGGAAAGAGCACCCTAACCAAGCCCACACCTCCGCCCTATCCCTGTAACTCACCTAACCTTTTTGGACACTAATTTAGAATGGCCAATCCATCTAATCTGCACATCTTTGAACTGTGGGAGGAAACTGGAGCACCCGGAGGAAACCCGCGCAGACACAGGGAGAACGTACAGATTCCACACAGACAGTGACCCAAGCCAGGAATCGAACCCAGGTCTGTCAGCCCTTATTTCAAGGGAGTTTAAATATAAGAGTGGGTAAGTCTTGCTGTAACTGTACAAGGTACTAGTGATTGTCTTATGAGCAAAGGTTAAGCAGGTTGGGACTCTACTCATTGGAATTTAGAAGAACATAGAACATAGAACATACAGTGCAGAAAGAGGCCATTCGGCCTATCAAGTCCGCACTGACCCACCCAAGCCCTCACTTCCACCCTATCCCCGTAACCCAATAACCCCTCCTAGCCTTTTGAACACTAACGGCAATTTAGCATGACCAATCCACCAAACCTGCACGTCTTTGGACTGTGGGAGGAAACTGTAGCACCCGGAGGAAACCCAGAATGAGAGGTGATCTCATTGAAACATAGAGGATTCTTAAGGGGCTTGACAGGGTAAATGCTGAGAGGATGTCTCCCCTCATGGGAGAGTCTAGGACCAGAGGGCATAGTCTCAGAATAAATGGGTGTCAATTTAACACTGAGATGAGGAGGAATTTCTTCTCTCTGAGGGTTGAGAGTCGTTGGAACTCTTCCCACAGAGAGCTATGGTCCTTTGTGTATATTTAAGGCTGAGATGGATAGATTCTTAATCAGGAAGGGAATCGAGGATTACGGGGAAAAGGGTAGGAAAGTGGACGTGAGGAATGATGGGTCAACCATGATCTGATTGAATAGTGGGGCAGGCACAAGGGGCCGAATGGTTTACTCTTGTTCATATTTCTTATGGTCTTAAATGATGCATCAACAACAGACATATTAATTATGTTTTTAAGCCCTTTTTGCATGGAGGTAAATTTAAGGTAAATATATAAATTATGCAATTTACAAAAATGCAAAACACATTGATTATAAGTAAAAAAAATATGAAATGTGTAAATTACATAAATTTACAAATATATAAATTCCAGGCAAATATTCAGGGCGATAGGTCAAAATGAAAGGGAATAGGATTGATTGGATAATTCTTTCAAAGTGCCAGAACATATACAATGGGTAGAATGGACTCCTTCTGTGCTGTATGAATCTAATTCAATATTCAATCCAGTTAGACCTTCGACTGGATTCAAGGGCATCATCTATCATTTAATAGTAAAAGGGTCACTTAAGTTGGGCTGGCAGCTTGTAATTTGAAGTCATTAACTATGACACTGGCAAGGCTAAGACAAGAACTAAAATGATCATTGAGTAGTGACTATGGAACTGATCTCTTTCTGTGGCTCAGATTGAAATCAGTTTCATCAATAACTGGTTTGCTTCAATGAACAGCTCTTTGCTTAGAAAGGAAAGATTGAATCACGGATTCTTGTATGAAGGAGAAGCAGCTGGAAATAGCAGTCATTTTCAAACCCAGGGTCGCGACGGGTGTCGGGAGGGCCCTGCTCCTGGGTCAGCGTGCTGACGTCAGAGGAGGCGTGCTTCCCGCTGGACCCCAGGCCTGCACACTGCTGGGGAGGGATGCAGCCAGCATTCTGAAAGCCGGTCACGGCCGGCATTTTAAAAGCCGGTCATGCCATTGGGCAATACTTTCCGCAATTGGGAGCGCCCGTTGCGCTTGGTCCCATGATTGGGAACGCTGCAATGCGTAGCGCCATCGCGGACGCCCGATACGCCCAGGCGGACCAGTACATCCAGTTCCATGTGGACCGAGCCCACCAGGATGCCCGGGCAGCGGGGTTCATAAGAACATAAGAACTAGGAACAGGTGTAGGCCATCTGTCCCCTCGAGCCTGCTCCGCCATTTAATGAGATCATGGCTGATCTTTGTGGACTCAGCTCCACTCTCCGGCCCTTAAACCATATCCCCGAATCCCTTTATTCTTTAGAAAGGCATCTATCTTTTTCGTAAAAACGTTTAAAGAAGGAGCCTCAACTGCTTCACTGGGCAAGGAATTCCAGAGATTCACAACCCTTTGGGTGAAGAAGTTCCTCCTATACTCCGTCCTAAATCTACCTCCCCTTATTTTGAGGCTATGCCCCCTAGTTCTGCTTTCCCCGACCAGTGGAAACAACCTGCCCGCATCTATCCTATCTATTCCCTTCATAATTTTATATGTCTCAATAAGATCCCCCCGCATCCTTCTAAACTCCAATGAGTACAGTCCCAGTCTACTCAACCTCTTGTCATAATCTAATCCCCTCAACTCTGGGATCAACCTAGTGAATCTCCTCTGCACTCCCTCCAGTGCCAATATGTCCTTTCTCAGGTAAGGAGACCAAAACTGAACACAATACTCCAGATGCGGCCTCACCAACACCCTATACAATTGCAGCATAACCTCACTAGTCTTGAACTCCATCCCTCTAGCAATGACAGACAAAACTCGATTAGCCTTCTTAATCACCTGTTGCACCTGCACACCAACTTTTTGCGACTCGTGCACCAGCACACCCAGGTCCCTCTGCACAGCAGCATGTTTTAACATCTTACCATTTAAATAATAATCCATTCTGCTGTTATTCCTCCCAAAATGGATAGCTTCACACTTGGCAACATTGAATTCCATCTGCCAGACCCTAGCCCATTCACCTAACCTATCCAAACCCTTCTGCAGACTTCCGGTATCCTCTGCCCTTTTTGCTTTACCACTCGTCTTAGTGTCGTCTGCAAACTTTGACACATTGCATTTGGTCCCCAACTCCAAATCGCCTATGTAAATTGTGAACAACTGCGGGCCCAACACTGATCCTTGAGGGACCCCACTAGTTACAGGTTGCCAACCAGAGAAACACCCATTTATCCCGACTCTCTGCTTTCTGTTAGTTAACCAATCCTCTACCCATGCTACCACTTTACCCTCAATGCCATGCATCTTTAGTTTATGCAGCAACCTTTTGTGTAGCACCTTGTCAAAAGCTTTCTGGAAATCCAGATATACCACATCCATTGGCTCCCCGTTATCTACCGCACTGGTAACGTCCTCAAAAAATTCTACCAAATTAGTCAGACACGACCTACCCTTTGCTGAACCAATGGGACAATTTCCCTCCAGGTGCCCCGCTATTTCCTCCTTAATGATAGATTCCAGCATTTTCCCTACAACCGAAGTTAAGCTTACCGGCCTATAATTACCTGCTTTCTGCCGACCTCCTTTTTTAAACAGTGGTGTCACGTTTGCTACTTTCCAATCCTCTGGGACCACCCCAGAGTCTAGTGAATTTTGATAAATTATCACTAGTGCGTTTACAATTACCCTAGCCATCTCTTTTAACACTCTGGGATGCATCCCATCAGGGCCAGGAGACTTGTCTACCTTTAGTCCCATTAGCTTGCCCAATACTGCCTCCTTAGTGATTACAATCATCTCAAGGTCCTCACCTATCATATCCTTATTTCCATCAGTCACTGGCATGTTATTTGTGTCCTCCACTGTGAAGACTGACCCAAAAAACCTGTTCAGCTCCTCATCCATTTCCCCGTCTCCTATTATTAAATCTCCCTTCTCATCTTCCAAAGGACCAATATTTACCTTAGCCACTCTTTATTGTCTTTTTTATTTGTAGAAGCTTTTACTATCTGCTTTTATGTTCTGAGCCAGTTTACTTTCATAGTCTACCTTACTCTTCTTTATGGCTTTTTTAGTAGCTTTCTGTTGTCCCCTAAAGACTTCCCAGTCCTCTAGTCCCCCACTAATTTTTTGCCACTTTGTATGTTTTTTCCTTCAATTTGATACTCTCCCTCACCTCCTTAGATATCCACGGTCCATTTTTCCCCTTTCTACCGTCTTTCTTTTTTGTCTGTATGAACCTTTTCTGAACACTGTGAAAGATAGCTTGGAAGGTTCTCCACTGTTCCTCAACTGCTTCACCGTGAAGTCTTTTCTCCCAGTCTACCTTAGCTAGTTCTTCTCTCATCCCATTGTAATCGCCTTTGTTTAAGCACAAAACACTAATGTTTGATTTTACCTTGTCATCCTCCAACTGTATTTTAAATTCCACCATATTGTGGTCGCTCCTTCCAAGAGGATCCCGAACTCTGAGATCATTAATCAATCCTGCCTCATTACACAGGACCAGATCTAGGACCACTTGTTCCCTTGTAGGTTCCATTACATACTGTTCCAGGAAATTATCCCGGGCACATTCTATAAACTCCTCCTCAAGGCTGCCTTTACCAACCTGGTTAAACCAATCGATATGCAGATTAAAATCTCCCATGATAACCGCTGTACCATTTTTACATGCATCCGTTATTTCTTTGCTTATTGCCTGCCCGGCCATCCTGTTACTATTTGGTGGCCTATAGACTACTCCTACCAGTGACCTTTTCGCCTTACTATTCCTGATTTCCACCCAAATTGATTCAACCTTGTCCTCCATAGCACCAATATCATCCCTTACTATTGCCCGGATGCCATCCTTAAACAACAAAGCTACACCACCGCCCTTACCGTCCATTCTATCCTTTCATATAGTCTGATACCCTTGGATATTTAACTCCCAGTTGTGACCATCTTTTAACCATGTTTCAGTAATGGCCACTAAATCATATCCCGTCCATCGCCGGGATGCTCTTGGTCCAGGGGGTGATCGACGGAATGCATGTTGCCCTATGGGCACCTGCAGATAACAGGCCGCTGTACACCAACCAAAACGGGTTTCACTCGATGAACATACAGCTAGCCTGTGACCACCAGCAGTGCATCATGCACGTCTGCGCCCGATACCCGGGCAGTATTCATGACTCCCATCATCCCTGTACCAAAGAAAAGCCAAGCAGCTTGCCTTAATGACTATCATCCAGTGGCTCTGACATCCATCAACATGAAGTGCTTCGAAAGGTTAGTCATGGCACAAATCAACTCCAGCCTCCCAAATTGCCTTGATCCACGACAGTTCGCCTACCGCTGCAACAGGTCCACAGCAGACGCCATCTCCCTGGCCCTGCACTCAACACCTAGATACCAAATACACCTATGTCAGACTCCTATTTATTGACTACAGCTCAGCCTTCAACACTATTATTCCGACAAAACTCATCTCCAAACTCTGTGGCCTAGGCCTCGGCTCCTCCCTCTGTGACTGAATCCTGAACTTCCTAACCCACAGACCACAATCAATAAGGATAGACAACAACACCTCCTCCACGATCATCCTCAACACCGGTGCCCACAAGGCTGTGTCCTGAGCCCCCTACTATACTCCTTATACACCCATGACTGTGTGGCTAAATTCTCCTCCAACTCGATTCTCAATTTGCTGATGACACCACCATAGAGGGTCGGATTTCAAACAATGATGAGACAGATTACAGGAATGAGATAGAGAATCTGGTGAACTGGTGCGACGACAATAATCTCTCCCTCAATGTCAATAAAACGAAGGAGAGCGTCATTGACTTCAGGAAACGTAGAGGAGAACATGCCCCTGTCTACATCAATGGGAACGAAGTAGAAAGGGTCGAGAGCTTCAAGTTTTTAGGTGTCCAGATTAACAACAACCTATCCTGCTCCCCCATGCCGACACTATAGTTAAGAAAGCCCACCAACGACTCTACTTTCTCAGAAGACTAAGAAATTTGGCATTTCAGCTACGACTCTCACCAAGTTCTACAGATGCACCATAGAAAGCATTCTTTCTGGTTGTATCACAGCTTGGCATGGAGCCTGCTCTGCCCAAGACCGCAGGAAACTACAAAAGGTTGTGAATGTAGCCCAGTCCATCACACAAACCAGCCTCCCATCCATTGACTCTAACTACAATTCCCGTTGCCTCGGAAAGGCAGCCAGCATAATTAAGGACCCCACGCACCCTGGACATACTCTCTTCCACCTTCTTCCGTCAGGAAAAATATACAAAAGTTTGAGGTCAGATACCAACCGACTCAAGAACAGTTTCTTCCCTGCTGTCATCAGACTTTTGAATCGACCTACCTCGTATCCAGTTGATCTTTTCTCTACATCCCAGTTATGACTGTAACATTATATTCTGCAGTCTCTCCTTCCTTTCCTATGTACGGTATGCGTTGTCTGTATAGCATGCAAGAAACAATACTTTTCACTGTATACTAATACATGTGACAATAAATCAAATTAAATCAAATCAAATGACTCATTAATCCTGTCATACTCATTGATCCCCGACATGTTCGAGGAGCCCCCGTCCCAGCTGCGTGGGTGGCTGCTGGGTGACAGGGGTTACCCGAGGTGGTCATGGCTGATGACGCCTATCCGGAGACCACAGACCGATGCAGAGACCTGCTACAACGACGCCCATGCAGCGACCAGGTGTGTAGTCAAGCGGTGCTTCGGCATCCTCAAGACGTGCTTCAGGTGCCTGGACCGTTCTGGAGAAGCCCTCCAGTACGAGGCTGAGAGGATCTCCCACATCATGGTGGCCTGCTGCATCCTCCACAACATCCTGCACAGCAGAGGAGCGATGTGCTGAAGGAGGAGGATGAGGAAGAAGGGCAGGCCTCGTCCGATGAGAAGGATGCAGGGAAGGGGGACGATGAACAGGACATGCGGCCCAGGCAGGCAGGGGAGTCCGCACAATGCCATTGTCAGGGCCAGCGCACACGGGACGCTCTGATCGCAACACGATTCACCAACTGGGGGGGGGAAACGTTGCTGGCCAGGGGCACGGACGACATATCCCACACCCACACCCACCCACCTTCCACACCACCAAACCAAATGCATGCACA
The DNA here is from genome assembly GCF_047496885.1 of Scyliorhinus torazame. Taxonomy (NCBI): domain Eukaryota; kingdom Metazoa; phylum Chordata; class Chondrichthyes; order Carcharhiniformes; family Scyliorhinidae; genus Scyliorhinus; species Scyliorhinus torazame. Next base: position 89,851,888 of record NC_092724.1, read on the forward strand.
CTCCCTCCATTATACATACGGCGTCGCTGCAAGCTGGGGGCCCTGGGTGTGCAGTAACAGCAGGTCTAGTCCATGGGATGGAGGATGATGACAACCCGCTCTGCGATGGGCTGCGGTGCTCCACATCATATGACAATGCCTGACTCATGCCACAGTAGCACCTCCTACCTGGGTGATCCCTGCATGAATGCTGGCCAGTCCATCACAAGGTCCCGATGGATCACTGCGGTAGGGGTGCTGGCGACGGTCGGGGCGGGGGGAGGGGGGGAGGACAGTCCACCCAAGGGGCCTGCACTGGTCCCCTATGCTTCACTCCCCCTGGCCAGCGCTGACCAGCCCACTGCCACACAAACAGACAGAGCACCGAGGCAGGTTCTAATTTTGTTAACAGGTGTTTATTGTGCGGAAATATATATACAGTCTGTGTGCTAGCCCCTGTAACTCAACTGTGCCCTGCAACCCTGTGAACTTAACTGGTGTCTAACGTTCTGGCCTTACGGGCCCTGACACTACACCTAGGTGGTTCCTCCCTCTGCGACTGGATAATCAACTACCTGACCCATAGACCACAATCAGTAAAGATAAACAACAACACCTCCTTCACGATAGTACTCAATACAAGGCTGTGTACTGAGCCCACTACTATACTCCCTATGCTGTGGCAAAATTCAGCTCCAACACCATTTACAAGTTTGCTGATGACATAACCGGAGTGGGGCGGATCTCAAACAATGATGAGTCAGAGTACAGGAGGGAGATGGAGAACCTAGTGGCGTGGTTCAGGACAACAATCTCTCCCTCAATGTCAGCAAAACTAAGGAGCTGGTCATTGGCTGGGTAGTTCCTTGGTGCCTCCAGAAGGCCATACCTTCCACATGTCTGGCTAGGTTTGGGTGTCCTGGTAAGTGCGTCAACAATAGGGGTTGTACTTAGGACCTATAAGCTTCATCAACCTGCGAGGACTGCTTCGTGCTTTTGTTCATCCTTGAGTAATTCTTCAGGGCGATAAGTTAAGGCTTGTCCAGCAGATCTTTCTGGAATGCTTCCATGGGAGTGCATGTGCTCACCAACACAACAACCCAACCTAGAATACCCAATTATTTTTTTCCAATGAAGGGGCAATTTTGCATGGCCAATCCACCTACTCTGCCTATCTTTGGGTTGTGGGAGTGAGACCCACGCAGACACGGGAAGAATGTGCAAATTCCACATGAACAGTGACCCGGGGCCGTGATCGAACCCGGATGCTCGGTGCCGTGAGGAAGCAGTGATAGCCACTGCGCCTCCAAGCCGCCCTGGTCTATAGATTCTGAAGCCTGTTGTTGAAATGACATGGGGCGGGATTCTCCGACCCCTCGCCGGGTTGGAGAATCAGCGGGGGGGGGGGGGGGGGGGGCGGCGTGAATCCTGCCCCCGCCGGCTGCCGAATTCTCCGATGCTGGGGTTTTGGCGGGGGTGGGAATCGCCCTCGCCGGTCGGCGGCCACTGGCAGCGGCCCCCCTGGCGATTCTCTGGCCCGCGATGGGGCGAGTGGCCACCCATTTTTTGGCGGTCCCACCGGCGTAAATTAGAGTAGGTCCTTACTGGTGGGATCTGGCGGCGCGGGCAGCCTCTGCGGTTCTCGGGGGGGCGTGGGGAGATCTGGCCCTGGGAGGTGCCCCCACGGTGGCCTGGCCCGCGATCGGGGTCCACCGATCCACGGGCGAGCCTGTGCCGTGGGGGCACTCTATTCTTCCGAGGTCCGCCATGGCCTGTGCGAAGACGAAGCCCTCTGCGCATGCGCTGGGATGACGCCAGCACACGCTGGCGCACCCGCGCATGCGCCAACCCGCGCCGGCCGCAGGAGGCCCTTCAGCACCGGTTGGCGTGGCACCAAGCCCCTTCCCCGCCAGCTGGCACGGCGCAAACCACCCCGGGGCCGGCCTAGCCCCTGAAGGTGTGGAAGTTTCCGCACCTTTGGGGTGGCCCGACGCCGAAGTGGTTCACGCCAATCCTTCCCGCCTGAGTTGCCCACCCCGCTGATTACGGCAGAATCCCGCCCATGGACTCTAGTCGATGAATATGAAAGTTTGACCTCATTCTAACCTGTCTTCCAATGTAGTCCACATCTTTTAGAACATATAGAACATAGAACAATACAGCGCAGTACAGGCCCTTCGGCCCACGATGTTGCACCGAAACAAAAGCCATCTAACCTACACTATGCCATTATCATCCATATGTTTATCCAATAAACTTTTAAATGCCCTCAATGTTGGCGAGTTCACTACTGTAGCAGGTAGGGCATTCCACGGCCTCACTACTCTTTGCGTAAAGAACCTACCTCTGACCTCTGTCCTATATCTATTACCCCTCAGTTTAAAGTTATGTCCCCTCGTGCCAGCCATATCCATCCGCGGGAGAAGGCTCTCACTGTCCACCCTATCCAACCCCCTGATCATTTTGAATGCCTCTATTAAGTCTCCTCTTAACCTTCTTCTCTCTAACGAAAACAACCTCAAGTCCATCAGCCTTTCCTCATAAGATTTTCCCTCCATACCAGGCAACATCCTGGTAAATCTCCTCTGCACCCGCTCCAAAGCCTCCACGTCCTTCCTATAATGCGGTGACCAGAACTGTACGCAATACTCCAAATGCGGCCGTACCAGAGTTCTGTACAGCTGCAACATGACCTCCCGACTCCGGAACTCAATCCCTCTACCAATAAAGGCCAACACTCCATAGGCCTTCTTCACAACCCTATCAACCTGGGTGGCAACTTTCAGGGATCTATGTACATGGGCACCTAGATCCCTCTGCTCATCCACACTTTCAAGAACTTTACCATTAGCCAAATATTCCGCATTCCTGTTATTCCTTCCAAAGTGAATCACCTCACACTTCTCTACATTAAACTCCATTTGCCACCTCTCAGCCCAGCTCTGCAGCTTATCTATATCCCTCTGTAACCTGCTACATCCTTCCACGCTATCGACAACACCACCAACTTTAGTATCGTCTGCAAATTTACTCACCCACCCTTCTGCGCCTTCCTCTAGGTCATTGATAAAAATGACAAACAGCAACGGCCCCAGAACAGATCCTTGTGGTACTCCACTTGTGACTGTACTCCATTCTGAACATTTCCCATCAACCACCACACTCTGTCTTCTTTCAGCTAACCAATTTCTGATCCACATCTCTAAATCACCCTCAATCCCCAGCCTCCGTATTTTTTGCAATAGCCTACCGTGGGGAACCTTATCAAACGCTTTGCTGAAATCCATATACACCACATCAACTGCTCTACCCTCGTCTACCTGTTCAGTCATCTTCTCAAAGAACTCAATAAGGTTTGTGAGGCATGACCTACCCTTCACAAAGCCATGCTGACTATTCCTGATCATATTATTCCTATCTAGATGATTATAAATCTTGTCTCTTATAATCCCCTCCAAGACTTTACCCACTACAGACGTGAGGCTCACCGGTCTATAGTTGCCGGGGTTGTCTCTGCTCCCCTTTTTGAACAAAGGGACCACATTTGCTGTCCTCCAGTCCTCTGGCACTATTCCTGTAGCCAATGATGACATAAAAATCAAAGCCAAAGGTCCAGCAATCTCTTCCCTGACCTCCCAGAGAATCCTAGGATAAATCCCATCAGGTCCCGGGGACTTATCTATTTTCAGCCTGTCCAGAATTGCCAACACCTCTTCCCTACGTACCTCAATGCCATCTATTCTATTAGCCTGGGGCTCAGCATTCTCCTCCACAACATTATCTTTTTCCTGAGTGAATACTGACGAAAAATATTCATTTAGTATCTCACCTATCTCTTCAGACTCCACACACAATTTCCCATCCCTGTCCTTGACTGGTCCTACTCTTTCCCTAGTCATTCGCTTATTCCTGACATACCTATAGAAAGCTTTTGGGTTTTCCTTGATCCTTCCTGCCAAATACTTCTCATGTCCCCTCCTTGCTCATCTTAGCTCTCTCTTTAGATCCTTCCTCGCTACCTTGTAACTATCCATCGCCCCAACCGAAACTTCACACCTCATCTTCACATAGGCCTCCTTCTTCCTCTTAACAAGAGATTCCACTTCCTTGGTAAACCACGGTTCCCTCGCTCGACGCCTTCCTCCCTGCCTGACCGGTACATACTTATCAAGAACACGCAGTAGCTGATCCTTGGACAAGCCCCACTTATCCAGTGTGCCCAACACTTGCAGCCTACTTCTCCACCTTATCCCCCCCAAGTCACGTCTAATGGCATCATAATTGCCCTTCCCCCAGCTATAACTCTTGCCCTGCGGTGTATACTTATCCCTTTCCATCATTAACGTAAACGTCACCGAATTGTGGTCACTGTCCCCAAAGTGCTCTCCTACCTCCAAATCCAACACCTGGCCTGGTTCATTACCCAAAACCAAATCCAACGTGGCCTCGCCTCTTGTTGGCCTGTCAACATATTGTTTCAGGAAACCCTCCTGCACACACTGTACAAAAAACGACCCATCTATTGTACTCGAACTATATATTTTCCAGTCAATATTTGGAAAGTTAAAGTCTCCCATAATAACTACCCTGTTACTTTCGCTCTTATCCAGAATCATCTTCGCCATCCTTTCCTCTACATCCCTAGAACTATTAGGAGGCCTATAAAAAACTCCCAACAGGGTGACCTCTCCTTTCCTGTTTCTAACTTCAGCCCATACTACCTCGGAAGAAGAGTCCCCATCTAGCATCCTCTCCGCCACCGTAATACTGCTCTTGACTAGCAGCGCCACACCTCCCCCTCTTTTGCCTCCTTCTCTGAGCTTACTAAAACACCTAAACCCCGGAACCTGCAACATCCATTCCTGTCCCTGCTCTATCCATGTCTCCGAAATGGCCACAACATCGAAGTCCCAGGTACCAACCCATGCTGCCAGTTCCCCTACCTTGTTTCGTATACTCCTGGCATTGAAGTAGACACACTTCAAACCACCTACCTGAACACTGGCCCCCTCCTGCAACGTCAAATCTGTGCTCCTGACCTCTATACTCTTATTCTCCCTTACCCTAGAACTACAATCCAGGTTCCCATGCCCCTGCTGCATTAGTTTAAACCCCCCCAAACAGCACTAACAAATCTCCCCCCCAGGATATTTGTGCCCCTCAGGTTCAGATGTAGACCATGCTGTCTGTAGAGGTCCCACCTTCCCCAGAAAGAACCCCAGTTATCCAGAAATCTGAATCCCTCCCGCCTGCACCATCCCTGTAGCCACGTGTTTAAATGCTCTCTCTCCCTATTCCTCATCTCACTATCACGTGGCACGGGCAACAACCCAGAGATAACAACTCTGTTTGTTCTAGTTCTGAGCTTCCATCCTAGCTCCCTGAAAGCCTGCCTGACATCCTTGTCCCCTTTCCTACCTATGTCGTTAGTGCCAATGTGGACCACAACTTGGGGCTGCTCCCCCTCCCCCCTAAGGTCCCGGAAAACACGATCCGAGACATCACGTACCCTTGCACCTGGGAGGCAACATACCAAACGTGAGTCTCTCACGCTCCCACAAAATCTCCTATCTGTGCCCCTGACTATAGAGTCCCCAATTACTAATGCTCTGCTCCTCTCCCCCCTTCCCTTCTGAGCAACAGGGACAGACTCCGTGCCAGAGGCCCGTACCCCATGGCTTACCCCTGGTAAGTCCCCCCCACACAAGTATCCAAAGCGGTATACTTGTTTCTCAGGGGAACGACCGCAGGGGATCCCTGCACTGACTGCTTTTTCCCAGTCCCTCTTACAGTTACCCACCTATCTCCAATCTTTGGTGTAACTAATTCCCTGAAGCTGCTATCTATGACCCCTTCTGCCTCCCGAATGATCCGAAGTTCTTCCAACTCCAGCTCCAGTTCCCTAACTCGGTCTTGGAGGAGCTGGAGATGGCAGCACTTCCTGCAGGTAAAATCAGCAGGGACACTAACTGCATCCCTCACCTCAAACATCCTGCAGGAGGAACATTGCACTCCCTTCCCTGCCATTCCTCTAACTTTCTACCAAGATCTGGCTAACAACTAAATTAAATTTTTTATTAAAATAATAATAATATAATAAAATATGGTACTTACCTCAGACCAATGGGTTTTATTATTAGGTTAGAGGAGGAGGGCGGGTGGGAGACACTACACGTGTAGTGTCTCGGGTTTCCTCTCCACCAGAATTTATTGGTGAGGGTCTTCCCAGACGTCCGCGGGTCGACTTCCTGTTCCCGCCTAAAACACTAATTTAAAAAAAAAAATTCTCAGCTCCTGCTGAAATTGACTAACCAGCCAGCTCCACTCCCGCCAAAATCGACTGGCCTGCCCCTGCAAAGACAAGTGCTTTTAAAGGACAGACTTACCTCCCAGCAACCACTTCCGCACTGCTCCCGCTGAAACTGACTCACCAGCTGTTCTCCCGCCGAAATCGACTGGCCTGCCTCTGCAAAGACAAGTGCTTTTAAAGGACAGACTTACCTACCAGCAACCACTTCCGCACTGCTCCCGCTGAAACTGACTCACCAGCTGTTCTCCCGCCGAAATCAACTGGCCTGCCCCTGCAAAGACAAGTGCTTTTAAAGGACAGACTTACCTCCCAGCAACCACTTCCGCACTGCTCCCGCTGAAACTGACTTACCAGCTGTTCTCCCGCCGAAATCGACTGGCCTGCCCCTGCAAAGACAAGTGCTTTTAAAGGACAGACTTACCTCCCAGCAACCACTTCCGCACTGCTCCCGCTGAAACTGACTCACCAGCTGTTCTCCCGCCGAAATCGACTGGCCTGCCCCTGCAAAGACAAGTGCTTTTAAAGGACAGACTTACCTCCCAGCAACCACTTCCGCACTGCTCCTGCTGAAACTGACTCACCAGCTGTTCTCCTGCCGAAATCGACTGGCCTGCCCCTGCAAAGACAAGTGCTTTTAAAGGACAGACTTACCTCCCAGCAACCACTTCCGCACTGCTCCCGCTGAAACTGACTCACCAGCTGTTCTCCCGCCGAAATCGACTGGCCTGCCCCTGCAAAGACAAGTGCTTTTAAAGGACAGACTTACCTCCCAGCAACCACTTCCGCACTGCTCCCGCTGAAACTGATTCACCAGCTGTTCTCCCGCCGAAATCGACTGGCCTGCCCCTGCAAAGACAAGTGCTTTTAAAGGACAGACTTACCTCCAGCAACCACTTCCGCACTGCTCCCGCTGAAACTGACTCACCAGCTGTTCTCACGCCGAAATCGACTGGCCTGCCCCTGCAAAGACAAGTGCTTTTAAAGGACAGACTTACCTCCCAGCATCCACTTCCGCACTGCTCCCGCTGAAACTGACTCACCAGCTGTTCTCACGCCAAAATCGACTTTGATGGTCAGTTAGCTCTTTCTCTTTAATTCTGATCAATTCAGCCTGTGTAGATCTTAATTTCCAATTGCTAGACGGATATTTATAGATTGCTTGTCTGATACAGACATACCTGAATCGAGAAATCAGAATTCTGTACACTGTTTAAACATTCTGGTGGATTGGCCATGCTAAATTGCCCCTTAATTGGAAAAAAATAATTGGGTACTTTAAATTTTTTTTTAAAGGTTTGAAAATGTTTGAAACACTGTGTTTCATACACTTCTGGACCTGCTTCCATTAAAAAAAGGAATTCTGCCAGACTTCTTAGATAAGCTGCTCCTTACATGCTTTTGCTCTCGTGACTTTTGTCTCTGAATTTTTCGGAATGTTTAAGAATGTGTCTTTCAGAAAAAAATCATAGAACCATAGAATCCTTATAGTGCAGAAGGAGGCCATTCGGCCCATCAAGTCTGCATGACCCTCTATAAGAACACCCCATCTTGGCAACTCCCTCACCCTATCCCTGTAACCCCACTTAACCTACACATCTTTGGACACTAAGGGACAATTTAGCATGGCCAATTCACCTAACTTGCACATCTTTGGACTGTGTGAGGAAACCGGAGCACCCGGACGAAACCCACACAGACACGGGGAGGACGTGCAAACTCCACACAGACAGTCACCCAAGTCTGGAATTGAACCCAGGTCCCTGTTAAAAATACTCCTCCAAGTCACCCTGGCCTAGGGAATAGCCTGAGATATGTAATACGCAAAAAGACCAATTATGTATCCATGTGTACTTGTTGTGAGAGAAGGCACGGACCCCAATTCTATTTGGGGTTTCATGAGCACTGATGCCAGTGCCATGCTAGGCAAGACCAGTTGATGGGTGGAAGTTGGTGCAGGGCACGTTTATGACTGGTAATATCAGAGAAAGGGGTGGGTCTGATGGAGCAATACCATTCAGTGGCACCCCTGTCAGTCCCTCCTTTATTGCCACCTCAGCAGGAAACAGGCATCTAGCACTTGCCAGAGCGGTAGCAAGATGAAATACCAGCCTCCTCAAGGCAACAACGTTTTAAAAAAGGAGCAGCTCTCTAGAAATGTAAAGGCCCCACAATATGGATCTGCCAAAACTTCCCTCCAATATTTCATCTCTTTTGTTCTCATGCTTTACAGGTGACCCCTTCCCCCCTAACCCCTCCCTCCGTAGCTCCCAAGGGGTGTGAATCAAAGACGTGGAAATTGAGTTGAGATCAGCCATGATCAATTTAAATGGCACAACTGGTTCAAGAGGTGGAATTACCAATTCCTGTATCTATAATCCCTGCATATCTCCACTGAGACAGTTGTGTCAACACCCCCACCCCCCCCTCCGCCCTCATTTTAGACAGTTGCTCCTCCGACCCCAGGAATTTAGGTGAACCCCCCAGTGGTGATGGTCAAAGGGGTAGTGAGAGATGCTGAGCTTATTTCTGAATTAATCTTTTTGCTTCTGGACATTTAGTTTTTTCATATTTTTGAACTGGTTTGTTATATGCAATTTTTTTCATGTTTCAAAGTGAAGGCGATTAAAACCTTTTTTAAGCACCCTCAAACTGACGCCATATCATTCCTATGGCAAACCTTATTACGCTGAGGGAACGAGGGGATGAGGTGACATTCATGGTAATGCACAGCAGCAGATCCACATTTACATGTTTTGCCATATTGCAACAAAACAGGGTGAGTCTCTAGACTATGCACCATTACTTGAGCATGAGTGAAGTGAGTGAAGTGAAGTCAAGGGCACTGTTACAAATGTTGTTCCCCCTTTGACCTTGTAGCCCAATGTCCAGTGAGATGACAGCGTGACCTAGGCATTGATCTGGTAATCCCACATGTGGGGGCTGGTTTAGCTCAGTTGGCTGGACAGGTAGTTTCTGATACAACACCAGACCAACAGCGTGGGTTCAATTCCCATCCCAGCCAAGGTTATTCATGAAGGCCTTGCATTCTCAACCTTCTCCCTCGCCTGAGATGTGCTGATCCTCAGGTTAAATCATCAGCAGTAAACTTTCCCCCTCAAAAGGAAAAACAGTCATAGGTCAGCTGGGACTATGGCATCTTCACTGACTAATCTTGTACGTGACACCACTTAATGTTTTCCTGTCTTTTTTGAAGCTGAATTGAAAAACACTCAAGTGAGGTGAGGCTATAAATAAACCCAATATCCGGTTTATTTAACATGTATTGTGCGAATGAACTGAACACAGCTTTCCCAGTCATATACATCGATTTCCTACCACAATGCTGGTCTTTGTTGTTGGTATGTTATTCTCTAAGTCTGAATGAAGATTATAGACTTCCAGTTAACACAAATACTTTATTCAATGGGTTTGTTCTGTTTCCAGAGCTTAACTAGATATAATACAGTCAAGAGGTATGACCAGTGAAGCTAAGGTAAACTGCCTATGCTGAGCTGTCTCTGTCTGCTGCTGCTCACTAGCCCTGTGCTTCTGAAAGAGGCGGATCCTCCCTTGGGCTGGACCCTTTATACCCATCTCTGATGCTGCCCTCTCGTGATGCTGTGGCTGTTACATCTGTCTGTAGTCCCTGGTGTATGTGCAGATGTATGTACAGATCACTGCATCCCCCCCCCCCCCGCCTTTTATTGGACATGTTTTCTAAACTGGCCTCAAGAAAACTGTACCTAACAAGTGGTGAAAATATGCAAATCTGCACACTGTGAAAATGATAAAAGTAATACAGAAACAATTAACTGTGTTGTGAGTCCATCCTGAGAAATGCCCATATTCGCCTTGTGATTGTGTTGAAGTGTCGTTACAAATCTAGCCGGTCGGGCGCCTTACGGCTTCTGCTGGAGCGTCTTAACAGTGGTAGTAGGGATGATGGTTTGATGTCATCAAGAGTACTGTCTGGCATTGTGTGGCGAGGAACGTCCTGTGGACAAATGGACTCGGTCAAGTCCAGTGTGGGAAATACTGGTGTTGTAGGTCGAATCTCTAATAGATCCCGGCGGTTACGGCAAAAAAGTACTCCGGCAGACGATTTGACAATGTAGGACCGTGGTGCCTCCTGCCTGATCACCATGGCTAACTCAGACCATCCGCCTTCTGGGTCCCTGATTCTGATGGTGTCACCTGTTGTCAGTGGCTTGAGTGGGATCGCATGTTGATCGTAGTATAGTTTTTGTTTGGAGCATAGTGCCCGCATGTCGTCGAGAACCGGTGCATTGCCGGGGTCTCGGGATTGCTTTGGATGTCTCTACCGAAGAGCATTTGCACTGGCGACAGTCCTGAGCTCAATAGGGTTGCTCGGTACGATAGCAGAGCTAGGTTGATGTCGGAACGTGACTCGGCTGTCTTGCTGATGAGTTGTTTAATGATGTGGACACCTTTTTCCCCTGTTCCATTTGATTGTGGGTAGCGATTTTGTGTCGCACCGTTGTCTGACCGCGACTTTTTCCTGTGTTTGTGGTATTGATTCTGTATGTCATCGCTCGTTAAAGTTGTTTTGCTTGTTTCTTCTGGAGCAGATGTGAATTTGTGAGATTCTTTATCATGCCATGGCATGTTTGTAGTCTGGTCATTGTTTCGCAGTGTGCTGTGGCATTGTCCTTCACGTGCAGAGTTGTACCATGTTGTACAGATCGTTGTTTCATTGTTGTTGTTTGTGTTGTTTCTGTCTTTGTTGTTTTCATTGGCGTTCTTGTTGTCATTCTTGTTGTTCTTTTTGTCGCGTTTGTTGATTCTGTTTTCGTTATTTTCGCTTTTATTCTTGTTCTTTTTCTTGTCGTGCTTGTTGTTTCTGGGAAGCTTCTTATTGCTTTTGGCGTTCTTGTTGTGCTGCGTGTTGTTTTTGTTGTTGCTGTTGTTCTTGTTTCTGCTGTGCTTCTTGCGGTTTTTGTTGTTCTTGTTGCGCTCAATGAGTGTGCCATGTGGATGATTTGAGTCATTGTCACAGTTATTGGTGTCAGTGTCCTTTGTCGTCTCTGCTACATTGAGCTTATCTTCTTGAGAATTCTGAGAATGATCTGATGTTGCATTGATGTTGATGACATCAGTCATTTGTGGTGGATTCGATTCCTCTTCTTTGCTTACTTGGTACTAGAGTCATTTCTGGTTCACTTGAGTCATCATTGATTTCTAGGTGCTCCTCTTTTGGAGTCCATAAGACCATAAGACATAGGAGCGGAAGTAAGGCCATTTGGCCCATTGAGTCCATTCCACCATTCAATCATGGCTGATTTCAACTCCATTTACCCGCTCTCTCTCCATAGCCCTTAATTCCTCGAGAAATCAAGAATTTATCAACTTCTGTCTTAAAGACACTCAATGTCCCGGCCTCCACTGCCCTCTGTGGCAATGAATTCCACAGACCCACCACTCTCTGGCTGAAGAAATTTCTCCTCATCTCTGTTCTAAAGTGACTCCCTTTTATTCTAAGGCTGTGCCCCCGGGTCCTAGTCTCGCCTGCTAATGGAAACAACTTCCCTACGTCCACCCTATCTAAGCCATTCATTATCTTGTAAGTTTCTATTAGATCTCCCCTCAACCTCCTAAACTCCAATGAATATAATCCCAGGATCCTCAGACGTTCATCGTATGTTAGGCCTACCATTCCTGGGATCATCCGTGTGAATCTCCGCTGGACCCGCTCCAGTGCCAGTATGTCATTTCAGGTTCACTTGAATTATCATTGATTTCTTGGTGCTCCTCTTTTGGAGTCATTTCTGGTTCATTTGAAGCATCATTGATCTCTTTGTGCTCCTTTTCTGGAGTCAAAATCTTCACAATTTCATTTTGTTGTGGGTCGTGGTGCTCCTTTTCTGGAGTCAAAATCTTCAAGATTTCTATTGACGTGGTCTTTCTCGACTCATGGGTGGCCGTCCTCTGATTATTGAGTGCTTCTGTGCAGACGAGCTGAGATATGTCAGTCTCGCTGTGATCCTGCACATCCTGTATGGGAATTGTGATTTCTTCATCACTTGTGGGTAGACATTCAGTGTCTTCTTCTGGTGGCTCAAATAAGCTTGATAGATCTTCATGGTCTTGTACATGCATGGCTTTCGCTATGGAGTGTTTGCTTGCTTCCATTTTTGAGTCTGTAACCGAGCTGTCTGTAGACGCTTGCGTCACTCTCTTTGTGGAGGCTTGCATCGCTCTCTTTGTGGAGTCCTTCATGGCACTCTCTGTGGAGTTTGTCATCGCTCTCTCTGTGGAGTCCTTCATCGCTCTCTCTGTGGAGTCTGTCATTGCTCTCTCTGTGGAGGCTGTCATCGCTCTCTTTGTGGAGTCGTGCAGTGTTCTCACTGTAGAGTCGATCTGTGCTCTCTCAACGGAGTCGTTCTGTGCTCTCTGTGTGGCGTCGTCTTCGACTTGGGTATTGCTGTCATCCCATGTACCAACGATCTGCCATGGCACCATGGTATTGGATTCATCTACCATGAGAAGAGTCGTATTGAGCTTTTCAACCGTGTTGCTGATGCTGTGATCAGGATCTCCGAATAACTCAGCCATGTCTGAGCAGTATTGTGTGTATTGTTCGATAGACAAATCATCGCTTTTTGTTTCGGAGTTGTGATCGTTCTCTTCATGTTCAATGAACAAGTCATCTTCTTTTGTGGAGGCTGGGACCCTTCATGGTGCGTGGACCACTCTCTGTTTCTTGGCGTCAGGCCGCAGCATGACCCTGCACTCACGAGTCGGGATGTCATATATGCTGGGCTGAAGATTACCCATTCCGAAGAACTCATTGTTGGGGTCTTCACGGTACAACACCTCTTGTTGCGGGTTGGATTTGGTACTGGGGTAGCCATCTCCCAAGATGAAATCTTCGTCTGAGTCGTAGTCTACAAGGACCATATCATTTTCTAGGGCGGTGCTAACTGCTTGTTCTAGGGTCTTGTGAAAGTAATTTTCAACTGTTGGTGTAAGTTTGGGCATTGTTCTGTCTTTTGAAGAAAGAAAATTGGGTTTTGCAGCTTTAAATGTCTTTTTGTTCATTTTCGTGCATTTCCCTTTTAAGTGGGTGTGGTCTTGATCATCTGACATCATGACACTCGTGACGTCATGTGTAGGACTCGATTGCCCATGCGCACACCGTGTTTCCGCTACTGTGCCCTCTTTTCGCAACTGAGCATGTGCGGCTCCTTTCTCAAGATGGCTGCCGCTCAGAACCCCTGTCTTTCTCCGATTCAACCCTGCCTCTGCCTCGTGGGGAGTGTTCGCGCCATTTTTACCGATTTTGTTTTCTAAATAATGATTCTGTGTTTGTGGAGACTCAAAGTACTGATTTTGTTTTTGTTCATGAGCAAGGCATTTTTGTATCGCGATTTCTTAGATACTTATTTTGTGAAAGTTCATCCCTCAAATTTTTATCAGATAGTCCAGAAATTAATTGATGCATTATCACAGTGTCTCTGAAATCAGCATAATTACAGCCTTGTGGTATTAACTTGAGATTTGTAATAAAATCAGAGATGGGTCCTCCGTTTCCCTGTCAAGAGTTTAATGTTTCCAGCATCTCACCGGACTGACTGTTACAGCATTCAGCACATTTTTTGAGTATAATGTCTACTTTGGTGTTATCCTCACCTTCTAAGTAATTAAAGCAATTATAGATTTCTCTAGTTTTATGCCCTCCTGTTGAGAGTAGTAGGGCTATTTTCGTTGCGTCAGAGGCAGTGCTTAAATCATTAGCTGTGATAAATATTTGGAACAGCTGTTCAAACATTTTCCAGTTATAACTTAAATTACCGGTTGTTTCCAGCTGCCATGGACTTCCAACAAGTTCCATCGAATCAGCTAGTCGTTGAGGATCCATTTGCTGCGAAGTCTTCCACAGTCGAATATCCGGTTTAAGCTTTTCTTCTCTTGCTGGTGTCTAGCTAGCTTTCTGAAATCACTCCTGGTATCATGTTATTCTCTAAGTCTGAATAAAGATTGTAGACTTCCAGTTAACACAAATACTTTATTCAATGGGTTCATTCTGTTTCCAGAGCTTAACTAGGTATAATACAGTCAAGAGGTATGACCAGTGAAGCTAAGGTAAACTGCCTATGCTGAGCTGTCTCTTCTGCTGCTGCTCACTAGCCCTGTGCTTCTGAAAGAGGCGGATCCTCCCTTGGGCTGGACCCTCTATACCCATCTCTGATGCTGCCCTCTAGTGATGCTGTGGCTGTTACATCTGTCTGTAGTCCCTGGTGTATGTGCAGATGAATGTACAGATGTACAGATCACTACAGTTGGCACCTGTGGGATGCACAAGCTTTATTCAACTAAATCACCTGCCAGGCGCATTTACCAGAAACCCATTCTACCATGTACACAGAAAATACTGGGTTGCAATATCTGGTGACCAGGGACTAACAACCGTAAAGATTTATTGATAATACTAAGTAGTTCTTACATAGGATGGCACAGTGTGCACTGGTTAGCACTGCTGCCTCACAGCGCCAAAGACCCCCGTTCGATACTGGCCCAGGTCACTGTCCATGTGGAGTTTTCTGCCCGTACCCAGGAGAGAGCTCCTAAGCTCCCGACGCCTGATATCTTTTTTCCGTGCATCATTACAGCTTCCATGTGATCGCCCGGTCTACAACTTCTCTGTTTAAATTGGGTCAACCAGTAGCAATCTTGTCATTGTCAGGTCGCACACCATGTTCAGAAATCTGGGGCGGGATTCTCCGCGAACCGGCGTGGCGGGTCACCTAGGGGCTAGGCTGGCACCAGAGTGTTTGGCGCCATCGGTGCGGAAGGGCTTGGCGCGATGCCAACCGGCGTCATCCCAGTGCATGCGCAGGGGGGTTCCTCTCCGCACCGGCCATGGCGGAGGTTGACAGCGGCCGGTGCGGCGGGAAAGAGTGCCCCCACGGCACAGGCCCACCCATGGATCGGTGGGTCCCGATCGCGGGCCAGGCCACGGTGGGGGCACCCCCCGGGGCCAGATCCCCCCGTACCCCCCCTGAGGACTCTGCAGGCTGCCTGTGGAGCCAGGTCCCACCAGTCAGGACCTGTTATGATTTACGCCGGCGAAAACGGGCGGCCACTCAGCCCATCGCGTGCCGGAGATCCGCGGGAGGGTGCGGCTACTAGCAGCCGCCGACCGGCACGCCATGATTCCCGCCCCCGCCAAAACCCCGGCGCCGGAGAATTCGGCAGCCGGCGGGATTCACGCCGCCTCCCGCCGATTCTCCGACCCGACGGGAGGTCGGAGAATCCCGCCCCTGGTCTCCAAGGAATTTCAGAGTCGATATGCCAAAACTACAATTGGTTCTATTCAGCTTCAGGCCGTACTTTTACACTTGTTGAAATACCTTTTGTAATCTTGAGATGTGTTCTTCTCGTATAGATGACCAAATGATTATGTTGTCTACATAGACACGAACACCTTCGATTCCCTCAGTCATCTGTTCCATTACGCGATGGAAGATCTCAGATGCTGAGATGATCCCAAATGGCATCCTGTTATAACAGAACCTGCCAAAAGGCGTGTTGAAAGTACATAACTTTATACTAGATTCAGCAAGTTGCATTTGTCAGAATCCTCTAGATGCAGCCGATTTGGAAAAGATTTGTGCGTTGGCCATTTCACTTGTGGTTTCCTCTCTCTTAGGAATGGGATAGTGTTCCTTCGTGATATTCTTATTGAGATCCTTGGGGTCTAAGCATATCCTCAGATCAACAGAAGGTTTCTTCACACAAACCATCGAGCTGACCCAGTCAGTCGGTTCAGTGATTCTTGAAATGATGTCTTGATATTGCAATCTTGCAAGTTCAAGTTTTAGTCCTCCTCTGCTTGGAGCAGGAATTCTCCCTGGAGGGTATACTTACTAAGGGCAATTAATCATGGCCAATCCACCTAACCTGCATGTGTTTGGACTGTGGGAGGAAACTGGAGCACCCGGAGGAAACCCACGCAGACACTGGGAGAACATGCAGACTCCACACAGACAGTGACCCAGCGGGGAATCAAACCTGGGACCCTGGCGCTGTGGAGCCACAGTGCTAGCCACTTGTGCTACTGTGCTGCCCTTCAATTCATTTGTTTGAATTTTGCACTGATGATCAAACTTTGCAACTATTACTTCAAACTTAGTTATATCTTGATCCACCATATATTGGAAAGAATTATAGATTTCAATGGCATGTGAACCAGCCATAGTGAGTAAAAGAGCTATTTTATGTTCATCGGTAGCATTATTCAAATTGGAAGCCTCTAAATAAATTTGGAATTGCTGTTTGAACACCAGCTAGTTTACATCGAGTTTACCAGTGATCCTTAGTTGTCGTGGACCTTGAGCTTTGTCCATTGATCCTGGATTCGTCAAAGTTCTGCTGTCTCAGGTTGGTGCTTCGCAAGTGGAATAGCTTCTTGATTTTCTTTGCTCTAATCTTACTAAACTATACTAGTTAGCGTCAGTAGACAGACCTGGTACCATGTTATATTACACTATGCGGTAATATGTCGTTACTCTTTGCCTCGTGATCCAGAATGGTCTGATGGTGTGATGATCAAGAAACCATCAATCTTTAACTTGAATAAAAACTGATTTATTGAATAATGATGAAATTAAATTGAGTTTGCACACTCTACAGAGCCATAACTATTAATAAAGTAAGACTGAATCTGTTAAACTATAATCTATGATTAACTATTAACTAACAAAGTACATGTGCTAATTCTCTCTAACCTAAACTAGTCCTTGAGTTGTGATCCATCTCTCTCCTCTGCTAACACTACCCAAGATTCCCTGAGCTTTGATATTTATACTGGGAACTGGTGGTGCCCTCTAGTGTTTGAATTTCACTGAGATGTTATAATTAATCCTTTAGTGTTATGGCTATATACATATCATTACAGGTGCCTAACAATTTACATTGTGCAAAGCACTGATTGGCTGCTGCAGTAGGCAAATTGCCTATCATGTCCTTTCTCCCCTTCTCCCTTGAAAAAGCAAAGTCCATTTCATAGAGCTTCATAGATTATCATAGAATTTACAGTGCAGAAGGAGGCCATTCGGCCCATCGAGTCTGCA
Organism: Scyliorhinus torazame; assembly: GCF_047496885.1. Lineage (NCBI taxonomy): Eukaryota > Metazoa > Chordata > Chondrichthyes > Carcharhiniformes > Scyliorhinidae > Scyliorhinus > Scyliorhinus torazame. Next base: position 89,869,270 of record NC_092724.1, read on the forward strand.
CCGGCTCTTTGAAAGAGCACCCTACCCAAGGCCACACCCTATCCCCATAACCCAGTAACCCCACCCAACACTAAGGGCAATTTTGGACACTAAGGGCAATTTAGCATGGTCAATCCACCTAACCTGCACATCTTTGGACTGTGGGAGGAAACCGGAGCACCCGGAGGAAACCCACGCACACACGGGGAGGATGTGCAGACTCCGCACAGACAGTGACCCAAGCCGGAATCGAACCTGCGACCCTGGAGCTGTGAAGCAATTGCGCTATCCACAAGGCTACCGTAGACTCATTCATAAGAACATAAGAACTAGGAGCAGGGGTAGGCCATATGGCCCCTCGAGCCTGCTCCGTCATTCAATGAGATCATGGCTGATCTTTTTTGGACTCAGCTCCACTTTCCGGCCCGAACACCATAACTCTTAATCCCTTTATTCTTCAAAAAACTATCTTTATCTTAAAAACATTTAATGAAGGAGCCTCTACTGCTTCACTGGGCAAGGAATTCCATAGATTCAAAGAGATCTAGGAGTACAGGTCCACAGGTCATTGAAAGGGACAACACAGGTGGAGAAGGTAGTCAAGAAGGCATACGGCATGCTTGCCTTCATTGGCCGGGGCATTGAGTATAAGAATTGGCAAGTCATGTTGTAGCTGTATAGAACCTTAGTTAGGCCACACTTGGAGTATAGTGTTCAATTCTGGTTGCCACACTACCAGAAGGATGTGGAGGCTTTAGAGAGGGTGCAGAAGAGATTTACCAGAATGTTGCCTGGTATGGAGGGCATTAGCTATGAGGAGCGGTTGAATAAACTCGGTTTGTTCTCACTGGAACGAAGAAGGTTGAGGGGAGACCTGATAGAGGTCTACAAAATTATGAGGGGCATAGACAGAGTGGATAGTCAGAGGCTTTTCCCCAGGGTAGAGGGGTCAATTCCTAGGGGGCATAGGTTTAAGGTGAGAGGGGCAAGGTTTAGGCAAGTTTTTTATGCAGAGGGTAGTGGGTGCCTGGAACTCGCTACCGGAGGAGGTGGTGGAAGCAGGGACGATAGTGACATTTAAGGGGCATCTTGACAAATACATGAAAAGGATGGGAATATAGGGATATGGACCCAGGAAGTGTAGAAGATTGTAGTTTAGTCGGGCAGCATGGTCGGCACGGGCTTGGAGGGCCGAAGGGCCTGTTCCTGTGCTGTACATTTCTTTGTCCTTTTTGTTCTTATTCACAACCCTTTGGGTGAAGAAGTTCCTTCTAAACTCAGTCCTAAATCTACTTCCCCTTATTTTGAGGCTATGCCCCCTAGTTCTGCTTTCACCCGCCAGTGGAAACAACCTGCCCGCATCTATCCTATCTATTCCCTTCATAATTTTATACGTTTCTATAAGATCCCTCCGCATCCTTCTAAATTCCAATGTGTACAGTCCCAGTCTACTCAACCTCTCCTCGTAATCCAACCCCTTCAGCTCTGGGATTAACCTAGTGAATCTCCTCTGCACAATCTCCAGCGCCAGTACGTCATTTCCCAGGTAAGGAGACCAAAACTAAACACAATACTCCAGGTGTGGCCTCACTAACACCTTATACAATTGCAGCATAACCTCCCTAGTCTTAAACTCCATCCCTCTAGCAATGAAGGACAAAACTCCATTTGCCTTCTTAATCACCTGTTGCACCTGTAAACCAACTTTTTGCGACTCATGCACTAGCACACTCAGGTCTCTCTGCACAGCGGCATGTTTTAATATTTTATCATTGCATAGTCCTTGAACCTTATACTCTTCTGCCCTGAGTGTGTGATTGTGCCAGTTGGCTGTGCTGGAGATACCCTCAGGTTGGTGTCCTAAGTGTGGATGGTCCTTGCGGTGTACCCAGTGGCTGCAGAGCTTGCTGCATTGGGCTCTGGAGGAGCCTCCATTTCTATTGGTGTAGAGGACTAGATTGTAGGCTGGAAGTTTTGGGTTCTGTGATGGTTGATGGTGCTGGTTTTAGTACCTGCAATAGGTGACACCAGTTTCGCCCATAATGAGCACCGTCCGAGGCAACCACATAGCTGTTTGTTGCCACTTCATAAGGGCGCCACCCATGTTGGTTCCCACTTTCGGTTGCTAGAGAGCCTTGGTGACGAGGATCATGGTCCTGGTATACCTGTGCTAACGAGGGCAGACCCTGTCGTGGTACATTTCACAGGCAGAGGAGTGCAGCATTGAAATCTGTGTTGTCTCAGACATACTTATCAACTAGGTGCTTGGCTGAGCTTACCGCCTGTTCAGCCAGGCCGCTGGACTGTGGTGATAAGGAGACTACTCGTATTGTGCTATAAGTTCTATATGTGACAAAGTTCCTGAACTCCCTAGAGATGAAAGGTGAGCTTCGTCTGTCATTATGAGGGGCATGGACAGAGTGGACAGGGAGCAGCTATTCCCCTTAGTTCAAGGGTCAGTTACGAGGGGACACAAGTTCAAGGTGAAATAAAAAGGGTTTTACCTTAAGGGTGGTGACGGTCTGGAATGCACTGCCTGGGAGGATGGTAGAGCCCTGGGTCACTGTCCGTGTGGAGTTTGCACATTCTCCCCGTGTCTGCGTGGGTTTCACCCCCACAACCCAAAGATGTGCAGGTTAGGTGGATTGGCCACGCTAAATTGCCCCTTAATTGGAGAAAAAAATAATTGGGTACTCTAAATTTAGGAAAAAAAAGAAAAAAATGTACCTGGATGAGCACTTGGCACGTCAGAACATTCAAAGCTGAGAGCCAAGTGCTGGCAAATGGGATTATGTGGGCAGTGTCATAATATACACCAGTATATTATGGTGCAGACACACATACACACTGATGGACATGCAGTGGGACCAATCAGCATACACAACACCGCAGCCAATCACCAGTGAGAGCACACGCACTATAAATACGGGGGACAGGAGAGTTCCCGCTCATTCTAGTAGCAGCCAGCTCAGAGCACAGAGCTCACAGCCTGCCTCTCAGACATTCACCATGTGCTGAGTGCATCACCTGGTTAGGACAAGGCAAGGGTCAACAGTTAAAGCTGGTATTGCATTTACCCACAGTTCAAGTATATTAATATTGTTAACCTTATAATAAAAGAGAGTTGTACCACTTCCAGTGTTGGTGACCTGTTTGTGATCCAGAACACCCAACACATCATGGTACAAGGTGTGGTTGCATACCAGCACTTCTGAGACCCACCTGCAACTAATCAGCATTCCGGCATCCTGAAGTATGGAGAACATCAACCTGTCGCCACCGCTCCGCATCGCCGGCACCTCAGCGAACAGTGACAACCAGCAACGATACCCAGGCAAGATGTTCAAGACCCGGGTTCTGCAGCAGCTCCAGTGCCACGGCGATCTCCGCGAAAACTGACGGGCATTCCGGCAAAAGTTTGAAATCTTCCTGCTGGCAGCCGAACTAGAAGACCTGGCCGATCCTGAAAAAACAGAGCTTCTCCTCACCATCGCCGGTGCCAGAGCAGAAGAAATCTTTTTTAAATTCAAGTTCTCCAAGGGCAAAACAGGAGCGACTTCCAGGCAGTCCTGGACAAATTCGGCAATTACTGTGAGGAAAACACACTCCAACCAGCAAGGAAAGGTAAGAGAAGCGCCAGTACTCACCACGAGGCCGAAATCCCGGAGCACAGAACAATTGTGGTCGGCAGCCATCTTTGTAAAGGAACTGCACTTGCGCAGTTGTGCGATGCTGCGCATGTGCAATCACGAAAACGGCCATCAGTAAAGGAACCGCGATCTGCGCATGTGCAAACGCCTCCTACATGCTATATCACGCACGTCATGACGCCAGAGGCCCATGACCATGTCCATTTAAAGGGGAAACGTCCCAAATCAAAGAAAAAATCTTTTAGAGCTGTAAAACAACCTTCCTTCGCCTGGAATGACAGCACAACGCTTCAAATTGAACCATGAAATGAAATAAACCTCCGAAGAACCCTGCAACAAGCAGTTACCTACCCCCAAACCGAGTCCGATTCCGACTTCCCGCAGACCAGTGACACTGAGGAGTGCCTGGGCCTGTTGACTGGGGTCGACAAATTTCATGATTACATGTACGGCCTCCCCCAATTCACTGTCGAGACCGACCATCGCCCGCTGGTCAACATTATACAAAAAGACCTGAATGATATGACCCCTCGCCTCCAGCGCATTCTGCTTAAACTCCGGTGGTACGATTTCCAGCTCCTATACACCCCGGGCAAGGACCTGATCATAGCCGATGCTCTGTCCAGGGCAGTCAACACCCCGTGTGACCCAGAGGGATTTGTCTGCCAGGTTGACGCCCATGTGGCCGTCACGGCCTCTAATCTGCCAGCCACGGATGAATGCCTTATCCACATTCGCCGCGAGACTGCGGCTGACCCCCTACTACAGCGTGGCATGCGCCACATGACGAACGGGTGGCTCAAGGGCCAATGCCCACAGTTCTACAATATCAGAGACGATCTGGCACTAGTCGATGGTGTCCTCCTGAAGCTGGACCGCATCGTGATCCCACACAGCATGCGCCAGCTCGTTTTGGAACAGCTACACGAGGGCCATCCTGGCGTGGAGAAGTGCCGGCGGAGGGCCCGAGAGGCTGTGTACTGGCCCGGCATCAATGAGGACATCGCCAACACAGTGCTCAACTGCCCCACCTGTCAGCGGTTCCAGCCGGTCCAACCACGTGAGACCCTACAGCCCCATGAGTTGGTCACGTCGTCTTGGTCTAAGGTAGACGTTGACCTGTTCCATGCGCTCGGCATGTTAATATAGTTAACCTTATAATAAAAGAGAGTTGCACCACTTCCAGTGTTGGTGACCTGTTTGTGATCCAGAACACCCAACACATCAGGCAGGTCGGGTGTTTTTCCTGTGTCGGTCCAGACTCAATAGGCCGAAGAGCCTTTTCTGCACTGTATTATTCTGTGATTAACCTCTGAGGGATGTCATGTCTGGCAAAGTGTCTCTTGGTTTGCCTCTGACCATGTTGCACTTCATGTCTGACAGCTGTTCTATTCTTTAAAAACAAATTTTATTAGATGTTTCCCACTTTTTAACAATAAACGCAATAAACTAACGGAAAAATAGGTGCAAATGGCTACAGAGGAGAACAAGAGATCTCGCCAGCATGAATACAAGCAAGACAGTACAGCATCAATTCGGAACAGGACATTTGAGAGCCCCGAGATTGAAAGCTGGATCAATCCAACAACAAGTTAACACAGTGAGCGAGGAAAGAAGGTAAGATCATATGGATTCAGAAGAATAACAATTTGGGTCCCGCATTCCAAAGTATTGCGATTCAGGCTAACAGCATAAGACAGATTCATTTGAGTTGAATTGAATTATTTCAGGGAACGCCCAACAGGCAAGTCAGCCAAAGTGGAGCCTCCGAATTTGAGATCCCACGTTAGAGAATGCATCAGACTTAGAGCGGAGTACAGACTTCAAGAATTCCATAGGGATGCATTCCATAATCAGCCTATGCCAGTTTTGGATATAAGGGTATATTTCACTAATCCCGAATCAGAGGATATTCTAATGGGCGGCAAAGGTCAGGATATTAAATAACCGTTTTTCATTAGAATTTGTGATTCTCCAGTCCGGGAGACACAGAATCAGGAATATAGGATTAGGATTAGACTCTAAGGTTCTATAGAAACTCCTATCTGGCTCTATGACCACACCTGACCATCAGGATTGAATTTTGACACAGGTCCATCGACAAAGGGCTGGATTCTCCATAGCCAGACACCAAAATCGTGATCGGCGATCAGACGGAGAATGGATTCCGACGCCAGAATCGGGGCCGGCGCCGGTTTGACGCCTGTCCACCATGCTCCACCTCCTCCAAACCGCCGTCATCGGGCCATGCCGTTTCAATGCCGTTGGCACGTTCTCGGCCTGCCCACCCGCGGTGCTCCGCCCCCGATGGGCTGAATTGCCGATGGCGCGGACCACGTGTGGTCGCAGTGGTCGGGAACCTGGCGTGCCGGCTGCGGACAGTTTCCAGCACCGCCACACTCATCCAGGACCCATGCCGCTAGCCGGGGGGAGGGGTGGGGTGATTTCTTCTAAGGCTGGAGGGACTGTTGGGGGGTGGCCAGGGGATGAACTGTGGGGTCACGGTTGTCAAGTTAGGGTTCGAGCACGGTGCACCAGTGCAGGTCGTCAGCCCTGCGCATGCGCGGCCCAGGGCCCGGCCATTCTCCAGGAGTTTCAAGCAGCACCAGTGCAAGCCCCTCACCGGTACTGGAGTCGGTAAGGGGTTCGCGCCGATTTTCCTGTTGTGAACCTCCCGCGGATTCTCTGTTCACGCTGGCACTTAGCCTCAGAAACGGAGGATCCCGCCCAATGTATATAGTCACCCTCGACTCCCAGGCACTTTATGCACATTGAACAGGATCAAACCTGTGTTTAAGAATAGGCATAATATGAAGATGGTATAGTATCTTAACTTGTTCTCCTTTATTTTATTGCAGACTGAAATATTACCGGCATATGGTACCCCATGTCTCCCCATTGATATTGATTGCTAAGCCCCTTTCTCATAGCTGCAAATCACTCAACATGGTAACACAGGATCTGGAATTCAAAGCACCATAGAACTTGCTAATCAATTGTTTAGGCTTCACATAATTCAGGATTCTTCCCACCAGGGAAATTGAGGAATCAAGATGCAAGGATGCCTTATGAAGGATAAATCTCTAAACTATAAGTACTTAAATATGGATTGTCTTTCGATGTCAAATTGCTGGCGTAGCTGCTCAGGGGAGAACAAGGAAGCGTCTCTGAACATGTCTTCCAGCCAACAAATGTCTCTATCCCTCCAGGTATCGAATATATAGTCGATTAGACCGGGTGGAAAGTCTGAGCTGCCCTGGATAGGAGAGAGTATGGAAGTTAATTTAGATCTCCCTTCTAATTGGTGGACCAACCTCCTTGCTCTAAGAGTGTTAATAATGATAGGATTATTATACTTAGCAGAGCTTACCTTAATGTCATCATAAATAAAGACCTGTAGAGGGAAAACTGTTTGGTTTCCTTCGACATTGAGCCAGATGGATGCTGGGTCCTTCCTAACCCAGTCGGGAATATTGAAGAAGAATGCAGCGATTCTGCAACCGCATCTGTTACGAAAACCAGAAAGTTCACGGAGCCAATGACGTGCCATCCTCTGATTCTGAAAGTCAAGAACAGTTGAAATGTGGAAAGTACAAACAGTTTCATCCATATTACTAAATGGAGATAAAAGCTGTAATTACGAAGACTCCGATGAGGAGATACGAAAGGTGCATATGCAGTCAACCAACTCTGCGAAGATTGAGCCCTCAGCTTTACTTATCGCTGAAAGTAATGTGAATGAAAAGAGAGAATGTAAAGCTGGAGGGGTTGAAGACTGTTTATTCATTAAAAATGAACCAAATATTTCCCTCAACATTGACAATATTGCTTGTAGTTTGGCTGCAGAAGACCCTCGATTTTGAATAAACATTCACTGGACAATCAGGAAAGACTGGCTGCATGACGCGAGAGACAGAAATGCAGACGAAGCCCATTCAGGGGGTCCTTTTTAATTTGGACAGTCAGAAACCTGACAAAGGGAAGTACATTGGGCTGGATTCTCTGTCTCTGCGGCTAACTGCCGGTGCCAACGGAGAATCCGTGGTGCCACATGATGGGGAAATCTGCACAATTCCAGTATCGGTGAGGGGCAAGCACCGATGACACGTGGAGCACCAGCACATCGCGCGGAGAACAGTTGGAGAATTGTCAGGTCCCGGGCCACGCAGGCGCAGGGCTGACAAGCTGCAGCCGCAAACCTGGTCGCGCCAGAAACGCGGCGCCAGCCGTGCTGGACCGTGTACCTGCCCACCCCGACCTCACACCCACCTCTGGCAATCCCCCACCACTACCCCCAGCCCTAGGGGAAGTCCCCCGGTCAGCGGCATGGATCTCAACCAGGTGTGGCAGCACTGGATACTGTCCGCAGCTGGCACGCCAGGTTCCCTGGGACCACTGGGACAACACATGGCCCATGCTGCCGGGAACTCGGCGCATCGGTGGTGGAGCATCACCAACTGGCGTCAAACCAGCGCCTACCCCGATTCGGGAGTCGGAAGCCATTGTTACCCAATCGCCGATCCTGATTTCGGCGTGAGGCTATGGAGAATCCCGCCCATTGTCTTTTATTTGAGGGAGAGAGTGGAAGCAACTCATGTTTGAAAAGATCAGAAGGAGTTCTAAAACCAAAGATGCAAACATATCAATTGAAGAAGAACGGAGAGAAGATGTAATGAAGATACTGAAAGTGTACAAACAGAGTTGTAAGAAAACACCAGGGGGCACTCATTTAACTAATCATGATGGAAACATAAGAAACTTGGAACTGATAAGCCTCATCTGTCTCAACTAAAACCATGGAGACTGACTCAGTTAGAGACTGAAATACAATGCATGTTGGACATGTTGCGGAAACAAGTGAAAATGCTGTAGTCTACAGGATGCCAAATAGAGTTTGGGATATTGAAGGTCATGTTAGTGGGTGAACAGTGCTGGATGCCCCAGACATTTTGGACCATAGAAGGTGGTCAGAGATGTCAGTGACTTGGGGGTCAGGGCCGTGCTATAATCCTTCAGTACTTTGAAGTATATGTTGGACAGTAACAAAGCTTAGTTTGCACAAACCCCATAATCCACTTGCATTTATAGAGCAATTTAAAACCCAGAATGCATGGTCCTACCGAATCCTTGGGGTGGTGGAGGTGGGGATGATGGGGGGACAGGGAGGGAGAATGATGGGGGTGGGACCGGAGCAGGGAGCACTGGCTGAACTGGGGACCCTGCATCATGCCTACTCACAACACCTGCCCCACCCTCCGTAGCAAGCCCAAACCAGCCATCACATCCCTCACACTCTTCTGACAGAGCACAGAGGCAGGGTGTAACAATATGAACAGGTATTTAATGTGACCAAGTGAACACATATATAGACAGTTTTGTGCCCTAGCCCCTATCACTATCCTAAATGCTGCACCCGTGCCAACTTAACTGGTGTCTACCTTTCTGGTTTTACAGGCCCTAACACTACACCGAGGAGGATCCCCAGACAGTACATCAGGAGTGGAGGTGGCTGCTGCAATTCCTGCCCTGTGACCTGGGTCTCCCTTGGCGGCCATCTTTTGGGGCGACTGGTCTTGGGTAGGCCCGGCTGCTGATCGGGTGTCGCAAGTGGCATGGTGTCGCCCTGTTCTGCCCGCTGCCCATCAGATGTGCCAGGGATAGGAGGGGGGTCTGGGAGGGTGTGTGTGGGGATTGGAGTGCTTATATGCGGCTGCTGCTTGTCAGCCTCTCGAGTGTCAATCCCGACTCCAGAGAATCGGACACAGTTTTTCATTGGAATTGGTCGTGTTCCACGTGGCACCGGTGCTAGCCTATGAATTGCTCTGCGAACGGCACCAATTTTCCTGTCACAGATTACCACTGATTCTGCCTCGGCAGCAACACTTAGGGTGGCATTCTCCGATGGCGAAATCGGGAAAAGCGATTGGGCGGAGAATTGGTCTTGACGCCGAAATCATGGTGGGTGCTGGGTTCATGCCAAATCGCAATTCTCCAGTACCTCGACAGTGATGTCAATGCGTTGCACTGCACACATAGAGTAAACCTCGTTGGCATATCATTAGCAGGTCTGACCCGGTATTATCCGGTCCTCCGAGATGCTCCGCCTCTGTCGGGGGAATTCCCGACATCAAGGTTCACTTGCACTTTTAAAAATCAGAAAACTGCGCCTTGGCTGATGGGGAAGAGAGAGGAGATAGGACATGCAGAGGCGTGACCATGGGTTACCGGTCCTGACACTGGGGATGAGACGGGGGGCGGGGGGGGGGGGGGGGGGGGGGGGGTTGACCAGGGGACGGGCTGTGGGGCTTGGGCAACCCCCCACGTGACAAGGGTGTCCATGTACGGACCGCCATTGCTGTGGCCTGCAAGGCAGCCATCTTGCTGCGCATCTCACTGACTGCCCACCATGGCCATGGTTCTGCACAGTGACACAGGCTGCCCTCCGACCGTCCGCTCCCTCTGGGGTTCTTACCTCCACCTGTTGTACTGTAGCATGTGTGTGGTGCGCGCTAGATAGTGTCCCAGGAATCTATTCACTTAAATGCCCAACCAAAGTGAGTGTCTGAGCCTCTGTGGTATGGTGGAGGGTTTGGAGACAGTTAGGGGGGGGGGGTGTGGTGGCAGTGGGGGGGGGAGTGGGGTGGTGGCGGTGGGGGGAGAGAGTGGGTGGTGGCGGTGTGGGGGGGGGTGGAGGGGGTGGTGGCATTGGGGGGAGAGAGAGTTGTGGCGGTGGGGGGGGGAGAGGGGGTGGTGGCGGTGTGTGGGGGGGAGCGGTGGTGGTGGCGGTGGGAGGGAGCGGGGGTGGCGGCGGTGGGGGGAGCGGGGGTGGTGCCGGTGTGGGGGGGGTGGTATGGGGGGGAGAGGGGGTGGTGCCGGTGTGGGGGGAGAGGGGGTGGTGGCGGTGGGGGGGAGAGGGGGTGGTGGCGGTGGGGGGGGTGCGGGGGTGGTGGTGGTGTGGGGGGGGAGCGGTGGATGTGGCAGTGTGGGGTGGGGGAGCGGGGTTGGTGGCGGTGTGGTGGGGGAGCGGGGGTGGTGGCGGTGTGGGGGGGGGAGCGGGGGTGGTGGCAGTGTGGTGGGGGAGCGGGGGTGGTGGCGGTGTGGAGGTGGTGCGGGGGTGGTGGCGGTGGGGGGGAGAGAGGGTGGTGGAGGTGTGGTGGGGGAGCGGGGGTGGTGGCGGTGTGGGGGGGGAGCGGGGGTGGTGGCGGTGTGGGGGGGGGAGCGGGGGTGGTGGCAGTGTGGTGGGGGAGCGGGGGTGGTGGCGGTGTGGGGGTGGTGCGGGGGTGGTGGCGGTGGGGGGGAGAGAGGGTGGTGGAGGTGAGGGGGGGGAGCGGGTGGTGGCGCTGGGTGGGGAGAGGGGGTGGTGGCGGTGTGGGCGGGGGAGCGGGGGTGGTGGCAGTGTGGGGTGGGGGAGCGGGGTTGGTGGCAGTGTGGGGTGGGGAGCGGGGTTGGTGGCGGTGTGGTGGGGGAGTGGGGGTGGTGGCGGTGTGGTGGGGGAGCGGGGGTGGTGGCGGTGTGGGGGTGGTGCGGGGGTGGTGGCGGTGGGGGGGAGAGAGGGTGGTGGAGGTGTGGGGGGGGGAGCGGGGGTTCGGAAGACCCAAACCCCCTGCCTGCCTTCCCCTCTGTAGCAGCACCTTTCTAACTCTGATGTGGAGATGCCGGCGTTGGACTGGGGTGAGCACAGTAAGAATTCTTACAACACCAGGTTAAAGTCCAACAGGTTTGTTTCGATGTCAGTAGCTTTCAGAGCGCTGCTCCTTCCTCACCTGACGATGGGGAGATGATGCCATAGTGATAATGTCACTGGGTTGGTAACTCAAAGTCTTGGCGAATGGCCGCTGCGTTAGTTTGAATTCAACTCAAGTAATAAAAAGAAAAAATGTTAAAACTAGTCTTAGTAATGGAAGTCACTGACCTTTCATAGAATTTACAGAACAGAAGGAAGCCATTCAGCCCATCGAGTCTGCACCAGCTCTTTGAAAGAGCACCCTACCCAAGCCCACACATCCACCCTATTCCCATAACCCAGTAACCCCACCCAACACTAAGGGCAATTTTGGACACGAAGGGCAATTTATCATGGCCAATCCACCTAACCTGCACATCTTTGGACTGTGGGAAGAAACCGGAGTACCCGGAGGAAACCCACGCACACACGGGGAGAACGTGCAGACTCCGCACAGACAGTGACCCAAGCCGGAATCGAACCTGGGACCCTGGAGCTGTGAAGCAACTGTGCTAACCATTGTGCTACCGTGATTCCCGATTGTTGTGGGAATAAGAACCCCCACCTGCTTCACGAATGTTCTTAAGGGAAAGAAATCTGCTGTAATTATCTGGGGCGGGATTTTCCCGTCGCCGACGCCCAAATCGCGTTCGGCAATCGGCCGGAGAATCAACGTTTCTGACAAAATCAGGGGCGGCTGCGCTTTCACGATGCTCCGCCCCCTCCGTATGCCGCACGCCGTATCGACAGCCTCAGGATGTTGCCTGATGCCCTCCCAACGATGCTCCGCCCCTGACCGGCCGAGTTCCCGACGGCGTGGGTCTCTAATGCTATTTTTTGTCGGAAACGCGGCGTGGCGGCTGCGGACTCAGTCCAGCGCTGCCACAGTTGGGGGAGAGTCGATCCACGGGCAGGGGGGACTTTGGCAGAGGCTGGGGGCACTGTTGGAGGGTGGTCCTGGGGTCACAAGCCGGCCAAAGGGGGGGCACTATTTTGCAGGACGCATTGCGGCCGCTGCAGGCTGCAGGACATTGCCTGAAAATCGGAGAATCCAACCCCTGATCTGCCCTACTTGTGAGTCCAGACCCACAGCAATGTGGTTGACTCTTAACCGCCCTCTGCAATGGCCTAGCAAGCAACTCAATGCAAAGGCAATTAGTGATGGGCAACATCGCTGCCCTTGCCAGTGACACCCACATCCCATGAAAGAAGAAGGGAGAATTCCAGCTGCGGTGCACAATGTTTTCTATCGCTTTAGCAGAGCTGCTTTGCTTTTATATCAGGTGCTTTTATTATAAAACCATGTGTCATGTGAGAGTGCCTTTCAGAAATGGGTGTTTAAGAAATGTACCTTTAAGAAATGGGTGTTTATCAGTGATGTCAGAGAGTGGGTGGAGCTGGGCTGTCTGCCAGCGTTTTACTTTCGTTTTAGGCTGTTTGCTGCAGGGTGTGTTTTAGTTTTGTTTTCAGTGTTGGAGCTGAAGCCAGACAAAGCAGGTGTACTGTTGATCTCTCTGCCATGAAAAGGCTATCTCTTGATCATTTGGTGAATTCAGAATTATAAATGTTTTCAGTAGTGAATGTAAACCTGATGTGCTTCTGTTAAAAGGTGTTGCTTTTGTCTTCTGGATGTTGTTTGGGAAGTTATTAAGGATTAATTAGTGTTGTATTCTTTGGGGGTTGTATTTGAATTAATGGTTGCTAAGATGTTCACTGTATGTTTTAAAAAGGTTAACTTGAGTTCATATAATAAACATTGATTTGCTTTAAAAATACTTTTCCATTTCTGCTGTACCACACCTGTAGAGTGTGCTCCCCATACCACAATCTATTAAAAGTTGTGGGTCAGGTGAACTCCATGATACACTTTGAGGTTCTCTAAACCCTGGCCCATGGACGGTTAGCTCAGATGGTTAGAGCGTGGTGCTAATAACGCCAAGGTCGCGGGTTCGATCCCTGTACTGGCTAATGAAGTAACCACATGCAGGGGCTGGTTTAGCTGCAGGGGCTGGTTTAGCACACTGGGCTAAATCACTGGCTTTTAAAGCAGACCAAGGCAGGCCAGCAGTTCAATTCCCGTACCTGCCTCCCTGAACAGGCGCTGGAATGTGGCGACTAGGGGTTTTTCACAGTAACTTCCACAGTAGCTTACTCGTGACAATAAGCGATTTTCATTTTATTTCATTTAGGGGTTGTTTAGCACAGGGCTAAATCGCTGGCTTTGGAAGCAGACCAAGGCAGGCCAGCAGCACGGTTCAATTCCCGTACCAGCCTCCCCGAACAGGCGCCGGAATGTGGCGACTAGGGGCTTTTCACAGTAACTTCATTTGAAGCCTAAGAGGGCCTAAGAAGCCTAAGATTTTCATTTCATTTTATTCATTTCATAACACATGAATCCTGTGTGTGGGTTTTTTCACAGCCTTCCCGACTTCTCCTGCCGTTTTGAAAAACTCACGTCTGTACGGCCCCCAGCTCTTTGTTTCCTGCACCCACGTTAAAACAGCATCATTTAATTTCTACAACCTCTCCACATTCTTCTTTCCTGTAAGGAGCACGTAACACGATTGTTTGCCTTTATGCCAGTTGAATACAGGCAGTAACCCCATGCATTTAATAATAGTACAGGTAGGGATTCGCTCCAAATGACTGTAACTATGCATTCTACACAGACCATTGCGCAGCAGCAGGAGTGTCTGTCAGCAGGTCAGAGACCAGCAGCATCTTTGCAATTGAAATGAAGAATTACAGCTCTCATTGCAGGCCAGGAACAGGGGGCGTCATTCTCCGACCCCCCGCCGGGTCGGAGAATGGCCGTTGGTCGGTGTGAATCCCGCCCCCGCCCCCGCCCCCGCCGAAGTCTCCGGTACCAGAGATTGAGCGGGGGCGGGAATCGGGCCGCGCCGGTTGGCGGGAACCCCCGCTCAGAAATTGAAAGCGTTCAAGTCCCGCCCAGAAATTGCCTGCCCCGCCGGCGTAAATCAAAGCTGGTATTTACCGGCGGGACCAGGCGGCGTGGGCGGGCTCCGGCGTCCTGGGGGGGGGCGCGGGGCGATCTGACCCTGGGGGGTACCCCCACTGTGGCCTGGCCCGCGATCGGGGCCCACCGATCCGCGGGCGGGCCTGTTCCGTGGGGGCACTCTTTCCCTTCCGCCTCCGCCACGGCCTCCACCATGGCGGAGGCGGAAGAGACTCTCCCCACTGCGCATGCGCGGGAAACTGTCGGCGGCCGCTGACGCTCCCGCGCATGCGCTGCATTTCCGCGCCAGCTGGCGGGGCAACAAACGCTATTTCCGCCAGTTGGCGGGGCAACAAACGCCATTTCCGCCAGCTGGCGGGGCGGAAATCCCTCCGGCGCGGGCCTAGCCCCTCAATGTTGGGGCTCGGCCACCAAAGATGCGGAGCATTCCGCACCTTTGGGCCGGCGCGATGCCCGTCTGATTGGCGCCGTTTTTGCCGCCAGTCGGCGGACATCGCGCCGTTGGGGGAGAATTTCGCCCAGGGAGTGAAATTCTTACACCTATTGAAAAAATTATTTTTTGAGAAAAGCACACAAAAAAAGGATATGATTTTAAAATCAAATTAGGGTATCTTTGTTCCTGTATCTCAGGCTGGAACATTCCTTTAAATATTCCTATTTTTAAATAAATTTAGAGTACCCAATTCTTTTTCCCAATTAATGGGCAATTTAGTGTGACCAATCCTCCTACCCTGCATATATCTTTTGGGTTGGGGGGGGCGAAACCCACGCAAACACGGGGAGAACGTGCAAACTCCACACGGACAGTGACCCAGAATCAAACCTGGGACCTCGGCGCCGTGAGGCAGCAATGCTAACCACTGCACCACCGTGCTGCCCCAAATATTCCTTTCAACAGAGTGATAGTTAGAGATTGTGTCAAATAACTTTGTATTATCGTAAGGAAAATTAAATTATTTTTTGGTTATTGAAGTGTAGCTTCCTGTGCATCAGTTAACTCTCACAAGCACACTGCTGTCAAACATGAAAGCGCTCAACTGGATTCAATTAGCGGGAAGGTTTCCCAGCTCACAACAACAATAGAGAGAGGTCTGTGATCGAAGAAAGAAGGTTTATGTTCCCCATCACAGAGAAGGTTAAAGGGAGAGTTAAAGAGATATTCTAAATTATGAGGGATTCATAAGACCATAAGACCATAAGACATAGGAGTGGAAGTAAGGCCATTCGGCCCATCGAGTCCACTCCACCATTCAATCACGGCTGATTTCAACTCCATTTACCCGCTCTCTCTCCATAGCCCTTAATTCCTTGAGAAATCAAGAAATTATCAACTTCTGTCTTAAAGACACTCAACGTCCCGGCCGCCACCGCCCTCTGTGGCAATGAATTCCACAGACCCACCACTCTCTGGCCGAAGAAATTTCTCCTCATCTCTGTTCTAAAGTGACTCCCTTTTATTCTAAGGCTGTGCCCCCGGGTCCTAGTCTCCCCTGCTAATGGAAACAACTTCCCTACGTCCACCCTATCTAAGCCATTCATTATCTTGTAAGTTTCTATTAGATCTCCCCTTAACCTCCTAAACTCCAATGAATATAATCCCAGGATCCTCAGATGTTCATCGTATGTTAGGCCTACCATTCCTGGGATCATCCGTGTGAATCTCCGCTGGACCCACTCCAGTGCCAGTATGTCCTTCCTGAGGTGTGGGGCCCAAAATTGCTCACAGTATTCTAAATGGGGCCTAACTAATGCTTTATAAAGCTTCAGAAGTACATCCCTGCTTTTATATTCCAAGCCTCTTGAGATGAATGACAAGATTGCATTTGCTTTCTTAATTACAGACTCAACCTGCAAGTTTACCTTTAGAGAATCCTGGACTAGGACTCCCAAGTCCCTTTGCACTTCAGCATTATGAATTTTGTCACCGTTTAGAAAATAGTCCATGCCTCTATTCTTTTTTCCAAAGTGCAAGACCTCGCACTTGCCCACGTTGAATTTCATCAGCCATTTCTTGGACCACTCTCCTAAACTGTCTAAATCTTTCTGCAGCCTCCCCACCTCCTCCATACTACCTGCCCCTCTTTGTATCATCGGCAAACATAGCCAGAATGCCCCCAGTCCCGTCATCTAGATCGTTAATATATAAAGAGAACAGCTGTGGCCCCAACACTGAACCCTGCGGGACACCACTCGTCACCGGTTGCCATTCCGAAAAAGAACCTTTTATCCCAACTCTCTGCCTTCTGCCTGACAGCCAATCATCAATCCATGTTAGTACCTTGCCTCGAATACCATGGGCCCTTATTTTACTCAGCAGTCTCCCGCGAGGCACCTTATCAAAGGCCTTTTGGAAGTCAAGATAGATAACATCCATTGGCTCTCCTTGGCCTAACCTATTTGTTATCTCTTCAAAGAACTCTAACAGGTGTGTCAGGCACGACCTCACCTTACTAAATCCATACTGACTTGTCCTAATCCGACCCTGCACTTCCAAGAATTTAGAAATCTCATCCTTAACAATGGATTCTAGAATCTTGCCAACAACCGAGGTTAGGCTAATTGGCCTATAATTTTCCATCTTTTTCCTTGTTCCCTTCTTGAACAGGGGGGTTACAACAGCAATTTTCCAATCCTCTGGGACTTTCCCTGACTCCAGTGACTTTTGAAAGATCATAACTAACGCCTCCACTATTTCTTCAGCTATCTCCTTTAGAACTCTAGGATGTAGCCCATCTGGGCCCGGGGATTTATCAATTTTTATACCTCTTAGTTTCTCTAGCACTTTCTCCTTTGTGATGGCTACCATATTCAACTCTGCCCCCTGACTCTCCTGAATTGTTGGGATATTACTCATGTCTTCTACTGTGAAGACTGACGCAAAGTACTTATTCAGTTCCTCAGCTATTTCCTTGTCTCCCATCACAAAATTACCAGCGTCATTTTGGAGCGGCCCAGTGTCAACTTTTTGCCTCCCGTTTGTTTTTAATGTATTTAAAGAAACTTTTACTATCATTCCTAATGTTACTGGCTAGCCTACCTTCAAATTTGATCCTCTCTTTCCTTATTTCTCTCTTTGTTATCCTCTGTTTGTTTTATTAGTCTTCCCAATCTTCTGACTTCCCACTACTCTTTGCCACATTATCGGCTTTATCTTTTGCTTTGATGCATTCCCTAACTTCCTTTGTCAGCCATGGCTGCCTAATCCCCCCTCTGATAACCTTTCTTTTATTTGGGATGAACCTCTGTACTGTGTCCTCAATTACTCCCAGAAACTCCTGTCTTTCCCACTAGGCTCTGCTCCCAGTTGATTTTCGTCAGTTCCTCCCTCATGCCCCTGTAGTTACCTTTATTTAACTGTAACACCTTTCCATCTGATTCTACCTTCTTTCTTTCAAATTGAAGATTGAATTCGACCATATTATGATCACTGCCTCCTAAGTGCTCCCTTACTTTAAGATCTTTAATCAAGTCTGGCTCATTACATAACACTAAGTCCAGAATGGCCTGTTCCCTCGTGGGCTCCATCACAAGCTGTTCCAAAAAGCCCTCCTGTAAGCATTCAATGAATTCCCTTTCCTTGGGTCCACTGGCAGCATTATTTACCCAGTCCACCTGCATATTGAAGTCCCCCATGATCACTGTGACCTTGCCTTTCTGACATGCACTTTCTATTTTGTGGTGCATTTTGTGCCCCCGGTCCTGACCACTGTTAGGAGGCCTGTACATAACTCCCATTATGGTTTTTTTGCCTTTGTGGTTCCTCAACTCTACCCACACAGACTCCACATCATCTGACCCTATGTCGTTTAGTGCTATTGATTTAATTTCATTCCTAATTAACAAGGCAACCCCGCCCCCTCTGCCTACCTCTCTGTCTTTTCGATAGGTTGTGAATCCCTGGATGTTTAAATGCCAGTCCTGAACCCCCTGCAACCATGTCTCTGTGATGCCTACCACATCATACCTGCCAGTCACAATCTGGGCCACAAGCTCATCTACCTTGTTCCGTACACTGCACGCATTTAAATATAGCACCTTTAATTCTCTATTGACCATCCCTTTTTGTTTTCTTAGTGTGGTGGACCTTGGTTTACTGAGCCTTTCCACACACTGTGTCATATTTTGTGGGATGGGGACAATCGTAACCACTCTTGAGTTTTGTCTGTTCGTGTTTTTTTGTATTCCTAAGCAGCTACGCGCCCCGCTGATTACTTCACCTCTTGGTTCCCTGACTTTCCCTTCCCCCCCCCAATCTTTAGTTTAAAGTCCTATTGACCACCCTATTTACTCTTTTCGCCAGAACACTGGTCCCAGCTCGGTTCAGGTGGAGACCATCCCAACGGGATAGGTCCCCCCGTCCCAAAACTGATGCCAGTGTCCCATGAAAAGGAACCCCTCATTCCCACACCACTCTTTTAGCCACGTGTTAACTTCCCTTATTCTTGCCTCCCTATGCCAATTTGCACGTGGCTCGGGCAGTAATCCGGAGATTATGACCCTTGAGGACCTGTTTTTTAATTTGACTCCTAGCTCTTTATAATCTCTAAACAGGTCCTCTTTCCTAGACTTGCCTATGTTGTTGGTACCGACGTGGACCACAACAACTGGATCCTCCCCCTCCCTCTCCAGTATCCTTTCAAGCCGGCCAGAGATGTCCCGCACCGGGCAGGCAACATACCACGCGGGACTCTTTATCCTGCTCACAAAGGATACTATCTATCCCCCTGATAATAGAATCCCCTACAACTACAACTTGCCTATTTACTCCCTCCCCTTGAATGGCCTGCTGAACCATGGTGCCTTGGTCAGCTGACTCATCCTTCCTGCAACCCTGTTCGCCATCCACACAGGGAGCAAGTGCCTCATACCTGTTGGACAGAGTCAAGGGCTGAGGCTCCTGAGTTCCTGACTGCTGGTTCCCTTTACCTGCCTGACTTGCAGTCACACCCTGCTGTCCCTGGCCACTGGCAGGATTTAAACTACTTACTCTGACAGGTGTGACTGCCTCAGCGAGAGAAGACAGAGGAATAAAATGTTCCCAGCAGGCCTGGCAACCAAAGACTTAGACATAAGGCCATTGGCAAAAGAAGATACTTCTTTTTTGTGGAACAAGTTGTTATGATCGAGAATGTTCTGTCTGAAAGGGTAATGGATGCAGAGCCAATGAGAATCTCAGAGTAGAAGAAATAGGAGCAGGAATGGACTATTTAGCTCCACGAGTCTCCTCCGCCATTCAACAGGATAATGGCTGACCTGAACTTGGCCTCAACTCCACTTTCCCGCCCCTACCCCATATCCCTCAACTCCCCAATAGATCAAGAATCTCACCATCTCAGCCTTGAATATACTCAATGAATCAGCCGCCACTGCCCGCTTGGATAAGTGAATGCCGAAGATTTAAGATCCTTTGAAAGATTAAATTCTTCCTCATCTCCATCATAAATAATCACCTCTAGTCCTAGGTTTCCGTGAGGGGCAACAACACTTATCTGTTCAGCCTCCTGAGACTCTGATCGTATTTCAATACGTTCATCAATAAGGTGGACAAGTTCACATTTTGCCACTTTATACTCCATCTGCCAATTTCTTTGCACACTCGTTTAACCTCCCTCTCTACCTTTGCAGACTCTTTTCATCCTCTTTAAAACTTGCTTTTCTACCTATCCTTGTATTGTCAGCAAGCTCGACGACAAAACACTCAACACCATTAGGGGTATTTTCCACTCCCATTTTCAGCGGGCAGCGAGAATCCAACGGGAATCCCAAAACGGCATTTGCGCCAATGGGGTTTCCCATTGAGATTGTTTTCCCCACCCCCCCACCCACACCCACCCCCCGCCGCCAATAGCACAATCGGTTTCCCACCATAAATGTTCGGGAACCCCGAGAGTACACATTTAAATGTCACTGGTGGGCCTCCTCATTGTATCGTCCATCACATCGGTGGGATTTTACAACAACTCTGGACAAAGGAGGACTGGCGAAGAGACCTGGTGCATAAGTAAGTACAGCCCCTGGGGAGAGAATGTCTTGCCTCGAATGTACCCTGGCAGTGCCTCCGGGCATTGCCTCCTGGCTGTGGCCCCGGCAGTGACCCCCAGCAAGCTGATGGTGGCGTATTCAGAAAACAGTTCCAAAGAAAAGCTATATTAGACTCAAAATGTCATCTCTGTTTCTCTCTTCACGATGCTGGCAGACATGCTGACTTTTTCCAGCATTTTGTGTTTTAATTTTGGATTTCCAGCATCAGCAGTATTTTGCTTTACTTTTACTGGACATAAACCCCAATATTTTATTTTAATTTTGTAAGACTGTGAAGAAAGGATAGCTCCAGAAGTGATTTCACAAAGAAATAGGGATATGGTTTATTAAAACAAACTTTATTACTAACACAGTATTAAAATATCTTTAACATTACACAAACAAACTGACAATTAACCCTTAAACAATGCTACTCACTATTTCATGTGAGAGTCCCTTTGAGAAAAGTGTCTTTTATCAAATGGCTGCAGTGATGTCAATGTGTGGGTGGAGCTGGAATGTGATTCTGTCTTTTACTTTCAGCTTGAGCTGGAAGCTGCTTTGTGTTTTACTTTCATTTTAGGTCCTTGGGAGCTGCATTCAAGCAAGAAGGTGTATTGATCTCTCTCTCTGCAATCTAAAGAATGTCTCCAACTCACTTGATAATTTAAAAGTGATACCTGCTTTCTGTAGAGAATTCAAACCTGCTGTCTTTGTTAAAAAGGGTAGTTGACTTATGGATGTTGCTAGGAAAGTTATTAAGGGTTACCTACAGTGTATTGTATCTGTGGGGATTGTAATTGTTGGTACTTGATAAGATGTTTACTGTGTGTTTAGAAAATGTTAACTGGATTCATATAATTAACATTGTTTTTGTTTAAAAATACTTTAGATCTCTGTTGCATCACACCTGTAAAGTGGGCCCTTGTGCTCCCCATAACCAAAATCTATTAAAAGTTGTGGGTCAGGTGAACTCCATGATATACTTTGGTGTTCTCTAAACCCTGGCCCATAATAGCTACAATGAATACATTACCCTCAACTTCTAGCTTTATTCCCACTCGAACAAAAATAAATCTCAGCTCTCAATCCACCAGCACTCAGGAATACTTCCTTTAAAGAAAAATCTGAATCCTGTCAGAACTCTGCAGAAACTCTGGCTGTATGTCTTCGGAAGATGCTTCTCAGCTTCCTTCAGCTCCCCTTGTTCTCAGACATGTCTGCACTGCTCAGAGGCTGTTAATCTCCTGGAACTGCAGTGAGAGCAAACTGCTTGACTTCTGGTCACGGCTTCATCGAGACCTCCACTGACCTGCTTTCATCAAATGCCTGATACCACAGCACCACCCAATAATTACATAATCTTATCAAGCTGAAATCCAATTAACTCCCTTATACTAAACAAACCCTAACCCTAACCGCATTGGCCCAAGCTTTTTAAGATGTTTTTATTGCACCCATAGAACCCCTACAGTGCAGAAGGAGGCCATTCAGCCCATCGGGTCTGCACTGGCCCTCAGAAAGGGGACCCTAACTAGGCCAAGGCCACTCCCCCATCCTATCCCCGTAATCCCACCTATCCTACAGGTCAATTTTATCATGGCCAATCCACCTGACCTTTGCATATTTGGACTGTGGGAGAAAACCGGAGCACCCGGAGGAAACCCATGCAGACACGGGGAGAAAGTGCAAACCCCACACAGTCAGTCACCCGAGGCCGGAATTGAACCCAGGTCCCTGAAGTTGTGGGGCAGCAGTGCTAACCATTGTGCCACCGTCCCTGGCCCCCAAAACCATTGTTGTCTTTCAAACTAGGATTAATTTTAAAACATGACTGCAGCAGTCACACACACACTAACCCAGGATTTTAACCCTTACTGCACCAAATACTCAGAATGCAATATAGCTGAAATACTGAATAATACAATACATCTGAAATTCATACACTCATCGCAAATGTGTGTGATTTTTGTTTCAGTTGATTCAGCATTCCCAAGGAAGTTTATTTTTAATATCCGATTTATCCCAGGATGGAATTGGATTTGGCATTCTGTGGTAAATATCGGTCTGTTCAATGCTGGTGACCATCTGGCAGGGCCTGTGCAGGGTTTGATGCTCACCACACAATTCTCATTCCTCAACAATTAAGCTACATCATAACTTTCCTCCTGTGGCCTTTTTGATACGTTTGTTGGGTTTAATTAAACTTAAGGCTCTGCAGTCTGTCAGAAGGAGATTTTCCACTTGGAACTGATGACGACAACGCTCTGATATAACTTCAGGCTTTTCCAAACACCAATCATTTCTGTGAAATTAAGGGTGTATGAGTTTGTTCACCAACAGGGAAGTAGATTAACCTTAGAAAATGCAGCACTAAAAAAATGTTGCACTATTGATGCACCACATGAAAGAACAAAAAAGCTTTTTTTTCAAATGTTTTTATTAGGGTTTTTCTTTCTATACATATCGTCACTACACGATGACATCAATAAATTCCATCCCACCATCAGACTCACCACGGACTACTCTCTAAAATCAGTTGCATTCTTGGACACACTCATCTCCATCAAGGACGGTCACCTCAGCACTTCGCTTTACCGCAAGCCCACGGATAACATCACGATGCTCCACTTCTCCAGCTTCCACCCTAAACACATTAAAGAAGCCATCCCCTATGGACATGCCCACCGTATACACCGGATCTGCTCAGACGAGGAGGAGCGTAACAGACATCTACAGACGCTGAAAGGTGCCCTCGTACGAACGGGATATGGCCCTCGACTCATCGATCGACAGTTCCAACGCGCCACACCAAAAAACCGCACTGACCTCCTCAGAAGACAAACATGGGACAGAGTACCCTTCGTCGTCCAGTACTTCCCTGGAGGGAGAATCTACGACATCTTCTTCGCAGCCTTCACCAGGTCATCAATGAAGATGAACATCTTGCCAAGGTCATCCCCACACCCCCACTACTTGCCTTCAAACAACCGCACAACCTCAAACAAACCATTGTTTGCAGCAAACTACCCAGCCTTCAGAACAGTGACCACGACACCACACAACCTTGCCAGGGAAATCTCTGCAAGACATGCCAGATTATCGCCATGGGTACCACCATTACACGTGAGAACACCACCCACCATGTACGCGATACATACTCGTGCAACTCGGCCAACGTTGTCTACCTCATACGCTGCAGGAAAGGATGTCCCGAAGCGTGGTCCATTGGCGAGACTATGCAGACGCTGTGACAATGGATGAACGGACATCGCGCGACAATTACCAGGCAGGAATGTTCCCTTCCAGTCGGGGAACACTTCAGCAGTCAAGGGCATTCAACCTCTGATCTCCGGGTAAGCATTCTCCAAGGTGGCCTTCAGGATGCGCAACAACGCAAAATCGGCGAGCAGAAACTTACAGCCAAGTTCCACACACATGAGTACGGCCTCAACCGGGACCTTGGATTCATGTCGCATTACATTCATCCCCCACCATCTGGCCTGGGCTTGCAGAATCCTACCAACTGTCCTGGCTTGAGACAATCCACACCTCTTTACCCCTCTCTCTGGATCTGTAAAGACTTAATTACCTGCAAATGCTCGCATTCAAAGTATCGTCTTGCATCTTTGACTTTGTCGATATATATGTTTCTGGAACATACCTCTTCATTCACCTGTGGAAGGAGCAGTGCTCCGAAAGCTAGTGATTTGAAACAAACCTGTTGGACTTTAACCTGTTGTAAGACTTCTTACTGTGCTCACCCCAGTCCAACGCCGGCATCTCCACATCATTGTACACAGCGCATAAATGATTCCACTTTAGCCTTAATACTCATATTCCTTTTGTTCCCTGCTATCCATGGCTCACTCCAAATCAGCAGGGAAAGGCTTTACACGCGCACTCACTGAAACCGCAGCTACCCTCACAACTAACACCTTCCCCTCATCCATGCTTGTTCTTCCCCATGTCTTCATGCTATGATGGTTCTTACATGTTGAAAACTTTTTCTCAGGGCACATAATAACCTACTTCCATTCTATCTGCATTGCTCATTTGTGAGATCAATATTATCACTATTCCCACTATTTCTCTGTGCGATGACTTCTGTGGTTCAACTTCATAACTACATGTTTATTCTCAAGTTTCTTTACAATCTGATCTCCATCCTGACTCAATTTAAAAAGTTAGTCAAGACCGAAGTTCAAGTCACCAGAATTTTTTAGAAACCCGAATAATTTCCATTCAACCAAATCAAAATGCAGCCTTTAACGTCAAACCGGTCCACATCCACCCCCAAACCAAACCTGAATTCAAACTCAATTTACAACTCACACCCAAACTCTAATTCAATCGAAACACCAAACCCAACCAGAATCCCAATCCAACCCCATTGACAACCCAATCCTACTGTCATGATACCCATATTAACATATCATGGTGCAATCACACACACACATTGATGGACAGGTACTGACAATCCAACCCTACTTCTCAAATCAACCATAATCCCCACTCAAAGAAAAACACCCGTCAAGATGTTCATCTTGCCACCCAAACCCAACACAAACATCAACTCATTCTAAACTCAACCCCAGGCAAAACCTCAACCCAAACGCCAAGCTGGATGAGAGCATCAACAAAACAAAGGACAACAGCCTTCCTGCTTTCTGTGTGAACCTTCCAACCCAACCAAACCCAGCCCAAACTCAAACCCATACGCAAACCCATCCCAAACATAAATTTGAAACTTAAATCCAATCCTATTCCAAAACTCTAAACTCAAATTCCATCTCTATCTCAAACCTTAGCCCCAATCTATATCTAGATCCAATTTAAACCCAAATTAAAATGCAAACCTCAACCCGACTCCAAGCTGAACCCAAATCTATATCTAAATTCCAACCACCACCACAATGACAATCCAAATCCAAATGAAAAGGACTGAACCTCTTAATAAATCACAATTGTTCCAGCCAACTGTTAGGCAGCAGCCAAACTTGCCGATGAGGGCAAGATTAGATATGGAATAAATCAGGCTGTGACACTCTTAAGTACTGGGCAGATCTACACAGTGAATGGGAGAAAGGCTCACACTGTGAATAACATGGGATGAAATCATTGTTTGAGTTTGGGGTGCATGTGAAGTGTGAGATATTTCTGCACACTAGGAAGGGCTGTGGCTGTACCTCACAACGTGATAGTTAATACAGTTTCCACTAATCTCTGTGTTAATTAAAGTATGAAAGATCATTTTAATGACAGTCGAATAATGAGAAGAACTATTGCTCAGAGTGCTGCTATGCTATTAATACAGTCAGAGACATTCCAATTTCATGGCTGTCTCTCATCTCTGCTAATTTACTCTGTACAAGGCAGCATCTCTCAGATGCCAGAACAGTAAACATTACAAATGTTCTGTGGGTGTTGGAACTGATTACCTGATAGAGGAGATTAACCGCTGCTCCTGTTAGCTGTAAACATTGCTGAAATCAATACGCTAGTTTCGAGAGTCAAATGCTTGTTTGCTGAGACAAGATGTATCACTCTGTTTTGTGGGAGTGTGGAGCCACAGTCCACTCAGACAAAGCTCCCTCTGGTTTGGAATATTGGGAAATGTGTGTCACGGCCTATTGATTGGGATACCTGTGTTTAAACTACTCTGCATGAAATACCCCTCGTAAAGCAACTCATTTATCACTTCCAATAACCAAATTGAGTATTTTGTTTGTTCTTTAATCACTTCTGCCCTCTCTTCTTTCCTCCCCTTACCCTCCAGGTTTTCATCCCTCTCTACTTGCCTAAAGGCCGTTCATCTCCAATATTCTCTAGTTCCACCGGAAGGTCATTGGACTGAAACATTGCTCTCCATAAATATTGACGGAGCACCTGAGGGTTTCCAAAGTTTTCTGTTTTCTTTTTAAATAACGACTGTAATTTTATTCATCTTAATCCATTTCCCTCACATTGCTGTTAAGATGAATGTAGGAAATTGTTGTATATGATTTGTTGTAGCAATGTTATTAAAACCTCGGGTTCAAATGCACACAGGCAGTCTGTCTGCTGAAGCTGTGATTAAGGGGTTGTAAAGGTGAGATAATCACTGATTTTAACCATTTGCATATTTGCATCTAGATGGCTAATGGAATATTGTTTATGTTTAGGAGGTTCCCTGGGGTGTGGATAATTTATGAAGGAT
Organism: Scyliorhinus torazame; assembly: GCF_047496885.1. Taxonomy (NCBI): domain Eukaryota; kingdom Metazoa; phylum Chordata; class Chondrichthyes; order Carcharhiniformes; family Scyliorhinidae; genus Scyliorhinus; species Scyliorhinus torazame. The sequence continues at coordinate 89,895,819 of NC_092724.1, forward strand.
TGTGTTTCGTTCCAGCTATGCAGATCATGGGACTTCTTAGTGGGAGGAGACTGGAGGATGGGGATCTATCTTTCCCCAGTCCTGGTGACAGTGACGCTCGAATCAAAACCCATTTCTCCCACACCAACCTTTGAGCCACCAATCCAACTCTCTGATCTAATTTGCCCTGTCCTAATTGGTTCAGTTTTGCTTTTGTGGTTCTGCTTGAAAATCTAGCTCCTAGCTGCTCACATTCCCTCAGATGAACCTCTTTCTCGTCCTACTCATGTCGTTGGTATCCATGGCAACTGGATCCTTCCCCTCCAATTCCATTTCTTCTCCAGTCCCGAGGAAATGTCCTTAACTCTGGCAGCAGGCAGGCAGCACAGCCATTGTGATCCACATTCTCAGCTGCAGAGAACAGTATCTAGTCCCCTGACTGTATTGTCACCACTAATCTATTCCTTTTTACTCCACCCACTTGAACAGCTCCCTGCATCACGGTGCAGTGCTCAGTTTACTCATCCGCACTACAGTCCTCGCTCTAATCCAACCAAGTTGCAAGAATCTTAAACTGTTGCACAATTGCAAGATCTGAAACTCCACCATTGCTTCTGGATCACCATACCTGTCTTGCATGTAGGCCACCCTCCAGTTCCAACCACAAACCAAATCTGACATCCCTAACCTAAAGGATGTCACTACCTCGTGGAACAGGTAACTTTCACCCTCTCTGACGCATTGCAGTATCCGAAGCTCGTACTCCATCTCATCAACTCAAAACCAAAGTTCGTAAAGCTACAGGCTTTTTACTTCTTTATTCTTTCACGGGTTGTGATCATCATTGGCAAAACCGGCATTTGTTGCTCATCCCTAATTGGTCTTGAACTAAGTGGCTTTCAAGGGCAGTTAAGAGTCAACCACATTGCTATGGATCTGGAATCACATGCAGGCCAGATTTTACCTTCGTTAGTGAACCAGATGGGTTTTTATGACAGCTGTTCATAATTCCACGGTAGTACCATTGTCACCACTACTGCGACTAGCTTTCAATTTCAGATTGTATTCATTGAATTTAAATCCTAATTGCCACTATGGTGAGATTTGAACCTGTATCTCCACGGCAGTAACTTGAGCCTCAAGATTAGTCCAGTGAGATTACCATTACATTACTATCTCGCCTTACTGCAGATATGATTGCTGTAGATCACACTGGTGTCCACCATCACCGACATGCCACAGCTGCAACACAGCGCCTTTCCGGCCACATGAATTGTGTTCAATTCAACTAATTAAGTTTCAAGTTTAGAAATAACACCCAACTGAAGTAAGTAGTCCATGTCCATATGCAGCAAGGCCTGGACAATATCCAGGCTAGGGCTGACAAGTGGAAGTTACATTCATGCCACACAAGTGCCAGACAATCACCATTTCCTGCAAGATAGAACCTAAATATTATCCCTTGACATTTAATGGAATTATGATCTCGGAATCCTTCACTATGAACATCCTGCGGTTACCATTAGCCAGAAACTGAACTGGACTAACCATTCAAACACTGTGGCTGCAAGAGCAGGTCAGAGGCTGGGAATCCTGTGACAAGTAACTCACCTGACTCCCCAAAGTCTGTCCACCATCTACAAGGCACAAATCAGGAGAGTGATGGAATACTCTACAACAATACTCAAGAAGCTCGACACCATCCCGGATAAAGAAGCCCAACTGATTGGAACTCGATCTACAAAACTTCACTCACTCCACCATCAATGCACTGTAGTAGCAGTGTGCACCATTTGCAAGATATGCGGCAGGAGCACACCAAGGTTCCTCAGGGAGCTTCGGCCAGCTCACAGCCATCTAGAAGGACAAGGGCAGCAGAAAACGAGGAACATCACCACATGGAGGTTCCCTTCTAAGTCACTCACCATACTTACTTGGGAATACATCACTTACCACTCTGTCCTGGACCATCGCTCAGTCCTGAACCATCGCTCTGTCCTGGACCATCGCTCATTGCTGAACCATCGCACTGTCCTGAACCATCGCTCTGTCCTGAACTGTCCTGAACCATCGCTCTGTCCTGGACCATCGCTCAGTCCAGAACCATCGCTCTGTCCTGAACAACCGCTCTGTGCTGAACAATCGCTCTGTGCTGAACCATCACTCTGTCCTGAACCATCGCTCAGTCCTGAACCATCGCTCTGTCCTGGACAACCGCTCTGTCCTGAACAATCGCTCTGTGCTGAACCATCACTCTTTGCTGAACCATCGCTCAGTCCTGAACCATCGCTCTGTCATGGACCATCGCTCAGTCGAGAACCATCGCTCTGTCCTGGACCATCGCTCTGTCCAGGGCCATCGCTCTGTCCAGGACCATCGCTCAGTCCTGAACCATCGCTCTGTCCTGAACCATCGCTCTGTCCTGAAGCATCGCTCTGTCCAGAACCTTCGCTCTGTCCAGAACCATCGCTCAGTCCTGAACCATCGCTCTGTCCTGGACCATCACTCAGTCCTGAACCATCGCTCTATCCTGAACCATCGCTCTGTCCTGAACCATTGCTCTGTCCTGAACCATCGCTCTGTCCTGAACCATCGCTCTGTCCTGCACCATCGCTCTGTGCTGGGCCATCGCTCTGTCCTGAACCATCATTCTGTCCTGGACCATCGCTCTGTCCTGGACCATCGCTCTGTCCTGAACCATTACACTGTCCGGGACAATCGTTCAGACCTGGACCATCGCTCTGTCCGGGACAATCGTTCAGACCTGGACTATCGCTCTGTCCTGCACCAGCGCTCTGTCCTGGGCCATCGCTCTGTCCTGGACCATCGCTCTGTCCTCGACCATCGCTCTGCCCTGAACCTTCGCTCTGTCCTGAACAATCGCTCTGTCCTGAACCATTACACTGTCCGGGACAATCATTCAGACCTGGACCATCGCTCTGTCCGGGACAATCGTTCAGACCTGGACCAACGCTCTGTCCTGTACCATCGCTCTGACCAGAACCATCGCACTGACCAGAACCATCGCTCTGTTCTACACCATTGCTCAGTCCAGGACCCTTGCTCTTTCCTAGACCATTGCTCTGTCCTGAACCATCACTCTGTCCTGAACCATCACTCTGTCCTGAAGCATCGCTCTGCCCTGCACCATTGCTCTGTCCTGCGCCATTGCTCTGTCCTGGACCATCGCTCTGTCCTGGACCATCGCTCTGCCCTGCACCATCGCTCTGTCCGGCACCATTACACTGTCCGGGACAATCGTTCAGACCTGGAATATCGCTCTGTCCAACACCATCGCTCTGTCCAGGACCCTTGCTCTTTCCTAGACCATTGCTCTGTCCTCAACCATCACTCTGTCCTAGACCATCGCTCTGTCCTGCACCATCGCTCTGTCCTGAGCCATCGCTCTGTCCTGGACCATGGCTCTGTCCTGGACCATCGTTCTGTCCTGGTCCATCGCTCTGTCCTGCACCATTGCTCTGTCCTGGACCATCGCTCTGTCCTGAACAATCGCTCTGTCCTGACCAATCGCACTGTCCTGCACCATTACACTGTCCGGGACAATCGCTCTGTCCTGAACCATGGCTCTGTCCTCGACCATCGCTCAGTCCTGAACCATTGCTCTGTCCTGAACCATTGCTCTGTCCTGAACCATTGCTCTGTCCTGAACCATCATTCTTTCCTGAACCATCGCTCAGTTCTGAACCATCGCTCTGTCCTGGACTATTGCTCTGTCCTACATCATCGCTCTGTCCTGCACCATCGCTCTGTCCTGCACCATCGCTCTGTCCTGCGCCATCGCTCTGTCCTTCACCATCACTCTGTCTTGGACCATCGCTCTGTCAGGACGATCGCTCTGTTTTTAACCATCGCTCTGTCCTGAACCATCGCTCTATCCTGACCGATCGCTCTGTCCTGACCGATCGCTCTGTCCTGCACCATCGCTCGGTGCTGGACCATCGCTCTCTCCTGAACCATCGCTCTGTCGTGCACCATCACTCTGTCCTGGACCATCGCTCTGTCCTTCACCATCGCTCTGTCCTGAACCATCGCTCAGTCCTGAACCATCACTCTGTCCTGAAACATCGCTCTGTCCTGAACCATTGCTCCGTCCTGGACCATCGCTCTGTCAGGACCATCGCTCTGCCATGCACCATCGCCATGTCAGGACGATCGCTCTGTCCTGGACCATCGCTCTGTCCTGAACCATCGCTCAGTCCTGGACCATCGTTCTGTCCTGAACCATCGTTCTGTGCTGAACCATCGCCCTGCACTGAACTATCGCTCTGTCCTGAACCAGCGCTCTGTCCTGGACCATCGCTCTGTCCTGCACCATCGCTCTGTCCTGGACCATCGCTCTGTCCGGAACCATCGCTCTGACCTGGACCATCGCTCTGTCCTGGCCCATCGCTCAGTCCTGAAACATCACTCTGTCCTGAACCATATCTCAGTCCTGAAGGATCGCTCTGTCCTGGACCATCGCTCTGTCCTGAACAATCGCTCAGTCCTGAACCATCGCTCAGTCCTGAACCATCGCTCTGTCCTGAACCATCGCACTGTCCTGGACCAACGCTCTGTCCTGGACCTTCGCTCTGTCCTGAACAATCGCTCTGTCCTGACCCATCGCTCTGCCCTGCACCATTACACAGTCCGGGACAATCGCTCAGACCTGGACCATCGCTCCGTCCTGCACCATCGCTCTGAACAGAACCATCGCTCTGTCCTACACCATCGCTCTGTCCAGGGACCCTTGCTCTTTCCAAGACAATGGCTCTGTCCTCAACCATCGCTCTGTATTGGACCATCGCTCTGTCCTGGACCATCGCTCTATACTGCACCATCGCTCAGGCCTTGACCATCGCTCTGTCTTGACCCATCGCATGGTCCTGCACCATTACACTGTCCGGGACAATCGTTCAGACCTGGACCATCGCTCTGTCCTACACCATCACTCTGTCCAGGACCCTTGCTCTTTCCTAGACCATTGCTCTGTCCTGAATCATCACTCTGTCCTGAACCATCGCTCAGTCCTGAACAATCGCTCTGTCCTAAAACATCAGTATGCCCTGAACCATCGCTCAGTCCTGGCCCATCGCTCAGTCCTGAACCATCGCTCAGTCCTGAACCATCGCTCTGTCCTGAAACACTGCTCTGTCCTGAACCATCGTTCTGTCCTGAACCATCGCTCTGTCCTGAACCATTGCTCTGTCCTGAAACATCACTCTGTCCTGAACCATCGCTCAGTCCAGAACCATCGCTCTGTCCTGAACCATCGAACTGTCCAGAAACATCACTCTGTCCTGAACCATCGCTCTGTCCTGAACCATCGCTCTGTCCTGAACCATCGCTCAGTCCTGAACCATCGCTCTGTCCTGAAACATCATTCTGTCCTGAACCATCGCTCTGTCCTGAACCATCGCTCAGTCCTGAACCATCGCTCTGTCCTGAACCATCACTCTGTCCTGAACCATCGCTCTGTCCTGGCCCATCGCTCAGTCCTGAACCATCGCTCAGTCCTGAACCATTGCTCTGTCCTGAACCACCATTCTGTCCTGAACCATCGCTCAGTCCTGAACCATCGCTCTGTGCTGGACTATTGCTCTGTCCTAGATCATCGCTCTGTCCTAACCCATCGCTCTGTCCTTCACCATTACACTGTCCTGGACAATCGTTCATACATGGACCATCGCTCTGTCCTGCACCATCGCTCCGTCCTGCACCATCGCTCTGACCAGAACCATCGCTCTGCCCTACACCATCGCTCTGTACAGGACCCTTGCTCTTTCCTAGACCATTGCTCTGTCCTGAACCATCGCTCCATCCTGAACCATCGCTCTGTCCTGAAGCATCGCTCAGTCCTGAACCATCGTTCTGTCCTGAACCATCGCTCTGTCCTGAACCATCGCTCTGTCCACAACCATCGCTCTGTCCTGAACCATCGAACTGTCCAGAAACATCACTCTGTCCTGAAACATCATTCTGTCCTGAACCATCACTCTGTCCTGAACCATCGCTCTGTGCTGGATTATTGTTCTGTCCTAGATCATCGCTCTGTCCTGCACCATCGCTCTGTCCTGCACCATCGCACTGTTCTGAACCATCGCTCTGTCCTGCACCATCGCTCTGTCCTGAACCATCGCTCAGTCCTGAACCATCGCTCTGTCCTGAACCATCCCTCTGTCCTGAATCATCGCTCAGTCCTGAAACATCACTCTGTCCTGAACCATCACTCTGTCCTGAACCATCGCTCTGTCCTGCACCATCGCTCTGTCCTGAACCATCGCTCAGTCCTGAAACATCACTCTGTCCTGAACCATCACTCTGTCCTGAACCATCGCTCTGTCCTGGACCATCGCTCTGTCCTGCACCATCACTCAGTCCTGAACCATTGCTCTGTCCTGAACCATCACTCTGTCCTGAACCATCGCTCTGTCCTGGCCCATCGCTCAGTCCTGAACCATCGCTCAGTCCTGAACCATTGCTCTGTCCTGGACCACCATTCTGTCCTGAACCATCGCTCAGTCCTGAACCATTGCTCTGTGCTGGACTATTGCTCTGTCCTAGATCATCGCTCTGTCCTGCACCATCGCTCTGTCCTGCACCATCGCTCTGTCCTGCACCATCGCACTGTTCTGAACCATCGCTCTGTCCTGCACCATCGCTCTGTCCTGCACCATCGCTCTGTTCTGAACCATCGCTCAATCCTGAACCATCGCTCTGTCCTGGACTGTTGCTCTGTCCTAGACCATCGCTCTGTCATGCACCATCACTCTGTCCTGCACCATCGCTCTATCCTGGACCATTGCTCTATCCTGAACCATCGCTCTGTGCTGGGCCATTGCTCTATCCTGCACCATCGCTCTGGCCTGGGCCATCGCTCAGTCCAGAACCATCGCTCTGTCCTGAACCATCGCTCTGTCCACAACCATTGCTCTGTCCTGAACCATCGAACTGTCCAGAAACATCACTCTGTCCTGAAACATCATTCTGTCCTGAACCATCACTCTGTCCTGAACCATCGCTCTGTCCTGGACCATCGCTCTGTCCTGCACCATCACTCAGTCCTGAACCATTGCTCTGTCCTGAACCATCACTCTGTCCTGAAACATCGCTCTGTCCTGGCCCATCGCTCAGTCCTGAACCATCGCTCAGTCCTGAACCATTTCTCTGTCCTGAACCACCATTCTGTCCTGAACCATCGCTCAGTCCTGAACCATCGCTCTGTGCTGGACTATTGTTCTGTCCTAGATCATCGCTCTGTCCTGCACCATCGCTCTGTCCTGCACCATCGCACTGTTCTGAACCATCGCTCTGTCCTGCACCATCGCTCTGTCCTGAACCATCGCTCAGTCCTGAACCATCGCTCTGTCCTGAAACATCACTCTGTCCTGAACCATCACTCTGTCCTGAACCATCGCTTTGTCCTGGACCATCGCTCTGTCCTGCACCATCACTCAGTCCTGAACCATTGCTCTGTCCTGAACCATCACTCTGTCCTGAACCATCGCTCTGTCCTGAACCATTGCTCTGTCCTGGACCACCATTCTGTCCTGAACCATCGCTCAGTCCTGAACCATCGCTCTGTGCTGGACTATTGCTCTGTCCTAGATCATCGCTCTGTCCTGCACCATCGCTCTGTCCTGCACCATCGCTCTGTCCTGCACCATCGCACTGTTCTGAACCATCGCTCTGTCCTGCACCATCGCTCTGTCCTGCACCATCGCTCTGTTCTGAACCATCGCTCAATCCTGAACCATCGCTCTGTCCTGGACTATTGCTCTGTCCTAGACCATCGCTCTGTCATGCACCATCACTCTGTCCTGCACCATCGCTCTATCCTGGACCATTGCTCTATCCTGAACCATCGCTCTGTGCTGGGCCATTGCTCTATCCTGCACCATCGCTCTGGCCTGGGCCATCGCTCTGTCCTGGACCATCGCTCTGTCCTCGACCATCGCTCTGCCCTGAACCATCGCTGTGTACTGGACCATCGCTCTGTCCTGAGCCATCGCTCTCTCCTGGACCATCGCTCTGTCCTGGACCATCGCTCTGCCCTGAACCTTCGCTCTGTCCTGAAGAATCGCTCTGTCCTAACCCATCGCTCTGTCCTGCACCATCGCTCTGTCCTGGACAATCGTTCAGACATGGACCATCGCTCTGTCCTGCACCATCGCTCCGTCCTGCACCATCGCTCTGACCAGAACCATCGCTCTGCCCTACACCATCGCTCTGTACAGGACCCTTGCTCTTTCCTAGACCATTGCTCTGTCCTGAACCATCGCTCCATCCTGAACCATCGCTCTGTCCTGAAGCATCGCTCAGTCCTGAACCATCGTTCTGTCCTGAACCATCGCTCTGTCCTGAACCATCGCTCTGTCCACAACCATCGCTCTGTCCTGAACCATCGAACTGTCCAGAAACATCACTCTGTCCTGAAACATCATTCTGTCCTGAACCATCACTCAGTCCTGAACCATTGCTCTGTCCTGAACCATCACTCTGTCCTGAACCATCGCTCTGTCCTGGCCCATCGCTCTGTCCTGGCCCATCGCTCAGTCCTGAACCATCGCTCAGTCCTGAACCATTTCTCTGTCCTGAACCACCATTCTGTCCTGAACCATCGCTCAGTCCTGAACCATCGCTCTGTGCTAGACTATTGCTCTGTCCTAGATCATCGCTCTGCCCTGGACCATCGCTGTGTCCTGCACCATCACTCAGTCCTGAACCATTGCTCTGTCCTGAACCATCACTCTGTCCTGAACCATCGCTCTGTCCTGGCCCATCGCTCAGTCCTGAACCATCGCTCAGTCCTGAACCATTGCTCTGTCCTGAACCACCATTCTGTCCTGAACCATCGCTCAGTCCTGAACCATCGCTCAGTCCTGAACCATCGCTCTGTGCTGGACTATTGCTCTGTCCTAGATCATCGCTCTGTCCTGCACCATCGCTCTGTCCTGCACCATCGCACTGTTCTGAACCATCGCTCTGTCCTGCACCATCGCTCTGTCCTGCACCATCGCTCTGTTCTGAACCATCGCTCAATCCTGAACCATCGCTCTGTCCTGGACTATTGCTCTGTCCTAGACCATCGCTCTGTCGTGCACCATCACTCTGTCCTGCACCATCGCTCTATCCTGGACCATTGCTCTATCCTGAACCATCGCTCTGTGCTGGGCCATTGCTCTATCCTGCACCATCGCTCTGGCCTGGGCCATCGCTCTGTCCTGGACCATCGCTCTGTCCTCGACCATCGCTCTGCCCTGAACCATCGCTGTGTACTGGACCATCGCTCTGTCCTGAGCCATCACTCTCTCCTGGACCATCGCCCTGTCCTGGACCATCGCTCTGCCCTGAACATTCGCTCTGTCCTGAAGAATCGCTCTGTCCTGGACCATCGCTCTGTCCTTCACCATTACACTGTCCTGGACAATCGTTCATACATGGACCATCGCTCTGTCCTGCACCATCGCTCCGTCCTGCACCATCGCTCTGACCAGAACCATCGCTCTGCCCTACACCATCGCTCTGTACAGGACCCTTGCTCTTTCCTAGACCATTGCTCTGTCCTGAACCATCGCTCCATCCTGAACCATCGCTCTGTCCTGAAGCATCGCTCAGTCCTGACCATCGTTCTGTCCTGAACCATCGCTCTGTCCTGAACCATCGCTCTGTCCTGAACCATCGAACTGTCCAGAAACATCACTCTGTCCTGAAACATCATTCTGTCCTGAACCATCACTCTGTCCTGAACCATCGCTCTGTCCTGGACCATCGCTCTGTCCTGCACAATCACTCAGTCCTGAACCATTGCTCTGTCCTGAACCATCACTCTGTCCTGAACCATCGCTCTGTCCTGGCCCATCGCTCAGTCCTGAACCATCGCTCAGTCCTGAACCATTTCTCTGTCCTGAACCACCATTCTGTCCTGAACCATCGCTCAGTCCTGAACCATCGCTCTGTGCTGGACTATTGCTCTGTCCTAGATCATCGCTCTGTCCTGCACCATCGCTCTGTCCTGCACCATCGCACTGTTCTGAACCATCGCTCTGTCCTGCACCATCGCTCTGTCCTGCACCATCGCTCTGTTCTGAACCATCGCTCAATCCTGAACCATCGCTCTGTCCGGCACCATTACACTGTCCGGGACAATCGTTCAGACCTGGAATATAGCTCTGTCCAACACCATCGCTCTGTCCAGGACCCTTGCTCTTTCCTAGACCATTGCTCTGTCCTCAACCATCGCTCTGTCCTGGACCATCGCTCTGTCCTGCACCATCGCTCTGTCCTGGACCATCACTCTGTGCTGGGCCATCGCTCTGTCCTGCACCATCGCTCTGTCCTGAGCCATCGCTCTGTCCTGGACCATGGCTCTGTCCTGGACCATCGTTCTGTCCTGGTCCATCGCTCTGTCCTGCACCATTGCTCTGTCCTGGACCATCGCTCTGTCCTGAACAATCGCTCTGTCCTGACCAATCGCACTGTCCTGCACCATTACACTGTCCGGGACAATCGCTCTGTCCTGGACCATCGCTCTGTACTGAACCATGGCTCTGTCCTCGACCATCGCTCAGTCCTGAACCATTGCTCTGTCCTGAACCATCATTCTTTCCTGAACCATCGCTCAGTTCTGAACCATCGCTCTGTCCTGGACTATTGCTCTGTCCTACATCATCGCCCTGTCCTGAACCATTGCTCTGTCCTGAACCATTGCTCTGTCCTGAACCATTGCTCTGTCCTGAACCATCATTCTTTCCTGAACCATCGCTCAGTTCTGAACCATCGCTCTGTCCTGCACCATCGCTCTGTCCTGCACCATCGCTCTGTCCTGCGCCATCGCTCTGTCCTTCACCATCACTCTGTCTTGGACCATCGCTCTGTCAGGGCGATCGCTCTGTTTTTAACCATCGCTCTGTCCTGAACCATCGCTCTGTCCTGACCGATCGCTCTGTCCTGCACCATCGCTCTGTGCTGGACCATCGCTCTCTCCTGAACCATCGCTCTGTCCTGCACCATCACTCTGTCCTTGACCATCGCTCTGTCCTTCACCATCGCTCTGTCCTGAACCATCGTTCAGTCCTGAACCATCGCTCAGTCCTGAACCATCGCTCTGTCCTGAAACATCGCTCTGTCCTGAATCATTGCTCCGTCCTGGACCATCGCTCTGTCAGGACCATCGCTCTGTCATGCACCATCGCCATGTCAGGACGATCGCTCTGTCCTGGACCATCGCTCTGTCCTGAACCATCGCTCTGTCCTGGACCATCGTTCTGTCCTGAACCATCGTTCTGTGCTGAACCATCGCCCTGCACTGAACTATCGCTCTGTCCTGAACCAGCGCTCTGTCCTGGACCATCGCTCTGTCCTGCACCATCGCTCTGTCCTGGACCATCGCTCTGTCCGGAACCATCGCTCTGACCTGGACCATCGCTCTGTCCTGGCCCATCGCTCAGTCCTGAAACATCACTCTGTCCTGAACCATATCTCAGTCCTGAAGGATCGCTCTGTCCTGGACCATCGCTCTGTCCTGAACCATCGCTCAGTCCTGAACCATCGCTCAGTCCTGAACCATCGCTCTGTCCTGAACCATCGCACTGTCCTGGACCAACGCTCTGTCCTGGACCTTCGCTCTGTCCTGAACAATCGCTCTGTCCTGACCCATCGCTCTGCCCTGCACCATTACACAGTCCGGGACAATCGCTCAGACCTGGACCATCGCTCCGTCCTGCACCATCGCTCTGACCAGAACCATCGCTCTGTCCTACACCATCGCTCTGTCCAGGGACCCTTGCTCTTTCCAAGACAATGGCTCTGTCCTCAACCATCGCTCTGTATTGGACCATCGCTCTGTCCTGGACCATCGCTCTATACTGCACCATCGCTCTGGCCTGGACCATCGCTCTGTCTTGACCCATCGCTCTGTCCTGGACCATCGCTCTGTCTTGACCCATCGCTCTGTCCTGCACCATTACACTGTCCGGGACAATCGTTCAGACCTGGATCATCGCTCTGTCCAACACCATCACTCTGTCGAGGACCCTTGCTCTTTCCTAGACCATTGCTCTGTCCTGAATCATCACTCTGTCCTGAACCATCGCTCAGTCCTGAACAATCGCTCTGTCCGAAAATATCAGTATGCCCTGAACCATCGCTCAGTCCTGGCCCATCGCTCAGTCCTGAACCATCGCTCAGTCCTGAACCATCGCTCTGTCCTGAAACACTGCTCTGTCCTGAACCATCGCTCTGTCCTGAAACATCACTCTGTCCTGAACCATCGCTCAGTCCAGAACCATCGCTCTGTCCTGAACCATCGAACTGTCCAGAAACATCACTCTGTCCTGAACCATCGCTCAGTCCTGAACCATCGCTCAGTCCTGAACCATCGCTCTGTCCTGAAACATCATTCTGTCCTGCACCATCACTCAGTCCTGAACCATTGCTCTGTCCTGAACCATCACTCTGTCCTGAACCATCGCTCTGTCCTGGCCCATCGCTCAGTCCTGAACCATCGCTCTGTGCTGGACTATTGCTCTGTCCTAGATCATCGCTCTGTCCTGCACCATCGCTCTGTCCTGCACCATCGCACTGTTCTGAACCATCGCTCTGTCCTGCACCATCGCTCTGTCCTGCACCATCGCTCTGTTCTGAACCATCGCTCAATCCTGAACCATCGCTCTGTCCTGGACTATTGCTCTGTCCTAGTCCATCGCTCTGTCGTGCACCATCACTCTGTCCTGCACCATCGCTCTATCCTGGACCATTGCTCTATCCTGAACCATCGCACTGTGCTGGGCCATTGCTCTATCCTGCACCATCGCTCTGGCCTGGGCCATCGCTCTGTCCTGGACCATCGCTCTGTCCTCGACAATCGCTCTGTCCTAACCCATCGCTCTGTCCTTCACCATTACACTGTCCTGGACAATCGTTCATACATGGACCATCGCTCTGACCAGAACCATCGCTCTGCCCTACACCATCGCTCTGTACAGGACCCTTGCTCTTTCCTAGACCATTGCTCTGTCCTGAACCATCGCTCCATCCTGATCCATCGCTCTGTCCTGAAGCATCGCTCAGTCCTGAACCATCGTTCTGTCCTGAACCATCGCTCAGTCCTGAACCATTGCTCTGTCCTGCGCCATCGCTCTGTCCTGGCCCATCGCTCAGTCCTGAACCATCGCTCTGTCCTGGCCCATCGCTCAGTCCTGAACCATCGCTCTGTGCTGGACTATTGCTCTGTCCTAGATCATCGCTCTGTCCTGCACCATCGCACTGTTCTGAACCATCGCTCTGTCCTGCACCATCGCTCTGTCCTGCACCATCGCTCTGTTCTGAACCATCGCTCAATCCTGAACCATCGCTCTGTCCTGGACTATTGCTCTGTCCTAGACCATCGCTCTGTCGTGCACCATCACTCTGTCCTGCACCATCGCTCTATCCTGGACCATTGCTCTATCCTGAACCATCGCTCTGTGCTGGGCCATTGCTCTATCCTGCACCATCGCTCTGGCCTGGGCCATCGCTCTGTCCTGGACCATCGCTCTGTCCTCGACCATCGCTCTGCCCTGAACCATCGCTGTGTACTGGACCATCGCTCTGTCCTGAGCCATCGCTCTCTCCTGGACCATAGCTCTGTCCTGGACCATCGCTCTGCCCTGAACCTTCGCTCTGTCCTGAAGAATCGCTCTGTCCTAACCCATCGCTCTGTCCTAACCCATCGCTCTGTCCTTCACCATTACACTGTCATGGACAATCGTTCATACATGGACCATCGCTCTGTCCTGCACCATCGCTCCGTCCTGCACCATCGCTCTGACCAGAACCATCGCTCTGCCCTACACCATCGCTCTGTACAGGACCCTTGCTCTTTCCTAGACCATTGCTCTGTCCTGAACCATCGCTCCATCCTGATCCATCGCTCTGTCCTGAAGCATCGCTCAGTCCTGAACCATCGTTCTGTCCTGAACCATCGCTCTGTCCTGAACCATCGCTCTGTCCAGAACCATCGCTCTGTCCTGAACCATCGAACTGTCCAGAAACATCACTCTGTCCTGAACCATCGCTCAGTCCTGAACCATCGCTCAGTCCTGAACCATCGCTCTGTCCTGAAACATCATTCTGTCCTGAACCATCACTCTGTCCTGAACCATCGCTCTGTCCTGGACCATCGCTCTGTCCTGAACCATCGCTCTGTCCTGGCCCATCGCTCAGTCCTGAACCATCGCTCAGTCCTGAACCATCGCTCAGTCCTGAACCATTGCTCTGTCCTGAACCATCGCTCTGTCCTGAAACATCATTCTGTCCTGAACCATCACTCTGTCCTGAACCATCGCTCTGTCCTGAACCATCGCTCTGTCCTGGCCCATCGCTCTGTCCTGGCCCATCGCTCAGTCCTGAACCATCGCTCAGTCCTGAACCATTGCTCTGTCCTGAACCACCATTCTGTCCTGAACCATCGCTCAGTCCTGAACCATCGCTTTGTGCTGGACTATTGCTCTGTCCTAGATCATCGCTCTGTCCTGCACCATCGCTCTGTCCTGCACCATCGCACTGTTCTGAACCATCGCTCTGTCCTGCACCATCGCTCTGTCCTGCACCATCGCTCTGTTCTGAACCATCGCTCAATCCTGAACCATCGCTCTGTCCTGGACTATTGCTCTATCCTAGACCATCGCTCTGTCGTGCACCATCGCTCTATCCTGGACCATTGCTCTATCCTGAACCATCGCTATGTGCTGGGCCATTGCTCTATCCAGCACCATCGCTCTGGCCTGGGCCATCGCTCTGTCCTGGACCATCGCTCTGTCCTCGACCATCACTCGTCCCTGAACCATCGCTGTGTACTGGACCATCGCTCTGTCCTAAGCCATCGCTCTCTTCTGGACCATCGCTCTGTCCTGGACCATCGCTCTGCCCTGAACCTTCGCTCTGTCCTGAAGAATCGCTCTGTCCTAACCCATCGCTCTGTCCTTCACCATTACACTGTCCTGGACAGTCGTTCATACATGGACCATCGCTCTGACCAGAACCATCGCTCTGCCCTACACCATCGCTCTGTACAGGACCCTTGCTCTTTCCTAGACCATTGCTCTGTCCTGAACCATCGCTCCATCCTGAACCATCGCTCTGTCCTGAAGCATCGCTCAGTCCTGAACCATCGTTCTGTCCTGAACCATCGCTCTGTCCTGAACCATCGCTCTGTCCTGAACCATCGCTCTGTCCTGGACCATCGCCCTGTCAGGACGATCGCTCTGTCCTTGACCATCGGTCTGCCCTGGACCATCACTCTGTCCTGGACCATCGCTCTGTCCTGCACCATCGCTCTGTCCTGGCCCATCGCTCAGTCCTGAACCATCGCTCAGTCCTGAACCATTGCTCTGTCCTGAATCATCATTCTGTCCTGAACCATCGCTCAGTCCTGAACCATCGCACTTTGCTGGACTATTGCTCTGTCCTAGATCACCGCTCTGTCCTGCACCATCGCTCTGTCCTGCACCAACGCTCTGTCCTGTACCATCGCACTGTTCTGAACCATCGCTCTGTCCTGGACCATCGCTCTGTCCTGCACCATCGCTCTGTCCTGTACCATCGCACTGTTCTGAACCATCGCTCTGTCCTGCACCATCGCTCTGTCCTGAACCATCACTGTGCCATGAACCATCGCTCTGTCCTGCACCATCGCTCTGTCCTGCACCATCGCTCTGTCCTGAACCATCGCTCTGTCCTGCACCATCGCTCTGTCCTGCACCATTGCTCTGTTCTGAACCATCGCTCAGTCCTGAACCATTGCTCTGTCCAGGACTATTGCTCTGTCCTAGACCATCGCTCTGTCATGCACCATCACTCTGTCCTGCACCATCGCTCTGTCTTGGACCATCGCTCTATCCTGGACCATTGCTCTATCCTGAACCATCGCTCTGTGCTGGGCCATCGCTCTATCCTGCACCATCGCTCTGGCCTGGGCCATCGCTCTGTCCTGGACCATCGCTCTGTCCTCGACCATCGCTCTGCCCTGAACAATCGCTCTGTACTGGCTCATCGCTCTGTCCTGAACCTTCACTCTCTCCTGGACCATCGCTCTGTCCTGGACCATCGCTCTGCCCTGAACCTTCGCTCTGTCCTGAACAATCGCTCTGTCCTAACCCATCGCTCTGTCCTGCACCATTGCACTGTCCTGGACAATCGTTTAGACCTGGACCATCGCTCTGTCCTGAAGCATCGCTCAGTCCTGAACCATCGTTCTGTCCTGAACCATCGCTCTGTCCTGCACCATCGCTCCGTCCTGCACCATCGCTCTGACCAGAACCATCGCTCTGCCCTGCACCATCGCTCTGTGCAGGACCCTTGCTCTTTCCTAGACCATTGCTCTGTCCTGAACCATCGCTACGTCCTGAACCATCGCTCTGTCCTGAAGCATCGCTCAGTCCTGAACCATCGTTCTGTCCTGAACCATCGCTCTGTCCTGGACTATCGCTCTGTCCTGAACCATCGCTCTGTCCTGAACCATCGCCCTGTCAGGACGATCGCTCTGTCCTAGACCATCGCTCTGTCGTGAACCATCGCTCTGTCCTGAACCATCGCTCTATCCTGGACCATTGCACTCTCCTGAACCATCGCTCTGTCCTGGTCCATCGCCCTGTCAGGACGATCGCTCAGTCCTTGACCATCGGTCTGCCCTGGACCATCGCTCTTTCCTGGACCATCGCTCTGTCCTGAACCATCGCTCTGTCCTGGACCATCGCCCTGCCAGGACGATCGCTCTGTAGTGCACCATCGCTCTGTCCTGTGCCATCGCTCTGTCCTTGACCATCGCTCTGTCCTTCACCATCTCTCTGTCCTGAACCATCGCTCAGTCCTGAACCATCGCTCTGTCCTGAACCATCGCTCTGTCCTGAACCATTGTTCCGTCCTGGACCATCGCCCTGTCAGGACCATCGCTCTGTCATGCACCATCGCCCTGTCAGGACGATCGCTCTGTCCTGGACCATCGCTCTGTCCTGAACCATCGCTCTGTCCTGCACCATCGCACTGTCCTGGAACATCGCTCTGCCCTCGACCATCACTCTGCCCTGAACCATCGCTGTGTACTGGACCATCGCTCTGTCCTGAGCCATCGCTCTCTCCTGGACCATCGCTCTGTCCTGGACCATCGCTCTGCCCTGAACCTTCGCTCTGTCCTGAAGAATCGCTCTGTCCTAACCCATCGCTCTGTCCTAACCCATCGCTCTGTCCTAACCCATCGCTCTGTCCTTCACCATCGCTCTGTCCTGGACAATCGTTCAGACCTGGACCATCGCTCCGTCCTGCACCATCGCTCTGACCAGAACCATCGCTCTGCCCTACACCATCGCTCTGTGCAGGACCCTTGCTCTTTCCTAGACCATTGCTCTGTCCTGAACCATCGCTACGTCCTGAACAATCGCTCTGTCCTGAAGCATCGCTCAGTCCTGAACCATCGTTCTGTCCTGAACCATCGCTCTGTCCTGGACTATCGCTCTGTCCTGAACCATCGCTCTGTCCTGAACCATCGCCCTGTCAGGACGATCGCTCTGTCCTAGACCATCGCTCTGTCGTGAACCATCGCTCTGTCCTGAACCATCGCTCTATCCTGGACCATTGCTCTGTCCTGAACCATCGCTCCATCCTGAACCATCGCTCTGTCCTGAAGCATCGCTCAGTCCTGAACCATCGTTCTGTCCTGAACCATCGCTCTGTCCTGAACCATCGCTCTGTCCTGAACCATCGCTTTGTCCTGGACCATCGCCCTGTCAGGACGATCGCTCTGTCCTTGACCATCGGTCTGCCCTGGACCATCGCTCTGTCCTGGACCATCGCTCTGTCCTGCACCATCGCTCTGTCCTGGCCCATCGCTCAGTCCTGAACCATCGCTCAGTCCTGAACCATTGCTCTGTCCTGAATCATCATTCTGTCCAGAACCATCGCTCAGTCCTGAACCATCGCACTTTGCTGGACTATTGCTCTGTCCTAGATCACCGCTCTGTCCTGCACCATCGCTCTGTCCTGCACCAACGCTCTGTCCTGAACCATCGCTGTGTCCTGAACCATCGCTCTGTCCTGCACCATCGCTCTGTCCTGCACCATCGCTCTGTCCTGAACCATCGCTCTGTCCTGCACCATCGCTCTGTCCTGCACCATCGCTCTGTCCTGAACCATCGCTCTGTCCTGAACCATCGCTCTGTCCTGAACCATCGCTCTGTCCTGGACCATCGCTCTGTCCTGCACCATCGCTCTGTCCTGTACCATCGCACTGTTCTGAACCATCGCTCTGTCCTGCACCATCGCTCTGTCCTGAACCATCACTGTGTCCTGAACCATCGCTCTGTCCTGCACCATCGCTCTGTCCTGCACCATCGCTCTGTCCTGAACCATCGCTCTGTCCTGCACCATCGCTCTGTCCTGCACCATTGCTCTGTTCTGAACCATCGCTCAGTCCTGAACCATTGCTCTGTCCAGGACTATTGCTCTGTCCTAGACCATCGCTCTGTCATGCACCATCACTCTGTCCTGCACCATCGCTCTGTCCTGGACCATCGCTCTATCCTGGACCATTGCTCTATCCTGAACCATCGCTCTGTGCTGGGCCATCGCTCTATCCTGCACCATCGCTCTGGCCTGGGCCATCGCTCTGGCCTGGACCATCGCTCTGTCCTCGACCATCGCTCTGCCCTGAACAATCGCTCTGTACTGGCTCATCGCTCTGTCCTGAACCATCACTCTCTCCTGGACCATCGCTCTGTCCTGGACCATCGCTCTGCCCTGAACCTTCGCTCTGTCCTGCACCATCGCTCCGTCCTGCACCATCGCTCTGACCAGAACCATCGATGTGCCCTGCACCATCGCTCTGTGCAGGACCCTTGCTCTTTCCTAGACCATTGCTCTGTCCTGAACCATCGCTACGTCCTGAACCATCGCTCTGTCCTGAAGCATCGCTCAGTCCTGAACCATCGTTCTGTCCTGAACCATCGCTCTGTCCTGGACTATCGCTCTGTCCTGAACCATCGCTCTGTCCTGAACCATCGCCCTGTCAGGACGATCGCTCTGTCCTAGACCATCGCTCTGTCGTGAACCATCGCTCTGTCCTGAACCATCGCTCTATCCTGGACCATTGCTCTGTCCTGAACCATCGCTCTGTCCTGGTCCATCGCCCTGTCAGGACGATCGCTCAGTCCTTGACCATCGGTCTGCCCTGGACCATCGCTCTTTCCTGGACCATCGCTCTGTCCTGAACCATCGCTCTGTCCTGGACCATCGCCCTGCCAGGACGATCGCTCTGTAGTGCACCATCGCTCTGTCCTGTGCCATCGCTCAGTCCTTGACCATCGCTCTGTCCTTCACCATCTCTCTGTCCTGAACCATCGCTCAGTCCTGAACCATCGCTCTGTCCTGAACCATCGCTCTGTCCTGAACCATTGTTCCGTCCTGGACCATCGCCCTGTCAGGACCATCGCTCTGTCATGCACCATCGCCCTGTCAGGACGATCGCTCTGTCCTGGACCATCGCTCTGTCCTGAACCATCGCTCTGTCCTGCACCATCGCTCTGTCCTGAAACATCACTCTGTCCTGAACCATATCTCCGTCCTGAAGGGTCGCACTGTCCTGGAACATCGCTCTGTCCTGCACCATCACTCAGTCCTGAAACATCACTCTGTCCTGAACCATCGCTCTGTCCTGGACGATCGCTCTGTCCTGGACCATCGCTCTGTACTGGATCATCGCTCTGTCCTGAGCCATCGCTCTCTCCTGGACCATCGCTCTGTCCTGGACCATCGCTCTGTCCTGGACCATCGCTCTGCCCTGAACCTTCGCTCTGTCCTGAACAATCGCTCTATCCTAACCCATCGCTCTGTCGTGCACCATTACACTGTCCTGGACAATTGTTCAGACCTGGACCATCGCTCTGTCCTGCACCATCGCTCCGTCCTGCACCATCGCTTTGACCAGAACCATCGCTCTGCCCTACACCATCGCTCTATACAGGACCCTTGCTCTTTCCAAGACCATTGCTCTGTCCTGAACCATCGCTCCGTCCTGAACCATCGCTCTGTCCTGAAGCATCGCTCAGTCCTGAACCATCGTTGTGTCCTGAACCATTGCTCTGTCATGAACCATCGCTCTGTCCTGAACCATCGCTCTGTCCTGGACTATCGCTCTGTCCTGAACCATCTCTCTGTCCTGAACCATCGCCCTGTCAGGACGATCGCTCTGTCCTAGACCATCGCTCTGTCGTGAACCATCGCTCTGTCCTGAACCATCGCTCTGTCCTGGACCATCGCCCTGTCAGGACGATCGCTCTGTCCTTGACCATCGGTCTGCCCTGGACCATCGCTCTGTCCTGGACCATCGCTCTGTCCTGAACCATCGCTCTGTCCTGGACCATCGCCCTGCCAGGACGATCGCTCTGTACTGCACCATCGCTCTGTCCTGCGCCGTCGCTCTGTCCTTCACCATCACTCTGTCTTGGACCATTGCTCTGTCAGGACGATCGCTCTGTTCTTAACCATCGCTCTGTCCTGAACCATTGCACTATCCTGACCGATCGCTCTGTCCTGACCGATCGCTCTGTCCTGCACCATCGCTCTGTCTTTGACCATCGCTCTGTCCTTCACCATCGCTCTGTCCTGAACCATCGCTCAGTCCTGAACCATCGCGCTGTCCTGAACCATCGCTCTGTCCTGAACCATTGCTCCGTCCTGGATCATCGCCCTGTCAGGACCATCGCTCTGTCATGCACCATCGCCCTGTCAGGACGATCGCTCTGTCCTGGAATATCGCTCTGTCCTGAACCATCGCTCTGTCCTGCACCATCGCTCTGTCCTGAACCATCGCTCAGTCCTGAACCATAGCTCTGTCCTGCACCATCGCTCTGTCCTGAACCATCGCTCTGTCCTGGACCATCGCTCTGTCCTGCACCATCGCTCTGTCCTGGACCATCGCTCTGTCCGGAAGCATCGCTCTGACCTGGACCATCGCTCTGTCCTGGCCCATCGCTCAGTCCTGAACCATCGCTCTGTCCTGAACCATCGCTCAGTCCTGAACCATCGCTCAGTCCTGAACCATCGCTCTGTCCTGAACCATCGCTCAGTCCTGAACCATTGCTCTGTCCTGAACCATGGCTCTGTCCTCGACCATCGCTCAGTCCTGAACCATCGCTCTGGCCTGGACCATCGCTCTGGCCTGATCCATCGCTCAGTCCTGAAGCATTGCTCTGTACTGAAACATCATTCTGTCCTGAACCATCACTCTGTCCTGAACCATCGCTCTGTCCAGGATCATCGCTCTGTCCTGCACCATCACTCAGTCCTGAAACATCACTATGTCCTGAACCATCGCTCTGTCCTGGACCATCGCTCTGTTCTGGACCATCGCTCTGTCCTGCACCATCACTCAGTCCTGAACCATCGCTCTGTCCTGAACCATCGCTCTGTCCTGGACCATCGCTCTGTCCTGCACCATCACTCAGTCCTGAAACATCACTCTGTCCTGAACCATCGCTCTGTCCTGGACCATCGCTCTGTTCTGGACCATCGCTCTGTCCTGCACCATCACTCAGTCCTGAACCATCGCTCTGTCCTGAACCATCGCTCTGTCCTGGACCATCGCTCTGTCCTGCACCATCGCTCAGTCCTGAACCATTGCTCTGTCCTGAACCATCGCACTGTCCTGGACCATCGCTCTGTCCTGGACCATCGCTCTGTCCTGAACCATTGCTCTGTCCTGGACCATCGCTCAGTCCTGAACCATTGCTCTGTCCAGGACTATTGCTCTGTCCTAGACCATCGCTCTGTCATGCACCATCACTCTGTCCTGCACCATCGCTCTGTCCTGGACCATCGCTCTATCCTGGACCATTGCTCTATACTGAACCATCGCTCTGTGCTGGGCCATCGCTCTATCCTGCACCATCGCTCTGGCCTGGGCCATCGCTCTGTCCTGGACCATCGCTCTGTCCTCGACCATCGCTCTGCCCTGAACAATCGCTCTGTACTGGCTCATCGCTCTGTCCTGAACCATCACTCTCTCCTAGACCATCGCTCTGTCCTGGACCATCGCTCTGCCCTGAACCTTCGCTCTGTCCTGAACAATCGCTCTGTCCTAACCCATCGCTCTGTCCAGCACCATCGCTCTGTCCTGGACAATCGTTCAGACCTGGACCATCGCTCTGTCCTGCACCATCGCTCCATCCTGCACCATCGCTCTGACCAGAACCATCGCTCTGCCCTGCACCATCGCTCTGTGCAGGACCCTTGCTCTTTCCTAGACCATTGCTCTGTCCTGAACCATCGCTACGTCCTGAACCATCGCTCTGTCCTGAAGCATCGCTCAGTCCTGAACCATCGTTCTGTCCTGAACCATCGCTCTGTCCTGGACTATCGCTCTGTCCTGAACCATCGCTCTGTCCTGAACCATCGCCCTGTCAGGACGATCGCTCAGTCCTTGACCATCGGTCTGCCCTGGACCATCGCTCTTTCCTGGACCATCGCTCTGTCCTGAACCATCGCTCTGTCCTGGACCATCGCCCTGCCAGTACGATCGCTCTGAAGTGCACCATCGCTGTGTCCTGTGCCATCGCTGTGTCCTTGACCATCGCTCTGTCCTTCACCATCTCTCTGTCCTGAACCATCGCTCTGTCCTGGACCATCGCCCTGTCAGGACGATCGCTCTGTCCTAGACCATCGCTCTGTCGTGAACCATCGCTCTGTCCTGAACCATCGCTCTATCCTGGACCATTGCTCTGCCCTGAACCATCGCTCTGTCCTGGTCCATCGCCCTGTCAGGACGATCGCTCAGTCCTTGACCATCGGTCTGCCCTGGACCATCGCTCTTTCCTGGACCATCGCTCTGTCCTGAACCATCGCTCTGTCCTGGACCATCGCCCTGCCAGTACGATCGCTCTGTAGTGCACCATCGCTCTGTCCTGTGCCATCGCTGTGTCCTTGACCATCGCTCTGTCCTTCACCATCTCTCTGTCCTGAACCATCGCTCAGTCCTGAACCATCGCTCTGTCCTGAACCATCGCTCTGTCCTGAACCATTGTTCCGTCCTGGACCATCGCCCTGTCAGGACCATCGCTCTGTCATGCATCATCGCCCTGTCAGGACGATCGCTCTGTCCTGGACCATCGCTCTGTCCTGAACCATCGCTCTGTCCTGCACCATCGCTCTGTCCTGAAACATCACTCTGTCCTGAACCATATCTCCGTCCTGAAGGGTCGCACTGTCCTGGAACATCGCTCTGTCCTGCACCATCACTCAGTCCTGAAACATCACTCTGTCCTGAACCATCGCTCTGTCCTGGACGATCGCTCTGTCCTGGACCATCGCTCTGTACTGGACCATCGCTCTGTCCTGAGCCATCGCTCTCTCCTGGACCATCGCTCTGTCCTGGACCATCGCTCTGTCCTGGACCATCGCTCTGCCCTGAACCTTCGCTCTGTCCTGAACAATCGCTCTATCCTAACCCATCGCTCTGTCGTGCACCATTACACTGTCCTGGACAATTGTTCAGACCTGGACCATCGCTCTGTCCTGCAACATCGCTCCGTCCTGCACCATCGCTTTGACCAGAACCATCGCTCTGCCCTACACCATCGCTCTATACAGGACCCTTGCTCTTTCCAAGACCATTGCTCTGTCCTGAACCATCGCTCCGTCCTGAACCATCGCTCTGTCCTGAAGCATCGCTCAGTCCTGAACCATCGTTGTGTCCTGAACCATTGCTCTGTCATGAACCATCGCTCTGTCCTGAACCATCGCTCTGTCCTGGACTATCGCTCTGTCCTGAACCATCTCTCTGTCCTGAACCATCGCCCTGTCAGGAAGATCGCTCTGTCCTAGACCATCGCTCTGTCGTGAACCATCGCTCTGTCCTGAACCATCGCTCTATCCTGGACCATTGCTCTGTCCTGAACCATCGCTCTGTCCTGGACCATCGCCCTGTCAGGACGATCGCTCTGTCCTTGACCATCGGTCTGCCCTGGACCATCGCTCTGTCCTGAACCATCGCTCTGTCCTAGACCATCGCCCTGCCAGGACGATCGCTCTGTACTGCACCATCGCTCTGTCCTGCGCCGTCGCTCTGTCCTTCACCATCACTCTGTCTTGGACCATTGCTCTGTCAGGACGATCGCTCTGTTCTTAACCATCGCTCTGTCCTGAACCATTGCACTATCCTGACCGATCGCTCTGTCCTGACCGATCGCTCTGTCCTGCACCATCGCTCTGTCTTTGACCATCGCTCTGTCCTTCACCATCGCTCTGTCCTGAACCATCGCTCAGTCCTGAACCATCGCGCTGTCCTGAACCATCGCTCTGTCCTGAACCATTGCTCCGTCCTGGATCATCGCCCTGTCAGGACCATCGCTCTGTCATGCACCATCGCCCTGTCAGGACGATCGCTCTGTCCTGGAATATCGCTCTGTCCTGAACCATCGCTCTGTCCTGCACCATCGCTCTGTCCTGAACCATCGCTCAGTCCTGAACCATAGCTCTGTCCTGCACCATCGCTCTGTTCTGAACCATCGCTCTGTCCTGGACCATCGCTCTGTCCTGCACCATCGCTCTGTCCTGGACCATCGCTCTGTCCGGAAGCATCGCTCTGACCTGGACCATCGCTCTGTCCTGGCCCATCGCTCAGTCCTGAACCATCGCTCTGTCCTGAACCATCGCTCAGTCCTGAACCATCGCTCAGTCCTGAACCATCGCGCTGTCCTGAACCATCGCTCAGTCCTGAACCATCGCTCAGTCCTGAACCATCGCTCAGTCCTGAACCATCGCTCTGTCCTGAACCATCGCTCAGTCCTGAACCATTGCTCTGTCCTGAACAATGGCTCTGTCCTCGACCATCGCTCAGTCCTGAACC
Organism: Scyliorhinus torazame; assembly: GCF_047496885.1. NCBI lineage: Eukaryota > Metazoa > Chordata > Chondrichthyes > Carcharhiniformes > Scyliorhinidae > Scyliorhinus > Scyliorhinus torazame. Next base: position 89,920,672 of record NC_092724.1, read on the forward strand.
ATCGCTCTGGCCTGGACCATCGCTCTGGCCTGATCCATCGCTCAGTCCTGAACCATTGCTCTGTACTGAAACATCATTCTGTCCTGAACCATCACTCTGTCCTGAACCATCGCTCTGTACAGGATCATCGCTCTGTCCTGCACCATCACTCAGTCCTGAAACATCACTATGTCCTGAACCATCGCTCTGTCCTGGACCATCGCTCTGTTCTGGACCATCGCTCTGTCCTGCACCATCACTCAGTCCTGAACCATCGCTCTGTCCTGAACCATCGCTCTGTCCTGGACCATCGCTCTGTCCTGCACCATCACTCAGTCCTGAAACATCACTCTGTCCTGAACCATCGCTCTGTCCTGGACCATCGCTCTGTTCTGGACCATCGCTCTGTCCTGCACCATCACTCAGTCCTGAACCATCGCTCTGTCCTGAACCATCGCTCTGTCCTGGACCATCGCTCAGTCCTGCACCATCGCTCAGTCCTGAACCATTCCTCTGTCCTGAACCATCGCACTGTCCTGGACTATCGCTCTGTCCTGGACCATCGCTCTGTCCTGAACCATTGCTCTGTCCTGGACCATCGCTCTGTCCTGCACCATCACTCAGTCCTGAACCACCGCTCTGTCCTGAACCATTGCTCTGTCCTGGACCATCGCTCTGTCCTGCACCATCACTCAGTCCTGAACCATCGCTCTGTCCTGAACCATTGCTCTGTCCTGGACCATTGCTCTGTCCTCGACCATCGCTCAGTCCTGAACCATTGCTCTGTCCTGAACCATCGCTCAGTCCTGAACCATCGCTCTGTCCTGAACCATCGCTCAGTCCTGAACCATCACTCAGTCCTGAACCATTGCTCTGTCCTGAACCATCGCTCAGTCCTGAACCATTGCTCTGTCCTCGACCATCGCTCAGTCCTGAACCATTGCTCTGTCCTGAACCATCGCTCTGTCCTGGACCATCGCTCTGGCCTGATCCATCGCTCAGTCCTGAACCAATGCTCTGTACTGAAACATCACTCTGTCCTGAACCATATCTCAGTCCTGAAGGATCGCTCTGTCCTGGACCATCGCTCTGTCCTGAACCATCGCTCTGTCCTGGACCATCGCCCTGTCAGGACGATCGCTCTGTCCTTGACCATCGGTCTGCCCTGGACCATCGCTCTGTCCTGGACCATCGCTCTGTCCTAAACCATCGCTCTGTCCTGGACCATCGCCCTGCCAGGACGATCGCTCTGTTCTGCACAATCGCTCTGTCCTGCGCCGTCGCTCTGTCCTTCACCATCACTCTGTCTTGGACCATTGCTCTGTCAGGACGATCGCTCTGTTCTTAACCATCGCTCTGTCCTGAACCATTGCACTATCCTGACCGATCGCTCTGTCCTGACCGATCGCTCTGTCCTGCACCATCGCTCTGTCCTGGACCATCGCTCTGTCCTGAACCATCGCTCTGTCCTGCACCATCACTCTGTCTTTGACAATCGCTCTGTCCTTCACCATCGCTCTGTCCTGAACCATCGCTCAGTCCTGAACCATCGCGCTGTCCTGAACCATCGCTCTGTCCTGAACCATTGCTCCGTCATGGACCATCGCCCTGTCAGGACCATCGCTCTGTCATGCACCATCGCCCTGTCAGGACGATCGCTCTGTCCTGGAAAATCGCTCTGTCCTGAACCATCGCTCTGTCCTGCACCATCGCTCTGTCCTGAACCATCGCTCAGTCCTGAACCATCGCTCTGTCCTGCACCATGGCTCTGTCCGGAAGCATCGCTCTGACCTGGACCAACGCTCTGTCCTGGCCCAACTCTCAGTCCTGAACCATCGCTCTGTCCTGAACCATCGCTCAGTCCTGAACCATCGCTCAGTCCTGAACCATCGCTCTGTCCTGAACCATCGCTCAGTCCTGAACCATTGCTCTGTCCTCGACCATCGCTCAGTCCTGAACCATTGCTCTGTCCTGAACCATCGCTCTGTCCTGGACCATCGCTCTGGCCTGATCCATCGCTCAGTCCTGAACCAATGCTCTGTACTGAAACATCACTCTGTCCTGAACCATATCTCAGTCCTGAAGGATCGCTCTGTCCTGGACCATCGCTCTGTCCTGAACCATCGCTCTGTCCTGGACCATCGCCCTGTCAGGGCGATCGCTCTGTCCTTGACCAACGGTCTGCCCTGGACCATCGCTCTGTCCTGGACCATCGCTCTGTCCTGAACCATCGCTCTGTCCTGGACCATCGCCCTGCCAGGACGATCGCTCTGTACTGCACCATCGCTCTGTCCTGCGCCGTCGCTCTGTCCTTCACCATCACTCTGTCTTGGACCATTGCTCTGTCAGGACGATCGCTCTGTTCTTAACCATCGCTCTGTCCTGAACCATTGCACTATCCTGACCGATCGCTCTGTCCTGACCGATCGCTCTGTCCTGCACCATCGCTCTGTCCTGGACCATCGCTCTGTCCTGAACCATCGCTCTGTCCTGCACCATCACTCTGTCTTTGACCATCGCTCTGTCCTTCACCATCGCTCTGTCCTGAACCATCGCTCAGTCCTGAACCATCGCGCTGTCCTGAACCATCGCTCTGTCCTGAACCATTGCTCCGTCATGGACCATCGCCCTGTCAGGACCATCGCTCTGTCATGCACCATCGCCCTGTCAGGACGATCGCTCTGTCCTGGAAAATCGCTCTGTCCTGAACCATCGCTCTGTCCTGCACCATCGATCTGTCCTGAACCATCGCTCAGTCCTGGACCATAGCTCTGTCCTGAACCATGGCTCTGTCCGGAAGCATCGCTCTGACCTGGACCATCGCTCTGTCCTGGCCCATCGCTCAGTCCTGAACCATCGCTCTGTCCTGAACCATCGCTCAGTCCTGAACCATCGCTCAGTCCTGAACCATCGCTCTGTCCTGAACCATCGCTCAGTCCTGAACCATTGCTCTGTCCTGAACCATGGCTCTGTCCTCGACCATCGCTCAGTCCTGAACCATCGCTCTGGCCTGGACCATCGCTCTGGCCTGATCCATCGCTCAGTCCTGAACCATTGCTCTGTACTGAAACATCATTCTGTCCTGAACCATCACTCTGTCCTGAACCATCGCTCTGTCCTGGATCATCGCTCTGTCCTGCACCATCACTCAGTCCTGAAACATCACTATGTCCTGAACCATCGCTCTGTCCTGGACCATCGCTCTGTTCTGGACCATCGCTCTGTCCTGCACCATCACTCAGTCCTGAACCATCGCTCTGTCCGTAACCATCGCTCTGTCCTGGACCATCGCTCTGTCCTGCACCATCACTCAGTCCTGAAACATCACTCTGTCCTGAACCATCGCTCTGTCCTGGACCATCGCTCTGTTCTGGACCATCGCTCTGTCCTGCACTATCACTCAGTCCTGAACCATCGCTCTGTCTTGAACCATCGCTCTGTCCTGGACCATGGCTCTGTCCTGCACCATCGCTCAGTCCTGAACCATCGCTCTGTCCTGAACCATCGCACTGTCCTGGACCATCGCTCTGTCCTGGACCATCGCTCTGTCCTGAACCATTGCTCTGTCCTGGACCATCGCTCTGTCCTGCACCATCACTCAGTCCTGAACCACCGCTCTGTCCTGAACCATTGCTCTGTCCTGGACCATCGCTCTGTCCTGCACCATCACTCAGTCCTGAACCATCGCTCTGTCCTGAACCATTGCTCTGTCCTGGACCATCGCTCTGTCCTCGACCATCGCTCAGTCCTGAACCATTGCTCTGTCCTGAACCATCGCTCAGTCCTGAACCATCGCTCTGTCCTGAACCATCGCTCAGTCCTGAACCATCACTCAGTCCTGAACCATTGCTCTGTCCTGAACCATCGCTCAGTCCTGAACCATTGCTCTGACCTCGACCATCGCTCAGTCCTGAACTATTGCTCTGTCCTGAACCATCGCTCTGTCCTGTACCATTGCTCTGGCCTGATCCATCGCTCAGTCCTGAACCAATGCTCTGTACTGAAACATCACTCTGTCCTGAACCATATCTCAGTCCTGAAGGATCGCTCTGTCCTTGACCATCGCTCTGTCCTGAACCATCGCTCTGTCCTGGACCATCGCCCTGTCAGGACGATCGCTCTGTCCTTGACCATCGGTCTGCCCTGGACCATCGCTCTGTCCTGGACCATCGCTCTGTCCTGAACCATCGCTCTGTCCTGGACCATCGCCCTGCCAGGACGATCGCTCTGTACTGCACCATCGCTCTGTCCTGCGCCGTCGCTCTGTCCTTCACCATCACTCTGTCTTGGACCATTGCTCTGTCAGGACGATCGCTCTGTTCTTAACCATCGCTCTGTCCTGAACCATTGCACTATCCTGACCGATCGCTCTGTCCTGACCGATCGCTCTGTCCTGCACCATCGCTCTGTCCTGGACCATCGCTCTGTCCTGAACCATCGCTCTGTCCTGCACCATCACTCTGTCTTTGACCATCGCTCTGTCCTTCACCATCGCTCTGTCCTGAACCATCGCTCAGTCCTGAACCATCGCGCTGTCCTGAACCATCGCTCTGTCCTGAACCATTGCTCCGTCATGGACCATCGCCCTGTCAGGACCATCGCTCTGTCATGCACCATCGCCCTGTCAGGACGATCGCTCTGTCCTGGAAAATCGCTCTGTCCTGAACCATCGCTCTGTCCTGCACCATCGATCTGTCCTGAACCATCGCTCAGTCCTGGACCATAGCTCTGTCCTGAACCATGGCTCTGTCCGGAAGCATCGCTCTGAGCTGGACCATCGCTCTGTCCTGGCCCATCGCTCAGTCCTGAACCATCGCTCTGTCCTGAACCATCGCTCAGTCCTGAACCATCGCTCAGTCCTGAACCATCGCTCTGTCCTGAACCATCGCTCAGTCCTGAACCATTGCTCTGTCCTGAACCATGGCTCTGTCCTCGACCATCGCTCAGTCCTGAACCATCGCTCTGGCCTGGACCATCGCTCTGGCCTGATCCATCGCTCAGTCCTGAACCATTGCTCTGTACTGAAACATCATTCTGTCCTGAACCATCACTCTGTCCTGAACCATCGCTCTGTCCTGGATCATCGCTCTGTCCTGCACCATCACTCAGTCCTGAAACATCACTATGTCCTGAACCATCGCTCTGTCCTGGACCATCGCTCTGTTCTGGACCATCGCTCTGTCCTGCACCATCACTCAGTCCTGAACCATCGCTCTGTCCTGAACCATCGCTCTGTCCTGCACCATCGCTCCGTCCTGCACCATCGCTTTGACCAGAACCATCGCTCTGCCCTACACCATCGCTCTATACAGGACCCTTGCTCTTTCCAAGACCATTGCTCTGTCCTGAACCATCGCTCCGTCCTGAACCATCGCTCTGTCCTGAAGCATCGCTCAGTCCTGAACCATCGTTGTGTCCTGAACCATTGCTCTGTCATGAACCATCGCTCTGTCCTGAACCATCGCTCTGTCCTGGACTATCGCTCTGTCCTGAACCATCTCTCTGTCCTGAACCATCGCCCTGTCAGGAAGATCGCTCTGTCCTAGACCATCGCTCTGTCGTGAACCATCGCTCTGTCCTGAACCATCGCTCTATCCTGGACCATGGCTCTGTCCTGAACCATCGCTCTGTCCTGGACCATCGCCCTGTCAGGACGATCGCTCTGTCCTTGACCATCGGTCTGCCCTGGACCATCGCTCTGTCCTGAACCATCGCTCTGTCCTGGACCATCGCCCTGCCAGGACGATCGCTCTGTACTGCACCATCGCTCTGTCCTGCGCCGTCGCTCTGTCCTTCACCATCACTCTGTCTTGGACCATTGCTCTGTCAGGACGATCGCTCTGTTCTTAACCATCGCTCTGTCCTGACCCATTGCACTATCCTGACCGATCGCTCTGTCCTGACCGATCGCTCTGTCCTGCACCATCGCTCTGTCTTTGACCATCGCTCTGTCCTTCACCATCGCTCTGTCCTGAACCATCGCTCAGTCCTGAACCATCGCGCTGTCCTGAACCATCGCTCTGTCCTGAACCATTGCTCCGTCCTGGATCATCGCCCTGTCAGGACCATCGCTCTGTCATGCACCATCGCCCTGTCAGGACGATCGCTCTGTCCTGGAATATCGCTCTGTCCTGAACCATCGCTCTGTCCTGCACCATCGCTCTGTCCTGAACCATCGCTCAGTCCTGAACCATAGCTCTGTAATGCACCATCGCTCTGTCCTGAACCATCGCTCTGTCCTGGACCATCGCTCTGTCCTGCACCATCGCTCTGTCCTGGACCATCGCTCTGTCCGGAAGCATCGCTCTGACCAGGACCATCGCTCTGTCCTGGCCCATCGCTCAGTCCTGAACCATCGCTCTGTCCTGAACCATCGCTCAGTCCTGAACCATCGCTCAGTCCTGAACCATCGCTCTGTCCTGAACCATCGCTCAGTCCTGAACCATTGCTCTGTCCTGAACAATGGCTCTGTCCTCGACCATCGCTCAGTCCTGAACCATCGCTCTGGCCTGGACCATCGCTCTGGCCTGATCCATCGCTCAGTCCTGAACCATTGCTCTGTACTGAAACATCATTCTGTCCTGAACCATCACTCTGTCCTGAACCATCGCTCTGTCCAGGATCATCGCTCTGTCCTGCACCATCACTCCGTCCTGAACCATCGCTCTGTCCTGAACCATCGCTCTGTCCTGGACCATCGCTCTGTCCTGCACCATCACTCAGTCCTGAAACATCACTCTGTCCTGAACCATCGCTCTGTCCTGGACCATCGCTCTGTTCTGGACCATCGCTCTGTCCTGCACCATCACTCAGTCCTGAACCATCGCTCTGTCCTGAACCATCGCTCTGTCCTGGACCATCGCTCAGTCCTGCACCATCGCTCAGTCCTGAACCATCGCTCTGTCCTGAACCATCGCACTGTCCTGGACTATCGCTCTGTCCTGGACCATCGCTCTGTCCTGAACCATTGCTCTGTCCTGGACCATCGCTCTGTCCTGCACCATCACTCAGTCCTGAACCACCGCTCTGTCCTGAACCATTGCTCTGTCCTGGACCATCGCTCTGTCCTGCACCATCACTCAGTCCTGAACCATCGCTCTGTCCTGAACCATTGCTCTGTCCTGGACCATTGCTCTGTCCTCGACCATCGCTCAGTCCTGAACCATTGCTCTGTCCTGAACCATCGCTCAGTCCTGAACCATCGCTCTGTCCTGAACCATCGCTCAGTCCTGAACCATCACTCAGTCCTGAACCATTGCTCTGTCCTGAACCATCGCTCAGTCCTGAACCATTGCTCTGTCCTCGACCATCGCTCAGTCCTGAACCATTGCTCTGTCCTGAACCATCGCTCTGTCCTGGACCATCGCTCTGGCCTGATCCATCGCTCAGTCCTGAACCAATGCTCTGTACTGAAACATCACTCTGTCCTGAACCATATCTCAGTCCTGAAGGATCGCTCTGTCCTGGACCATCGCTCTGTCCTGAACCATCGCTCTGTCCTGGACCATCGCCCTGTCAGGACGATCGCTCTGTCCTTGACCATCGGTCTGCCCTGGACCATCGCTCTGTCCTGGACCATCGCTCTGTCCTGAACCATCGCTCTGTCCTGGACCATCGCCCTGCCAGGACGATCGCTCTGTACTGCACAATCGCTCTGTCCTGCGCCGTCGCTCTGTCCTTCACCATCACTCTGTCTTGGACCATTGCTCTGTCAGGACGATCGCTCTGTTCTTAACCATCGCTCTGTCCTGAACCATTGCACTATCCTGACCGATCGCTCTGTCCTGACCGATCGCTCTGTCCTGCACCATCGCTCTGTCCTGGACCATCGCTCTGTCCTGAACCATCGCTCTGTCCTGCACCATCACTCTGTCTTTGACCATCGCTCTGTCCTTCACCATCGCTCTGTCCTGAACCATCGCTCAGTCCTGAACCATCGCGCTGTCCTGAACCATCGCTCTGTCCTGAACCATTGCTCCGTCATGGACCATCGCCCTGTCAGGACCATCGCTCTGTCATGCACCATCGCCCTGTCAGGACGATCGCTCTGTCCTGGAAAATCGCTCTGTCCTGAACCATCGCTCTGTCCTGCACCATGGCTCTGTCCGGAAGCATCGCTCTGTCCTGGCCCATCGCTCAGTCCTGAACCATCGCTCTGTCCTGAACCATCGCTCAGTCCTGAACCATCGCTCAGTCCTGAACCATCGCTCTGTCCTGAACCATCGCTCAGTCCTGAACCATTGCTCTGTCCTCGACCATCGCTCAGTCCTGAACCATTGCTCTGTCCTGAACCATCGCTCTGGCCTGATCCATCGCTCAGTCCTGAACCAATGCTCTGTACTGAAACATCACTCTGTCCTGAACCATATCTCAGCCCTGAAGGATCGCTCTGTCCTGGACCATCGCTCTGTCCTGAACCATCGCTCTGTCCTGGACCATCGCCCTGTCAGGACGATCGCTCTGTCCTTGACCATCGGTCTGCCCTGGACCATCGCTCTGTCCTGGACCATCGCTCTGTCCTGAACCATCGCTCTGTCCTGGACCATCGCCCTGCCAGGACGATCGCTCTGTACTGCACCATCGCTCTGTCCTGCGCCGTCGCTCTGTCCTTCACCATCACTCTGTCTTGGACCATTGCTCTGTCAGGACGATCGCTCTGTTCTTAACCATCGCTCTGTCCTGAACCATTGCACTATCCTGACCGATCGCTCTGTCCTGACCGATCGCTCTGTCCTGCACCATCGCTCTGTCCTGGACCATCGCTCTGTCCTGAACCATCGCTCTGTCCTGCACCATCACTCTGTCTTTGACCATCGCTCTGTCCTTCACCATCGCTCTGTCCTGAACCATCGCTCAGTCCTGAACCATCGCGCTGTCCTGAACCATCGCTCTGTCCTGAACCATTGCTCCGTCATGGACCATCGCCCTGTCAGGACCATCGCTCTGTCATGCACCATCGCCCTGTCAGGACGATCGCTCTGTCCTGGAAAATCGCTCTGTCCTGAACCATCGCTCTGTCCTGCACCATCGATCTGTCCTGAACCATCGCTCAGTCCTGGACCATAGCTCTGTCCGGAACCATGGCTCTGTCCGGAAGCATCGCTCTGACCTGGACCATCGCTCTGTCCTGAACCATGGCTCTGTCCGGAAGCATCGCTCTGACCTGGACCATCGCTCTGTCCTGGCCCATCGCTCAGTCCTGAACCATCGCTCTGTCCTGAACCATCGCTCAGTCCTGAACCATCGCTCAGTCCTGAACCATCGCTCTGTCCTGAACCATCGCTCAGTCCTGAACCATTGCTCTGTCCTGAACCATGGCTCTGTCCTCGACCATCGCTCAGTCCTGAACCATCGCTCTGGCCTGGACCATCGCTCTGGCCTGATCCATCGCTCAGTCCTGAACCATTGCTCTGTACTGAAACATCATTCTGTCCTGAACCATCACTCTGTCCTGAACCATCGCTCTGTCATGAACCATCGCTCTGTCCTGAACCATCGCTCTGTCCTGGACTATCGCTCTGTCCTGAACCATCTCTCTGTCCTGAACCATCGCCCTGTCAGGAAGATCGCTCTGTCCTAGACCATCGCTCTGTCGTGAACCATCGCTCTGTCCTGAACCATCGCTCTATCCTGGACCATGGCTCTGTCCTGAACCATCGCTCTGTCCTGGACCATCGCCCTGTCAGGACGATCGCTCTGTCCTTGACCATCGGTCTGCCCTGGACCATCGCTCTGTCCTGAACCATCGCTCTGTCCTGGACCATCGCCCTGCCAGGACGATCGCTCTGTACTGCACCATCGCTCTGTCCTGCGCCGTCGCTCTGTCCTTCACCATCACTCTGTCTTGGACCATTGCTCTGTCAGGACGATCGCTCTGTTCTTAACCATCGCTCTGTCCTGACCCATTGCACTATCCTGACCGATCGCTCTGTCCTGACCGATCGCTCTGTCCTGCACCATCGCTCTGTCTTTGACCATCGCTCTGTCCTTCACCATCGCTCTGTCCTGAACCATCGCTCAGTCCTGAACCATCGCAATGTCCTGAAACATCGCTCTGTCCTGAACCATTGCTCCGTCCTGGATCATCGCCCTGTCAGGACCATCGCTCTGTCATGCACCATCGCCCTGTCAGGACGATCGCTCTGTCCTGGAATATCGCTCTGTCCTGAACCATCGCTCTGTCCTGCACCATCGCTCTGTCCTGAACCATCGCTCAGTCCTGAACCATAGCTCTGTCCTGCACCATCGCTCTGTCCTGAACCATCGCTCTGTCCTGGACCATCGCTCTGTCCTGCACCATCGCTCTGTCCTGGACCATCGCTCTGTCCGGAAGCATCGCTCTGACCAGGACCATCGCTCTGTCCTGGCCCATCGCTCAGTCCTGAACCATCGCTCTGTCCTGAACCATCGCTCAGTCCTGAACCATCGCTCAGTCCTGAACCATCGCTCTGTCCTGAACCATCGCTCAGTCCTGAACCATTGCTCTGTCCTGAACAATGGCTCTGTCCTCGACCATCGCTCAGTCCTGAACCATCGCTCTGGCCTGGACCATCGCTCTGGCCTGATCCATCGCTCAGTCCTGAACCATTGCTCTGTACTGAAACATCATTCTGTCCTGAACCATCACTCTGTCCTGAACCATCGCTCTGTCCAGGATCATCGCTCTGTCCTGCACCATCACTCCGTCCTGAACCATCGCTCTGTCCTGAACCATCGCTCTGTCCTGGACCATCGCTCTGTCCTGCACCATCACTCAGTCCTGAAACATCACTCTGTCCTGAACCATCGCTCTGTCCTGGACCATCGCTCTGTTCTGGACCATCGCTCTGTCCTGCACCATCACTCAGTCCTGAACCATCGCTCTGTCCTGAACCATCGCTCTGTCCTGGACCATCGCTCAGTCCTGCACCATCGCTCAGTCCTGAACCATTGCTCTGTCCTGAACCATCGCACTGTCCTGGACTATCGCTCTGTCCTGGACCATCGCTCTGTCCTGAACCATTGCTCTGTCCTGGACCATCGCTCTGTCCTGCACCATCACTCAGTCCTGAACCACCGCTCTGTCCTGAACCATTGCTCTGTCCTGGACCATCGCTCTGTCCTGCACCATCACTCAGTCCTGAACCATCGCTCTGTCCTGAACCATTGCTCTGTCCTGGACCATTGCTCTGTCCTCGACCATCGCTCAGTCCTGAACCATTGCTCTGTCCTGAACCATCGCTCAGTCCTGAACCATCGCTCTGTCCTGAACCATCGCTCAGTCCTGAACCATCACTCAGTCCTGAACCATTGCTCTGTCCTGAACCATCGCTCAGTCCTGAACCATTGCTCTGTCCTCGACCATCGCTCAGTCCTGAACCATTGCTCTGTCCTGAACCATCGCTCTGTCCTGGACCATCGCTCTGGCCTGATCCATCGCTCAGTCCTGAACCAATGCTCTGTACTGAAACATCACTCTGTCCTGAACCATATCTCAGTCCTGAAGGATCGCTCTGTCCTGGACCATCGCTCTGTCCTGAACCATCGCTCTGTCCTGGACCATCGCCCTGTCAGGACGATCGCTCTGTCCTTGACCATCGGTCTGCCCTGGACCATCGCTCTGTCCTGGACCATCGCTCTGTCCTGAACCATCGCTCTGTCCTGGACCATCGCCCTGCCAGGACGATCGCTCTGTACTGCACAATCGCTCTGTCCTGCGCCGTCGCTCTGTCCTTCACCATCACTCTGTCTTGGACCATTGCTCTGTCAGGACGATCGCTCTGTTCTTAACCATCGCTCTGTCCTGAACCATTGCACTATCCTGACCGATCGCTCTGTCCTGACCGATCGCTCTGTCCTGCACCATCGCTCTGTCCTGGACCATCGCTCTGTCCTGAACCATCGCTCTGTCCTGCACCATCACTCTGTCTTTGACCATCGCTCTGTCCTTCACCATCGCTCTGTCCTGAACCATCGCTCAGTCCTGAACCATCGCGCTGTCCTGAACCATCGCTCTGTCCTGAACCATTGCTCCGTCATGGACCATCGCCCTGTCAGGACCATCGCTCTGTCATGCACCATCGCCCTGTCAGGACGATGGCTCTGTCCTGGAAAATCGCTCTGTCCTGAACCATCGCTCTGTCCTGCACCATGGCTCTGTCCGGAAGCATCGCTCTGTCCTGGCCCATCGCTCAGTCCTGAACCATCGCTCTGTCCTGAACCATCGCTCAGTCCTGAACCATCGCTCAGTCCTGAACCATCGCTCTGTCCTGAACCATCGCTCAGTCCTGAACCATTGCTCTGTCCTCGACCATCGCTCAGTCCTGAACCATTGCTCTGTCCTGAACCATCGCTCTGTCCTGGACCATCGCTCTGGCCTGATCCATCGCTCAGTCCTGAACCAATGCTCTGTACTGAAACATCACTCTGTCCTGAACCATATCTCAGTCCTGAAGGATCGCTCTGTCCTGGACCATCGCTCTGTCCTGAACCATCGCTCTGTCCTGGACCATCGCCCTGTCAGGACGATCGCTCTGTCCTTGACCATCGGTCTGCCCTGGACCATCGCTCTGTCCTGGACCATCGCTCTGTCCTGAACCATCGCTCTGTCCTGGACCATCGCCCTGCCAGGACGATCGCTCTGTACTGCACCATCGCTCTGTCCTGCGCCGTCGCTCTGTCCTTCACCATCACTCTGTCTTGGACCATTGCTCTGTCAGGACGATCGCTCTGTTCTTAACCATCGCTCTGTCCTGAACCATTGCACTATCCTGACCGATCGCTCTGTCCTGACCGATCGCTCTGTCCTGCACCATCGATCTGTCCTGGACCATCGCTCTGTCCTGAACCATCGCTCTGTCCTGCACCATCACTCTGTCTTTGACCATCGCTCTGTCCTTCACCATCGCTCTGTCCTGAACCATCGCTCAGTCCTGAACCATCGCGCTGTCCTGAACCATCGCTCTGTCCTGAACCATTGCTCCGTCATGGACCATCGCCCTGTCAGGACCATCGCTCTGTCATGCACCATCGCCCTGTCAGGACGATCGCTCTGTCCTGGAAAATCGCTCTGTCCTGAACCATCGCTCTGTCCTGCACCATCGATCTGTCCTGAACCATCGCTCAGTCCTGGACCATAGCTCTGTCCGGAACCATGGCTCTGTCCGGAAGCATCGCTCTGACCTGGACCATCGCTCTGTCCTGAACCATGGCTCTGTCCGGAAGCATCGCTCTGACCTGGACCATCGCTCTGTCCTGGCCCATCGCTCAGTCCTGAACCATCGCTCTGTCCTGAACCATCGCTCAGTCCTGAACCATCGCTCAGTCCTGAACCATCGCTCTGTCCTGAACCATCGCTCAGTCCTGAACCATTGCTCTGTCCTGAACCATGGCTCTGTCCTCGACCATCGCTCAGTCCTGAACCATCGCTCTGGCCTGGACCATCGCTCTGGCCTGATCCATCGCTCAGTCCTGAACCATTGCTCTGTACTGAAACATCATTCTGTCCTGAACCATCACTCTGTCCTGAACCATCGCTCTGTCCTGGATCATCGCTCTGTCCTGCACCATCACTCAGTCCTGAAACATCACTATGTCCTGAACCATCGCTCTGTCCTGGACCATCGCTCTGTTCTGGACCATCGCTCTGTCCTGCACCATCACTCAGTCCTGAACCATCGCTCTGTCCTGAACCATCGCTCTGTCCTGGACCATCGCTCTGTCCTGCACCATCACTCAGTCCTGAAACATCACTCTGTCCTGAACCATCGCTCTGTCCTGGACCATCGCTCTGTTCTGGACCATCGCTCTGTCCTGCACCATCACTCAGTCCTCAACCATCGCTCTGTCTTGAACCATCGCTCTGTCCTGGACCATGGCTCTGTCCTGAACCATCGCAGTGTCCTGGACCATCGCTCTGTCCTGGACCATCGCTCTGTCCTGAACCATTGCTCTGTCCTGGACCATCGCTCTGTCCTGCACCATCACTCAGTCCTGAACCACCGCTCTGTCCTGAACCATTGCTCTGTCCTGGACCATCGCTCTGTCCTGCACCATCACTCAGTCCTGAACCATCGCTCTGTCCTGAACCATTGCTCTGTCCTGGACCATCGCTCTGTCCTCGACCATCGCTCAGTCCTGAACCATTGCTCTGTCCTGAACCATCGCTCAGTCCTGAACCATCGCTCTGTCCTGAACCATCGCTCAGTCCTGAACCATCACTCAGTCCTGAACCATTGCTCTGTCCTGAACCATCGCTCAGTCCTGAACCATTGCTCTGTCCTCTACCATCGCTCAGTCCTGAACCATTGCTCTGTCCTGAACCATCGCTCTGTCCTGTACCATTGCTCTGGCCTGATCCATCGCTCAGTCCTGAACCAATGCTCTGTACTGAAACATCACTCTGTCCTGAACCATATCTCAGTCCTGAAGGATCGCTCTGTCCTTGACCATCGCTCTGTCCTGAACCATCGCTCTGTCCTGGACCATCGCCCTGTCAGGACGATCGCTCTGTCCTTGACCATCGGTCTGCCCTGGACCATCGCTCTGTCCTGGACCATCGCTCTGTCCTGAACCATCGCTCTGTCCTGGACCATCGCCCTGCCAGGACGATCGCTCTGTACTGCACCATCGCTCTGTCCTGCGCCGTCGCTCTGTCCTTCACCATCACTCTGTCTTGGACCATTGCTCTGTCAGGACGATCGCTCTGTTCTTAACCATCGCTCTGTCCTGAACCATTGCACTATCCTGACCGATCGCTCTGTCCTGACCGATCGCTCTGTCCTGCACCATCGCTCTGTCCTGGACCATCGCTCTGTCCTGAACCATCGCTCTGTCCTGCACCATCACTCTGTCTTTGACCATCGCTCTGTCCTTCACCATCGCTCTGTCCTGAACCATCGCTCAGTCCTGAACCATCGCGCTGTCCTGAACCATCGCTCTGTCCTGAACCATTGCTCCGTCATGGACCATCGCCCTGTCAGGACCATCGCTCTGTCATGCACCATCGCCCTGTCAGGACGATCGCTCTGTCCTGGAAAATCGCTCTGTCCTGAACCATCGCTCAGTCCTGGACCATAGCTCTGTCCTGAACCATGGCTCTGTCCGGAAGCATCGCTCTGACCTGGACCATCGCTCTGTCCTGGCCCATCGCTCAGTCCTGAACCATCGCTCTGTCCTGAACCATCGCTCAGTCCTGAACCATCGCTCAGTCCTGAACCATCGCTCTGTCCTGAACCATCGCTCAGTCCTGAACCATTGCTCTGTCCTGAACCATGGCTCTGTCCTCGACCATCGCTCAGTCCTGAACCATCGCTCTGGCCTGGACCATCGCTCTGGCCTGATCCATCGCTCAGTCCTGAACCATTGCTCTGTACTGAAACATCATTCTGTCCTGAACCATCACTCTGTCCTGAACCATCGCTCTGTCCTGCACCATCACTCAGTCCTGAAACATCACTATGTCCTGAACCATCGCTCTGTCCTGGACCATCGCTCTGTTCTGGACCATCGCTCTGTCCTGCACCATCACTCAATCCTGAACCATCGCTCTGTCCTGAACCATCGCTCTGTCCTGGACCATCGCTCTGTCCTGCACCATCACTCAGTCCTGAAACATCACTCTGTCCTGAACCATCGCTCTGTCCTGGACCATCGCTCTGTTCTGGACCATCGCTCTGTCCTGCACCATCACTCAGTCCTGAACCATCGCTCTGTCTTGAACCATCGCTCTGTCCTGGACCATGGCTCTGTCCTGCACCATCGCTCAGTCCTGAACCATCGCTCTGTCCTGAACCATCGCACTGTCCTGGACCATCGCTCTGACCTGGACCATCGCTCTGTCCTGAACCATTGCTCTGTCCTGGACCATCGCTCTGTCCTGCACCATCACTCAGTCCTGAACCACCGCTCTGTCCTGAACCATTGCTCTGTCCTGGACCATCGCTCTGTCCTGCACCATCACTCAGTCCTGAACCATCGCTCTGTCCTGAACCATTGTTCTGTCCTGGACCATCGCTCTGTCGTCGACCATCGCTCAGTCCTGAACCATTGCTCTGTCCTGAACCATCGCTCAGTCCTGAACCATCGCTCTGTCCTGAACCATCGCTCAGTCCTGAACCATCACTCAGTCCTGAACCATTGCTCTGTCCTGAACCATCGCTCAGTCCTGAACCATTGCTCTGTCCTCGACCATCGCTCAGTCCTGAACCATTGCTCTGTCCTGAACCATCGCTCTGTCCTGTACCATTGCTCTGGCCTGATCCATCGCTCAGTCCTGAACCATCGCTCTGTCCTGGACCATCGCTCTGCCCTGGACCTTCGCTCAGTCCTGAACCATTGCTCTGTCCTGAACCATTGCTCTGTCCTGAACCATTGCTCTGTCCTGAACCATTGCTCCGTCCTGGACCATCGCCCTGTCAGGACCATCGCTCTGTCATGCACCATCGCCCTGTCAGGACGATCGCTCTGCCCTGGACCATCGCTCTGTCCTGAACCATCGCTCTGTCCTGCACCATCACTCAGTCCTGAAACATCACTCTGTCCTGAACCATCGCTCTGTCCTGGACCATCGCTCTGTCCTGCACCATCACTCAGTGCTGAAACATCACTCTGTCCTGGACCATCGCTCTGTCCTGGACCATCGCTCTGTCCTGCACCATCACTCAGTCCTGAACCATTGCTCTGTCCTGAACCATTGCTCTGTCCTGGACCATCGCTCTGTCCTGCACCATTACTCAGTCCTGAACCATTGCTCTGTCCTGGACCATGGCTCTGTCCTCGACCATCGCTCAGTCCTGAACCATTGCTCTGTCCTGAACCATTGCTCTGTCCTGCACCATCGCTCTGTCCTGGACCATCGCTCTGTCCTGCACCATCACTCAGTCCTGAACCATTGCTCTGTCCTGGACCATCGCTCAGTCCTGAACCATCGCTCTATCCTTCACCATCGCTCTGTCCTGCACCATCACTCTGTCCTGGACCTTTGCTCTGTCCTGCACCATCGCTCTGTCCTGGACCATCGCTCTGTCCTGGACCATTGCTCTATCCTGGACCATTGCTCTATCCTGAACCATCGCTCTGTGCTGGGCCATCGCTCTATCCTGCACCATCGCTCTGGCCTGGGCCATCGCTCTGTCCAGGACCATTGCTCTGTCCTCGACCATCGCTCTGCCCTGAACAATCGCTCTGTACTGGCTCATCGCTCTGTCCTGAGCCATCACTCTCTCCTGGACCATCGCTCTGTCCTGGACCATCGCTCTGCCCTGAACCTTCGCTCTGTCCTGAACATTCGCTCTGTCCTAACCCATCGCTCTGTCCTGCACCATCGCTCTGTCCTGAACCATCGCTCTGCCCTGGACCATCGCTCTGTCCTGCACCATCGCTCTGTCATGACCCATCGCTCCGTCCTGTACCATCGCTGTGTCCTGCACCATCGCTCTGTCCTGCCCCATCGCTCTGTCCTGGACCATCGCTTTGTCCTGCACCATCGCTCTGTCCTGCACCATCGCTCTGTCCTGCACCATCGCTCTGTCCTGCACCATCGCTCTGTTCTGCACCATCGCTCTGTCCTGGACCATCGCTCTGACATGGACCATCGCTCTGTCCTGTACCATCGCTCTGTCCTGGACCATCGCTCTGTCCTGCACAATTGCTCTGTCCTGAGCCATCGCTCTGTCCTGAACCATCGTTCTGACCTGAACCATCGCTCTGTCCTGGACCATCGCTCTGTCCTGCACCATTGCCCTCTCAGGACGATCGCTCTGTCCTGGACCATCGCACTGTCCTGAACCATCGCTCTGTCCTGCACCATGGCTCTGTCCTGAACCATCACTCTGTCCTGGACCATCGCTCTGTCCTGGACCATCGCTCTGTCCTGCACCATCGCTCTGTCCTGAACCATCGCTCTGCCCTGGACCATCGCTCTGTCCTGCACCATCGCTCTGTCATGAACCATCGCTCCGTCCTGGACCATCGATTTGTCCTGCACCATCGCTCTGTCCTGAACCATCGCTCCGTCCTGGACCATCGCACTGACCTGAACCATCGCTCTCTCCTGAACCATCGCTCTGTCCTGAACCATTGCTCTGTCCTGGACCGTCGCTCTGTCCTGCACCATCGCTCTGTCCTGAACCATCGCTCTGCCCTGGACCATCGCTCTGTCCTGCACCATCGCTCTGTCATGAACCAGTGCTCCGTCCTGTACCATCGCTGTGTCCTGCACCATCGCTCTGTCCTGCACCATCGCTCTGTCCTGGACCATCGCTTTGTCCTGCACCATCGCTCTGTCCTGCACCATCGCTCAGTCCTGCACCATCGCTCTGTCCTGCACCATCGCCCTGTTCTGCACCATCGCTCCGTCCTGCACCATCGCTCTGTCCTAGACCATCGCTCTGTCCTTGACCATCGCTTTGTCCTGCACCATCACTCTGTCCTGCACCATCGCTCTGTCCTGCACCATCGCTCTGTCCTGGACCATCGCTCTGACATGGACCATCGCTCTGTCTTGCACCATCGCTCTGTCCTGGACCATCGCTCTGTCCTGAACCATCGCTCTGTCCTGAACCATTGCTCTGTCCTGAGCCATCGCTCTGTCCTGCACCATCGCTCTGTCCTGGACCATCGCTTTGTCCTGCACCATCACTCTGTCCTGCACCATCGCTCTGTCCTGCACCATCGCTCTGTCCTGCACCATCGCTCTGTCTTGGACCATCGCTCTGTCCTGCACAATTGCTCTGTCCTGAGCCATCGCTCTGTCCTGAACCATCGTTCTGTCCTGAACCATCGCTCTGTCCTGGACCATCGCTCTGTCCTGCACCATTGTCCTGTCAGGACGATCGCTCTGTCCTGGACCATCGCTCTGTCCTGAACCATCGCTCTGTCCTGCACCATGGCTCTGTCCTGAACCATCGCTCTGTCCTGGACATTCGCTCTGTCCTGAAACATCGCTCTGTCCTGAACCATCGCTCTGTCCTGGACCATCGCTCTGTCCTGCACCATGGTCCTATCCTGAACCATCGCTCTGTCCTGGACCATCGCTCTGTCCTGAACCATCGCGCTGTCGTGGACCATCCCTCTGTCCTGAACCATCGCGCTGTCCTGGACCATCGCTCTGTCCTGAACCATCGCTCTGTCCTGCACCATCGCTCTGTCCTGGACCATCGCTCTGTGCTGGACCATCGCTCTGTCCTGGACCATCGCTCTGTCCTGAACCATCGCTCTGTCCTGCACCATCGCTCTGTCCTGAACCATCGCTCCGTCATGGACCATCGCTCTGTCCTGCACCATCGCTCTATCCTGGCACATCGCTCTGTCCTGGACCATCGCTCTGACCAGCACCATCGCTCTGTCCTGAATCATCGCTCTGACCAGCACCATCGCTCTGTCCTGAATCATCGCTCTGTCCTGCACCATCGCTCTATCCTGGCACATCGCTCTGTCCTGAACCATCGCTCCGTCATGGATCATCGCTCTGTCCTGAATCATCGCTCTGTCCTGGACCATCGCTCTGTCCTGCACCATCGCTCTGTCCTGAACCATCGCTCTGTCCTGCACCATCGCTCTGTCCTGAATCATCGCTCCGTCATGGACCATCGCTCTGTCCTGCACCATCGCTCCGTCCTGCACCATCGCTCTGTCCTGAACCATCGCTCTGTCCTGCACCATCGCTCTGTCCTGCACCATCGCTCCGTCATGGACCATCGCTCTGTCCTGCACCATCGCTCCGTCCTGCACCATCGCTCCGTCCTGCACCATCGCTCTGTCATGAACCATCGCTCTGTCCTGCACCATCGCTCCGTCCTGCACCATCGCTCCGTCCTGCACCATCGCTCTGTCCTGCACCATCGCTCCGTCCTGAACAATCGCTCCGTCCTGCACCATCGCTCTGTCCTGGACAATCGCTCCGTCCTACACCATCGCTCTGCCCTGAACCATCGCTCTGCCCTGAACCATCGCTCTGCCCTGAACCATCGCTCTGTCCTGAACCATCGCTCTGCCCTGAACCATCGCTCTGCCCTGGACCATCGCTCTGTCCTGCACCATCGCTCTGTCCTGAATCATCGCTCCGTCATGGACCATCGCTCTGTCCTGCACCATCGCTCCGTCCTGCACCATCGCTCTGTCCTGAACCATCGCTCTGTCCTGCACCATCGCTCTGTCCTGCACCATCGCTCCGTCCTGCACCATCGCTCTGTCCTGAACCATCGCTCTGTCCTGCACCATCGCTCTGTCCTGCACCATCGCTCCGTCCTGCACCATCGCTCTGTCCTGCACCATCGCTCTGTCCTGCACCATCGCTCCGTCCTGCACCATCGCTCTGTCCTGAACCATCGCTCTGTCCTGCACCATCGCTCTGTCCTGCACCATCGCTCCGTCCTGCACCATCGCTCTGTCCTGCACCATCGCTCCGTCCTGAACCATCGCTCCGTCCTGCACCATTGCTCTGTCCTGGACAATCGCTCCGTCCTGCACCATCGCTCTGCCCTGAAACATCGCTCTGCCCTGAACCATCGCTCTGCCCTGAACCATCGCTCTGCCCTGAACCATCGCTCTGCCCTGAACCATCGCTCTGTCCTGAAACATCGCTCTGTCCTGAACCATCGCTCTGCCCTGAACCATCGCTCTGCCCTGAACCATCGCTCTGTCCTGAACCATCGCTCTGCCCTGAACCATCGCTCTGTCCTGAACCACCGCTCTGCCCTGAACCATCGCTCTGTCCTGAACCATCGCTCTGCCCTGAACCATCGCTCTGCCCTGAACCATCGCTCTGCCCTGAACCATCGCTCTGTCCTGAACCATCGCTCTGTCCTGGACCATTGCTCTGCCCTAAACCATCGCTCTGTCCTGAACCATCGCTCTGTCTTGAACCATCGCTCTGCCCTGAACCATTGCTCTGCCCTGAACCATCGCTCTGCCCTGAACCATCGCTCTGCCCTGGACCATCGCTCTGCCCTGAACCATTGCTCTGTCCTGGACCATCACTCTCTCCTGAACCATCGTGCTGTCCTGCACCATCGTTCTGTCCTGGACCATCGTGCTGTCCTGCACCATCGTTCTGTCCTGGACCATCGTGCTGTCCTGCACCATCGCTCTGCCCTGAACCATCGTGCTGTCCTGGACCATCGCTCTGTCCTGGACCATCGCTCTCTCCTGAACCATCGTGCTGTCCTGCACCATCGTTCTGTCCTGGACCATCGTGCTGTCCTGCACCATCGCTCTGCCCTGAACCATCGCTCTGTCCTGCACCATCGCTCTGTCCTGGACCATCGCTCTCTCCTGAACCATCGTGCTGTCCTGCACCATCGCTCTGTTTTTGGACCATCGTGCTGTCCTGCACCATCGTTCTGCCCTGAACCATCGTGCTGTCCTGCACCATCTATCTCTCCTGCACCATCGCTCTGTCCTGGACCATCGCTCTGTCCTGGACCATTGCTCTATCCTGGACCATTGCTCTATCCTGAACCATCGCTCTGTGCTGGGCCATCGCTCTATCCTGCACCATCGCTCTGGCCTGGGCCATCGCTCTGTCCAGGACCATTGCTCTGTCCTCGACCATCGCTCTGCCCTGAACAATCGCTCTGTACTGGCTCATCGCTCTGTCCTGAGCCATCACTCTCTCCTGGACCATCGCTCTGTCCTGGACCATCGCTCTGCCCTGAACCTTCGCTCTGTCCTGAACATTCGCTCTGTCCTAACCCATCGCTCTGTCCTGCACCATCGCTCTGTCCTGAACCATCGCTCTGCCCTGGACCATCGCTCTGTCCTGCACCATCGCTCTGTCATGACCCATCGCTCCGTCCTGTACCATCGCTGTGTCCTGCACCATCGCTCTGTCCTGCCCCATCGCTCTGTCCTGGACCATCGCTTTGTCCTGCACCATCGCTCTGTCCTGCACCATCGCTCTGTCCTGCACCATCGCTCTGTCCTGCACCATCGCTCTGTTCTGCACCATCGCTCTGTCCTGGACCATCGCTCTGACATGGACCATCGCTCTGTCCTGTACCATCGCTCTGTCCTGGACCATCGCTCTGTCCTGCACAATTGCTCTGTCCTGAGCCATCGCTCTGTCCTGAACCATCGTTCTGACCTGAACCATCGCTCTGTCCTGGACCATCGCTCTGTCCTGCACCATTGCCCTCTCAGGACGATCGCTCTGTCCTGGACCATCGCACTGTCCTGAACCATCGCTCTGTCCTGCACCATGGCTCTGTCCTGAACCATCACTCTGTCCTGGACCATCGCTCTGTCCTGGACCATCGCTCTGTCCTGCACCATCGCTCTGTCCTGAACCATCGCTCTGCCCTGGACCATCGCTCTGTCCTGCACCATCGCTCTGTCATGAACCATCGCTCCGTCCTGGACCATCGATTTGTCCTGCACCATCGCTCTGTCCTGAACCATCGCTCCGTCCTGGACCATCGCACTGACCTGAACCATCGCTCTCTCCTGAACCATCGCTCTGTCCTGAACCATTGCTCTGTCCTGGACCGTCGCTCTGTCCTGCACCATCGCTCTGTCCTGAACCATCGCTCTGCCCTGGACCATCGCTCTGTCCTGCACCATCGCTCTGTCATGAACCAGTGCTCCGTCATGTACCATCGCTGTGTCCTGCACCATCGCTCTGTCCTGCACCATCGCTCTGTCCTGGACCATCGCTTTGTCCTGCACCATCGCTCTGTCCTGCACCATCGCTCAGTCCTGCACCATCGCTCTGTCCTGCACCATCGCCCTGTTCTGCACCATCGCTCCGTCCTGCACCATCGCTCTGTCCTAGACCATCGCTCTGTCCTTGACCATCGCTTTGTCCTGCACCATCACTCTGTCCTGCACCATCGCTCTGTCCTGCACCATCGCTCTGTCCTGGACCATCGCTCTGACATGGACCATCGCTCTGTCCTGCACCATCGCTCTGTCCTGGACCATCGCTCTGTCCTGAACCATCGCTCTGTCCTGAACCATTGCTCTGTCCTGAGCCATCGCTCTGTCCTGCACCATCGCTCTGTCCTGGACCATCGCTTTGTCCTGCACCATCACTCTGTCCTGCACCATCGCTCTGTCCTGCACCATCGCTCTGTCCTGCACCATCGCTCTGTCTTGGACCATCGCTCTGTCCTGCACAATTGCTCTGTCCTGAGCCATCGCTCTGTCCTGAACCATCGTTCTGTCCTGAACCGTCGCTCTGTCCTGGACCATCGCTCTGTCCTGCACCATTGTCCTGTCAGGACGATCGCTCTGTCCTGGACCATCGCTCTGTCCTGAACCATCGCTCTGTCCTGCACCATGGCTCTGTCCTGAACCATCGCTCTGTCCTGGACATTCGCTCTGTCCTGAAACATCGCTCTGTCCTGAACCATCGCTCTGTCCTGGACCATCGCTCTGTCCTGCACCATGGTCCTATCCTGAACCATCGCTCTGTCCTGGACCATCGCTCTGTCCTGAACCATCGCGCTGTCGTGGACCATCCCTCTGTCCTGAACCATCGCGCTGTCCTGGACCATCGCTCTGTCCTGAACCATCGCTCTGTCCTGCACCATCGCTCTGTCCTGGACCATCGCTCTGTGCTGGACCATCGCTCTGTCCTGGACCATCGCTCTGTCCTGAACCATCGCTCTGTCCTGCACCATCGCTCTGTCCTGAACCATCGCTCCGTCATGGACCATCGCTCTGTCCTGCACCATCGCTCTATCCTGGCACATCGCTCTGTCCTGGACCATCGCTCTGACCAGCACCATCGCTCTGTCCTGAATCATCGCTCTGACCAGCACCATCGCTCTGTCCTGAATCATCGCTCTGTCCTGCACCATCGCTCTATCCTGGCACATCGCTCTGTCCTGAACCATCGCTCCGTCATGGATCATCGCTCTGTCCTGAATCATCGCTCTGTCCTGGACCATCGCTCTGTCCTGCACCATCGCTCTGTCCTGAACCATCGCTCTGTCCTGCACCATCGCTCTGTCCTGAATCATCGCTCCGTCATGGACCATCGCTCTGTCCTGCACCATCGCTCCGTCCTGCACCATCGCTCTGTCCTGAACCATCGCTCTGTCCTGCACCATCGCTCCGTCATGGACCATCGCTCTGTCCTGCACCATCGCTCCGTCCTGCACCATCGCTCCGTCCTGCACCATCGCTCTGTCATGAACCATCGCTCTGTCCTGCACCATCGCTCCGTCCTGCACCATCGCTCCGTCCTGCACCATCGCTCTGTCCTGCACCATCGCTCCGTCCTGAACAATCGCTCCGTCCTGCACCATCGCTCTGTCCTGGACCATCGCTCCGTCCTACACCATCGCTCTGCCCTGAACCATCGCTCTGCCCTGAACCATCGCTCTGCCCTGAACCATCGCTCTGTCCTGAACCATCGCTCTGCCCTGAACCATCGCTCTGCCCTGGACCATCGCTCTGTCCTGCACCATCGCTCTGTCCTGAATCATCGCTCCGTCATGGACCATCGCTCTGTCCTGCACCATCGCTCCGTCCTGCACCATCGCTCTGTCCTGAACCATCGCTCTGTCCTGCACCATCGCTCTGTCCTGCACCATCGCTCCGTCCTGCACCATCGCTCTGTCCTGAACCATCGCTCTGTCCTGCACCATCGCTCTGTCCTGCACCATCGCTCCGTCCTGCACCATCGCTCTGTCCTGCACCATCGCTCTGTCCTGCACCATCGCTCCGTCCTGCACCATCGCTCTGTCCTGAACCATCGCTCTGTCCTGCACCATCGCTCTGTCCTGCACCATCGCTCCGTCCTGCACCATCGCTCTGTCCTGCACCATCGCTCCGTCCTGAACCATCGCTCCGTCCTGCACCATTGCTCTGTCCTGGACAATCGCTCCGTCCTGCACCATCGCTCTGCCCTGAACCATCGCTCTGCCCTGAACCATCGCTCTGCCCTGAACCATCGCTCTGCCCTGAACCATCGCTCTGCCCTGAACCATCGCTCTGTCCTGAAACATCGCTCTGTCCTGAACCATCGCTCTGCCCTGAACCATCGCTCTGCCCTGAACCATCGCTCTGTCCTGAACCATCGCTCTGCCCTGAACCATCGCTCTGTCCTGAACCACCGCTCTGCCCTGAACCATCGCTCTGTCCTGAACCATCGCTCTGCCCTGAACCATCGCTCTGCCCTGAACCATCGCTCTGCCCTGAACCATCGCTCTGTCCTGAACCATCGCTCTGTCCTGGACCATTGCTCTGCCCTAAACCATCGCTCTGTCCTGAACCATCGCTCTGTCTTGAACCATCGCTCTGCCCTGAACCATTGCTCTGCCCTGAACAATCGCTCTGCCCTGAACCATCGCTCTGCCCTGGACCATCGCTCTGCCCTGAACCATTGCTCTGTCCTGGACCATCACTCTCTCCTGAACCATCGTGCTGTCCTGCACCATCGTTCTGTCCTGGACCATCGTGCTGTCCTGCACCATCGTTCTGTCCTGGACCATCGTGCTGTCCTGCACCATCGCTCTGCCCTGAACCATCGTGCTGTCCTGGACCATCGCTCTGTCCTGGACCATCGCTCTCTCCTGAACCATCGTGCTGTCCTGCACCATCGTTCTGTCCTGGACCATCGTGCTGTCCTGCACCATCGCTCTGCCCTGAACCATCGCTCTGTCCTGCACCATCGCTCTGTCCTGGACCATCGCTCTCTCCTGAACCATCGTGCTGTCCTGCACCATCGCTCTGTTTTTGGACCATCGTGCTGTCCTGCACCATCGTTCTGCCCTGAACCATCGTGCTGTCCTGCACCATCTATCTCTCCTGCACCATCGCTCTGTCCTGAACCATCGCTCTGTCCTGCACCATCGCTCTATCCTGCACCATCGCTCCGTCCTGCACCATCGCTCTGTCCTGCACCATCGCTCCGTCCTGAACAATCGCTCCACCCTGCACCATCGCTCTGTCCTGGAGTATCGCTCCGTCCTACACCATCGCTCTGCCCTGAACCATCGCTCTGCCCTGAACCATCGCTCTGCCCTGAACCATCGCTCTGTCCTGAACCATCGCTCTGCCCTGAACCATCGCTCTGCCCTGGACCATCGCTCTGTCCTGCACCATCGCTCTGTCCTGACTCATCGCTCCGTCATGGACCATCGCTCTGTCCTGCACCATCGCTCCGTCCTGCACCATCGCTCTGTCCTGAACCATCGCTCTGTCCTGCACCATCGCTCTGTCCTGCACCATCGCACCGTCCTGCACCATCGCTCTGTCCTGCACCATCGCTCCGTCCTGAACCATCGCTCCGTCCTGCACCATCGCTCTGTCCTGGACTATCGCTCCGTCCTGCACCATCGCTCTGCCCTGAACCATCGCTCTGCCCTGAACCATCGCTCTGCCCTGAACCATCGCTCTGCCCTGAACCTTCGCTCTGCCCTGAACCATCGCTCTGTCCTGAACCATCGCTCTGCCCTGAACCATCGCTCTGCCCTGAACCATCGCTCTGCCCTGAACCATCGCTCTGCCCTGAACCATCGCTCTGTCCTGGACTATTGCTCTGCCCTGAACCATCGCTCTGTCCTGAACCATCGCTCTGTCCTGAACCATTGCTCTGCCCTGAACCATCGCTCTGCCCTGAACCATCGCTCTGCCCTGAACCATTGCTCTGTCCTGGACCATCACTCTCTCCTGAACCATCGCTCTGTCCTGGACCATCATGCTGTCCTGCACCATCGTTCTGTCCTGGACCATTGTGCTGTCCTGCACCATCGCTCTGCCCTGAACCATCGTGCTGTCCTGGACCATCGCTCTGTCCTGGACCATCGCTCTCTCCTGAACCATCGTGCTGTCCTGCACCATCGTTCTGTCCTGGACCATCGTGCTGTCCTGCACCATCGCTCTGCCCTGAACCATCGCTCTGTCCTGCACCATCGCTCTGTCCTGGACCATCGCTCTCTCCTGAAGCATCGTGCTGTCCTGCACCATCGTTCTGTTTTTGGACCATCGTGCTGTCCTGCACCATCGTTCTGCCCTGAACCATCGTGCTGTCCTGCACCATCGATCTCTCCTGGACCATCACTCTGCACTGAACCATCGCTCTGTCCTGAACCATCGCTCTGCCCTGAACCATCGCTCTGTCCTGGAACATCGCTCTGTCCTGAACCATCGCTCTGTCCTGGACCATCGCTCTGTCCTGAACCATCACTCTGTCCTGAACCATCGCTCTGTCCTGGACCATCGCTCTGCCCTGGACCATCGCTCTCTCCTTCACCATCGCTCTGCCCTGAACCATCGCTCTGTCCTGCACCATCGCTCTGTCCTGGACCATCGCTTTGTCCTGGACCATCGCTCTGTCCTGCACTATCGCTCTGTTCTGCACCATCGCTCTGTCCTGGACCATCGCTTTGTCCTGCAGAATCACTCTGTCCTGCACCATCGCTCTGTCCTGGACCATCGCTCTGACCTGGACGATCGCTCTGTCCTGAACCATCGCTCTGTCCTGGACCATCGCTCTGTCCTGCACAATTGCTCTGTCCTGCACCATTGCTCTGTCCTGCACCATCGCTCTGTCCTGCACCATCGCTCTGTCCTGAACCATCGCTCTGTCCAAAACCATCGCTCTGTCCTGGACCATCGCTCTGTCCTGAACCATCGCTCTGTCCTGAACCATCGCTCTGTCCTGAACCATCGCTCTGTCCTGCACCATCACTCTGTCCTTGACCATCGCTCTGTCCTTGACCATCGCTCTGTCCTGAACCATCGCTCTGTCCTGAACCATCGCTCAGTCCTGAACCATCGCTCTGTCCTTAACCATCGTTCTGTCCTGAACCATCGCTCTGTCCTGAACCATCGCTCTCTCCTGAACCATCGTTCTGTCCTGAACCATCGCTCTGTTCTGGACCATCGCTCTGTCCTGAACCATCGCTCTGTCCTGAAATATCGCTCTGTCCTGCACCATGGCTCTGTCCTGAACCATTGCTCTGTCCTGAACCATCGTTCTGTCCTGAACCATCGCTCTGTCCTGGACCATCGCTCTGTGCTGGACCATCGCTCTGTCCAGGACCATCGCTCTGCCCTGCATCATCGCTCTTTCCTGAACCATCGCTCTGTCCTGAACCTTCGCTCTCTCCTGCACCATCGCTCTGTCCTGAACCTTCGCTCTGTCCTGAACTATCGCTCTGTCCTGCACCATCGTTCTGTCCTGAACCATCGCTCTGTCCTGGACCATCGCTCAGTCCTGGACCATCGCTCTGTCCTGAACCATCGCTCTGTCCTGGACCATCGCTCTGTCCTGAACCATCGCTCTGTCCAGGACCATCGCTCTGCCCTGCATCATCGCTCTTTCCTGAACCATCGCTCTCTCCTGAACCATGGTTCTGCCCTGAACCATCGTTCTGCCTGAACCATCGCTCTGCCCTGCACCATGGACCTGTCCTGGACCATCGCTCTGTCCTGCACCATCGCTCTGTCCTGGACCATCGCTCTGTCCTGGACCATTGCTCTGTCCTGCACCATCGCTCTCTCCTGGACCATCGCTCTGTCCTGAACCATCGCTCTGTCCTGGACCATCGCTCCGTCCTGGACCATCGCTCTGTCCTGGACCATCGCTCTGTCCTGGACCATCGCTCTGTCCTGAACCATTGCTCTCTCCTGGACCATCGCTCTGTCCTGAACCATCGCTCTGTCCTGGACCATCGCTCTGTCCTGAACCATCGCTCTGTCCTGGACAATCGCTCTGTCCTGACCCATCGCTCTGTCCTGAACCATCGCTCCGTCCTGGACCATCGATCTGTCCTGCACCATCGCTCTGTCCTGCACCATCGCTCTGTCCTGAACCATCGCTCCGTCCTGGACCATCGATCTGTCCTGCACCATCGCTCTGTCCTGGACCATCGCTCTGTCCTGAACCATCGCTCTCTCCTGGACCATCGCTCTGTCCTGAACCATCGCTCTGTCCTGGACCATCGCTCTGTCCTGCACCATCGCTCTGTCCTGAACCATCGCTCTGTCCTGGACCATCGCTCTGTCCTGAACCATCGCTCTGTCCTGGACCATCGCTCTGTCCTGAACCATCGCTCTGTCCTGAACCATCGCTCCGTCCTGGACCATCGATCTGTCCTGCACCATCGCTCTGTCCTGCACTATCGCTCTGTCCTGAACCATCGCTCCGTCCTGGACCATCGATCTGTCCTGCACCATCGCTCTGTCCTGGACCATCGCTCTGTCCTGAACCATCGCTCTCTCCTGGACCATCGCTCTGTCCTGAACCATCGCTCTGTCCTGGACCATCGCTCTGTCCTGCACCATCGCTCTGTCCTGAACCATCGCTCTGTCCTGCACCATCGCTCTGTCCTGAACCATCGCTCTGTCCTGAACCATCGCTCTGTCCTGGACCATCGCTCTGTCCTGGACCATCGCTCTGCCCTGGACCATCGCTCTGTCCTGCACCATCGCTCTGTCATGAACCATCGCTCCGTCCTGTACCATCGCTGTGTCCTGCGCCATCGCTCTGTCCTGGACCATCGCTCTGTCCTGGACCATCGCTTTGTCCTGCACCATCGCTCTGTCCTGCACCATCGCTCTGTCCTGCACCATCGCTCTGTCCTGGACCATCGCTCTCTCCTGGACCATCGCTTTGTCCTGCACCATCGCTCTGTCCTGCACCATCGCTCTGTCCTGCACCATCGCTCTGTTCTGCACCATCGCTCTGTCCTGCACCATCGCTCTGTCCTGAACCTTCGCTCTGTCCTGAACTATCGCTCTGTCCTGCACCATCGTTCTGTCCTGAACCATCGCTCTGTCCTGGACCATCGCTCCGTCCTGCACCATCGCTCTGTCCTGAACCATCGCTCTGTCCTGGACCATCGCACTGTCCTGAACCATCGCTCTGTCAAGGACCATCGCTCTGCCCTGCATCATCGCTCTTACCTCAACCATCGCTCTCTCCTGAACCATCGTTCTCTCCTGGACCATCGCTCTGTCCTGGACAATCGTTCAGACCTGGACCATCGCTCTGTCCTGCACCATCGCTCCGTCCTGCACCATCGCTCTGGGCAGGACCTTTGCTCATTCCTAGACCATTGCTCTGTCCTGAACCATCGCTCTGTCCTGAAGCATCGCTCTGTCCTGAAGCATCGCTCAGTCCTGAACCATCGTTCTGTCCTGAACCATCGCTCTGTCCTGGACTATCGCTCAGTCCACAACCATCGCTCTGTCGTAAACCATCGCTCTGTCCTGAACCATCGCTCTGTCCTGAACCATCGCCCTGTCAGGACGATCGCTCTGTCCTAGACCATCGCTCTGTCGTAAACCATCGCTCTGTCCTGAACCATCGCTCTATCCTGCACCATTGCTCTGTCCTGAACCATCGCTCTGTCCTGGACCATCGCTCTGTCCTGAACCATCGCTCTGTCCTGGACCATCGCCCTGCCAGGACGAACGCTCTGTACTGCACCATCGCTCTGTCCTGTGCCATCGCTCTGTCCTTCACCATCGCTCTGTCCTGGACCATCGCTCTGTTCTTAACCATCGCTCTGTCCTGAACCATCGCTCTATCCTGACCGATCGCTCTGTCCTGACCGATCGCACTGTCCTGCACCATCGCTCTGTCCTGGACCATCGCTCTGTCCTGCACCATTGCTCTGTCCTGCACCATCGCTCTGTCCTGCACCATCGCTCTGTCCTGAACCATCGCTCTGTCCAAAACCATCGCTCTGTCCTGGACCATCGCTCTGTCCTGAACCACCGCTCTGTCCTGAACCATCGCTCTGTCCTGAACCATCGCTCTGTCCTGCACCATCACTCTGTCCTTGACCATCGCTCTGTCCTTGACCATCGCTCTGTCCTGAACCATCGCTCTGTCCTGAACCATCGCTCAGTCCTGAACCATCGCTCTGTCCTGAACCATCGTTCTGTCCTGAACCATCGCTCTGTCCTGAACCATCGCTCTCTCCTGAACCATCGTTCTGTCCTGAACCATCGCTCTGTTCTGGACCATCGCTCTGTCCTGAACCATCGCTCTGTCCTGAACTATCGCTCTGTCCTGCACCATGGCTCTGTCCTGAACCATTGCTCTGTCCTGAACCATCGTTCTGTCCTGAACCATCGCTCTGTCCTGGACCATCGCTCTGTGCTGGACCATCGCTCTGTCCAGGACCATCGCTCTGCCCTGCATCATCGCTCTTTCCTGAACCATCGCTCTGTCCTGAACCTTCGCTCTCTCCTGCACCATCGCTCTGTCCTGAACCTTCGCTCTGTCCTGAACTATCGCTCTGTCCTGCACCATCGTTCTGTCCTGAACCATCGCTCTGTCCTGGACCATCGCTCAGTCCTGGACCATCGCTCTGTCCTGAACCATCGCTCTGTCCTGGACCATCGCTCTGTCCTGAACCATCGCTCTGTCCAGGACCATCGCTCTGCCCTGCATCATCGCTCTTTCCTGAACCATCGCTCTCTCCTGAACCATGGTTCTGCCCTGAACCATCGTTTTGCCTGAACCATCGCTCTGCCCTGCACCATGGACCTGTCCTGGACCATCGCTCTGTCCTGCACCATCGCTCTGTCCTGGACCATCGCTCTGTCCTGGACCATCGCTCTGTCCTGCACCATCGCTCTCTCCTGGACCATCGCTCTGTCCTGAACCATCGCTCTGTCCTGGACCATCGCTCCGTCCTGGACCATCGCTCTGTCCTGGACCATCGCTCTGTCCTGGACCATCGCTCTGTCCTGAACCATTGCTCTCTCCTGGACCATCGCTCTGTCCTGAACCATCGCTCTGTCCTGGACCATCGCTCTGTCCTGAACCATCGCTCTGTCCTGGACAATCGCTCTGTCCTGACCCATCGCTCTGTCCTGAACCATCGCTCCGTCCTGGACCATCGATCTGTCCTGCACCATCGCTCTGTCCTGCACCATCGCTCTGTCCTGAACCATCGCTCCGTCCTGGACCATCGATCTGTCCTGCACCATCGCTCTGTCCTGGACCATCGCTCTGTCCTGAACCATCGCTCTCTCCTGGACCATCGCTCTGTCCTGAACCATCGCTCTGTCCTGGAACATCGCTCTGTCCTGCACCATCGCTCTGTCCTGAACCATCCCTCTGTCCTGGACCATCGCTCTGTCCTGAACCATCGCTCTGTCCTGGACCATCGCTCTGTCCTGAACCATCGCTCTGTCCTGAACCATCGCTCCGTCCTGGACCATCGATCTGTCCTGCACCATCGCTCTGTCCTGCACCATCGCTCTGTCCTGAACCATCGCTCCGTCCTGGACCATCGATCTGTCCTGCACCATCGCTCTGTCCTGGACCATCGCTCTGTCCTGAACCATCGCTCTCTCCTGGACCATCGCTCTGTCCTGAACCATCGCTCTGTCCTGGACCATCGCTCTGTCCTGCACCATCGCTCTGTCCTGAACCATCGCTCTGTCCTGCACCATCGCTCTGTCCTGAACCATCGCTCTGTCCTGAACCATCGCTCTGTCCTGGACCATCGCTCTGTCCTGGACCATCGCTCTGCCCTGGACCATCGCTCTGTCCTGCACCATCGCTCTGTCATGAACCATCGCTCCGTCCTGTACCATCGCTGTGTCCTGCGCCATCGCTCTGTCCTGCACCATCGCTCTGTCCTGGACCATCGCTCTGTCCTGGACCATCGCTTTGTCCTGCACCATCGCTCTGTCCTGCACCATCGCTCTGTCCTGCACCATCGCTCTGTCCTGGACCATCGCTCTCTCCTGGACCATCGCTTTGTCCTGCACCATCGCTCTGTCCTGCACCATCGCTCTGTCCTGCACCATCGCTCTGTTCTGCACCATCGCTCTGTCCTGCACCATCGCTCTGTCCTGAACCTTCGCTCTGTCCTGAACTATCGCTCTGTCCTGCACCATCGTTCTGTCCTGAACCATCGCTCTGTCCTGGACCATCGCTCCGTCCTGGACCATCGCTCTGTCCTGAACCATCGCTCTGTCCTGGACCATCGCACTGTCCTGAACCATCGCTCTGTCCAGGACCATCGCTCTGCCCTGCATCATCGCTCTTTCCTCAACCATCGCTCTCTCCTGAACCATCGTTCTCTCCTGGACCATCGCTCTGTCCTGAACCATCGCTCTGTCCTGGACCATCGCTCTGTCCTGGACCATCGCTCTGTCCTGAACCATCGCTCTGTCCTGGACCATCGCTCTGTCCTGCACCATCGCTCTGTCCTGAACCATCGCTCCGTCCTGGACCATCGATCTGTCCTGCACCATCGCTCTGTCCTGGACCATCGCTCTGTCCTGAACCATCGCTCTCTCCTGGACCATCGCTCTGTCCTGAACCATCGCTCTGTCCTGGACCATCGCTCTGTCCTGCACCATCGCTCTGTCCTGAACCATCGCTCTGTCCTGCACCATCGCTCTGTCCTGAACCATCGCTCTGTCCTGAACTATCGCTCTGTCCTGGACCATCGCTCTGTCCTGGACCATCGCTATGCCCTGGACCATCGCTCTGTCCTGCACCATCGCTCTGTCATGAACCATCGCTCCGTCCTGTACCATCGCTGTGTCCTGCGCCATCGCTCTGTCCTGCACCATCGCTCTGTCCTGGACCATCGCTCTGTCCTGGACCATCGCTTTGTCCTGCACCATCGCTCTGTCCTGCACCATCGCTCTGTCCTGCACCATCGCTCTGTCCTGGACCATCGCTCTCTCCTGGACCATCGCTTTGTCCTGCACCATCGCTCTGTCCTGCACCATCGCTCTGTCCTGCACCATCGCTCTGTTCTGCACCATCGCTCTGTCCTGCACCATCGCTCTGTCCTGAACCTTCGCTCTGTCCTGAACTATCGCTCTGTCCTGCACCATCGTTCTGTCCTGAAACATCGCTCTGTCCTGGACCATCGCTCCGTCCTGGACCATCGCTCTGTCCTGAACCATCGCTCTGTCCTGGACCATCGCACTGTCCTGAACCATCGCTCTGTCCAGGACCATCGCTCTGCCCTGCATCATCGCTCTTTCCTCAACCATCGCTCTCTCCTGAACCATCGTTCTCTCCTGGACCATCGCTCTGTCCTGAACCATCGCTCTGTCCTGGACCATTGCTCTGTCCTGGACCATCGCTCTGTCCTGAACCATCGCTCTGTCCTGGAGCATCGCTCTGTCCTGCACCATCGCTCTGTCCTGAACCATCGCTCCGTCCTGGACCATCGATCTGTCCTGCACCATCGCTCTGTCCTGAACCATCGCTCCGTCCTGGACCATCGCTCTGTCCTGAACCATCGCTCTCTGCTGGACCATCGCTCTGTCCTGAACCATCGCTCTGTCCTGGACCATCGCTCTGTCCTGCACCATCGCTCTGTCCTGAACCATCGCTCTGCCCTGGACCATCGCTCTGTCCTGCAACATCGCTCTGTCATGAACCATCGCTCCGTCCTGTACCATCGCTGTGTCCTGCGCCATCGCTCTGTCCTGCACCATCGCTCTGTCCTGGACAATCGCTCTGTCCTGGACCATCGCTTTGTCCTGCACCATCGCTCTGTCCTGCACCATCGCTCTGTCCTGCACCATCGCTCTGTTCTGCACCATCGCTCTGTCCTAGACCATCGCTCTGTCCTGGACCATCGCTTTGTCCTGCACCATCACTCTGTCCTGCACCATCGCTCTGTCCTGCACCATCGCTCTGTCCTGGACCATCGCTCTGTCCTGCACAATTGCTCTGTCCTGAGCCATCGCTCTATCCTGAACCATCGCTCTGTCCTGGACCATCGCTCTGTCCTGAACCATCGCTCTGTCCAGGACCATCGCTCTGCCCTGCATCATCGCTCTTTCCTGAACCATCGCTCTCTCCTGAACCATCGTTCTCTCCTGGACCATCGCTCTGTCCTGAACCATCGCTCTGTCCTGGACCATCGCTCTGTCCTGGACCATCGCTCTGTCCTGAACCATCGCTCTGTCCTGGACCATCGCTCTGTCCTGCACCATCACTCTGTCCTGAACCATCGCTCCGTCCTGGACCATCGATATGTTCTGCACCATCGCTCTGTCCTGAACCATCGCTACGTCCTGGACCATCGCTCTGTCCTGAACCATCGCTCTGCCCTGGACCATCGCTCTGTCCTGCAACATCGCTCTGTCATGAACTATCGCTCCGTCCTGTACCATCGCTGTGTCCTGCACCATCGCTCTGTCCTGAACCATCGCTCCGTCCTGGACCATCGCTTTGTCCTGGACCATCGCTCTGTCCTGCACCATCGCTCTGTCCTGGACCATCGCTTTGTCCTGCACCATCGCTCTGTCCTGCACCATCGCTCTGTCCTGCACCATCGCTCTGTTCTGCACCATCGCTCTGTCCTAGACCATCGCTCTGTCCTGGACCATCGCTTTGTCCTGCACCATCACTCTGTCCTGCACCATCGCTCTGTCCTGCACCATCGCTCTGTCCTTGACCATCGCTCTGTCCTGCACAATTGCTCTGTCCTGAGCCATCGCTCTGTCCTGCACCATCGCTCTGCCCTGGACCATCGCTCTGTCCTGGACCACCGTTCTGTCCTGAACTATCGTTCTGTCCTGGACCATCGCTCTGCTCTTAACCATCGCTCTGTCCTGGACCATCGCTCTGTCCTGCACCATCGCTCTGTCCTGAACCATCGCTCTGTCCTGGACCATCGCTCTGTCCTGCACCATCGCTCTGTCCTGAATCATCGCTCTGTCCTGCACCATCGCTCTGTCCTGAATCATCGCTCCGTCCTGGACCATCGCTCTGCCCTGAACCATCGCTCTGTTTTGCACCATCGCTCTGTCCTGAACCACTGCTCTGTCCTGCACAATCGCTCTGTCCTGGACCATGGCTCTGTCCTGCACCATCACTCAGTCCTGAACCATTGCTCTGTCCTGGACCATCGCTCAGTCCTGAACCATCGCTCTATCCTGGACCATCGCTCTGTCCTGCACCATCGCTCTGTCCTGGACCATCGCTCTATCGTGAACCATCGCTCTGTGCTGGGCCATCGCTCTATCCTGCACCATCGCTCTGGCCTGGGCCATCGCTCTGTCCTGGACCATCGCTCTGTCCTCGACCAACGCTCTGCCCTGAACAATCGCTCTGTACTGGCTCATCGCTCTCTCCTGAGCCATCACTCTCTCCTGGACCATCGCTCTGTCCTGGACCATCGCTCTGCCCTGGACCATCGCTCTGTCCTGGACAATCGTTCAGACCTGGACCATCGCTCTGTCCTGCACCATCGCTCCGTCCTGCACCATCGCTCTGACCAGGACAATCGCTCTGCCCTGCACCATCGCTTTGTGCAGGACCCTTGCTCTTTCCTAGACCATTGCTCTGTCCTGAACCATCGCTCCGTCCTGAACCATCGCTCTGTCCTGAAGCATCGCTCAGTCCTGAACCATCGCTCTGTCCTGGACTATCGCTCTCTCCTGAACCATCGCTCTGTCCTGAACCATCGCCCTGTCAGGACGATCGCTCTGTCCTAGACCATTGCTCTGTCGTGAACCATCGTTCTGTCCTGAACCATCGCTCTATCCTGGACCATTGCTCTGTCCTGAACCATTGCTCTGTCCTGGACCATCGCTCTGTCCTGAACCATCGCTCTGTCCTGGACCATCGCCCTGCCAGGACGATCGCTCTGTACTGCACCATCGCTCTGTCCTGTGCCATCGCTCTGTCCTTCACCATCTCTCTGTCTTGGACCATCGCTCTGTCAGGACGATCGCTCTGTTCTTAACCATCGCTCTGTCCTGAACCATCGCTCTATCCTGACCGATCGCTCTGTCCTGACCGATCGCTCTGTCCTGCACCATCGCTCTGTCCTGGACCATCGCTCTGTCCTGAACCATCGCTCTGTCCTGCACCATCACTCTGTCCTTGACCATCGCTCTGTCCTTCACCATCGCTCTATCCTGAACCATCGCTCAGTCCTTAACCATCGCTCTGTCCTGAACCATCGCTCTGTCGTGAACCATTGCTCCGTCCTGGACCATCGCCCTGTCAGGACCATCGCTCTGTCATGCACCATCGCCCTGTCAGGACGATCGCTCTGTCCTGGACCATCGCTCTGTCCTGAACCATCGCTCTGTCCTGCACCATCACTCAGTCCTGAAACATCACTCTGTCCTGAACCATCGCTCTGTCCTCGACCATCGCGCTGTCCTGGACCTTCGCTCAGTCCTGAACCATTGCTCTGTCCTGAACCATTGCTCTGTCCTGAACCATCGCTCTGTCCTGGACCATCGCTCTGTCCTGCACCATCACTCAGTCCTGAACCATTGCTCTGTCCTGAACCATTGCTCTGTCCTGGACCATCGCTATGTCCTGCACCATCACTCAGTCCTGAACCATTGCTCTGTCCTGGACCATCGCTCTGTCCTGCACCATCAGTCAGTCCTGAAACATTGCTCTGTTCTGGACCATCGCTCTGTCCTGCACCATCACTCAGTCCTGAATCATCGCTCTGTCCTGAACCATCGCTCTGTCCTGGACCATCGCTCTGTCCTGGACCATCGCTCTGTCCTGCACCATCACTCAGTCCTGAACCATTGTTCTGTCCTGAACCATTGCTCTGTCCTGGACCATCGCTCTGTCCTGCACCATCACTCAGTCCTGAACCATTGCTCTGTCCTGGAACATGGCTCTGTCCTCGACCATCGCTCAGTCCTGAACCATTGCTCTGTCCTGAACCATTGCTCTGTCCTGAACCATCGCTCTGTCCTTGACCGTCGCTCTGTCCTGCACCATCACTCAGTCCTGAACGATTTCTCTGTCCTGGATCATCGCTCAGTCCTGAACCAACGCTCTGTCCTGGACCATCGCTCTGTCCTGCACCATCGCTCTGTCCTGGACCATCGCTCTGTCCTGGACCATCGCTCTATCCTGGACCATTGCTCTATCCTGAACCATTGCTCTATCCTGAACCATTGCTCTGTCCTGAACCATCGCTCTGTCCTTGACCGTCGCTCTGTCCTGCACCATCACTCAGTCCTGAACGATTTCTCTGTCCTGGATCATCGCTCAGTCCTGAACCAACGCTCTGTCCTGGACCATCGCTCTGTCCTGCACCATCGCTCTGGCCTGGGCCATCGCTCTGTCCTCGACAATCGCTCTGCCCTGAACAATCGTTCTGTACTGGCTCATCGCTCTGTCCTGCACCTTCGCTCTGTCCTGAACATTCGCTCTGTCCTAACCCATCGCTCTGTCCTGCACCATCACTCTGTCCTGGACCATCGCTCTGTCCTGAACCTTCGCTCTGTCCTGAACAATCGCTCTGTCCTAACCCATCGCTCTGTCCTGCACCATTGCACTGTCCCGGACAATCGTTCAGACCTGGACCATCGCTCTCTCCTGGACCATCGCTCTGTCCTGGACCATCGCTCTGTCCTGAACCTTCGCTCTGTCCTGAACAATCGCTCTGTCCTAACCCATCGCTCTGTCCTTCACCATTACACTGTCCTGGACAATCGTTCAGACCTGGACCATCGCTCTGTCCTGCACCATCGCTCCGTCCTGCACCATCGCTCTGGGCAGGACCTTTGCTCATTCCTAGACCATTGCTCTGTCCTGAACCATCACTCTGTCCTGAAGCATCGCTCTGTCCTGAAGCATCGCTCAGTCCTGAACCATCGTTCTGTCCTGAACCAT
The DNA here is from genome assembly GCF_047496885.1 of Scyliorhinus torazame. Classification (NCBI taxonomy): domain Eukaryota; kingdom Metazoa; phylum Chordata; class Chondrichthyes; order Carcharhiniformes; family Scyliorhinidae; genus Scyliorhinus; species Scyliorhinus torazame. Next base: position 89,959,184 of record NC_092724.1, read on the forward strand.
CGCTCTGTCCTGGACTATCGCTCTGTCCTGAACCATCGCTCTGTCCTGGACCATCGCCCTGCCAGGACGAACGCTCTGTACTGCACCATCGCTCTGTCCTGTACCATAGCTGTGTCCTGCACCATCGCTCTGTCCTGCACCATCGCTCTGTCCTGCACCATCGCTCTGTTCTGCACCATCGCTCTGTCCTAGACCGTCGCTCTGTCCTGGACCATCGCTTTGTCCTGCACCATCACTCTGTCCTGCACCATCGCTCTGTCCTGCACAATCGCTCTGTCCTGGACCATTGCTCTGACATGGACCATCGCTCTGTCCTGCACCATCGCTCTGTCCTGGACCATCGCTCTGTCCTGCACAATTGCTCTGTCCTGAGCCATCGCTCTGTCCTGCACCATCGCTCTGTTCTGCACCATCGCTCTGTCCTAGACCATCGCTCTGTCCTGGACCATCGCTTTGTCCTGCACCATCACTCTGTCCTGCACCATCGCTCTGTCGTGCACCATCGCTCTGTCCTGGACCATCGCTCTGACATGGACCATCGCTCTGTCCTGCACCATCGCTCTGTCCTGGACCATCGCTCTGTCCTGCACAATTGCTCTGTCCTGAGCCATCCCTCTGTCCTGAACCATTGTTCTGTCCTGAACCATCGCTCTGTCCTGGACCATCGCTCTGTCCTGCACCATTGACCTGTCAGCACGATCGCTCTGTCCTGGACAATCGCACTGTCCTGAACCATCGCTCTGTCCTGCACCATGGCTCGTCCTGTACCATCGCTCTGTCCTTGACCATCGCTCTGTCCTGCACCATGGCTCTGCCCTGAACCATCGCTCTGTCCTGGACCATCGCTCTGTCCTGAACCATCGCTCTGTCCTGGACCATCGCTCTGTCCTGGACCATCGCTCTGTCCTGAACCATCGCGCTGTCCTGGACCATCGCTCTGTCCTGAACCATCGCTCTGTCCTGGACCATCGCTCTGTCCTGGACCATCGCTCTGCCCTGAACCATCGCTCTGTCCTGAACCATCGCTCTGTCCTGGACCATCGCTCTGTCCTGCACCATCACTCTGTCCTGCACCATCGCTCTGTCCTGAACCATCGCTCCGTCATGGACCATCGCTCTGTCCTGCACCATCGCTCTATCCTGGCACATCGCTCTGTCCTTGACCATCGCTCTGTCCTGCACCATCGCTCTGTCCTGAACCATCGCTCCGTCAAGGACCATCGCTCTGTCCTGCACCATCGCTCTGTCCTGAACCATCGCTCTGTCCTGAATCATCGTTCTGTCCTGAACCATCGCTCCGTCCTGAACCATCGCTCTGTCCTGAACCATCACTCTGTCCTGGACCATCGCTCTGTCCTGAACCATCGGTCTGTCCTGAACCATCGCTCTGTCCTGAACCATCGTTCTGTCCTGAACCATCGCTCTGTCCTGAACCATCGTTCTGTCCTGAACCATCGCTCTGTCCTGAACCATCGCTCTGTCCTGAACCATCGCTCTGTCCTGGACCATCGCTGTGTCCTGAACCATCGCTCTGTCCTGCACCATCGCTCTACCCTGAACCATCGCTCTGTCCTGAACCATCGCTCTGTCCAGAATCATCGTTCTGTCCTGAACCATCGCTCTGTCCAGAACCATCGCTCTGCCCTGGAACATCGCTCTGTCCTGGACCATCGCTCTGTCCTGAACCATCGCTCTGCCCTGGACTATCGCTCTGTCCTGGACCATCGCTCTGTCCTGAATCATCGCTATGTCCTGGACCATCGCTCTGTCCTGAACCATCGCTCTGCCCTGGACCATCGCTCTGTCCTGAACCATCGCTCTGTCTTGGACCATCGCTCTGTCCTGAAACATCGCTCTGTCCTGCACCATCGCTTTGCCCTGAACCATTGCTCTGCCCTGAACCATCGCTCTGTCCTGGACCATCGCTCTGTCCTGCACCATCGCTCTGTCCTGCACCATCGCTCTGTCCTGCACCATCGCTCTGTCCTGAACCATTGCTCTGCCCTGAACCATCGCTCTGTACTGCACCATCGCTCTGTCCTGCACCATCGCTCTGTCCTGAACCATTGCTCTGCCCTGAACCATCGCTCTGTCCTGCACCATCGCTCTGTCCTGAACCATCGCTCTGCCCTGAACCATCGCTCTGCCCTGAACCATCGCTCTGCCCTGGACCATCGCTCTGTCCTGAACCATCGCTCTGCCCTGAACCATCGCACTGCCCTGGACCATCGCTCTGTCCTGAACTATCGCTCTGCCCTGAACCATCGCTCTGCCCTGGACCATCGCTCTGTCCTGCACCATCGCTCTGCCCTGAACCATCGCTCTGTCCTGAACCATCGCTCTGCCCTGAACCATCGCTCTGTCCTGAACCATCGCTCTGCCCTGAACCATCGCTCTGTCCTGCACCATCGCTCTGTCCTGCACCATCGCTCTGTCCTGGACCATCGCTTTGTCCTGCACCGTCGCTCTGTCCTGCACCATCGCTCTGTCCTGGACCATCGCTCTGTCCTGCACCATCGCTCTGTCCTGGACCATCGCTTTGTCCTGCACCATCGCTCTGTCCTGCACCGTCGCTCTATCCTGCACCATCGCACTGTCCTGCACCATCGCTCTGTTCTGCACCATCGCTCTGTCCTAGACCATCGCTCTGTCCTGGACCATCGCTTTGTCCTGCAGAATCACTCTGTCCTGCACCATCGCTCTGTACTGCACCATCGCTCTGTCCTGGACCATCGCTCTGAACTGGACGATCGCTCTGTCCTGAACCATCGCTCTGTCCTGAACCATCGTTCTGTCCTGAACCATTGCTCTGTCCTGGACGATCGCTCTGTCCTGCACCATTGCCCTGTCAGGACGATCGCTCTGTCCTGGACCATCGCTTTGTCCTGCACTGTCGCTCTATCCTGCACCATCGCTCTGTCCTGCACCATCGCTCTGTTCTGCACCATCGCTCTGTCCTAGACCATCGCTCTGTCCTGGACCATCGCTTTGTCCTGCAGAATCACTCTGTCCTGCACCATCGCTCTGTCCTGCACCATCGCTCTGTCCTGGACAATCGCTCTGACCTGGACGATCACTCTGTCCTGCGCCATCGCTCTGTCTTGGACCATTGCTCTGTCCTGCACAATTGCTCTGTCCTGAGCCATCGCTCTGTCCTGCACCATCGCTCTGTCCTGGACCATCGCTATGTCCTGGATCATCGTTCTGTCCTGAACTATCGTTCTGTCCTGGACCATCGCTCTGCCCTGAAATATCGCTCTGTCCTGAACCTTCGCTCTGTCCTGGACCATCGCTCTGTCCTGAACCATCGCTCTGTCCTGGACCATCGCTCTGTCCCGCACCATCGCTCTGTCCTGGACCATCGCTCTGCCCTGGACCATCGCTCTGTCCCGCACCATCGCTCTGTCCAGGACCATCGCTCTGTCCTGACCGATCGCTCTGACCTGCACCATTTCTCTGTCCTGGACCATCGCTCTGTCCTGAACCATCGCTCTGTCCTGCACCATCACTCTGTCCTTGACCATCGCTCTGTCCTTGACCATCGCTCTGTCCTTCACCATCGCTCTGTCCTGAACCATCGCTCAGTCCTGAACCATCGCGCTGTCCTGAACCATCGTTCTGTCCTGAACCATCGCTCTGTCCTGGACCATCGCTCTGTCCTGAACCATCGCGCTGTCCTGAACCATCGCTCTGTCCTGAACCATCGTTCTGTCCTGAACCATCGCTCTGTCCTGGACCATCGCTCTGTCCTGAACCATCGCTCTGTCCTGCACCATTGCCCTATCAGGACGATCGCTCTGTCCTGGACCATCGCTCTGTCCTGAACTATCGCTCTGTCCTAGACCATGGCTCTGTCCTGGACCATCGCTTTGTCCTGAACCATCGCTCTGTCCTGGACCATCGCTCTGTCCTGAACCATCGCTCTGTCCTGAACCATCGCTCTGTCCTGGACCATCGCTCTGTCCTGAACCATCGCTCTGTCCTGCACCATCGCTCTGTCCTGAACCATCGTTCTGTCCTGAACCACCGCTCTGCCCTGAACCATCGCTCTGTCCTGAACCATCGCTCTGTCCTGAACCATCGCTCTGTCCTGGACCATCGCTCTGCCCTGAACCATCGCTCTGTCCTGAACCGTCGCTCAGACCTGAACCATCGCTCTGTCCTGAACCATCGCTCTGTCCTGAACCATCGCTTTGAACTGGACGATCGCTCTGTCCTGAACCATCGCTCTGTCCTGAACCATCGTTCTGTCCTGAACCATTGCTCTGTCCTGGACCATCGCTCTGTCCTGCACCATTGCCCTGTCAGGCCGATCGCTCTGTCCTGGACCATCGCACTGTCCTGAACCATTGTTCTGTCCTGAACCATCGCTCTGTCCTGAACCATCGTTCTGTCCTGAACCATTGCTCTGTCCTGGACCATCGCTCTGTCCTGCACCATTGCCCTGTCAGGCCGATCGCTCTGTCCTACACCATCGCTCTGTCCTGCACCATCGCTCTGTCCTGGACCATCGCTTTGTCCTGCACCGTCGCTCTATCCTGCACCATCGCTCTGTCGTGAACCATCGCTCTGTTCTGCACCATCGCTCTGTCCTAGACCATCGCTCTGTCCTGGACCATCGCTTTGTCCTGCAGAATCACTCTGTCCTGCACCATCGCTCTGTCCTGAACCATCGCTCTGTCCTGGACCATCGCTCTGTCCTGAACCATCGCTCTGTCCTGCACCATCGCTCTGTCCTGAACCAACGTTCTGTCCTGAACCACCGCTCTGCCCTGAACCATCGCTCTGTCCTGAACCATCGCTCAGTCCTGAACCATCGCTCTGTCCTCAACCATCGCTCTGTCCTGAACCATCGCTCTGTCCTGGACCATCGCTCTGCCCTGAACCATCGCTCTGTCCTGAACCATCGCTCAGACCTGAACCATCGCTCTGTCCTGAACCATCGCTCTGTCCTGAACCATCGCTCTGTCCTGGACCATCGCTCTGTGCTGGGCCATCGCTCTGGCCAGGACCATCGCTCTGCCCTGCATCATCGCTCTTTCCTGAACCATCGCTCTGTCCTGAACCTTCGCTCTCTCCTGGACCATTGTTCTGTACTGAACCATTGCTCTGCCCTGATCCAGCGCTCTGTCCTGAACCATCGTTTTGCCCTGAACTATCGCTCTGCCCTGAACCATCGCTCTGTCCTGTACCATCGCTCTGTCCTGCACCATCGCTCTGTCCTAAACCATCGCTCTGTCCTGCACCATCGCTCTGTCCAGAACCATCGCTCTGCCCTGGAACATCGCTCTGTCCTGGACCATCGCTCTGTCCTGAACCATCGCTCTGCCCTGGACTATCGCTCTGTCCTGGACCATCGCTCTGTCCTGAATCATCGCTATGTCCTGGACCATCGCTCTGTCCTGAACCATCGCTCTGCCCTGGACCATCGCTCTGTCCTGAACCATCGCTCTGTCTTGGACCATCGCTCTGTCCTGAAACATCGCTCTGTCCTGCACCATCGCTTTGCCCTGAACCATTGCTCTGCCCTGAACCATCGCTCTGTCCGGGACCATCGCTCTGTCCTGCACCATCGCTCTGTCCTGCACCATCGCTCTGTCCTGCACCATCGCTCTGTCCTGAACCATTGCTCTGCCCTGAACCATCGCTCTGTACTGCACCATCGCTCTGTCCTGCACCATCGCTCTGTCCTGAACCATTGCTCTGCCCTGAACCATCGCTCTGTCCTGCACCATCGCTCTGTCCTGAACCATCGCTCTGCCCTGAACCATCGCTCTGCCCTGAACCATCGCTCTGCCCTGGACCATCGCTCTGTCCTGAACCATCGCTCTGCCCTGAACCATCGCACTGCCCTGGACCATCGCTCTGTCCTGAACTATCGCTCTGCCCTGAACCATCGCTCTGCCCTGGACCATCGCTCTGTCCTGCACCATCGCTCTGCCCTGAACCATCGCTCTGTCCTGAACCATCGCTCTGCCCTGAACCATCGCTCTGTCCTGAACCATCGCTCTGCCCTGAACCATCGCTCTGTCCTGCACCATCGCTCTGTCCTGCACCATCGCTCTGTCCTGGACCATCGCTTTGTCCTGCACCGTCGCTCTGTCCTGCACCATCGCTCTGTCCTGGACCATCGCTCTGTCCTGCACCATCGCTCTGTCCTGGACCATCGCTTTGTCCTGCACCATCGCTCTGTCCTGCACCGTCGCTCTATCCTGCACCATCGCACTGTCCTGCACCATCGCTCTGTTCTGCACCATCGCTCTGTCCTAGACCATCGCTCTGTCCTGGACCATCGCTTTGTCCTGCAGAATCACTCTGTCCTGCACCATCGCTCTGTACTGCACCATCGCTCTGTCCTGGACCATCGCTCTGAACTGGACGATCGCTCTGTCCTGAACCATCGCTCTGTCCTGAACCATCGTTCTGTCCTGAACCATTGCTCTGTCCTGGACGATCGCTCTGTCCTGCACCATTGCCCTGTCAGGACGATCGCTCTGTCCTGGACCATCGCTTTGTCCTGCACTGTCGCTCTATCCTGCACCATCGCTCTGTCCTGCACCATCGCTCTGTTCTGCACCATCGCTCTGTCCTAGACCATCGCTCTGTCCTGGACCATCGCTTTGTCCTGCAGAATCACTCTGTCCTGCACCATCGCTCTGTCCTGCACCATCGCTCTGTCCTGGACAATCGCTCTGACCTGGACGATCACTCTGTCCTGCGCCATCGCTCTGTCCTGGACCATCGCTCTGTCCTGCACAATTGCTCTGTCCTGAGCCATCGCTCTGTCCTGCACCATCGCTCTGTCCTGGACCATCGCTATGTCCTGGATCATCGTTCTGTCCTGAACTATCGTTCTGTCCTGGACCATCGCTCTGCCCTGAAATATCGCTCTGTCCTGAACCTTCGCTCTGTCCTGGACCATCGCTCTGTCCTGAACCATCGCTCTGTCCTGGACCATCGCTCTGTCCCGCACCATCGCTCTGTCCTGGACCATCGCTCTGCCCTGGACCATCGCTCTGTCCCGCACCATCGCTCTGTCCAGGACCATCGCTCTGTCCTGACCGATCGCTCTGACCTGCACCATTTCTCTGTCCTGGACCATCGCTCTGTCCTGAACCATCGCTCTGTCCTGCACCATCACTCTGTCCTTGACCATCGCTCTGTCCTTCACCATCGCTCTGTCCTTCACCATCGCTCTGTCCTGAACCATCGCTCAGTCCTGAACCATCGCGCTGTCCTGAACCATCGTTCTGTCCTGAACCATCGCTCTGTCCTGGACCATCGCTCTGTCCTGAACCATTGCTCTGTCCTGCACCATTGCCCTGTCAGGACGATCGCTCTGTCCTGGACCATCGCGCTGTCCTGAACCATCGCTCTGTCCTGAACCATCGTTCTGTCCTGAACCATCGCTCTGTCCTGGACCATCGCTCTGTCCTGAACCATTGCTCTGTCCTGCACCATTGCCCTGTCAGGACGATCGCTCTGTCCTGGACCATCGCTCTGTCCTGAACTATCGCTCTGTCCTAGACCATGGCTCTGTCCTGGACCATCGCTTTGTCCTGAACCATCGCTCTGTCCTGGACCATCGCTCTGTCCTGAACCATCGCTCTGTCCTGAACCATCGCTCTGTCCTGGACCATCGCTCTGTCCTGAACCATCGCTCTGTCCTGCACCATCGCTCTGTCCTGAACCATCGTTCTGTCCTGAACCACCGCTCTGCCCTGAACCATCGCTCTGTCCTGAACCATCGCTCTGTCCTGAACCATCGCTCTGTCCTGGACCATCGCTCTGCCCTGAACCATCGCTCTGTCCTGAACCGTCGCTCAGACCTGAACCATCGCTCTGTCCTGAACCATCGCTCTGTCCTGAACCATCGCTTTGAACTGGACGATCGCTCTGTCCTGAACCATCGCTCTGTCCTGAACCATCGTTCTGTCCTGAACCATTGCTCTGTCCTGGACCATCGCTCTGTCCTGCACCATTGCCCTGTCAGGCCGATCGCTCTGTCCTGGACCATCGCACTGTCCTGAACCATTGTTCTGTCCTGAACCATCGCTCTGTCCTGAACCATCGTTCTGTCCTGAACCATTGCTCTGTCCTGGACCATCGCTCTGTCCTGCACCATTGCCCTGTCAGGCCGATCGCTCTGTCCTACACCATCGCTCTGTCCTGCACCATCGCTCTGTCCTGGACCATCGCTTTGTCCTGCACCGTCGCTCTATCCTGCACCATCGCTCTGTCCTGCACCATCGCTCTGTTCTGCACCATCGCTCTGTCCTCGACCATCGCTCTGTCCTGGACCATCGCTTTGTCCTGCAGAATCACTCTGTCCTGCACCATCGCTCTGTCCTGAACCATCGCTCTGTCCTGGACCATCGCTCTGTCCTGAACCATCGCTCTGTCCTGCACCATCGCTCTGTCCTGAACCAACGTTCTGTCCTGAACCACCGCTCTGCCCTGAACCATCGCTCTGTCCTGAACCATCGCTCAGTCCTGAACCATCGCTCTGTCCTGAACCATCGCTCTGTCCTGAACCATCGCTCTGTCCTGGACCATCGCTCTGCCCTGAACCATCGCTCTGTCCTGAACCATCGCTCAGACCTGAACCATCGCTCTGTCCTGAACCATCGCTCTGTCCTGAACCATCGCTCTGTCCTGGACCATCGCTCTGTGCTGGACCATCGCTCTGGCCAGGACCATCGCTCTGCCCTGCATCATCGCTCTTTCCTGAACCATCGCTCTGTCCTGAACCTTCGCTCTCTCCTGGACCATTGTTCTGTACTGAACCATTGCTCTGCCCTGATCCATCGCTCTGTCCTGAACCATCGTTTTGCCCTGAACTATCGCTCTGCCCTGAACCATCGCTCTGTCCTGTACCATCGCTCTGTCCTGCACCATCGCTCTGTCCTAAACCATCGCTCTGTCCTGCACCATCGCTCTGTCCAGAACCATCGCTCTGTCCTGGACCATCGCTCTGTCCTGCACCATCGCTCTGTCCTGAACCATCGCTCCGTCCTGGACCATCGATCTGTCCTGCACCATCGCTCTGTCCTGAACCATCGCTCCGTCCTGGACCATCGCTCTGTCCTGAACCATCGCTCTCTCCTGGACCATCGCTCTGTCCTGAACCATCGCTCTGTCCTGCACCATCGCTCTGTCCTGCACCATCGCTCTGTCCTGCACCATCGCTCTGTCCTGAACCATCGCTCTGCCCTGGACCATCGCTCTGTCCTGCACCATCGCTGTGTCCTGCGCCATCGCTCCGTCCTGCACCATCGCTCTGTCCTGGTCCATCGCTTTGTCCTGCACCATCGCTCTGTCCTGCACCATCGCTCTGTCCTGCACCATCGCTCTGTTCTGCACCATCGCTCTGTCCTAGACCATCGCTCTGTCCTGGACCATCGCTCTGTCCTGAACCATCGTTCTGTCCTGAACCATTGCTCTGTCCTGGACCATCGCTCTGTCCTGCACCATTGCCCTGTCAGGCCGATCGCTCTGTCCTGGACCATCGCACTGTCCTGAACCATCGCTCTGTCCTGCACCATCGCTCTGTCCTGGACCATCGCTTTGTCCTGCACCGTCGCTCTATCCTGCACCATCGCTCTGTCCTGCACCATCGCTCTGTTCTGCACCATCGCTCTGTCCTAGACCATCGCTCTGTCCTGGACCATCGCTTTGTCCTGCAGAATCACTCTGTCCTGCACCATCGCTCTGTCCTGCACCATCGCTCTGTCCTGGACCATCGCTCTGACCTGGACGATCGCTCTGTCCTGCGCCATCGCTCTGTCCTGGACCATCGCTCTGTCCTGCACAATTGCTCTGTCCTGAGCCATCGCTCTGTCCTGCACCATCGCTCTGTCCTGGACCATCGCTATGTCCTGGATCACCGTTCTGTCCTGAACTATCGTTCTGTCCTGGACCATCGCTAAGCCCTGAAATATCGCTCTGTCCTGAACCTTCGTTCTGTCCTGGACCATCGCTCTGTCCTGAACCATCGCTCTGTCCTGGACCATCGCTCTGTCCCGCACCATCGCTCTGTCCTGGACCATCGCTCTGCCCTGGACCATCGCTCTGTCCCGCACCATCGCTCTGTCCAGGACCATCGCTCTGTCCTGACCGATCGCTCTGACCTGCACCATCTCTCTGTCCTGGACAATCGCTCTGTCCTGAACCATCGCTCTGTCCTGCACCATCACTCTGTCCTTGACCATCGCTCTGTCCTTGACCATCGCTCTGTCCTTCACCATCGCTCTGTCCTGAACCATCGCTCAGTCCTGAACCATCACGCTGTCCTGAACCATCGTTCTGTCCTGAACCATCGCTCTGTCCTGGACCATCGCTCTGTCCTGAACCATCGCGCTGTCCTGAACTATCGCTCTGTCCTAGACCATGGCTCTGTCCTGAACCATCGCTCTGTCCTGAACCATCGCTCTGTCCTGGACCATCGCTCTGTCCTGAACCATCGCTCTGTCCTGAACCATCGCTCTGTCCTGGACCATCGCTCTGTCCTGAACCATCGCTCTGTCCTGCACCATCGCTCTGTCCTGAACCATCGTTCTGTCCTGAACCACCGCTCTGCCCTGAACAATCGCTCTGTCCTGAACCATCGCTCTGTCCTGAACCATCGCTCTGTCCTGGACCATCGCTCTGCCCTGAACCATCGCTCTGTCCTGAACCATCGCTCAGACCTGAACCATCGCTCTGTCCTGAACCATCGCTCTGTCCTGAACCATCGCTCTGTCCTGGACCATCGCTCTGTGCTGGACCATCGCTCTGGCCAGGACCATCGCTCTGCCCTGCATCATCGCTCTTTCCTGAACCATCGCTCTGTCCTGAACCTTCGCTCTCTCCTGGACCATTGTTCTGTCCTGAACCATTGCTCTGCCCTGATCCATCGCTCTGTCCTGAACCATCGTTTTGCCCTGAACTATCGCTCTGCCCTGAACCATCGCTCTGTCCTGTACCATCGCTCTGTCCTGCACCATCGCTCTGTCCTAAACCATCGCTCTGTCCTGCACCATCGCTCTGTCCAGAACCATCGCTCTGTCCTGGACCATCGCTCTGTCCTGCACCATCGCTCTGTCCTGAACCATCACTCCGTCCTGGACCATCGATCTGTCCTGCACCATCGCTCTGTTCTGAACCATCGCTCCGTCCTGGACCATCGCTCTGTCCTCAACCATCGCTCTCTCCTGGACCATCGCTCTGTCCTGAACCATCGCTCTGTCCTGCACCATCGCTCTGTCCTGCACCATCGCTCTGTCCTGCACCATCGCTCTGTCCTGAACCATCGCTCTGCCCTGGACCATCGCTCTGTCCTGCACCATCGCTGTGTCCTGCGCCATCGCTCCGTCCTGCACCATCGCTCTGTCCTGGTCCATCGATTTGTCCTGCACCATCGCTCTGTCCTGCACCATCGCTCTGTCCTGCACCATCGCTCTGTTCTGCACTATCGCACTGTCCTAGACCATCGCTCTGTCCTGGACCATCGCTTTGTCCTGCACCATCACTCTGTCCTGCACCATCGCTCTGTCCTGCACCATCGCTCTGTCCTGGACCATCGCTCTGACATGGACCATCGCTCTGTCCTGCACCATCGCTCTGTCCTGGACCATCGCTCTGTCCTGCACAATTGCTCTGTCCTGAGCCATCGCTCTGTCCTGCACCATCGCTCTGTCCTGGACCATCGCTCTGTCCTGGACCACCGTTCTGTCCTGAACTAACGTTCTGTCCTGGACCATCGCTCTGCCCTGAACCATCGCTCTGTCCTGGACCATCGCTCTGTCCTGCACCATCGCTCTGTCCTGAACCATCGCTCTGTCCTGGGCCATCGCTCTGTCCTGCACCATCGCTCTGTCCTGAACCATCGGTCCGTCCTGGACCATCGCTCTGTCCTGCACCATCGCTCTGTCCTGAATCATCGCTCCGTCCTGGACTATCGCTCTGTCCTGAACCATCGCTCTGTCCTGCACCATCGCTCTGTCCTGCACCATCGCTCTGTCCTGAACCATCGCTCCGTCCTGGACCATCGCTCTGTCCTGCACCATCGCTCTGTCCTGAATCATCGCTCCGTCCTGGACCATCGCTCTGTCCAGAACCATCGCTCTGTCCTGCACCATCGCACTGCCCTGAACCATCGCTCTGTTTTGCACCATCGCTCTGTCCTGAATCATCGCTCCGTCCTGGACCATCGCTCTGTCCTGCACCATCGCACTGGCCTGCACCATCGCTCTGTCCTGGACCATCACTTTGTCCTGCACCGTCGCTCTATCCTGCACCATCGCTCTGTCCTGCACCATTGCTCTGTTCTGCACCATCGCTCTGTCCTAGACCATCGCTCTGTCCTGGACCATCGCTTTGTCCTGCAGAATCACTCTGTCCTGCACCATCGCTCTGTCCTGCACCATCGCTCTGTCCTGGACCATCGCTCTGACCTGGACGATCGCTCTGTCCTGAACCATCGCTCTGTCCTGAACCATCGTTCTGTCCTGAACCATCGCTCTGTCCTGGACCATCGCTCTGTCCTGCACCATTGCCCTGTCAGGACGATCGCTCTGTCCTGGACCATCGCACAGTCCTGAACCATCGCTCTGTCCTGCACCATCGCTCTGTCCTGGACCATCGCTTTGTCCTGCACCGTCGCTCTATCCTGCACCATCACTCTGTCCTGCACCATCGCTCTGTTCTGCACCATCGCTCTGTCCTAGACCATCGCTCTGTCCTGGACCATCGCTTTGTCCTGCAGAATCACTCTGTCCTGCACCATCGCTCTGTCCTGCACAATTGCTCTGTCCTGAGCCATCGCTCTGTCCTGCACCATCGCTCTGTCCTGGACCATCGCTCTGTCCTGGACCACCGTTCTGTCCTGAACTATCGTTCTGTCCTGGACCATCGCTCTGCCCTGAAATATCGCTCTGTCCTGAACCTTCGCTCTGTCCTGGACCATCGCTCTGTCCTGAACCATCGCTCTGTCCTGGGCCATCGCTCTGTCCCGCACCATCGCTCTGTCCTGGACTATCGCTCTGTCCTGCACCATCGCTCTCTCCTGGACCATCGCACTGTCCTGCACCATCGCTGTGTCCTGAACCATCGCTCTGTCCAGGACCATCGCTCTGTCCTGACAGATCGCTCTGACCTGCACCATCGCTCTGTCCTGGACCATCGCTCTGTCCTGAACCATCGCTCTGTCCTGCACCATCACTCTGTCCTTGACCATTGCTCTGTCCTTGACCATCGCTCTGTCCTTCACCATCGCTCTGTCCTGAACCATCGTTCTGTCCTGAACCATCGCTCTGTCCTGAACCATCGCTCTGTCCTGAACCATCGTACTGTCCTGAACCATCGCTCTGTCCTGGACCATCGCTCTGTCCTGCACCATTGCCCTGTCAGGACGATCGCTCTGTCCTGGACCATCGCTCTGTCCTGCACCATGGCTCTGTCCTGAACCATGGCTCTGTCCTGGACCATCGTTCTTTCCTGAACCATCGTTCTGTCCTGAACCATCGCTCTGTCCTGAACCATCGCTCTGTCCTGGACCATCGCTCTGTGCTGGACCATCGCTCTGTCCAGGACCATCGCTCTGTCCAGGACCATCGCTCTGCCCTGCATCATCGCTCTTCCCTGAACCATCGCTCTGTCCTGAACCTTCGCTCTCTCCTGGACCATTGTTCGGTCCTGAACCATTGCTCTACCCTGATCCATCGCTCTGTCCTGAACCATCGCTCTGTCCTGGACCATCGCTCTGTCCTGAACCATCGCTCTGTCCTGAACCATCGCTCTCTCCTGGACCATCGCTCTGCCCTGAACCATCGCTCTGTCCTGCACCATCGCTCTCTCCTGGACCATCGCTCTGTCCTGAACCATCGCTCTGTCCTGGACCATCGCTCTGTCCTGGACCATCGCTCTGTCCTGCACCATCGCTCTGTCCTGAAACATCGCTCTGTCCTGAACCATCGCTCCGTCCTGGACCATCGCTCTGTCCTGAACCATCGCTCTCTCCTGGAGCATCGCTCTGTCCTGAACCATCGCTCTGTCCTGGACCATCGCTCTGTCCTGCACCATCGCTCTGTCCTGAACCATCGCTCTGCCCTGGACCATCGCTCTGTCCTGCACCATCACTCTGTCATGAACCATCGCTCCGTCCTTTACCATCGCTGTGTCCTGCACCATCGCTCTGTCCTGCACCATCGCTCTGTGCTGCACCATCGCTCTGTTCTGCACCATCGCTCTGTCCTAGACCATCGCTCTGTCCTGGACCATCGCTTTATCCTGCACCATCACTCTGTCCTGCACCATCGCTCTGTCCTGCACCATCGCTCTGTCCTGGACCATCGCTCTGACATGGACCATCGCTCTGTCCTGCACCATTGCTCTGTCCTGGACCATCGCTCTGTCCTGCACAATTGCTCTGTCCTGAGCCATCGCTCTGTCCTGGACCATCGCTCTGTCCTGGACCACCTTCTGTCCTGAACTATCGTTCTGTCCTGGACCATCGCTCTGCCCTGAACCATCGCTCTGTCCTGGACCATCGCTCTGTCCTGAACCATTGCTCTGCCCTGATCCATCGCGCTGTCCTGAACCATCGCTCTGTCCTGGACCATCGCTCTGTCCTGAACCATCGCTCTGTCCTGAACCATTGCTCTCTCCTGGACCATCGCTCTGCCCTGAACCATCGCTCTGTCCTGCACCATCGCTCTCTCCTGGACCATCGCTCTGTCCTGAACCATCGCTCTGTCCTGGACCATCGCTCTGTCCTGCACCATCGCTCTGTCCAGAACCATCGCTCTGTCCTGGACCATCGCTCTGTCCTGCACCATCGCTCTGTCCTGAAACATCGCTCTGTCCTGCACCATCGCTCTGTTCTGCACCATCGCTCTGTCCTAGACCATCGCTCTGTCCTGGACCATCGCTTTGTCCTGCAGAATCACTCTGTCCTGCACCATCGCTCTGTCCTGCACCATCGCTCTGTCCTGGACCATCGCTCTGACCTGGACGATCGCTCTGTCCTGCGCCATCGCTCTGTCCTGGACCATCGCTCTGTCCTGCACAATTGCTCTGTCCTGAGCCATCGCTCTGTCCTGCACCATCGCTCTGTCCTGGACCATCGCTATGTCCTGGATCACCGTTCTGTCCTGAACTATCGTTCTGTCCTGGACCATCGCTAAGCCCTGAAATATCGCTCTGTCCTGAACCTTCGTTCTGTCCTGGACCATCGCTCTGTCCTGAACCATCGCTCTGTCCTGGACCATCGCTCTGTCCCGCACCATCGCTCTGTCCTGGACCATCGCTCTGCCCTGGACCATCGCTCTGTCCCGCACCATCGCTCTGTCCAGGACCATCGCTCTGTCCTGACCGATCGCTCTGACCTGCACCATCTCTCTGTCCTGGACAATCGCTCTGTCCTGAACCATCGCTCTGTCCTGCACCATCACTCTGTCCTTGACCATCGCTCTGTCCTTGACCATCGCTCTGTCCTTCACCATCGCTCTGTCCTGAACCATCGCTCAGTCCTGAACCATCACGCTGTCCTGAACCATCGTTCTGTCCTGAACCATCGCTCTGTCCTGGACCATCGCTCTGTCCTGAACCATCGCGCTGTCCTGAACTATCGCTCTGTCCTAGACCATGGCTCTGTCCTGAACCATCGCTCTGTCCTGAACCATCGCTCTGTCCTGGACCATCGCTCTGTCCTGAACCATCGCTCTGTCCTGAACCATCGCTCTGTCCTGGACCATCGCTCTGTCCTGAACCATCGCTCTGTCCTGCACCATCGCTCTGTCCTGAACCATCGTTCTGTCCTGAACCACCGCTCTGCCCTGAACAATCGCTCTGTCCTGAACCATCGCTCTGTCCTGAACCATCGCTCTGTCCTGGACCATCGCTCTGCCCTGAACCATCGCTCTGTCCTGAACCATCGCTCAGACCTGAACCATCGCTCTGTCCTGAACCATCGCTCTGTCCTGAACCATCGCTCTGTCCTGGACCATCGCTCTGTGCTGGACCATCGCTCTGGCCAGGACCATCGCTCTGCCCTGCATCATCGCTCTTTCCTGAACCATCGCTCTGTCCTGAACCTTCGCTCTCTCCTGGACCATTGTTCTGTCCTGAACCATTGCTCTGCCCTGATCCATCGCTCTGTCCTGAACCATCGTTTTGCCCTGAACTATCGCTCTGCCCTGAACCATCGCTCTGTCCTGTACCATCGCTCTGTCCTGCACCATCGCTCTGTCCTAAACCATCGCTCTGTCCTGCACCATCGCTCTGTCCAGAACCATCGCTCTGTCCTGGACCATCGCTCTGTCCTGCACCATCGCTCTGTCCTGAACCATCGCTCCGTCCTGGACCATCGATCTGTCCTGCACCATCGCTCTGTTCTGAACCATCGCTCCGTCCTGGACCATCGCTCTGTCCTCAACCATCGCTCTCTCCTGGACCATCGCTCTGTCCTGAACCATCGCTCTGTCCTGCACCATCGCTCTGTCCTGCACCATCGCTCTGTCCTGCACCATCGCTCTGTCCTGAACCATCGCTCTGCCCTGGACCATCGCTCTGTCCTGCACCATCGCTGTGTCCTGCGCCATCGCTCCGTCCTGCACCATCGCTCTGTCCTGGTCCATCGATTTGTCCTGCACCATCGCTCTGTCCTGCACCATCGCTCTGTCCTGCACCATCGCTCTGTTCTGCACTATCGCTCTGTCCTAGACCATCGCTCTGTCCTGGACCATCGCTTTGTCCTGCACCATCACTCTGTCCTGCACCATCGCTCTGTCCTGCACCATCGCTCTGTCCTGGACCATCGCTCTGACATGGACCATCGCTCTGTCCTGCACCATCGCTCTGTCCTGGACCATCGCTCTGTCCTGCACAATTGCTCTGTCCTGAGCCATCGCTCTGTCCTGCACCATCGCTCTGTCCTGGACCATCGCTCTGTCCTGGACCACCGTTCTGTCCTGAACTAACGTTCTGTCCTGGACCATCGCTCTGCCCTGAACCATCGCTCTGTCCTGGACCATCGCTCTGTCCTGCACCATCGCTCTGTCCTGAACCATCGCTCTGTCCTGGGCCATCGCTCTGTCCTGCACCATCGCTCTGTCCTGAACCATCGGTCCGTCCTGGACCATCGCTCTGTCCTGCACCATCGCTCTGTCCTGAATCATCGCTCCGTCCTGGACTATCGCTCTGTCCTGAACCATCGCTCTGTCCTGCACCATCGCTCTGTCCTGCACCATCGCTCTGTCCTGAACCATCGCTCCGTCCTGGACCATCGCTCTGTCCTGCACCATCGCTCTGTCCTGAATCATCGCTCCGTCCTGGACCATCGCTCTGTCCAGAACCATAGCTCTGTCCTGCACCATCGCACTGCCCTGAACCATCGCTCTGTTTTGCACCATCACTCTGTCCTGAATCATCGCTCCGTCCTGGACCATCGCTCTGTCCTGCACCATCGCACTGGCCTGCACCATCGCTCTGTCCTGGACCATCACTTTGTCCTGCACCGTCGCTCTATCCTGCACCATCGCTCTGTCCTGCACCATTGCTCTGTTCTGCACCATCGCTCTGTCCTAGACCATCGCTCTGTCCTGGACCATCGCTTTGTCCTGCAGAATCACTCTGTCCTGCACCATCGCTCTGTCCTGCACCATCGCTCTGTCCTGGACCATCGCTCTGACCTGGACGATCGCTCTGTCCTGAACCATCGCTCTGTCCTGAACCATCGTTCTGTCCTGAACCATCGCTCTGTCCTGGACCATCGCTCTGTCCTGCACCATTGCCCTGTCAGGACGATCGCTCTGTCCTGGACCATCGCACAGTCCTGAACCATCGCTCTGTCCTGCACCATCGCTCTGTCCTGGACCATCGCTTTGTCCTGCACCGTCGCTCTATCCTGCACCATCACTCTGTCCTGCACCATCGCTCTGTTCTGCACCATCGCTCTGTCCTAGACCATCGCTCTGTCCTGGACCATCGCTTTGTCCTGCAGAATCACTCTGTCCTGCACCATCGCTCTGTCCTGCACAATTGCTCTGTCCTGAGCCATCGCTCTGTCCTGCACCATCGCTCTGTCCTGGACCATCGCTCTGTCCTGGACCACCGTTCTGTCCTGAACTATCGTTCTGTCCTGGACCATCGCTCTGCCCTGAAATATCGCTCTGTCCTGAACCTTCGCTCTGTCCTGGACCATCGCTCTGTCCTGAACCATCGCTCTGTCCTGGGCCATCGCTCTGTCCCGCACCATCGCTCTGTCCTGGACTATCGCTCTGTCCTGCACCATCGCTCTCTCCTGGACCATCGCACTGTCCTGCACCATCGCTGTGTCCTGAACCATCGCTCTGTCCAGGACCATCGCTCTGTCCTGACAGATCGCTCTGACCTGCACCATCGCTCTGTCCTGGACCATCGCTCTGTCCTGAACCATCGCTCTGTCCTGCACCATCACTCTGTCCTTGACCATTGCTCTGTCCTTGACCATCGCTCTGTCCTTCACCATCGCTCTGTCCTGAACCATCGTTCTGTCCTGAACCATCGCTCTGTCCTGAACCATCGCTCTGTCCTGAACCATCGTACTGTCCTGAACCATCGCTCTGTCCTGGACCATCGCTCTGTCCTGCACCATTGCCCTGTCAGGACGATCGCTCTGTCCTGGACCATCGCTCTGTCCTGCACCATGGCTCTGTCCTGAACCATGGCTCTGTCCTGGACCATCGTTCTTTCCTGAACCATCGTTCTGTCCTGAACCATCGCTCTGTCCTGAACCATCGCTCTGTCCTGGACCATCGCTCTGTGCTGGACCATCGCTCTGTCCAGGACCATCGCTCTGTCCAGGACCATCGCTCTGCCCTGCATCATCGCTCTTCCCTGAACCATCGCTCTGTCCTGAACCTTCGCTCTCTCCTGGACCATTGTTCGGTCCTGAACCATTGCTCTACCCTGATCCATCGCTCTGTCCTGAACCATCGCTCTGTCCTGGACCATCGCTCTGTCCTGAACCATCGCTCTGTCCTGAACCATCGCTCTCTCCTGGACCATCGCTCTGCCCTGAACCATCGCTCTGTCCTGCACCATCGCTCTCTCCTGGACCATCGCTCTGTCCTGAACCATCGCTCTGTCCTGGACCATCGCTCTGTCCTGGACCATCGCTCTGTCCTGCACCATCGCTCTGTCCTGAAACATCGCTCTGTCCTGAACCATCGCTCCGTCCTGGACCATCGCTCTGTCCTGAACCATCGCTCTCTCCTGGAGCATCGCTCTGTCCTGAACCATCGCTCTGTCCTGGACCATCGCTCTGTCCTGCACCATCGCTCTGTCCTGAACCATCGCTCTGCCCTGGACCATCGCTCTGTCCTGCACCATCACTCTGTCATGAACCATCGCTCCGTCCTTTACCATCGCTGTGTCCTGCACCATCGCTCTGTCCTGCACCATCGCTCTGTGCTGCACCATCGCTCTGTTCTGCACCATCGCTCTGTCCTAGACCATCGCTCTGTCCTGGACCATCGCTTTATCCTGCACCATCACTCTGTCCTGCACCATCGCTCTGTCCTGCACCATCGCTCTGTCTCTGGACCATCGCTCTGACATGGACCATCGCTCTGTCCTGCACCATTGCTCTGTCCTGGACCATCGCTCTGTCCTGCACAATTGCTCTGTCCTGAGCCATCGCTCTGTCCTGGACCATCGCTCTGTCCTGGACCACCTTCTGTCCTGAACTATCGTTCTGTCCTGGACCATCGCTCTGCCCTGAACCATCGCTCTGTCCTGGACCATCGCTCTGTCCTGAACCATTGCTCTGCCCTGATCCATCGCTCTGTCCTGAACCATCGCTCTGTCCTGGACCATCGCTCTGTCCTGAACCATCGCTCTGTCCTGAACCATTGCTCTCTCCTGGACCATCGCTCTGCCCTGAACCATCGCTCTGTCCTGCACCATCGCTCTCTCCTGGACCATCGCTCTGTCCTGAACCATCGCTCTGTCCTGGACCATCGCTCTGTCCTGCACCATCGCTCTGTCCAGAACCATCGCTCTGTCCTGGACCATCGCTCTGTCCTGCACCATCGCTCTGTCCTGAAACATCGCTCTGTCCTGAACCATCGCTCCGTCCTGGACCATCGCTCTGTCCTGAACCATCGCTCTCTCCTGGACCATCGCTCTGTCCTGAACCATCGCTCTGTCCTGGACCATCGCTCTGTCCTGCACCATCGCTCTGTCCTGAACCATCGCTCTGCCCTGGACCATCGCTCTGTCCTGCACCATCACTCTGTCATGAACCATCGCTCCGTCCTGTACCATCGCTGTGTCCTGCGCCATCGCTCTGTCCTGCACCATCGCTCTGTCTTGGACCATCGCTTTGTCCTGCACCATCGCTCTGTCCTGGACCATCGCTTTGTCCTGCACCATCACTCTGTCCTGCACCATCGCTCTGTCCTGCACCATCGCTCTGTCCTGGACCATCGCTCTGACATGGACCATCGCTCTGTCCTGCACCATTGCTCTGTCCTGGACCATCGCTCTGTCCTGCACAATTGCTCTGTCCTGAGCCATCGCTCTGTCCTGGACCATCGCTCTGTCCTGGACCACCTTCTGTCCTGAACTATCGTTCTGTCCTGGACCATCGCTCTGCCCTGAACCATCGCTCTGTCCTGGACCATCGCTCTGTCCAGCACCATTGCTCTGTCCTGAACCATCGCTCTGTCCTGGACCATCGCTCTGTCCTGCACCATCGCTCTGTCCTGAACCATCGCTCCGTCCTGGACCATCGCTCTGTCCTGCACCATCGCTCTGTCCTGAATCATCGCTCCGTCCTGGACCATCGCTCTGTCCTCAACCATCGCTCCGTCCTGGACCATCGCTCCGTCCTGGACCATCGCTCTGTCCTGCACCATCGCACTGTCCTGCACCATCGCTCTGTCCTGGACCATCGCTTTGTCCTGCACCATCGCTCTATCCTGCACCATCGCTCTTTCCTGCACCATCGCTCTGTTCTGCACCATCTCTCTGTCCTAGACCATCGCTCTGTCCTGGACCATCGCTTTGTCCTGCAGAATCACTCTGTCCTGCACCATCGCTCTGTCCTGCACCATCGCTCTGTCCTGGACCATCGCTCTGACCTGGACGATCGCTCTGTCCTGCACCATTGCCCTGTCAGGACGATCGCTCTGTCCTGGACCATCGCTCTGTCCTAGACCATCGCTCTGTCCTGGACCATCGCTTTGTCCTGCAGAATCACTCTGTCCTGCACCATCGCTCTGTCCTGCACCATCGCTCTGTCCTGGACCATCGCTATGACCTGGACGATCGCTCTGTCATGCACCATCGCTCTGTCCTGGACCATCGCTCTGTCCTGCACAATTGCTCTGTCCTGAGCCATCACTCTGTCCTGCACCATCGCTCTGTCCTGGACCATCGCTCTGTCCTGGACCACCGTTCTGTCCTGAACAATCGTTCTGTCCTGGACCATCGCTCTGCCCTGAAATATCGCTCTGTCCTGGACCATCGCTCTGTCCTGAACCATCGCTCTGTCCTGGACCATCGCTCTGTCCCGCACCATCGCTCTGTCCTGGACCATCGCTCTGTCCTGCACCATCGCTCTCTCCTAGACCATCGCACTGTCCTGCACCATCGCTCTGTTTTGGACCATCGCTCTGTCCAGGACCATCGCTCTGTCCTGACCGATCGCTCTGACCTGCACCATCGCTCTGTCCTGGACCATCGCTCTGTCCTGGACCATCGCTCTGTCCTGCACCATCACTCTGTCCTTGACCATCGCTCTGTCCTTGACCATCGCTCTGTCCTTCACCATCGCTCTGTCCTGAACCATCGTTCTGTCCTGAACCATCGCTCTGTCCTGAACCATCGCTCTGTCCTGAACCATCGTTCTGTCCTGAACCATCGCTCTGTCCTGGACCATCGCTCTGTCCTGCACCATTGCCCTGTCAGGACGATCGCTCTGTCCTGGACCATCGCTCTGTCCTGAACTATCGCTCTGTCCTGCACCATGGCTCTGTCCTGGACCATCGTTCTGTCCTGAACCATCGCTCTGTCCTGGACCATCGTTCTGTCCTGAACCATCGTTCTGTCCTGAACCATCGCTCTGCCCTGAACCATCGCTCAGACCTGAACCATCGCTCTGTCCTGGACCATCGCTCTGTCCTGAACCATCGCTCTGTCCTGGACCATCGCTCTGTGCTGGACCATCGCTCTGTCCAGGACCATCGCTCTGCCCTGCATCATCGCTCTTTCCTGAACCATCGCTCAGACCTGAACCATCGCTCTGTCCTGGACCATCGCTCTGTCCTGAACCATCGCTCTCTCCTGGACCATCGCTCTGTCCTGAACCATCGCTCTGTCCTGGACCATCGCTCTGTCCTGCACCATCGCTCTGTCCAGAACCATCGATCTGTCCTGGACCATCGCTCTGTCCTGCACCATCGCTCTGTCCTGAACCATCGCTCCGTCCTGGACCATCGATCTGTCCTGCACCATCGCTCTGTCCTGAACCATCGCTCCGTCCTGGACCATCGCTCTGTACTGAACCATCGCTCTATCCTGGACCATCGCTCTGTCCTGAACCATCGCTCTGTCCTGGACCATCGCTGTGTCCTGCACCATCGCTCTGTCGTGCACCATCGCTCTGTCCTGGACCATCGCTTTGTCCTGCACCATCGCTCTGTCATGCACCATCGCTCTGTCCGGCACCATCGCTCTGTTCTGCACCATCGCTCTGTCCTAGACCATCGCTCTGTCCTGGACCATTGCTTTGTCCTGCACCATCACTCTGTCCTGCACCATCGCTCTGTCCTGCACCATCGCTCTGTCTGGACCATCGCTCTGACATGGACCATCGCTCTGTCCTGCACCATCGCTCTTTCCTGGACCATCGCTCTGTCCTGCACAATTGCTCTGTCCTGAGCCATCGCTCTGTCCTGCACCATCGCTCTGTCCTGGACCATCGCTCTGTCCTGGACCACCGTTCTGTCCTGAACTATCGTTGTGTCCTGAACCATCGCTCTGCCCTGAACTATCGCTCTGTCCTGAACCATCGCTCTGTCCTGGACCATCGCTCTGTCCTGCACCATCGCACTGTCCTGGACCATCGCTCTGTCCTGCACCATCGCTCTCTCCTGGACCATCGCACTGTCCTGCACCATCGCTCTGTCCTGAACCATCGCTCTGTCCAGGACCATCGCTCTGTCCTGACCGATCGCTCTGACCTGCACCATCGCTCTGTCCTGGACCATCGCTCTGTCCTGGATCATCGCTCTGTCGTGTACCATTGCTCTGTCCTGCACCATCACTCTGTCCTTGACCAACGCTCTGTCCTTGACCATCGCTCTGTCCTTCACCATCGCTCTGTCCTGAACCATCGCTCTGTCCGGAACCATCCTTTTGTCCTGAACCATCGCTCTGTCCTGAACCATCGCTCTGTCCTGAACCATCGTTCTGTCCTGAACCATTGCTCTGTCCTGAACCATCGCTCTGTCCTGGACCATCGCTCTGTCCTGCACCATCGCTCTGTCCTGAATCATCGCTCCGTCCTGGACCATCGCTCTGTCCTCAACCATCGCTCCGTCCTGGACCATCGCTCCGTCCTGGACCATCGCTCTGTCCTGCACCATCGCACTGTCCTGCACCATCGCTCTGTCCTGGACCATCGCTTTGTCCTGCACCATCGCTCTATCCTGCACCATCGCTCTTTCCTGCACCATCGCTCTGTTCTGCACCATCTCTCTGTCCTAGACCATCGCTCTGTCCTGGACCATCGCTTTGTCCTGCAGAATCACTCTGTCCTGCACCATCGCTCTGTCCTGCACCATCGCTCTGTCCTGGACCATCGCTCTGACCTGGACGATCGCTCTGTCCTGCACCATTGCCCTGTCAGGACGATCGCTCTGTCCTGGACCATCGCACTGTCCTGAACCATCGCTCTGTCCTGCACCATCACTCTGTCCTGGACCATCGCTTTGTCCTGCACCGTCGCTCTATCCTGCACCATCGCTCTGTCATGCACTATCGCTCTGTTCTGCACCATCGCTCTGTCCTAGACCATCGCTCTGTCCTGGACCATCGCTTTGTCCTGCAGAATCACTCTGTCCTGCACCATCGCTCTGTCCTGCACCATCGCTCTGTCCTGGACCATCGCTATGACCTGGACGATCGCTCTGTCATGCACCATCGCTCTGTCCTGGACCATCGCTCTGTCCTGCACAATTGCTCTGTCCTGAGCCATCACTCTGTCCTGCACCATCGCTCTGTCCTGGACCATCGCTCTGTCCTGGACCACCGTTCTGTCCTGAACAATCGTTCTGTCCTGGACCATCGCTCTGCCCTGAAATATCGCTCTGTCCTGGACCATCGCTCTGTCCTGAACCATCGCTCTGTCCTGGACCATCGCTCTGTCCCGCACCATCGCTCTGTCCTGGACCATCGCTCTGTCCTGCACCATCGCTCTCTCCTAGACCATCGCACTGTCCTGCACCATCGCTCTGTTTTGGACCATCGCTCTGTCCAGGACCATCGCTCTGTCCTGACCGATCGCTCTGACCTGCACCATCGCTCTGTCCTGGACCATCGCTCTGTCCTGGACCATCGCTCTGTCCTGCACCATCACTCTGTCCTTGACCATCGCTCTGTCCTTGACCATCGCTCTGTCCTTCACCATCGCTCTGTCCTGAACCATCGTTCTGTCCTGAACCATCGCTCTGTCCTGAACCATCGCTCTGTCCTGAACCATCGTTCTGTCCTGAACCATCGCTCTGTCCTGGACCATCGCTCTGTCCTGCACCATTGCCCTGTCAGGACGATCGCTCTGTCCTGGACCATCGCTCTGTCCTGAACTATCGCTCTGTCCTGCACCATGGCTCTGTCCTGGACCATCGTTCTGTCCTGAACAATCGCTCTGTCCTGGACCATCGTTCTGTCCTGAACCATCGTTCTGTCCTGAACCATCGCTCTGCCCTGAACCATCGCTCAGACCTGAACCATCGCTCTGTCCTGGACCATCGCTCTGTCCTGAACCATCGCTCTGTCCAGGACCATCGCTCTGCCCTGCATCATCGCTCTTTCCTGAACCATCGCTCAGACCTGAACCATCGCTCTGTCCTGGACCATCGCTCTGTCCTGAACCATCGCTCTCTCCTGGACCATCGCTCTGTCCTGAACCATCGCTCTGTCCTGGACCATCGCTCTGTCCTGCACCATCGCTCTGTCCAGAACCATCGATCTGTCCTGGACCATCGCTCTGTCCTGCACCATCGCTCTGTCCTGAACCATCGCTCCGTCCTGGACCATCGATCTGTCCTGCACCATCGCTCTGTCCTGAACCATCGCTCCGTCCTGGACCATCGCTCTGTACTGAACCATCGCTCCATCCTGGACCATCGCTCTGTCCTGAACCATCGCTCTGTCCTGGACCATCGCTGTGTCCTGCACCATCGCTCTGTCGTGCACCATCGCTCTGTCCTGGACCATCGCCTTGTCCTGCACCATCGCTCTGTCATGCACCATCGCTCTGTCCGGCACCATCGCTCTGTTCTGCACCATCGCTCTGTCCTAGACCATCGCTCTGTCCTGGACCATTGCTTTGTCCTGCACCATCACTCTGTCCTGCACCATCGCTCTGTCCTGCACCATCGCTCTGTCCTGGACCATCGCTCTGACATGGACCATCGCTCTGTCCTGCACCATCGCTCTTTCCTGGACCATCGCTCTGTCCTGCACAATTGCTCTGTCCTGAGCCATCGCTCTGTCCTGCACCATCGCTCTGTCCTGGACCACCGTTCTGTCCTGAACAATCGTTCTGTCCTGGACCATCGCTCTGCCCTGAAATATCGCTCTGTCCTGGACCATCGCTCTGTCCTGAACCATCGCTCTGTCCTGGACCATCGCTCTGTCCCGCACCATCGCTCTGTCCTGGACCATCGCTCTGTCCTGCACCATCGCTCTCTCCTAGACCATCGCACTGTCCTGCACCATCGCTCTGTTTTGGACCATCGCTCTGTCCAGGACCATCGCTCTGTCCTGACCGATCGCTCTGACCTGCACCATCGCTCTGTCCTGGACCATCGCTCTGTCCTGGACCATCGCTCTGTCCTGCACCATCACTCTGTCCTTGACCATCGCTCTGTCCTTGACCATCGCTCTGTCCTTCACCATCGCTCTGTCCTGAACCATCGTTCTGTCCTGAACCATCGCTCTGTCCTGAACCATCGCTCTGTCCTGAACCATCGTTCTGTCCTGAACCATCGCTCTGTCCTGGACCATCGCTCTGTCCTGCACCATTGCCCTGTCAGGACGATCGCTCTGTCCTGGACCATCGCTCTGTCCTGAACTATCGCTCTGTCCTGCACCATGGCTCTGTCCTGGACCATCGTTCTGTCCTGAACAATCGCTCTGTCCTGGACCATCGTTCTGTCCTGAACCATCGTTCTGTCCTGAACCATCGCTCTGCCCTGAACCATCGCTCAGACCTGAACCATCGCTCTGTCCTGGACCATCGCTCTGTCCTGAACCATCGCTCTGTCCAGGACCATCGCTCTGCCCTGCATCATCGCTCTTTCCTGAACCATCGCTCAGACCTGAACCATCGCTCTGTCCTGGACCATCGCTCTGTCCTGAACCATCGCTCTCTCCTGGACCATCGCTCTGTCCTGAACCATCGCTCTGTCCTGGACCATCGCTCTGTCCTGCACCATCGCTCTGTCCAGAACCATCGATCTGTCCTGGACCATCGCTCTGTCCTGCACCATCGCTCTGTCCTGAACCATCGCTCCGTCCTGGACCATCGATCTGTCCTGCACCATCGCTCTGTCCTGAACCATCGCTCCGTCCTGGACCATCGCTCTGTACTGAACCATCGCTCCATCCTGGACCATCGCTCTGTCCTGAACCATCGCTCTGTCCTGGACCATCGCTGTGTCCTGCACCATCGCTCTGTCGTGCACCATCGCTCTGTCCTGGACCATCGCCTTGTCCTGCACCATCGCTCTGTCATGCACCATCGCTCTGTCCGGCACCATCGCTCTGTTCTGCACCATCGCTCTGTCCTAGACCATCGCTCTGTCCTGGACCATTGCTTTGTCCTGCACCATCACTCTGTCCTGCACCATCGCTCTGTCCTGCACCATCGCTCTGTCCTGGACCATCGCTCTGACATGGACCATCGCTCTGTCCTGCACCATCGCTCTTTCCTGGACCATCGCTCTGTCCTGCACAATTGCTCTGTCCTGAGCCATCGCTCTGTCCTGCACCATCGCTCTGTCCTGGACCATCGCTCTGTCCTGGACCACCGTTCTGTCCTGAACTATCGTTGTGTCCTGAACCATCGCTCTGCCCTGAACTATCGCTCTGTCCTGAACCATCGCTCTGTTTTGGACCATCGCTCTGTCCTGCACCATCGCACTGTCCTGGACCATAGCACTGTCCTGGACCATCGCTCTGTCCTGCACCATCGCTCTCTCCTGGACCATCGCACTGTCCTGCACCATCGCTCTGTCCTGAACCATCGCTCTGTCCAGGACCATCGCTCTTTCCTGACCGATCGCTCTGACCTGCACCATCGCTCTGTCCTGGACCATCGCTCTGTCCTGGATCATCGCTCTGTCGTGTACCATTGCTCTGTCCTGCACCATCACTCTGTCCTTGACCAACGCTCTGTCCTTGACCATCGCTCTGTCCTTCACCATCGCTCTGTCCTGAACCATCGCTCTGTCCGGAACCATCCTTTTGTCCTGAACCATCGCTCTGTCCTGAACCATCGCTCTGTCCTGAACCATCGTTCTGTCCTGAACCATTGCTCTGTCCTGGACCATCGCTCTGTCCTGCACCATTGCCTGTCAGGACGATCGCTCTGTCCTGGACCAGCGCTCTGTCCTGAACCATCGCTCTGTCCTGCACCATGTCTTTGTCCTGAACCATCGCTCTGTCCTGGACCATCGCTCTGTCTTGAACCATCGTTCTGTCCTGAACCATCGCTCTGTCCTGAACCATCGCTCTGTCATGAACCATCGTTTTGTCCTGAACCATCGCTCTGCCCTGAACCATCGCTCAGACCTGAACCATCGCTCCGTCCTGTACCATCGCTCTGTCCTGAACCATCGCTCTGTCCTGGACCATCGCTCTGTCCTGAACCATCGCTCTGTCCAGGACCATCGCTCTGTCCTGACCGATCGCTCTGACCTGCACCATCGCTCTGTCCTGGACCATCGCTCTGTCCTGAACCATCGCTCTGTCCTGCACCATCACTCTGTCCTGAACCATCGTTCTGTCCTGAACCATCGCTCTGTCCTGCACCATGGCTCTGTCCTGAACCATCGCTCTGTCCTGAACCATCGTTCTGTCCTGAACCATCGCTCTGTCCTTCACCATCGCTCTGTCCTGAACCATCGCTCTGTCCGGAACCATCCTTTTGTCCTGAACCTTCGCTCTGTCCTGAACCATCGCTCTGTCCTGAACCATCGCTCTGTCCTGAACCATTGCCTGTCAGGACGATCGCTCTGTCCTGGACCATCGCTCTGTCCTGAACCATCGCTCTGTCCTGCACCATGTCTTTGTCCTGAACCATCGCTCTGTCCTGGACCATCGCTCTGTCCTGCACCATCGCTCTGTCTTGAACCATCGTTCTGTCCTGAACCATCGCTCTGTCCTGAACCATCGCTCTGTCATGAACCATCGTTTTGTCCTGAACCATCGCTCTGCCCTGAACCATCGCTCAGACCTGAACCATCGCTCCGTCCTGTACCATCGCTCTGTCCTGAACCATCGCTCTGTCCTGGACCATCGCTCTGTCCTGAACCATCGCTCTGTCCAGGACCATCGCTCTGTCCTGACCGATCGCTCTGACCTGCACCATCGCTCTGTCCTGGACCATCGCTCTGTCCTGGACCATCGCTCTGTCCTGAACCATCGCTCTGTCCAGGACCATCGCTCTGTCCAGGACCATCGCTCTGTCCTGACCGATCGCTCTGTCCTGAACCATCGCTCTGTCCTGCACCATCACTCTGTCCTGAACCATCGTTCTGTCCTGAACCATCGCTCTGTCCTGAACCATCGCTCTGTCCTGAACCATCGTTCTGTCCTGAACCATCGCTCTGTCCTGGACCATCGCTCAGTCCTGTACCATTGCCCTGTCAGGACGATCACTCTGTCCTGAACCATCGCTCTGTCCTGGACCATCGCTCTGTCCTGCACCATCGCTCTGACCTGAACCATCGCTCTGTCCTGGACCATCGCTCTGTCCTGCACCATCGCTCTGCCCTGAACCATCGCTCTGTCCTGAACCATCCCTCTGCCCTGAACCATCGCTCTGTTTTGCACCATCGCTCTGACCTGAACCATCGCTCCGTCCTGAACCATCGCTCTGTCCTGAACCATCGCTCTGTCCTGCACCATCGCTCTGTCCTGCACCATCGCTCTGTCCTGGACCATCGCTCTGTCCTGAACCATCGCTCTGTCCAGGACCATCGCTCTGTCCTGACCGATCGCTCTGACCTGCACCATCGCTCTGTCCTGGACCATCGCTCTGTCCTGGACCATCGCTCTGTCCTGAACCATCGCTCTGTCCAGGACCATCGCTCTGTCCAGGACCATCGCTCTGTCCTGACCGATCGCTCTGTCCTGAACCATCGCTCTGTCCTGCACCATCACTCTGTCCTGAACCATCGTTCTGTCCTGAACCATCGCTCTGTCCTGAACCATCGCTCTGTCCTGAACCATCGTTCTGTCCTGAACCATCGCTCTGTCCTGGACCATCGCTCAGTCCTGTACCATTGCCCTGTCAGGACGATCACTCTGTCCTGAACCATCGCTCTGTCCTGGACCATCGCTCTGTCCTGCACCATCGCTCTGACCTGAACCATCGCTCTGTCTTGGACCATCGCTCTGTCCTGCACCATCGCTCTGCCCTGAACCATCGCTCTGTCCTGAACCATCCCTCTGCCCTGAACCATCGCTCTGTTTTGCACCATCGCTCTGACCTGAACCATCGCTCCGTCCTGAACCATCGCTCTGTCCTGAACCATCGCTCTGTCCTGCACCATCGCTCTGTCCTGCACCATCGCTCTGTCCTGGACCATCGCTTTGTCCTGCACCATCGCTCTATCCTGCACCATCGCTCTGTCCTGCACCATCGCTCTGTTCTGCACCATCGTTCTGTCCTAGACCATCGCTCTGTCCTGGACCATCGCTTTGTCCTGCACCATCACTCTGTCCTGCACCATCGCTCTGTCCTGCACCATCGCTCTGTCCTGGACCATCGCTCTGACCTGGACGATCGCTCTGTCCTGCACAATCGCTCTGTCCTGGACCATCGCTCTGTCCTGCACAATTGCTCTGTCCTGAGCCATCGCTCTGTCCTGCACCATCGCTCTGTCCTGGACCATCGCACTGTCCTGGACCACCGTTCTGTCCTGAACTATCGTTTTTGTTTGCACTGAGTGCTGAATTTGGTGCATTTGAGTGTGATAGTGAGAGTTTGGTGACCGAGGGAGTGCTGAATTTGGTGCATTTGAGTGCGATAGTGAGAGTTTGGTGACCGAGGGATTGCTGAATTTGGTGAATTTGAGTGCGATAGTGAGAGTTTGGTGACCGAGGGAGTTGGGTGAGGAGGGAATAAGGCGCTCCTTTCATTTTGTTTCCGACATTTCCGCAAAGAATGCGAAGAGAGCCAGGAGTTTACAGAAAGTGTAGCTGACTGGGAGCAGGGTCGGAGGGCGGAGATCTAGTTAGTCCACAGGGCAGCTATATTCTGTCAGGTAAGAGGGGATGGAGGCTAGGCCAGTTACATGCTCCTCCTGTAGGATGTGGGTGGTGAGGGATACCACCGGTGTCCCCAATGACTATACCTGCGGGAAGTGCACCCAACTTCAGCTCCTCAAACACCGTGTTAGGGAACTGGAGCTGAAGCTGGATGAACTTCGGATCATCCGGGAGGCAGAGGGGTTGATTGAGAAGAGTTACAAGGAGGTAACCACACCCAAGGTACAGGACAAGAATAGCTGGGTTACAGTCAGGGGGAAAAAAACAAACAGGCAGAAAGTGCAGGGATCCCTCGTGGCCGTTCCCCTTCAAAACAAGTATACCGTTTTGGATGCTGTTGGGGGGGATGACCTACCGGGGGAAGGCCCTAGCGGCCAGGTCTCTGGCACTGAGTCTGGCTCTGGGGCTCAGAAGGGAAGGGGGAGAATAGAAAAGCAATAGTTGTAGGAGATTCAATGGTTAGGGGAATAGATAGGAGATTCTGTGGTCGCGAGTGAGACTCCCGGAAGGTATGTTGCCTCCCGGGTGCCAGGGCCAGGGATGTCTCGGATCATGTCTTCAGGATCCTTAAGGGGGAGGGGGAGCAGCCAGATGTCGTGGTGCACATTGGTACCAACGACATAGGTAGGAAAAGGGGTGTGCAGGTAATAAACAAGTTTAGGGAGTTAGGCTGGAAGTTAAAAGCCAGGACAGACAGAGTTGTCATCCCTGGTTTGTTGCCGGTGCCACGTGATAGCGAGGCTAGGAATAGGGAGAGAGTGCAGTTGAACACGTGGCTGCAGGAATGGTGTAGGAGGGAGGGCTTCAGGTATTTGGATAATTGGAGTGCATTCTGGGGAAGGTGGGACCTGTACAAGCAGGACGGGTTGCATCTGAAACAGAGGGACACCAATATCCTGGGAGGGAGGTTTTCGAGTACTCTTCGGGAGGGTTTAAACTAATTTGGCAGGGGAATGGGAACCGGATTTGTAGTCCAGCAACTAAGGTAGCTGATATTCAGGACGCCAAAGCGTGTAATGAGACAGTGGGGAAGGGAACACTGACAAAGGAGAGTACTTGCAGGCACGGAGAGGGGTTGAAGTGTGTATACTTCAACGCAAGAAGCATCAGGAATAAGGTGGGTGAACTTAAGGCATGGATCGGTACTTGGGACTACGATGTGGTGGCCATCACGGAAACTTGGATAGAAGAGGGGCAGAAATGGTTGTTGGAGGTCCCTGGTTATAGATGTTTCAATAAGATTAGGGAGGGTGGTAAAAGAGGTGGGGGGGGGGGTGGCATTATTAATTAGAGATAGTATAACAGCTGCAGAAAGGCAGTTCGAGGAGTATCAGCCTACTGAGGTAGTATGGGTTGAAGTCAGAAATAGGAAAGGAGCAGTCACCTTGTTAGGAGTTTTCTATAGGCCCCCCAATAGTAGCAGAGATGTGGAGGAACAGATTGGGAAACAGATTTTGGAAAGGTGCAGAAGTCATAGGGTAGTAGTCATGGGCGACTTTAACTTCCCAAATATTGAGTGGAAACTCTTTAGATCAAATAGTTTGGATGGGGTGGTGTTTGTGCAGTGTGTCCAGGAAGCTTTTCTAACGCAGTATGTAGATTGTCCGACCAGAGGAGAGGCAATATTGGATTTAGTACTGGGTAATGAGCCAGGGCAAGTGATAGATTTGTTAGTGGGGGAGCATTTTGGAGATAGTGACCACAATTCTGTGACTTTCACTTTAGTAATGGAGAGGGATAGGTACGTGCAACAGGGCAAGGTTTACAATTGGGGGAAGGGTAAATACGATGTTGTCAGACAAGAATTGAAGTGCATAAGTTGGGAACATAGGCTGGCAGGGAAGGACACAAGTGAAATGTGGAACTTGTTCAAGGAACAGGTGCTACGTGTCCTTGATATGTATGTCCCTGTCAGGCAGGGAAGAGATGGTCGAGTGAGGGAACCATGGTTGACAAGAGAGGTTGAATGTCTTGTTAAGAGGAAAAAGGTGACTTATGTAAGGCTGAGGAAACAAGGTTCAGACAGGGCATTGGAGGGATACAAGATAGCCAGGAGGGAACTGAAGAAAGGGATTAGGAGAGCTAAGAGAGGGCATGAACAATCTTTGGCGGGTCGGATCAAGGAAAACCCCAAGGCCTTTTACACAAATGTGAGAAATATGAGAATGACTAGAGCGAGGGTAGGTCCGATCAAGGACAGTAGCGGCAAATTGTGTATTGAGTCTGAAGAGATAGGAGAGGTCTTGAACGAGTACTTTTCTTCTGTATTTACAAATGAGAGGGGCGATATTGTTAGAGAGGACAGTGTGAAACAGATTGGTAAGCTCGAGGAAATACTTGTTAGGAAGGAAGATGTGTTGGGCATTTTGAAAAACTTGAGGATAGACAAGTCCCCCGGGCCTGACGGGATATATCCAAGGATTTTATGGGAAGCAAGAGATGAAATTGCAGAGCCGTTGGCAATGATCTTTTCGTCCTCACTGTCAACAGGGGTGGTACCAGGGGATTGCAGAGTGGCGAATGTCGTGCCCCTGTTCAAAAAAGGGACTAGGGATAACCCTGGGAATTACAGGCCAGTTAGTCTTACTTCGGTGGTAGGCAAAGTAATGGAAAGTGTACTGAAGGATAGGATTTCTGAGCATCTGGAAAGACACTGCTTGATTAGGGATAGTCAGCACGGATTTGTGAGGGGTAGGTCTTGCCTTACAAATCTTATTGAATTCTTTGAGGAGGTGACCAAGCATGTGGATGAAGGTAAAGCAGTGGATGTAGTGTACATGGACTTTAGTAAGGCATTTGATAAAGTTCCCCATGGTAGGCTTATGCAGAAAGTAAGGAGGCATGGGATAGTGGGAAATTTGGCCAGTTGGATAACGAACTGGCTAACCGATAGAAGTCAGAGAGTGGTGGTGGATGGCAAATATACAGCCTGGATCCCAGTTACCAGTGGCGTACCGCAGGGATCAGTTCAGGGTCCTCTGCTGTTTGTGATTTTCATTAATGACTTGGATGAGGGAGTTGAAGGGTGGGTCAGTAAATTTGCAGACGATACGAAGATTGGTGGAGTTGTGGATAGTAAGGAGGGCTGTTGTCGGCTGCAAAGAGACATAGATAGGATGCAGAGCTGGGCTGAGAAGTGGCAGATGGAGTTTAACCCTGAAAAGTGTGAGGTTGTCCATTTTGGAAGGACAAATATGAATGCGGAATACAGGGTTAACGGTAGAGTTCTTGGCAATGTGGAGGAGCAGAGAGATCTTGGGGTCTATGTTCATACATCTTTGAAAGTTGCCACTCAAGTGGATAGAGCTGTGAAGAAGGCCTATGGTGTGCTCGCGTTCATTAACAGAGGGATTGAATTTAAGAGCCGTGAGGTGAAGATGCAGCTGTACAAAACTTTGGTAAGGCCACATTTGGAGTACTGTGTACAGTTCTGGTCGCCTCATTTTAGGAAGGATGTGGAAGCTTTGGAAAAGGTGCAAAGAAGATTTACCAGGATGTTGCCTGGAATGGAGAGTAGGTCTTACGAGGAAAGGTTGAGGGTGCTCGGCCTTTTCTCATTAGAGCGGAGAAGGATGAGGGGCGACTTGATAGAGGTTTATAAGATGATCAGGGGAATAGATAGAGTAGACAGTCAGAGACTTTTTCCCCGGGTGGAACAAACCATTACAAGGGGACATAAATTTAAAGTGAAAGGTGGAAGATATAGGAGGGATATCAGAGGTAGGTTCTTTACCCAGAGAGTAGTGGGGGCATGGAATGCACTGCCTGTGGAAGTAGTTGAGTCGGAAACATTAGGGACCTTCAAGCAGATATTGGATAGGTACATGGATTACGGTTAAATGATATAGTGTAGATTTATTTGTTCTCAAGGGCAGCACGGTAGCATTGTGGATAGCACAATTGCTTCACAGCTCCAGGGTCCCAGGTTCGATTCCGGCTTGGGTCACTGTCTGTGCGGAGTCTGCACGTCCTCCCCGTGTCTGCGTGGGTTTCCTCCGGGTGCTCCTTTTTCCTCCCACAATCCAAAGATGTGCGGGTTAGGTGAATTGGCCAATGATAAATTGCCCTTAATGTCCAAATTGCCCTTGGGTGTTGGGTGGAGGTGTTGAGTTTGGGTAGGGTGCTCTTTCCAAGAGCCGGTGCAGACTCAAAGGGCCGAATGGCCTCCTTCTGCACTGTAAATTCAATGATAATCTATGATTAATCTAGGACAAAGGTTCGGCACAACATCGTGGGCCGAAGGGCCTGTTCTGTGCTGTATTTTCTATGTTCTATGTTCTATGTTCTGTCCTGAACCATCGCTCTGTCCTGGACCATCGCTCTGTCCTGCACCATCGCTCTCTCCTGGACCATCGCACTGTCCTGCACCATCGCTCTGTCCTGAACCATCGCTCTGTCCAGGACCATCGCTCTGTCCTGACCGATCGCTCTGACCTGCACCATCGCTCAGTCCTGAACCATCGCTCTGTCCTGAACCATCGCTCTGTCCTGAACCATCGCTCTGTCCTGCACCATCGCTCTCTCCTGGACCATCGCTCTGTCCTGCACCATTGTCCTGTCAGGACGATCGCTCTGTCCTGGACCATCGCTCTGTCCTGAACTATCGCTCTGTCCTGCACCATGGCTCTGTCCTGAACCATCGCTCTGTCCTGGACCATCGTTCTGTCCTGAACCATCGTTCTGTCCTGAACCATCGCTCTGTCCTGAACCATCGTTCTGTCCTGAACCATCGCTCTGTCCTGGACCATCGCTCTGTCCTGCACCATTGCCCTGTCAGGACGATCGCTCTGTCCTGGACCATCGCTCTGCCCTGAACTATCGCTCTGTCCTGCACCATGGCTCTGTCCTGAACCATCGCTCTGTCCTGGACCATCGCTCTGTCCTGAACCATCGCTCTGTTCTGGACCATCGCTCTGTCCTGAACCATCGCTCTGTCCAGGACCATCGCTCTGTCCTGGACCATCGCTCTGTGCTGGACCATCGTTCTGTCCAGGACCATCGCTCTGCCCTGCATCATCGCTCGTTCCTGAACCATCGCTCTGTCCTGAACCATCGCTCTGTCCTGAACCATCGCTCTGTCCTGGACCATCGCTCTGTGCTGGACCATCGCTCTGTCCAGGACCATCGCTCTGCCCTGCATCATCGCTCTTTCCTGAACCATTGCTCTGCCCTGAACCATCGCTCTGCCCTGATCCATCGCTCTGTCCTGAACCATCGCTCTGTCCTGGACCATCGTTCTGTCCTGAACCATTGCTCTGTCCTGGACCATCGCTCTGTCCTGAACCATCGCTCTGTCCTGGACCATCGTTCTGTCCTGAACCATCGCTCTGTCCTGGACCATCGCTCTGTCCTAAACCATCGCTCTGTCCTGGACCATCGCTTTGTCCTGCACCATCGCTCTGTCCTGCACCATTGCTCTGTCCTGGATCATCGCTTTGTCCTGCACCATCGCTCTGTCCTGCACCATCGCTCTGTCCTGCACCATCGCTCTGCTCTGCACCATCGCTCTATCTTGACCGATCGCTCTGTCCAGCACCATCGCTCTGTCCTGAACTATCGTTCTGTCCTGAACCATCGCTCTGTCCTGAACCATCGCTCTGTCCTGGACCAGCGCT
This sequence comes from Scyliorhinus torazame, assembly GCF_047496885.1. NCBI lineage: Eukaryota > Metazoa > Chordata > Chondrichthyes > Carcharhiniformes > Scyliorhinidae > Scyliorhinus > Scyliorhinus torazame. The sequence continues at coordinate 89,995,546 of NC_092724.1, forward strand.
CGGTCCTGAACCATCGCTCTGTCCTGGACCATCGCTCTGTCCTGAACCATCGCTCTGTCCTGAACCATCGCTCTGTCCAGGACCATCGCTCTGTCCTGGACCATCGCTCTGTCCTGAACCATCGCTTTGCCCTGCATCATCGCTCTGTCCTGAACCATCGCTCTCTCCTGGACCATCGCTCTGCCCTGAACCATCACTCTGCCCTGAACCATCGCTCTGTCCTGAACCATCGCTCTCTCCTGGACCCTCGCTCTGCCCTGAACCATCGCTCTGCCCTGAACCATCGCTCTGCCCTGAACCATCGCTCTGTCCTGAACCATCGCTCTGTCCTGAACCATCGCTCTGTCCTGAACCATCGCTCTGTCCTGGACCGTCGCTCTGTCCTGAACCATCGCTCTGTCCTGGACCATCGCTCTGTCCTGCACCATCGCTCTGTCCTGAACCATCGCTCCGTCCTGGACCATCGCTTTGTCCTGCACCATCGCTCTGTCCTGCACCATCGCTCTGTCCTGCACCATCGCTCTGTCCTGCACCATCGCTCTGTTCTGCACCATCGCTCTGTCCTAGACCATCGCTATGTCCTGGACCATCGATTTGTCCTGCACCATCGCTCTGTCCTGCACCATCCCTCTGTCCTGGACCATCGCTCTGTCCTGGACCATCGTTCTGTCCTGAACTATCGTTCTGTCCTGAACCATTGCTCTGCCTTGAACTATCGCTCTGTCCTGAACCATCGCTCTGTCCTGGACCATCGCTCGGTCCTCAACCATCACTCTGTCCTGGACCATCGCTCTGTCCTGGACCATCGTTCTGTCCTGCATCATCGCTCTGTCCTGAACCATCGCTCTGTCCTGTACCACCGCTCTCTCCTGGACCATCGCTCTGTCCTGAACTATCGTTCTGTCCTGAACCATCGCTCTGTCCTGGACCATCGCTCTGTCCTGGACCATCGCTCTGTCCTGGACCACCGTTCTGTCCTGAACCATCGCTCTGTCCTGCACCATCGTTCTGTCCTGGACCATCGCTCTGTCCTGGACCATCGCTCTGTCCTGAACCATCGCTCTGTCCTGGACCATCGCTCTGTCCTGGACCATCGCTCTGTCCTGGACCACCGTTCTGTCCTGGACCATCGCTCTGTCCTGAACCATCGCTCTGTCCTGAACCATCGTTCTGCCCTGAACCATCGCTCTGTCCTGGACCATCGATCTGTCCTGCACCATCGCTCTGTCCTGAACCATCGCTCTCTCCTGGACCATCGTTCTGTCCTGATCCATCGCTCTGTCCTGAACCATCGCTCTGTCCTGAACCATCGCTCTGTCCTGAACCATCGCTCTGTCCTGAACCATCGCTATGTCCTGAACCATCGCTCTGTCCTGAACCGTCGCTCTGTCCTGGACCATCGCTCTGTCCTGAACCATCGCTCTGTCCTGGACCATCGCTCTGTCCTGCACCATCACTCTGTCCTGAACCATCGCTCTGTCATTCTCAGGAAGGACTTTAATTCTGCCACGTTCTTAGGTGTTGGGACTTCTCTTGTGGCTCACTTTGCCTTCGAGTGGATGCAGGCATTTTGAGCCCACTTTGAACCCTAGCTAAGCGACCTAAGGATGTGCACTTCTCGTGCTTTAGTTGGATTCCCGCGTCTCTGAATCTTCTCAACACCTCTTCTAAGTTTGCTAAGTGCTCTTTATGTGATGTTCCCCATCCAAGGACGTCATCCAGGTAGAGCACAGCCTTCGGGTTGCCCTGCAGCAAATTCCCCATTGTGCATTAGAATGTCACAGAGGCCAAGGAGATGCCAAAGGATGATCTAGTGTATTGAAACAAGCCTTTACGCGTGTTAATAGTCACAGACTTACAAGAATCTTCAACCAGTTCTAACTGCAAATAGGCATGACTGAGGCTGGGTTTGGTGTACATGAGGCGCCCTGCCAACTTCGTATAATGTGGGGGGGGGGCACGGGGATTTGCATTGGGTTTGTGTTTATTCATTGTCAAAATGTTAAAATATTGAAAATTAGAATAAAGATATATATTTTTTAAACTTTAAAAGTTTTTTTTTTAAAACAATCTCGTCGCAGGAGACTTGGCCAATGTCCCTTGACAATGATCATTGGTAGCTGGGCATCCTTTTGCTGCCACGACACTGGAGTCGTGGTTGTCCCCACGATTTTCAGGGTTGCAAACGTGCCCATTGTGCTACTTCAGTTCAAAGACTGAACTCCTCCTCGAAGATATTTGAATATTATTTGTCCAAATCCAAGGCCGATGCCCCAGTGTCAACCTCCATCTTTAATGGTCTTCCATTCACTATGAAGATGATCACAATATGGGTCTGCTTTACTCGTTTTCACCATGTTTAATCTGTATGTTTCATGTTCTTCATCTGAATTCCTCTCCATTTTGTTCACTGGAGTCATGACCTGTTTTTGATTTGGCATGCTATGCCTGGCGTGTGCAAGGATATGGCCCTTCCTATTGTATCGAAAACAAATAACTCTCCATCGCGACACACTTCTTGGAGATGTTCTCCACCATATCGGTAGCAATCATCTCCTGGGTTGTCGACCCATTTTCCTCACTGACCACTGACTACGATCCTGTTTCAGGGATCGTGGCTAAACTTCTTCTGTCCTGTTGACCTGGCTGCGCCTGGCAGCCATACTGCCCACAGCTGGCTCACCTCACCCTTTTGAGTGCTTTAAAGTTCTGGCATGCCATTCTCTGTACTGCGCTGTATCGTTCTATGTTCTATGTTCTCTGTGCATTCAGTTGTCTGAGCTATTTTGATCCCCTTGACCAGGATAATCTTTATTTCATGCAGAAGCTTTTTTTGCACAGTTAGGGTCCCTCCTGTTTGTTCCTGTCTATTCCTGTTGATTAATCTAGGACAAAGGTTTGGCACAACATCGTTGTTCAGGAGCAAGAAAGATCGGTGATCACTGGGTTTGACTGATTCGGCTGGTGGCCAATGAATTGGCCTAAAGACGGTGCTCTGCTCAGTAACCTGTGGTGATTGGATCTGTTCCCACTGAAATAGTTCAGGGACCTGAAGATCTTTCAGTTTCGCTTTGGCAGCAAAGTGTGAAAACCTCTCTTTTCTCAACTCTGTTTTCGCCAGGAATAGCCAGCGAAATCTCACCAAAAGGTCACTGTGGGAACGAGCTCTATCTGCAGAAAAGACTGATGCAAGCAGAATCCAGAATCTGAAAACTGTCTCTGCAGAGCAGGCTGATATGAAGCCAGAGGTCTCTCCTGGAAAATCTGTGAGTGAGATATACTGCTAAACTGCAAAGAAAATAATTACAAGCTGTCGACCAGAGACTTTCATCCACATTCATACTGTGAAGAAAGTACACTAAAGAACTCATCAACTGAAGAAAGGACTCTTATCTTTTGACCTTAATCCTTATTATTTTTACCCCTTTCCAGCCACTTGGTTTGTCTGTCTTGTGTGTGGGTAGGTGGTGGGGCAGTTAAAGGGGGAGTCAGGCATTAACTTGACATTAAGCAGCTGTATTCGCTGCAAATTTCATATTTGTTTTGTAATAAACAGTAATTGTGTTTAAACTTACAAACCTGTTGACTGTAATTATTGGACAGCCATGGGCCAAGGATTTGTGGTATTTTTATAAGAGTTAATGGTTAATTCATTTGTGTTGTGACTCTGGGACAAATGGGGCTGTAATTGACCACATACTTGCCCACGATGTCGTAACAACACTTATGTAGTTAATACCGTTAATTACCGTTAATGAAACGATCATGCTGCATGTCACTGAGCGCTGTGCTAAACCCATAATGCTCAGCTATTTTGCAGAGTCTGGCAAAAAAGGCAGAGAAAGTCCCTCCTGGGTCGCTGTAGTATAATTGAAAAATTCTGGCTTCATATCAGCCTGCTCTGCAGTGACCAGTGTCACTATCTGGTCGATTGACTTTGTTTCGGGAGCCTCTGGGGACATCAAATTCCTTATAAGATTGTAGGTCTGGGGTTCTCAAACTGTTGCTACAATAACCTTCTATTTATCCTCCCCCGTTATTTCATTTACTGGAAAAAGTAATGGAGCCACCCAAGATATTGGCTCCTGTCTTCGGTCAAGCTTCCCAATCATGGGCATTTTTCACTCACAGTTTTACAATGCTGTTGACGCTTTTCCATTTCTCTGTTCATTTTGGAGACTTCTCCCTTCTCCCTGAAAATTTTAAATGACTGTGGACTCGTGATTGATCCATTTTGCACTTGTCGCCAATGTGGCGGCTCGAGGCAATACTAGGGAGACTTCCAGTATAAGGGGCAGCACGGTAGCACAGTGGTTAGCACAGTTGCTTCACAGCTCCCGGGTCCCAGGTTCGATTTCCGGCTTGGGTCACTGTCTGAGAGGAGTCTGCACGTTCTCCCCGTGTGTGCATGGGTTTCCTCCGACTGCTCCGGTTTCCTCCCACAGTCCAAAGATGTGCAGGTTAGGGGGATTGGCCATGTTAAATTGCCCTTATGGTCCAAAAATGTTAAGTGGGGGTTACTGGGTTACGGGGATAGGATAGATACGTGGGCTTCAGTCGGGTGCTCTTTGTAAGGGCCAGTGCAGACTCGATGGGCCAAATGGCCTCCTTCTCCACTGTAAATTCTATGATAACTGAACAAGGGTTTATTGGTAACGAGTAAAGGTAAACTATACATAGGCACAGAGTCATTAAACAGGTCTTCAGTCTCTGGCTCCAGGGTCCACTCTGCCTGGGATCCCATTCCAGGACCTCGCACTTATTCTCCATTGGCTGGGGTTCGTGGGCTCCTATATGATAGGCTGTGAGCTGGTCAAATAGACCGTGAGAGCTCAACCGTTAAAGAGGCCGACTACCACAGCTAGTATATCTGTATTGGCAAGCTGGGTAGTAGGGGATTCAATGGGACCCCATCCATGCTTGGTTCAAATTCATCCCCATTGCTACCCTCATCCTCCTGGGACAAATGGGACAAATGGGACAGTGGGACAAATCGCTACTTACTTGTCCCGTTCTCACTGGTGATAGTGGTTTATCACATATTTCCCCCTGATCTGGGGTCTCGATTGGGTAGTTCACTTCCCAAAGATTCTTTGCTACTCTGCACGGGTCGCTGAACGGAAGGCTTATAACGGTTCACCTGGCCTTGATAGGAGCACTAACACATCCTGGCTGAAACGTTTGGGCCTTTGCATGTTTGTCTACCTGCTTTCTCATAGCTGCCTGAGAGATTTCCAAGGGTTCACCACACATGCTCTCAAGAGCCACTCCAGGACACGGTTACGTGGTCTAACATGGAGAGGTCCTCCTTCTGATCCAGAAACCTCTCCTTGATTAGTGTCAGAGGACTTTGCACTTGGTGTCATAGATACATAGAACATACAATGCAGAAGGAGGCCATTCGGCCCATCGAGTCTGTACCAACCCACTTAAGCCCTCACTTCCACCCTATCCCTAGAACCCAATGACCCCTCTTAACATTTTTGGACACTAAGGGCAATTTTAGCATGGTCATTCCACCTAACCTGCACATCTTTGGACTGTGGGAGGAAACCGGAGCACCCGGAGGAAACCCACGCAAGCACGGGGAGAACATGCAGACTCCGCACAGACATTTACCCAGCGATGAATCGAACCTGGGACCCTGGACTCTGAAGCTACCGTGCTGCCCTTGTCCATAAACTAATTCAACTGGAGTAACGCCAGTTGACTCATTGGGTGGGTCTCTTATTGCAAAGAGAAGGAAACCTGGTCCTTTATTCCTGTCATGGGGGTACTCATGGCAATATGCCCTGAGCATTGTTTTTAGGGTTTGATGGCTCTGTTCTAATGCCCCCTGCAACTGCGGGTGATAAACTAACAACCTCATCTGGGTCTCACCCTGTTATTTGTGACTTCCTGGAATATCTTGGACATGGAGTTTGAGCCCTGATCTGACTGGATTTGGGTAGGCAGACCATCCCCAGTAAAGATGTGAGCGAATTACTTCACCACTGTTTCGGCAGATATGGTTCTCAGGGGAACAGATTCTGGGAATGGATGGCCACGTCCATCGTGGTAAGGATATACCAGGGGCCCCCCCCTTTTATTTTGGGAAGGGGCCCCACACAGTCCACTAACACCTTGCTGAATGGTATCCCAAAAGCCAGCACGGGAATCCTAACTGCAGGTTGGGGTTTTCCCACAATCCGGTATGTGAGGCAGGTTCTGAAAAACCTCCCTATGCCCCTGTGGAGAGGTGGCCAGCAGACATGCTGGCTGATGCGGATTGAACTACACAAATATGTCTATTGCAATTCCACGCTGGGGCAGGATTCGTGGAGTTCTACGAAAGCAAAACTGGCACCGTACCTGGGCTGATTCAGTGACCGTGGAGAGGCTAGCACCGACGGCACGTGGAACACAATCGATTCCAATGGCAAACGGTCTGGGATTAACCGGGTCCGTGATTGACACTCGGGAGGCTGACAAGCTGCACAGTACACTCCCCACACACACCGTCCCAGCCAACAAGATGGCACTGGTTGTGCTAGAGCCCATCCATCCTTCTGGTGGGTCAGTTAGTGCCAGAAGGCACCTAGGGTGGGGGGTGGCCTGGGGGACATCCACACGACCTGTGGCCCTAAGTTCACAGTGGACAGTCAGCGGCGTGCGCAGCTGCCTTTCCGGCTGCCCATCCACCCTGACCCCGCAGCCCCCCCCTCCTAGCCACGTCCCGCTACTCCCCCCGGCCCTGCCAGAAGCCCCTGGCCAGGGGCACAACTGTCAACAAACTTTGGCGATGTTGGACACTTTCCATAGCCCCTCTCTCTTCCTCAGCAGCCACAGTGCCTGATTCATGATTTTTAAAAGCACAAGTGAACCTCGCCGTTGGGAACTCGCCCCAGGGGAGGCAGGAAACCATGGAGGCCCCGGAGAATATCGGGTCAGGCCCGTTGATGATATGCTAACGACGTTTACTGTACGTGCGTTCTGGACTGCTTTGACACCACTGTCGAGGCACTGGGGAATTGCAATTTGGCGTGAGACCAGCGCAGGCCACAATTTTAGCATCAAAACACATTCCCCGACCAATCACGTTTCGTGATTCCGGTGTCAACTGACGGAGAATTGCGGCCAATATCTTCTGAAGAGAATTCCGGCCAATCTCTGAGGAACATACTCAGGAATGAATTTGTGATGAAAGTTGGTAATGACAAGCAACTCTTTCATGTGAGGCAGCAGATTGGGCTGGAGCCTCCAGGAATTGAAGATGCACCTGCAGGACACTGCTGGAGAAAAATCACCAGTGCATTAAAAAGATTGTTTTTCTATTGAATTTTTTTTGAAATTTTCTCTTTACCGAATATAAAAATATTGAAAATGGGTGGTAAAAGGCTGTTTTGGCGAAGAGTCAAGCATCATCCAATTGGCCAATGAGTCTTTTTGCTGTCCAACCGGTGTAGGGGGGCAGGGCCTTCAAAGTGATGGACGTGTTGGCTGACAATTAGCAGCAGTGTGGAGGAATTCACGTACTGAAGACTCAGTGAATACATTTAATCACAGTTGGCAACCTTCTAGACAGGGTCGGATGCACAAGAAAGGCTTTGACATTGTTGTGTGCAGTCTTTATTCCCGCTGTTAGCCCTCAGTGCTCAAGAAGGTCAATTTGTGTGCTGCAAGTTGCATTTGTCCTTATGTCAAATTGTATTGTTCAAGTCGAGTGGGCAATTCTATCCACCGATCAGTTTGTGTTTTGTCCTTTCCATGGACAATGATATCATCAAGGTGAACGTCCTCCCAACTGAGGAGACGGAAGAACTGATCTTCTCGAATGTGCTAGGTGGTTCAACGTGGTACATGGGCAGCACGGTAGAACAGTGGTTAGCACTGTTGCTTCACAGCGCCAGGGTCCCTGGTTCGATTCCCACTTGGGTCACTGTCTGTGCAGAGTCTACATGTTCTCTCCGTGTCTGCGTGGGTTTCCTCCGGGTGCTCTGGTTTCCTGCCATAATTCCCGAAAGACGTGCTTGTTAGATGAATTGGACATTCTGAATTCTTTGTACCCGAAGAGGCGCTGGTATGTGGCGACTAGGGGCTTTTCACAGTAGCGTCATTGCAGTGTTAATGTAAGCCTACTTTTTTTAAAGTTATTATTTTTTCCCAATTAAGGCGCAATTTAACGTGGCCAATTGGCTAATCCACCTAACCATGCAGACACGGGGAGAATGTGCAAACTCCACACGGACAGTGACCCAGGACCGGGATTCGAACCCGCGTCCTCAGCGCCGCAGTCCCAGTGTTATCCATTGCGTCACATGCTGCCCTTTTATGGTGATTATTATGATTATTAGGTGCTGAACGTAGTCCATAGGGCATTCTGTGGTACTGAAACACATCTTCATGATGAACAAAAGCCTTAAGGTATGGGCTGTGCTCCATTAGTGGTATCTGAAGATAGCTTTTATTCATGCCAAGCATTTTGAAGACTCTGGTGTCATGAAACAAAGGCAAATGTTCATGGTTGCAATGATTTCTTTATTCACGGCCTTAAAGGCATAGTCTAAGTTTGCTATTTTTGCATCATGTTATGACTACTATCCATGGTTATGAGTCGATTCCCTCAATGATGCCGTCTGATTCTCATTGTTTCAGCTCCCGTGACACGACAGCACAGATTAAAAATAGCAACCATCTCAAATCTTGTCAGCATGAGGGGCATGACCGCCAACCAGTCAGAAAGGTATAGTCAGTGTCATCAATCAGGTGAACGTGTGCTCCAGTACCTTCACGTTTAAAGCCAAGACTATCAAAATAGTTCACCCCCTGGGGTGACATCTTTGCAGTACACTGGAACAGTGATCGCTTGAAGAGTGTCTGTCACAGGAGTGAGAGAAAGTTACAAAAAATACCAAGAGAAGATTTTGTATTAAATATTTACTTTTGTGCCAACATTGATGAGTAGCGACACTGAGATGCATGTGGTCTCACCTGACGATTCTTTAAAATAACCCAGTGCTTTATTCTGTGTGGTGGTACACACACGTGGGGCGAAATTCTCCCCAAACGGCGCGATGTCCACCGACTGGCGCCCAAAACGGCGCCAATCAGACGGGCATCGCGCCGCCCCAAAGGTGCGGAATGCTCCGCATCTTTGGGGGCCGAGCCCCAACATTGAGGGGCTAGGCCGGCGCCGGAGGGATTTCCGCCCCGCCAGCTGGCGGAAATGGCGTTTGTTGCCCCGCCAGCTGGCGGAAATGGCGTTTGTTGCCCCACCAGCTGGCGCGGTAATGCGGCGCATGCGCGGGAGCGTCAGCAGCCAACGACAGTTTCCCGCGCATGCGCAGTGGGGAGAGTCTCTTCCGCCTCCGCCATGGTGGAGGCCGTGGCGGAGGCGGAAGGGAAAGAGTGCCCCCACGGCACAGGCCCGCCGCAGATCGGTGGGCCCCGATCGCGGACCAGGCCACCGTGGGGGCACCCCCCGGGGTCAGATCGCCCCGCGCCCCCCCCAGGACCCCGGAGCCTGCCCACGCCGCCTTGTCCCGCCGGTAAATAGGTACTTTAATTTACGCCGGCGGGACAGGCAATTTATCGGCGGGACTTCGGCCCATCCGGGTCGGAGAATTGAGCGGGGGGGGGGGGCCCGCCAACCGGCACGGCCCGATTCCCGCCCCGGCCGAATATCCGGTACCGGCGGGGGGCGGGATTCACGGCGGCCTACGGCCATTCTCCGACCCGCTGGGGGGTCGGAGAATGACGCCCATTGTTCTTCACTCTCAGCAAGAGACTCCTCCATGTGTTGAACCAATTAAGTCCCCTTCTTTGATGATCTGCACACCTTTGCGAAGTGATTCCACTTTATGCACGAGTTACACTGTTTTCCTCCAGCTGGACATGGAATTTTGAATTGACGAGGAGGAGCGTAACAGACATCTACAGACGTTGAAAGATGCCCTCGTACGAACGGGATATGGCACTCGACTCATCGATCGATAGTTCCAACGCGCCACAGCGAAAAACCGTACCGACCTCCTCAGAAGACAAACATGGGACACAACCGACAGAATACCCTTCGTCGTCCAGAATTTCCCCGGAGCGGAGAAACTACGTCATCTTCTTCACAGCCTTCAACACGTCATTGATGACGATGAACATCTTGCCAAGGTCATCCCCACACCCCCACTACTTGCCTTCAAACAACCGCGCAACCTCAAACAAACCATTGTTTGCAGCAAACTACCCAGTCTTCAGAACAGTGACCGCGACACCACACAACCCTGCCATGCAATCTCTGCAAGACGTGCCAGATCATCGACATGGACACCACTATTACACGTGAGAACACCACCCACCAGGTACGCGGTACATACTCGTGCGACTCGGCCAACGTTGTCTACCTCATACGCTGCAGGAAAGGATGTCCCGAAGCGAGACCATGCAGACGCTGCGACAACGAATGAACGGACATCGCGCAACAATCACCAGGCAGGAATGTTCCCTTCCAGTCGGGGAACACTTCAGCAGTCAAGGGCATTCGGCCTCTGATCTCCGGGTAAGCGTTCTCCAAGGCGGCCTTCAGGACGCGCGAAAACGCAGAATCGCCGAGCAGAAACTTACAGCCAAGTTCCACACACTGGAGTGCGGCCTCAACCGGGACCTGGGATTCATGTCGCATTACATTCATCCCCCACCATCTGGCCTACGAAATCCTACCAACTGTCCTGGCTTGATACAATTCACACCTCTTTAACCTGGGGTTACCCCATCTCTGGATCTGTAAAGATTTAATCACCTGCCAATGGTCGCATTCCAAGCATTGTTTGGCATCTTTGAATTTGTCTATATATGTGTTTCTTGAACATACCTCTTCATTCACCTGAGGAAGGAGCAGCGCTCTGAAAGCTAGTGACATCGAAACAAACCTGTTGGACTTTAACCTGGTGTTGAAAGACTTCTTACTGTTGTGTTTTATGCCTTTGAGATATGCAGAGATGGCACACCAGTTTTTTGTCTGAACAGGAGCTTTATTTCCAAGTGCTTCTAAGATGTCTGCAGTCACGAAACTTCCAGCTTACTTTCAGTCTCTCTTTTTCAGTAATCACACCCAAGTCTGACAAACAGCAAGAGTGGCATATAACCAAACACTGAACAATTGAATACTCCACCTGCCATTGTCTCATTGTCAACAGTCAGTTTGAACAGAGTCAAATTAAGCCTAAGAGATAAGAGAAAAGTGGTTCAAAATGAAGATGGAAGACTAACAGAGGCGTTATGTTCTTTAAAATGATGTGAGCAAAGTAGTTAATCTCCTGCCTCCGAGAGTACATGCTAATGCTCACAGGAGCAAAGAGGCTAAATAACAGCTAAGAAAGCAAAAAAGTGAACGAGGGATAGGTAGAATGGTGACGCATTATCGGAACAGAGCCAAGAAATCCATCCACCGAAGATTTGTGAGAAGTGAAGAAATAACCTTGGTTAATCAAATGACTGCCACAAGCAATAGTGCGACAGACATCACAGAGTGGATCTGTGAAGATGGCACAAGACAGATGAACGTGACACCACCTGACAATAAATATCCTGGTACAAGCATCCAGGCAGCAGCAGCAAACTTACAAACCACTGCAATCGCAAGGTCTAATTGGCTGCAGACTCTAATTAAACATTTATCTCAATCCTGCTGTGAACTGATGGTCTTAATTGCTGTGGTAATATAAAAATTGTACAGCAGGACAATATTAATCTATGGTATAAGCATAATGCAATACAATATCCGATTCAATCTGTAAAGGGGGTCAGCTCACTGTGCTTGAATTATTCTGTAATTCCATATTCATTGGCTCAGGAAGTCAATATTAATTTCATCTGGACGTTGATAAAAATGGCCCAGGGTGATCTAAGGTGGCAAGTTATGAATCCTAGTCATAAAAGATGATGAAAAATAGAAGCACAAATGGGCCATTCGACCCGGGAACCTGCTCCTCCATTCAATAAAATAGATCATGTCTGATCTGGCTGTGGCCTTAGCTCCACTGTTCTGCTCCCTGCCCCCCCCCCCCCCCCACTCCCCCACCGCCTGCACCCCACATCCTTAACTCCCTTCATATACTGTAGAAATTCAATCTAAGTCTCAATGCCATTTAATAAGATATAAGGGGACAGAAAGTCACTCATGTTGCATCATTTTCAGATTCTTAAGGGGCTTGACAAGGTAAATGCTGAGAGGATGTTTCCACTCCTGGGAGAGTCTCAGACCAGAGGGCATAGTCTCAGAATAAAGGGGTGTCATTTTAAGACTGAGTAAGGAGGAATTTCTTGTCTCAGAGGGTAGTGAATGATTGAAATTCCTTGCCATAGTGAGCTGTAGAGGCAGAGTCTTTCAGCTCGATTCTCTGTTCCTGAGACTAAGTGTTGACACTGGCGCAGGATACATGGACTTCTACGACAGCAAAACTGCTGCTGCACCTGGACCTATGCAGTGACTGTTAAGGGGCTAGCACCAATGGCACGTGGAACACAATTGATTCTAATGGGAACAGTGCCAGATTCGCCAGTTTCACGATTGACACTAAGGAGGCTGACAACCTGCAGCAGCATATACACATTTGACGCTCCACACACACACACCATTGCAGCCAACAAGATGACAGCAAGATGGCAGCATCGATGCTGAGCTCAAGATCCTCCTGAAGGCTGTGGTGGAGAGGCAGGCCACGCTATACCCCAGCCCGGGAAGGAGGCTGCCTGCCGCCGCCATTTGTCGTACCTGGGTGCAGGTGGCAGAGACTGTCAGTGCCACGAGTAGCACCGTCCAGACCAGCCGGCTGTGCAGGATGAAACTGCATGACCTGCTCAGGGTGACCAGGGTGAGTACGCAGCACAGTGCCCCTGTCACCAAGCCCCATCTGTCATGTGAGAGTACCTTTAAGAAATGGGCATTTACAACTGCAGTGATGTCAGAGAGTGGATGTAGCTGGGCTATCTGTCAGCTTTTTACTCTTGTTTTAGGCTGTTTGCTGCAGGGTGTGTTTTAGTTTCATTTCCAGTATTGGAGCTGAAGCCAGTCAGAGCAGGTGTACTGTTGATCTCTCTGTCATGAAAAGACTATCTCTCGATTATTTGGTGAATTCAGAATTATAAATGTTCTCAGTAGTGAATGTAAACCTAATGTGCTTCTAGGAAAAGGTGTTTTAAGTCTTATGGATGTTAAAAGGAAAGCTTAAAGGATTACTTAGTGTTGTATTCTTTGGGGGTTGTATTTGAATTAATGGTTGCTAAGATATTCACTGTATGTTTTAAAAAGGTTAACTTGAGTTCATAGAATAAACATTGTTTCGCTTTTAAAATATACTTTTCCATTTCTGCTGTACCACACCTGTAGAGTGGTCGTGTGCTCCCCATACTACAATCTATTAAAAGTTGTGGGTCAGGTGAATTCCATGATACACTTTGGGGTTCTCTAAACCCTGGCCCATAACAAATTGGGGGCTCGAGGGGGATAAAAGCCTATCTATTGGATTGGCTTAGTGAATTTAAAGACAGTGAGGGGTGAGCATATTGTGGTTGTTTTTCAGGTGAGGTATTCTAGTTTAGTGGGGAGTGTGTTGTGAACAATGGCTCTTTCAGAGGCTCTGAGGTTTTTTGGGGTGAAGACGGTCACACACAGTACCCTATGGACAGAGACTAAAAGCAGACTGTTAGATTTGGCAAAAACATTGTAGTTAACGTTACCTGACACAATGCGAAAAGATGAGGTAATTATGGCGGTGGCTAAGTATTTAAAGCTGCCTGAGATACAGTTTGATTCATTGGAAATGGCAAAAATTCAGTTACAAATTAAACAAATGGAACATGAGAAAGAATTAAAGCAGCTTGAATACGAAAGAGAGGAAAAATGAAATGAAAATTGCTTATTGTCACAAGTAGGCTTCAATGAAGTTACTGTGAAAAGCCCCTAGTTGCCACATTCCGGCACCTGTTCAAGGAGGCTGGTACGGGAATTGAACCGTGCTGCTGGCCTGCTTGGTCTGCTTTAAAAGCCAGCGATTTAGCCCAGTGTGCTAAACCAGACCCAGTTGGAAAAAGAAAGAGAGAGAGCAGAAAAAGAAACAGAAAGAGATAGAGTGGAAAGAGAAAGAGAAAGAGAGGAGGAAAAAGAAAAGGAGAGGGAAGAAAGGAGAAAAGAAAGAATAGCCCGAGCAGAACAAAAAGAAAGAGAAAGGGAGATACAGATCAGTGGAATAGATAAAGAGAGAGAGTTTGAACTTCAGAAAATGGCCAAGAAACAATTCAGTCAGTTAAAATTGGCAGACGTAAAGGGAAACGTACAGTTGGATGATAGTGATGAGGATAGTGAGAAAGAGCATCAAAGTCGAAGGCTTGGTGAGGAGCTATTTAAATATGTCCAAACATTGCCAAGGTTTGACGAGAAGGAGGTAGAATTTAATTTGAGAAGGTGGCTCACCAAATGAAATGGCCACAGGATATTGTGGTTTGAATGAGTATTGAAGTTTAAAATAACTTACTTTGCAGGAGCATCTCTTGGAGTTTCAGCGGGAGCGGAGTGCGGGGGCTGCTGGTGGGTGAGTATTTAAGTAAACACTTACCTGGTCCCGTTTCTGTTCCTCTTTGCTGCTGTTGTTTTTTTTTAAGGCGGGAACAGGAAGTTCGACCCGCGGAGTTCTGGGAAGCGGCGTGCAGGGGTTGCCGGTAGATGAGTATTTAGGTTTAAAATAACTTACCTTGCAGGAGCAATCACTTGCAGTTTCAGCGGGAGCGGAGTGCAGAGGCTGCCGGTGAGTGAGTATTGAAGTTTAAAATAACTTACCTTGCAGGAGCATCTCTTGGAGTTTCGGCGGGAGCGGAGTGCAGAGGCTGCTGGTGGGTGAGTATTGAAGTTTAAAATAGCTTACCTTGCAGGAGCATCTCTTGATGTTTCAGCGGGAGCGGAGTGCGGGGGCTGCTGGTGGGTGAGTATATAGGTTTAAAATAACTTACCTTGCAGGGGCAATCACTTGGAGTTTCGGCGGGAGCGGAGTGCAGAGGCTGCTGGTGGGTGAGTATTGAAGTTTAAAATAACTTACCTTGCAGGAGCAGCTCTTGGGGTTTCAGTGGGAGCGGAGTGCGGGGGCTGCTGGTGGGTGAGTATTTAAGTAAACACTTACCTGGTCCCGTTTCTGTTCCTCTTTGCTGCTGTTGTTTTTTTTTTAAGGCGGGAACAGGAAGTTCGACCCGCGGACTTCTGGGTAGTCCCTCACCAATAAATTCTGATGGAGAAGTATACCGCTTTGGATACTTGTGGGGGGGGACGACTTACCAGGGGTAAGCCATGGGGTACGGGCCTCTGCAGATTGTGTGTTTTTGGTTTTGTTTTCAGTGTTGGAGCTGAAGCCAGACCAAGCAGGTGTACTGCTGTGCTCTCTGCCATCAAAAGACTATCTCTTGATCATTTTGTGAATTCAGAATTATAAATGTTCTCAGTAGTGAATGTAAACCTAATGTGCTTCTGTTAAAAGGTGTTTCTTTTAACTTCTGGGTGTTGTTTGGGAAGTTATTAAGCATTACTTAGTGTTGTATTCTTTGGGGGTTGTATTTGAATTAAAGGTTGCCAAGATATTCACTGTATGTTTTAAAAAGGTTAACTTGAGTTCATAGATCTGCTTTAAAAAATACTTTTCCATTTCTGCTGTCCCACAACTGTAGAGTGGGCCGTGTGCTCCCCATACCACAATCTATTAAATGTTGTGGGGCAGGTGAATTCCATGATACACTTTGGGGTTCTCTAAACCCTGGCCCATAACACAGGATAGATGAGAAACTCCGACAAAGGCCTTCATCATAATGAGCTAGATTCAGCATGCCAAGATCAAAGTGCCGACCTTTCTGGAGCAGCATGGCTCAATGCCTTTGATCAAATCTCAAGAAATTCCAAATCCCTGAGCGCACTCTCTAAAACAACACGTAAAAGTTAATTTAACAGGGCATCTTTAATAGATTGAAGAAGCACTTTTGAAAAAATATTTTTATTATCATTTTTTTATACAAAGCACAACACTCAATCCAACATTATATAATTCCCATTATAATCACCCCACCTACCATACCACCCCAGATGCCCCGCTTTTTATCTATAAAAAAAAACCCACCCCTGCCCGCTTCCCCTCCGCTGGCTATTACCAACTCTTGAAGAAGGAATTTAACAGTCCCGACCTCAAGTAGAAACTCTCCTCCGAACCCCTAATGGCAAACTTTATCTTCTCCAAATGTAAAAGGTCCAACTGGTCACCCACTCACACTGTCGCCCTTGGTGGATCAGGGAGGCAAAGGTCAAAACGGCAACCTCTCTCCCCTCCTTGCCTTCCCGGATCTTCTAATGCCCCAAATATCACCACCAGAGGTTTGGGACCACCTTCATCCATAACATCTCCAACATTGTTCACGAAAAGGACTCCCAAAATCCTGCCAATATCGACAGGACCAGACCATGTGTGTGAGCTTCGCCGGCCCCTTAAACACCGCTCGCATCTGTCCTCCACCTCTGGAAAGAACTATTCATACGCGTCTTTGCCACATGTGCTCTGTTCACCACCTTAAATTGAATTAAGCTCAGTGCACGATCCAACTGCTCCTCATACTTCATAGAACATAGATCAGTACAGCACAGTACAGGCCCTTCAGCCCATAATGTTGTGCCGACCATTTATCCTAATCTAAAATCAACCTAACCTACACTCCTTCAATTTACTGCTGTCCATGTGCCTGTCCAAGAGTCGCTTAAATGTCCCTAATGTCTCTGACTCCACCACCTCTGCTGGCAGTGCATTCCACATACCCACCACTCTGTGTAAAGAACCAACCTCTGACATCGCCCCTGTACCTTCCGCCAATCACCTTAAAATTATGTCCCCTCGTGACAGCCATTTCCACCCTAGGGCTAAGTCTCTGGCTATTCACTCTATCCATGCCTCTCCTCACCTTGTACACCTCTATCAAGTCACCTCTCTTCCTTCTTCGCTCCAGTGAGAAAAGCCCTAGCTCCCTCAATCTTTCTTCATAAGACATGCCCTCCAGTCCCGGCAGCATCCTGGTAAATCGCCTCTGTACCCTCTCCAAAGCATCCACATCCTTCCTATTATGAGGCGACCAGAACTGGACACAATATTCCAAGTGTGGTCTAACTGGGGTTTCATGAAGCTGCAGCAAAACCTCACAGCTTCTAAACTCAATCCCCCTGTTAATGAAAGCTAACACACCATACGCCTTCTTAACAACCCGATCAACCTGGGTGTCAACTTTAAGGGATCTATGTACGTGGACCCCAAGATCCCTCTGTTCATAGAATCATAGAATCATAGAAGTTTACAGCATGGAAACAGGCCCTTCGGCCCAACCAGTCCATGCCGCCCAGTTTTTTACCATTAAGCTAGTCCCAGTTGCCCGCACTTGGCCCATAACCCTCTATACCCATCTTACCCATGTAACCATCTAAATGCTTTTTGAAAGACACAATTGTACCCGCTTCTACTACTACCTCTGGCAGCCCATTCCAGACACTCACTACCCTATGAGTGAAGAAATTGCCCCTCTGGGCCCTTCTGAATCTCTCCCCTCTCACCTTAAACCTATGCCCTCTAGTTTTAGACTCCCCTACCTTTGGGAAAAGATGTTGACTATCTACCTTATCTATGCCCCTCATTATTTTATAGACCTCTATAAGATCACCCCTAAGCCTCCTACGCTCCAGGGAAAAAAGTCCCAGTCTATCCAGCCTCTCCTTATAACTCAAACCATCAAGTCCCGGCAACATCCTAGTAAATCTTTTCTGCACTCTTTCTAGTTTAATAATATCCTTTCTATAATAGGGTGACCAGAACTGCACACAGTATTCCAAGTGTGGCCGTACCAATGTCTTGTACAACTTCAACAAGACGTCCCAACTCCTATATTCAATGTTCTGACCAATGAAACCAAGCATGCCGAATGCCTTCTTCACCACCCTGTCCACCTGCGACTCCACCTTCAAGGAGCTATGAACCTGTACTCCTAGATCTCTTTGTTCTATAACTCTCCCCAACGCCATACCATTAACTGAGTAGGTCCTGGCCTGATTCGATCTGCCAAAATGCATCACCTCACATTTATCTAAATTAAACTCCATCTGCCATTCGTCGGCCCACTGGCCTAATTGATCAAGATCCCGTTGCAATCCTAGATAACCTTCTTCACTATCCACTATGCCACCAATCTTGGTGTCATCTGCAAACTTACTAACCATGCCTCCTAAATTCTCATCCAAATCATTAATATAAATCACAAATAACAGTGGACCCAGCACCGATCCCTGAGGCACACCACTGGTCACAGGCCTCCAGTTTGAAAAACAACCCTCTACAACCACCCTCTGCCTTCTGTCGTCCAGCCAATTTTGAATCCAAATGGCAACCTCACCCTGGATCCCGTGAGCTTTAACCTTCTGCAACAACCTACCATGCGGTACCTTGTCAAAGGCTTTGCTAAAGTCCATGTAGACAACGTCTACTGCACTACCCTCATCTACCTTCTTGGTCACTCCCTCAAAAAACTCAATCAAATTTGTGAGACATGATTTTCCACGCACAAAGCCATGCTGACTGCCCCGAATCAGTCCTTGCCTCTCTAAATGCTTGTAGATCCTGTCTCTCAGAATACCTTCTAGCAACTTACCTACTACAGACGTTAGGCTCACCGGTCTGTAGTTCCCAGGCTTTTCCCTGCTGCCCTTCTTAAACAAGGGCACAACATTCGCCACTCTCCAATCTTCAGGCACCTCACCTGTGGCTGCCGATGATTCAAATATCTCGGTTAGGGGACCCGCAATTTCCTCCCTAGCCTCCCACAACATCCTGGGATACATTTCATCAGGTCCCGGGGATTTATCTACCTTGATGCGCTTTAAGACTTCCAGCACCTCCTCCTCTGTAATATGCACACTTCTCAAGACATCACTATTTATTTCCCTTAGTTTCCTAACATCCATGCCTTTCTCCACCGTGAATACCGATGAGAAATATTCATTCAGGATCTCACCCAACTCTTGTGGCTCTGCACATAAATGCCCTTGTTGATCCTTAAGAGGCCCTACTCTGTCCCTAGTTACTCTTTTCCCCTTTATGTATCTGTAGAATCTCTTTGGATTCTCCCTTGCATTATTTGCCAAAGCAATTTCATGTCCCCTTTTTGCCCTCCTGATTTCCCTCTTAACTCTATTTCGACAATCTCTATACTCTTCAAGGGATCCACTTGATCCCAGTTGCTTATGTACGTCATATGCCTCCTTCTTCTTTTTGACCAGAGTCTCAATATCTCGAGTCATCCAGGGTTCCCTACTTCTACCAGCCTTGCCCTTCACTCTAAAGGGAATGTGCTTACCCTGCACCCTGGTTAACACATTTTTAAAAGCCTCCCATTTACCAGCCGTCCCTTTGTCTGCCAATAGTCTCCCCCAATCTACCTCTGCAAGTTCCTGTCTGATACCATCAAAATTGGCCTTGCCCCAATTAAGAATTTTAACTCTTGGGCCAGACCTATCATTCTCCATAGCTATCTTAAAACTAATGGAATTATGGTCACTTGTCCCAAAGTGATCCCTCACTAGCACTTCTATCACTTGCCCTTCCTTATTTCCCAAGACGAGGTCAAGTTTTGCCCCCTCTCTAGTCGGTCCATCCACATACTGAATGAGAAATTCCTCCTGAATACACTCAACAAATTTCCCTCCATCCAAGCCCCTAATGCTATGACTGTCCCAGTCAATGTTGGGAAAGTTAAAGTCCCCTACTACTACCACCCTATTATTCTTGCAGCTATCTGTAATCTCCTTACATATTTGCTCCTCAATTTCCCGCTGACTATTTGGGGGCCTGTAGTACAGTCCTACCAAGGTGATCTCTCCCTTCTTATTTTTCAGTTCCACCCATATAGACTCAGTGGGCGAACCCTCGGATATATCCCCTCTAAGTACTGCCGTGATGTTCTCCCTAATCAAAAACGCCACTCCCCCTCCTCTCTTACCTCCTGTTCTATCCTTTCTGTAGCATCTGTAGCCCGGAACATTGAGCTGCCAGTCCTGCCCCTCCCTTAGCCATGTTTCAGTCATAGCTATAATATCCCAGTCCCATGTGCCCGTCCATGCCCTGAGTTCATCCGCTTTGCCCGTCAGGCCCCTTGCATTGAAATAAATGCAGTTTAATGTAGACCTTCCTTGCTCTCTGCCCTGCTTTCTCTGGTCATGCTTTACACACTCTCCCTTCCTGCCTTTTGTTTCTGTCCCCACTGACTTCCTACATCGGTTCCCATCCCCCTGGCACATTAGTTTAAACCCTCCCCAACTGCACTAGCAAACACCCCCCCGAGAACATTGGTTCCGGTCCCACCCAGATGCAGACCGTCCGATTTGTACAGGTCCCACCTCCCCTAGAATCGGTCCCAATGTCCCAGGAATTTGAAACCCTCCCTCTTGCACCATCTCTCAAGCCACGTATTCATCCTAGCTATCCTGTCATTCCTACTCTGACTATCACGTGGCACTGGTAGCAATCCTGAGATTACTACCTTTGAGGTCCTACTTTTTAGTTTAACTCCTAACTCCCTAAATTCAGCTTGTAGGACCTCATCCCGTTTTTTACCTATATCGTTGGTGCCTATATGCACCACGACAGCTGGCTGTTCACCCTCCCCCTCCAGAATGCCCTGCAGCCGCTCCGAGACATCCTTGACCCTTGCACCAGGGAGGCAACATACCAACCTGGATTCTCGTTTGCGTCCACAGAAACGCCTGTCTATTCCCCTTACGATTGAATCCCCTATCACTATAGCTCTGCCACTCTTTTTCCCGCCCTTCTGTGCAGCAGAGCCAGCCACGGTGCCATGAACCTGGCTGCTGCCACCTTCCCCTGGTGAGCCATCTCCCCCAACAGTTTCCAAAACGGTAAATCTGTTTTGGAGGGAGATGACCGCAGGGGATCCCTGCACTGCCTTCCTACTCTTCCTCTGTCTGTTGGTCACCCTTTCCCTATCTGCCTCAGTAATTTTAATCTGCGGTGTGACCAACTCACTGAATGTGCTTTCCACAACTTCCTCAGCATCGCGGATGCTCCAAAGTGAGTCCATCCGCAGCTCCAGAGCCGTCAAGCGGTCTAACAGGAGCTGCAGTTGGACACACTTCTTGCAGATGAAGGAGTCAGGGACACCAGAAGGTCCACACTTCCAAGAATCCTGCCTTTTACCCTATATTCAGCATTCAAATTCGACATTCCAAAATGAATGACTTCACATTTATCAAGATTGAACTCCATCTGCCACTTCTCAGCCCAGCTCTGCATCCTGTCAATGTCCTGATGTAACCTGCAACAACCCGCAACACGATCTACAACTCCCCCAACCTTCGTGTCATCGGCAAACTTACTAACCCACCCTTCCACTTCCTCATCCAAGTCATTTATAAAAATCACAAAGAGCAGAGGTCCCAGAACAGATCCCTGCGGGACACCACTGGTCAACGCCCTCCAGGTGGAATACTTTCCATCCACTACCACTCGCTGTCTTCTTTCGCCCAGTCAATTCTGTATCCAGACAGTCAAATTTCCCTGTATCCCATGCCCCCTAACTTTCTGAATGAGCCTACCATGGGGAACCTTATCAAGCCTTACTGAAATTCATATACACCACATCCACTGCCCGACCTTCATAAAAGTGTCTCGTCACATCCTCAAAGAATTCAATGAGGCTTGTGAGGCATGACCTGCCCCTCACAAAGCCATGCTGACTATCCTTAATCAAACAATGTTTTTCTAAATAATCATGAATCCTGGGCGAAATTCTCCCCCAACGGCGCGATGTCCGCCGACTGGCGCCAAAAACGGCGCCAATCAGACGGGCATCGCGCCGGCCCAAAGGTGCGGAATGCTCCGCATCTTTGGGGGCCGAGCCCCAACATTGAGGGGCTAGGCTGGCGCCGGAGGGATTTCCGTCCCGCCAGCTGGCGGAAATGGCGTTTGTTGCCCCGCCAGCTGGCGCGGTAATGCGGCGCATGCGCGGGAGCGTCAGCGGCAGCCGACAGTTTCCCGCGCATGCGCAGTGGGGAGAGTCTCTTCCGCCTCCGCCATGGTGGAGGCCGTGGCGGAGGCGGAAGGGTAAGAGTGCCCCCATGGCACAGGCCCGCCCTCGGATCGGTGGGCCCCGATCGCGGGCCAGGCCACCGTGGGGGCACCCCCTGGGGTCAGATCGCCCTGCGCCCCCCCCAGGACCCCGGAGCCCGCCCACGCCGCCTGGTCCAGCCGGTAAATACCAGCTTTGATTTACGCCGGCGGGACAGGCAATTTCTGGGCGGGACTTCGGCCCATCCGGGCCGGAGAATTGAGCGGGGGGTCCCGCCAACCGGCGCGGCCCGATTCCCGCCCCCGCCCAATCTCCGGTACCGGAGACTTCGGCGGGGGCGGGGGCGGGATTCACGGCGGCCAACGGTCATTCTCCGACCCGGCGGGGGGTCGGAGAATGACGCCCCCTACCTCTCAGAATCCTTTCCAATAATTTGCTCACCACAGACGTAAGACTGATGGGTCTGTAATTCCCAGGAATTTTCCTATTCCTTTTCCTGAATTGGGGAACAACATTCGCCTTACTCCAATCACCCGGTACTACTCCAGTGGAGAGTGAAGACGCAAAGATCATCGCCAATGGCACAGCAATCTCCTCCCTCGCTTCCCGTAGTACCCTTGGGTATATCCCGTCAGGCCCAGGGAACTTATCTATCCTGATGCTTTTCAAAATTTCCAGCACATCCTCCTTCTTAATATCAACCTGTTCGAGTCTATTAACCTGGTTCACGCTGTTCTCATGAGCAACAAGGTCCCTCTCTCTAGTGAATACTGAAGCAAAATATTCATTTAGGGCCTCCCCTATACCTCAGACTCTCGGCACAAGTTACCTCCGCTATCCCTGATCGGCCCTACTCTCACTCTGATCATCCTCTTATTTCTCACGTAAGTGTAGAACGCCTTGGGGTTTTCCTTAATCCTTCCCGTCAGCGCTTTTTCATGCCCCTTTCTAGCTCTCTTCAGTCCATTTTTGAGTTCCTTCCTGGCTACCCTGTAACTTCCTCTTTATCTCCACCAGCAAGGCTTTCTCCCTCTCCATCAACTGCCCATAAGTATTGGAAATATTACCCTCCCCTAACTCATCCTTGGACACTTTACTCCAACAACAAAGGGACGGTAATCATGGAAATGTGGCCAGCTCCTTCCTCAGAAAATTCCTAAACGGCCAGAACCCCCTCAGAATCTGATCCTTTTCTACCAGTTCCCCCAGCTCTGCAAATTTACCCTCCACAAACAAGTCCCTAAACCTCTCTAAACCGTCCTATTCCCAAACCGTGTACATCGAATCCAACACAACTGTAATATATCTATGGGGCGGGATTCTCCCCTACCCGGCGGGGTGGAGTGGCGTGAACCACTCCGGCGTCGGGCCGCCCCAAAGGTGCGGATTTCTCCGCACCTTTAGGGGCCAAGCCCTCACCTTGAGGGGCTAGGCCCGCGCCGGAGTGGATGGCGCGCCGCCGGCCGGCAGGAAAGGCCTTTGGCACCACACCAGCCGGGGCCGAAAGGATTCGCCGGGCGGCGGAAGTCCGCGCATGCGTGGGAGCATCAGCGGCTGCTGGCGTCATCCCCGCACATGCACGGGGGGGTGCTGTCTCTTCCACGTCGGCCATGGTGCAGACTGTGGCCGAGGCGGAGGGGAAAGAGTGCTCCCACGGCACAGGCCCGCCCGCGGATTGGTGGGCACTGATCGCGGGTCAGGCCACCGTTGGGGCACCACCCAGCACCCCGGAGCCCGCCCGTGCCACCTAGTCCCGCCGGGAAGAGAGGTTGGTTTGATCCTCGCTGGCGGGACAGGCATTCCAGCAGCGGGACTTCGGCCCATTGCGGGCTGGAGAATCGCCGGGGGGGGGGGGGGGGGGTGCTCGCCGACTGGTGCGGCGCGATTCCCGCCCCCGCCGAATATCTGGTGCCGGAGAATTCGGCAACCGGCGGGGGCTGGATTCACGCCAGCCCCCGCCGATTCTCCAACCCGGCCGGGGGGGGGGGGGGGGGGGGGGAGAATCCCGCCCATGATTTCCTCAAATCGGCGGCCACAACATTTTTTCCAGCTGAAAATCTTGCAGAAACTGATTCCAAATCTTAACGGGGCAATCACCTGACTCATAGAGTATTTGGCCAGCGAGAACTGAAGGGGACCCATCACACCTGCCCTCAGACTTGACCCTGTACACAAAACGTCCCTTTTCTGTCTCCAAATCGACCCTCCCTCCACGACCTATTTCCGAATCTTCTCAACATGACAATAATCTTTATTATTGTCACAAATAGGCTTACATTCACACTGCAATGAACTTACTGTGAAAATCCCCTAGTCGCCACACTCCGGCGTCTGTTCGGGTACACAGAGGGAGAATTCAGAATGTCCAATTCACCTAACAGCACGTCTTTCGGGACTTGTGGGAGGAAACCGGAGCACCCGGAGGAAACCCACGCCGACACGAGGAGAACGTGCACACTGTACACTGACAGTGACCCAAGCGGGAATTGAACCTGGGACCCTGGCGCTGTGAAGCAACAGTGCTAACCAGTGCTAACAATGCCAACCCCCTCCCGGACACCTGTCCCTCTGCAAAAAGGCCCTCCGGATCTACGGCACCTTACCTGCCCACACAAAAGCCGATATTACCCTACTTACCCTCCCAAAAGAGGACTTAAGCAGAAAAATCAGATGATTCTGGAAAATAAATAAAGGTTTTGGTCGGATCGTCATTTTCATGGTTTGGACCCGCCCTTCCAGTGATAACGAGAAAACCTCCCACCTCTTTAAATCCTCCTTCACCCACTCTACCAAGGTAATAATGAAAGTTATTAGCAGAGGCAGATTTTAAGAAGGGGATGGACATAGCATTGGCGATGGAGAGCGCTGCGAAGGATGCACAGGAGCTTCAGAGTGTGCAAAATGGCATGGTGCACCAGTTGGAGCAGGAAGCAGTGGTGCCAAAAATGAAGATGCAATTTTACAATCGGAAGCAAATGCAGCCATGAATAAAGCAAGAAGATTTTAAAAAGCCAATCAATTGCTTCGGATTGAAATAGAGTGGTACCAGTGTTAGGATGCCTGTACAGAAATCCCAAGAATTTGTAATTTTAAGACCGTGAGGGAAGACTACTAAACTACTAAACCACAAGAGTGATGAGGCTGACCAATATATATCTTTTATGTTAAAACAAACTTTAATTTGGAAACAGAATCAATCAAATGAAAAAAAACTTTAACTTCCGATCTACGCCTGCCACTATATATTCCAATTAAGCTACCCAATGCAGTTCAAATGCTACTTATAAGTAAAGTTAACAACCAAGGTTACTTGCTTCTCTGTGCAAACATTTGGAGAGAGGCCCTTTCAGAAACAACCTAAAAATGATTCCGTCTTGTTAGATTAAAATCCTATGGCAAACTTCTGTTCAACTTAACTAGGGTGCTCTTTCTAAGGACCGGTGCAGACTCAATGGGTCGAATGGCCTCCTTCTGCACTGTAAATTCAATGTAACTTAAAATCTTGGAGCAGACTGCAAAATTACATTCAGACCTGGGTCTGCCAATTAATTACATCATCTGTACCCCAATCATAAGACATTCTCCTGTCTCCTGCTCCCAAGATTTCCCATGACCTGCTTCGCTAGGAATAAACACTATCCCTCATAAGTTATCTACACCCTAGGGAACCTCCTAAACATAAACAATATTCCATTAGCCATCTATATGTAAACAAGTAAATGGTTAAAATCAATGATTACCCAACCTTTGCGACCTCTTAATCACAGCTTTAACAGACATAGATACATAGAAGATAGGAGCAGGTGGAGGCCTTTTGGCCCTTCGAGCCTGCTCCTTCATTCATCACGACCATGGCTGATCATCCAACTCAAAAGCCTAACCCTGCTTTCCCCCCATAGCCTGTGATCCCATTCTCCCCAAACAGACAGACTGCTTGTCTGTATTTGACCCAGTGTTTAATAACATTACTGCAACAAATTATAAAATATAATATATAATAATTTCCTACATTCCCCACACCCCCCTCGCTTAAAAAAATGAACCAGCAATATGAAAATATGGCTTCATTTTCCAAAGTCTTTTCAATTTTAATAAGTACTCATTACTAAAAACTACAACTACACCATATGATACATATCTCA
Source organism: Scyliorhinus torazame (assembly GCF_047496885.1). Taxonomy (NCBI): domain Eukaryota; kingdom Metazoa; phylum Chordata; class Chondrichthyes; order Carcharhiniformes; family Scyliorhinidae; genus Scyliorhinus; species Scyliorhinus torazame. The sequence goes on from NC_092724.1 coordinate 90,021,801, forward strand.
TCATATCTATGCATGCAAATTCAAACATTAGTATAGGCCATTTCAATCTTTCTAACCCAACGTTGAACATTTCATTCTTCTCACATCTCAAAGCCACGATAAAGCATCTGAAATTATGTTTCTCTTCCTATTACATACATAATTGCCAAGTTAATTGGTTGTAACAATAAACTCCATCTAAACAGTCTTGTATTCTTGTATTTTGATCTTTAAACCTCTCCAGAAACTTCAATGGATTATGGTCAGTATATACAATTGTTTCATGAGCTGTTAGAAACATAAATGTCAAAATGTTGCAATGCCAATACGAAATACAATGTCTCCTTTTCAATGGTCCAATACTTCTTTCGATGAACATTTAGCTTTCTGGAAAACTAATCAGCAGATCTTTCTATACCTTGGTCATCTTCTTGTAATAGTACAGGACTAACGCCCACATCATGCACATAAATAGCCACCTTAAATTGCTTTTCATAATTCAGTGTCACCAAAACTGGAGCGGTGGTTAACATCGTTTTCAGATTGTCAAATACCTCCTAACATTCTGACGTCCACTGAGGGGTTCTGTGCTTTTCCAAAAGTTCAGTCAGTGGAGCAACTACACTGCTACAATTTGGCACAAACTTTCTATAGAAACCACTCATGCTTAGAAATCTCCAAACTTCTCTTCTCATTGACGATACTTTGAATGCAAGTCTTTGTAGGTAATTAAGTCTATAGGTCCAGACAGAGCTGTCTCTCTCTCCAGTTGCTCCATCTGGACCTGTAGACTTAATTACCTGCAAAGACTCGCATTCAAAGTATCGTATTGCATCTTTGACTCTGTCTATATATATGTTTCTGGAACCCACCTCTTCATTAACCTAAGGAAGGAGCAGCGCTCCAAATGCTCGTGACTAGAAACAAACCTGTTGGACTTTAACAAAGAACAAAGAACAAAGAAAAGTACAGCACAGGAACAGGCCCTTCGGCCCTCCAAGCCCCCTGGTGTTCTAAGACTTCTTGCTATGGTCTTTAAAGTTTGGTGCCACCTTTCTAATGCTCCCTGCAATTCTGATATTGCGTGATTGATTTAAATTGCTTTGCTCCTATATTATCCATAAATTTCCTGAATAATTTCCAGATAAAATAGGACCTTTGATCTGATTGGATTTCTTTCGGTAGTCTGCATCTGGAAAAAAATACTTAATAAATTAATAATAATCTTTATTAGTGTCACAAGTGGGCTTACATTAACACTACAATGAAGTTACTGTGCAAATCCCCTAGTCACCACACTCACCTGATGTGCTGCAGTATTTGTGTGGTGTTCACCAGAGGGTGATCCGGGAGCCTGATTGCTACCATTACCCACCGAGGTGGTAGTCTCTGCAATAATGGGTGGTTCTGGTGAAACCAGTGCTGAGAAGTCAGTTTTCTCAGGGTCTGGGGTGGGGGGGCCGGGGTGGGGGGGGCAGGGGGGGGGGGGGGCGGTGAGGAGAGGTTGCTGTGGTCCAGATGGCCCTGGCTCGTCTGATAGTGATCCAGGAAGACAAAAAAACATGGGGTCAGATCTTGAGAACGACAAGCCTGTGGGAGAGGATGGACTCACTTGAGATCGGGAGTTCTGAGTTGCATTGGACCCCATCGCAAGCCAAACTCCATGACAGCCACTGCCCTCTCCTTGGCCTCCCTCGTGAGTTGCAGGGCCTTTAAAGGGGTTGTACCCGAATCTCTGGGATGCTCCTGCCCGTCTTGTGACCCTCCCTTGATTATGGCCAGCTTTATCCTTGGGGATAAAGAAAGGACATTGTGAGATGGTGGCAAGCCAGCTTTTTGGTCGGGTTTCTAGCTGATGGCATGTGTGGGCAAGGCACCTGGCCAAAGAAGGTGGGGCATGTGTTGCTAATTCCTGGAGGGGGGTTCTGAGGGACATGCTGACAGTTGGGGTGTTACTGGCATGCAAGAGATTGTGGGCATGATGTGAGGAGTCAAGAACAGGAATGGTGCCAGTGGCACACAGATGGTTCCTCACCCGAGCTGCTCGAAGAAAGTCATTCATCTTTTTCCAGCATTGCATGCTGGTCCTCTCGATGGGACAGCCAGCACTCAGTGCCTCTGCCACATTCTCCCAGGCTTTGTTCATTAACCCTGGCTGCTGTCTCCGCCCCACCTTGGGGCAGAGGGTGTCTCTCCTCAACGGAGTCCAGTATCCTCTTGATGTCCACATCCAGTAACCTGGGAGTGGGTTTTCTGGTTACCATCCTGTTGGCTGCAATGAGATTGTGGACTGTGTGAAGCGCTTAAAAGCTGTCCCTCTCAACGGGCTTTCCACTCCCAGCGAATCAGGCACCTGGGTATTTGGGACTCGGGAGGAATCGCCCCTCACCGGTGCTCCAAGCGGCAGTGCAAACTTGTCGCAATTTTCTGTGGTGGGAGCACTTAGACTCCAGAACGGAGAATCCCGCCCATGGTGTTGACTTTCTTCTCATGTCAGAGGAACACAACACACCATTAAAACTAACTTTAGGAGACCACTCTATAAATCATTGACAAGGGCAATGACAAAGGAATGTGCAATGGAAAGACCTTCATTGTTTAGATGACTTCATAAATATTATGCCTAATAACATCCTTTCCTTTCTCCTGCCCCTATATTCTTACCAACATACAGGCACGTTTTACCATGTGCATACTCCCCACACCAGGGGAGTATGTTACTGGATGAGTAACACAGAAGCCTGGATTAATGACACAGAAACACATGTTCCAATCCCACTACAGCAGTTGATCAAATAGATCCAGAATAAAAATCTGGGGTGGATTCTCCATCCCACCTGGCCCGTTCTATTGAGATGATGCTGTTAGAGGGGGAGTTCCAGGATTTTGACCCAAAGACAATGAAAGATGATTTAGCACGGTCAACAGTCACCTTGCTGCACTCAATAGAACAATATCAGGTTAAAATCCAACAGGTTTATTTCGAATCACTACCTTTTGGAGCACAGCTCCTTCCTCAGGATTCACCTGAGGAACAAACCTGTTGGACTTTAACCTGGTGTAAGACTTCTTAATGTGCTCACCCCAGTCCAGCGCCGGCATCTCCACATCATCTCAATTGAACAAATTCAATACATTCAGGAGCATTCGAGACAGCCCATCCTGTATCGTGAGGGTATCAATGACAGGGTCAAAGTATTTTTGTCATGTTTAATTCTAAGCTGATGCCGGGTAATCTGTCCCATTTGATTCTAATTAGACTTTTTTTTGCAAAGGGTTGGATTCAATTTTCCAAGACCCTTTAGAGGGCAGTCCAAGTCAGCCACATTGCTGTGGATCTGGAGTCAGATATAGGTCCAACTGGGTAAACAGGCCGATTCCCTCCCCTGAAGAATATTAGTTAACCAGTTGAGATTTGTTGACAATTTGGTTATTTCATGGTCATCATTACCAGCTACGGGATCCTCCATCGGCGTGATCAGCACACCCGCGCCCGCACATTTCTCATTGGCGTGGGGTCGCCCACAACGGAGAATCCCGCTGCTGGAAAACGGGCCTGGTGGGATGGAGAATCCACCCCAGATTTTTATTCTGCATCAAGTTGATCATCTGCTGTAGTGGGATTGGAACATGTGTTTCTGTGTCATTAATCCAGGCTTCTGTGTTACTCATCCAGTAACATCCGCACTATTCCATCACTGCCCAGGAGATGGCAACCAGAGGAATGGAAGCTAATTGATTAGGAGACAGATCAAGTTCTTCCTCAGTTGCTGATGGCACGGGTTGATAGTTCATAGGATTTGCATTTATTGTAAGGTTACTATCGACGTGCTAAAGTTCACGGAGCAATTTGATAATGTCTTTGTGAGATATGACAGTAAGTGTGGAGAAGCTCATTGTCAACATCAGTTCAATATTCATGGCAGTCTTCAAGAATTGCAAGCCACCACAGGGCATGTGGCAACCTAATACCAATACATGAACAGGATGGGAATAGAGGGAAACGGACCCCGGAACGGCAGAAGGTTTTTGTTTAGACAGGCATCATGATCGGCACAGGCTTGGAGGGCCCAAGGGCCTGTTCCTGTGCTGTACTGTTCTTTGTTCTTTGTTGGCGTTCCCAGGAGAAGATGCCCCATGTTCAAGAGCAGTTTCTGTCTTGGTCAATCTGACCAATCTGACAATACAGACCAAGGTAGAGTACACTGTGCTGGGGGATTAGATGAGGAACATAGGAATTAGGAGCAGAAGTAGACAATTCAGCCCTTCGAGCCTGTTCCGCCATTCAATCAGATCATGGCTGATCTCTTCCTGGTCTCAAATCCACCTCCCTGCCAGTTCCCCATATCCCTTTAACCCATTTTAAAAAATCAAAAATATGTCTATCACCTTCTTGAAACCATTTAATGGGCGTCATTCTCCGACACCCCGCCGGTTTGGAGAATCGCCGGGGGCTGCCGTGAATCCCGCCCCCGCCGGTTGCCGAAGTCTCCGGTACCGGATATTCGGCGGGGGCGGGAATCGGGTCGTGCAGGTTGGCGGGCCCCCCCCCGCTCGATTCTCCGGCCCGGATGGGCCGAAGTCCCGCCGATAAATTGCCTGTCCCACCGGCGTAAATTAAAGTACCTATTTACCGGCGGGACAAGGCGGCGCGGGCGGGCTCCGGGGTCCTGGGGGGGGGCGCGGGGCGATCTGACCCCGGGGGGTGCCCCCACGGTGGCCTGGCCCGCGATCGGGGCCCACCGATCCGCGGGCAGGCCTGTGCCGTGGGGGCACTCTTTCCCTTCCGCCTCCGCCACAGTCTCCACCATGGCGGAGGTGGAAGAGACTCCCTCCACTGCGCATGCGCGGGAAACTGTCAGCGGCCGCTGACGCTCCCGCGCATGCGCCGCCCCGACATGTCATTTCCGCGCCAGCTAGCGGGGCAACAAAGGCCATTTCCGCCAGCTGGCGGGGCGGAAATTCCTCCGGCGTCGGCCTAGCCCCTCAATGTTGGGGCTCGGCCCCCAAAGATGCGGAGCATTCCGCACCTTTGGGACAGCGCGATGCCCGTCTGATTTGCGCCGTTTTGGGCGCCAGTCGGCGGACATCGCGCCGTTTGGGGAGAATTTTGCCCAATGATTCAGACTCCACGAGATTAAATGAACCTAAATTCAGGTCTGCACACTTCTCAGTGTCAGTCAGCAGTTTGCTCCCAGGCACATGTTCAGAGAGTGCCCAGTAACTCTGGCACCACACGACTGGGTACAGACCAGACTGTCTCTCACCCTCCCTACAATTGTTTCCTTTCCTTGTTCAAACACTGGGGAATGTGCAAAATAATTCCTTTCCAGCTGAGGATGGAAGGGCAGAGGTGGGAGTGGAAGCAAGATCTTACTGTTGCTATGCTACATTGCTTGGCAACAAGTAACCTTGCTGCACCCAATAGAACAAATTCAATACATTCAGGAGCATTCGAGACAGCGCATCCTGTATCGTAAGGGAATCAATGACAGGGTCACCACGTGAGCTGGGGGAGCCCATGCTGACTGGATATATCTTTGAAACTGGAACGGATTTCCAACTCTCAGAATTCACGTCATCCAACCATCAAAGGACGCATCAATTATTTATTTGATCTGCCAGTGTGGGCTGGGAATGGAAGATAATTTGGCTGGTTGCATAGGGTTGGAGCACTGTGTGATGGACATTATTGTAGAGTCAAGTGGAGCCCACTTTGTGGATATACCTTCCTCAACATTTTTGAACCAGTGATTGAATCAAAAAAAGCAAAATACTGCGGTGCAGGTATTCTGAAATAAAAGCAGAAAATGTTGGAGGCTCAGCAGGTCTGGCAGTATCTGTGGAGAGAGAAACAGAGTTAACATTTCAAGTCATATGGTTCTTAAGAAGAGTGTTATGACACCCTGGGCAAGTGTGCAGTCAATTCCAGCCTCACTCATCCCAACGTCACAACACAAGTGAATGAATCAATAATTCTTATAAAAATACCCAAAATCTTTGGCACTTGTTTGGCCAATAATTACAGTCACCAGGTTTGTAAGCTTAAATGCAATTACTGTTTATTTATAACAAGGACAAATATGAATGCACAGTAAGTACAGCTGGTTAACGGCAAGCTAAATCCTAACACCCCCCCCCCTTTAACTGCCCACCCTCTACCCACACACACATGACAGACAATCACAGGGCCATAGAATAAAATAATAAGGATTAAGGTCAAACGATAAGAGTCCTTTCTTCAGATATTGAGTTCTTCAGTGCACTTACTTCACAGTATGAGTGTGTACTGCAGTCTCTGGCCTACAGCCCGCAATAATCTTCCTTGCAGTTAGCAAAATCTTACTCACAGCTTCCCCACGAGCGCTTCAGACCAGAGTTATCTTGCAGAGAGAGTTATCAGATTCTGATCTCTGCTTGCATCAGCCTTTTCTGCAGAGAGAACGTTGGCTCCCACAGTGAGCTTTTGGCGAGAATGTGATGGTTATTACTGGAGAAAACAGAGTGGGAAAAACAAAGGTTTTCTGTCTTAGCTGCCAAAAGCAAAACTGAAAACCTCTTTTAAGTCTGTGAACCGGTTCTGTAGGAACAGAACCAGTCATTACCTGTTACTGGGCAGAGCACCACCTTTTAGGCCCATTCATTGACCGTCAGGCACTTTGAACAATCCAAGTCATCACTGATGTCAGTCTAAAATGACACAGCCTTCTGGATCTTCCTGTTCGAATTAAAGCTGCAGACCTCCCAACAGCCAGCGGGAGATAGAGGAGCAGATAGGCAGACAGATTTTGGAAAGGAGTAAAAGCAACAGGGTTGTTGTGATGGGAGACTTCAACTTCCCCAATATTGACTGGGACTCACTTAGTGTTCGGGGCTTGGATGGGGCAGAGTTTGTAAGGAGCATCCAGGAGGGCTTCTTAAAACAATATGTAGACAGTCCAACTAGGGAAGGGGCTGTACTGGACCTGGTATTGGGGAATGAGCCCGGCCAGGTGGTAGAAGTTTCAGTAGGGGAGCATTTTGGGAACAGTGACCACAATGCAGTAAGCTTTAAAATGCTGGTGGACAAGGATGAGAAAAGTCCTAGGGTGAAAGTCCTAGCTAAATTGGGGGAAGGCTAATTATAATAATATTAGGCGGGAACTGAAGAGCCTAGATTGGGGGCCGATGTTTAAGGGTAAATGAACATCTGACATGTGGGAGGCTTTCAAATGTCAGTTGAAAGGAATTCAGGATCGGCATGTTCTTGTGTGGAAGTAGGTTAAATACGGCAAATTTCGGGAACCTTGGATAACGACAGATATTGTAGGCCTCGGCAAAAAAGAAAAAGGAGGCATTTGTGAGGGCTAGAAGGCTGGGAACAGACGAAGCCTGTGTGGAAGATAAGGAAAGTAGGGAGGAACTTAAGCAAGGAGTCAGGAGGTCTAAAAGGGGTCACGAAAAGTCATTGGTAAATAGAGTTAAGGAAAATCCCAAGGCTTTATACACGTACATAAAAAGCAAGAGGGCAGCCAGGGAAAGGGTTGGCCCACTAAAGGATAGGCAAAGGAATCTATGTGTGGAGCCAGAGGAAATGGCCAAGGTACTAAATGAATACTTTGCATCAGTATTCACCAAAGAGAAGGAATTGGTGGATGTTGAGTCTGGAGAAGGGTGTGTAGATAGCCTGGGTCACATTGAGATGCAAAAAGTGAGGTGTTGGGCATCTTGAAAAATATTACGGTAGAAAAGTCCCCAGCGCCTGATGGGATCTACCCCAGAATACTGAAGGAGGCTAGACAGGAAATTGCTGAGGTCTTGACAGAAATCTTTGGATCGTCACTGTCTTCAGGTGATGTCCCGGAGGGCTGGAGAATAGCCAATGTTGTTCCTTTGTTTAAGAAGGGTAGCAAGGATAATCCAGGGAACTACAGGCCGGTGAGCCTTACGTCAGTGGTAGGGAAATTACTGGAGAGAATTCTTCGAGACAGGATCTACTTCCATTTGGAAGCTCCCACCTGAGGCCTCCTTTGATCCCTGGGGTGGCCAGGACACCTGTGAGTGTGCCTACATGCGGATTTCGCGAAACCATTCATGGGATTCATGTTCCTCGTCATCGTGAATGCCCACAGGATGGCATCAACAACATCCAGGGTCATTATAGAAATGCTCTGGGGCTTGTTTAGCACCCATGGGAAGCCAGAGATCCCGGTAATGGATAATGAGACACGGTTCTCTAGCGAAGAATTTGCCGCGTTTACGAAGTAAAACTGCACTCGGCATATTTGAACCACCCCATATCATCCCTCCTCCAATGGCCTGGCAGAAAGTGTGGTCCAGACCTGCTTGATAAAAAACAATCCGCAGGTTCCATGGACATGTGGCAGGCACGATCCATTTAATTACCGCACAACGCCACGCGTGACAACGGGAATTGTCCCAGCGGAACTACTGATGGGCCGACACCTTAGAACCTGGTTTAGTCTCACATTTTCGAGTCTCGGCTGGAAAGTGGAGGTGCACCAAGAGACACAGAAGAGACATCATGACTTGAGGACACCAGGGTGGAAATTTCACTTTGGGGATGGAGTATATACAATTTTGGTGCCAGGCATAGTGCTGGAGAGAACGGGCTCGGTCTCGGATAAAATTCAGGTTCAGGTAAAACACTTAGACCTCCAAGCCAAGCGTTGCCCCTCAGCCTGGCGACTCAGCCATCCAGATCACAGCCCCCCACCCAGCAGAAGGAGGATAACTCCAGGTCAGAGATCGGCGCCGAAGTACAAGTGGACGACGTTGTGTCTGGGACCGAGGTCGCAGAAATAATTCTTTAGAAGTTGAGCAGGAAACGACGGTCAGAAAACTGACAGACTTGGTCCGACCCAGGGCTGTGGCAGGCGGAAACACACCAACGGGCAAAGGGGTGCAGAAGGTCCCCACCATTGGCAGCTGAAGGGAAACTTTCGGACTTTCAGGTGGCGTGGGGAGGGCAGTTGTAACCCCCAGGAGGATTCCAGGGAAATCATTGTTGATCTCCCCATAGGACTCCTGGAGTACGAGCTTCCCAGATGGGGGCAGAAGGCCAGCAACTGGAGCTCATTACAGACTTACATAAAAGCCGACACAAAGCAGTGCCTGGTGTGGTCGGTTCTCCCAGCAAGGTCTGTACTGGGAGTGCGTGTCTGCCTTGAACAGATTATTGTATATAGCTAAATAAACTTCTTAGTGCTGGCTTCTTCAAGTTACTAAACCACCCATTAATATTTCTCTCTCCACAGATGCTAGCTGACCTGCTGAATATTTCCAGCATTTTCTGTTTTCTTTTCAGATGTCCAGCACCAGCTATATTTTACTTTTGTGCCAATGAAATGATGTTGCCTTCATTTCTACTGATGTAATGCGGCATGGCCGATCCCCTCTCCATCTCTGCTTCACTGGCCCCTCTGGCATTTTCAATCTATCGAGGCCAATGATATTCATGATTGAATTTCAAAGGGTGCTCTGATGTTGTACTTCATTGACCTAGAATCACGCATAGCTTTGTACAAATCACACTGTATTCTTCTAAACAAATGTAGGTTAGCAATCGAAACTGCTCAAATTTTTGGCTTTACCCTCAGAAGAAAAATGATCAGCCCAAATTTCAGGAAAGCCTGTTGTTGCTCTTTTTAGCCTTAGTCTATTTGCTCTGATTACGCCACCTTTGCTCACGGGTCGCCAGGTATCTTTCTGATACCGCCACGTGGTTCAAGTTCAGGTTATGATTAATAATACAGCACACCGCTTAGTAAGGATTAAAACAACGGTCATTTATTATATACAACAAGCAATATTAATACACTAATACTACTATCTATATAATAAACCTATCACTACTGGCCAATACTTAACTGAGGAAGAGCCCACCAGGTCAGGGAAACGAATGGCTTGTCCAATCAGATCTGGCCCACGGGATTCAAAAGGCTGCTACAGGTCGGTGGCTAGGTGTCTCTACCGTATAGCAATCGCTGGATTCGAACTTACAGTTGCCGGTTGCTGGTCTTGCATAGGTCTCGAGCAGGCGAAGAGGACAGAGAGAGAGATCTGAACTTGGCCCCTCACTTTTATAGGGCCCAGGGGCTTCCCGCCTCCCGGGGTGGCCCTTGACCCTGAGTCCCAAGTGATTGGATTTGTCCCCAATCCCTGGGGTCGATGTGTCCAATGGTGAGGCGATTCCTCGATCGGGGGAGTGGTCGTTCACCTGTCTTTGTTTCAGCCACTGCAGGCGCCGACAGGTCTGGCCCGGTATTCAATTGCTAATATGTTGCAATTGTTCCCGGGGATAGCCGATTTAACTGCAGCTGTCTGGATAGATGGGCTGCTAACAGTCCTGAATGTAACTGCAAATACCTGGGTTGATGGGCTGTTGATAGCCCTGAGTATCGATCTGGGCTAACTTCCCCAGAGCCGAATATGCAATACTGTCTGCAGCTGCCTGCTTGTGTCTTGTTAGCTGCTTTTCCCAGCAGCCTTTCGGGTTAGCCATTTCAAACTGGGTTTTGGCCAGATTAATCGGGACGCAGCCATTTTACGTGGCTACACTGTAGCCACCTAAATTGGCCAACTCCCGATTTAAAATGGCGAACGGCAAAGGCTGAAGGGAAAGTCAGCCAAGAAGACAGAAACCAGCAGCTGCAGGTTTGCTGTGTATTTACCTCTGCAAAGGCCAGACGACATCGATACCAGCAACCACCAACATAATAAAGTAGCAGCCATCTGCATACTGATGAGCAATCCCCGGGAACAATAAGTAACATTTTGGACACACAAAGCAAAGCCAGACTCCTCGGCACCAGCAGAAACCAACACAAAGGAGGTGAACGAGCACCTCAAGACCGCCCATCGATCAGGGAACTGCTCCAGTATTGGAGAAAATTGAACCAAGCGATTGGGACAAAGTCCAATCACTTGGGACCAGGTACAGGGTCCGCCCCAAAAGGCGGGAAGCCCCTGGGGACTATAAGAGTTGAGCCCCAAGTTCAAATCGCTCTCTTCTCTCTTCACCTCTGCGTCCTGCCCGGGTCACCCAGCAACATGAACCAACATTGCCCGTGACCGGTGCAGTGACTCCCGAACAACGCAAGCCTTAATTCAACGCTCGCTACGAGATAGGCGCTCCTAGCTACCAATCCCTACCAACTTCGAATCCCGCAGACTCAGAATCCGAACGAAAGGCCATTTGTTCCCCTGACCTGGTGGGCCAGTCCGAAGTTAAGTATAGGCCTGTTAGTTGTAGAGGTAGCTTAGACATAGAATTTGTGCATAAGTAGCGATTACTGTGTATAATAAATGTGCTTTGATTTAAATCTTACTAATCGGTGTATTGGTTTATTGATCATTACTCGGACTTGAACCTCGTGGCAGTATCATAAAGATACCTGGCGACTCAAGAGCAAAGGTAATAAAACAGAGCAATTGAACCAAGGAGAAAATCAGCAACATTATTTGGCGACATCTGACGGGACCCGATCTAGAAGTGGGAAACCCACTCCGGGAGAACCCAAGAATTTGAATTAGAGATCCAATTGGGAACAAAAAACCACAAGCATTCAAGCAGTTCTGATCAATACTCATAATTCGGAAGTGTGTGTATGCATGCGTAACTAACAGGGCGATAAGGTAAAACTGATAGATTTTTTGTTGCGACAAAACTGTCGGAAGTTTGTATATCGGAAAGTAGCGAAAGCCGTACCCATATTTACAGCATCGCCTTAATACCCCCGTCCCAAATTTGAAGAGCAGCATTCGGATAAGAAAGATGGCAATGCAGGCAATGCAACGCCTCATGAACCCCAAGGAATTTGCGGTCGCAGCAACCAGCAGCAGTAGAGTGGGACAATGTCCCATTTGGGAGGAAGAGATCAGGAAATATCTCAAAGGAAAAGGATGGCCCCTTTGGAATGGATTCTGTGACAACGAGGAATCCGGTCCCAGGAATATAGGACATACTTGGTGGGAGAACCTGAGCGAGATCCACAAAAAGAGCTTAGGGAAAGCTCGCAAGCCGATGGCAATCGTGTCCTGCTTGGCACAATTGCAAGGCACAGAGGAGGTCGTTAGGATGCTCCAGAAAGAAGTAGAGGGCATACATCGAATGAGTAAGGTCGATGTAAGCGAGGTAGAAAAGGAGAATTTAAAATTGAGAAGGAAATTGGCAGCAAAAGATGGAGAGGTGGAGGATGCCAAAAGGGCACACCAGTCTTGTCTGGCGCACCAGTCTCAATATGAAAAAGCCTATCAGGACACGCAACGTGCAGTCCTGGTACGTGAAGAAACAGAAAAGCAGGTAGAAGCATTGCAGAGACAGTGCAGTGACCTCAAGGCAGCGTTAAGAGCACTCCATGCTGCCACCACAGAACAAAGACAATGCACATTAGATCACGCAAAGTGCCGGAAGCAGATTGCAGAGCTGCAATCGCTGCTTTCAGTTCAGAAAGGCTTCCAGGAAACCTTTGGAGCGAAATTAGATCAGGAAGACGGCCCTGATTGGGAAGAATTGAATGAAACAGCGCAGAGATATGTTCAGGGAACATGTGCGCAGGGAAAGCCCCAGAAGATACGAGCATCCCAACCCCCCCACAGAGCAATAGTTCAGGCTCCAATGAACCCAGTCACCACCCACCGCACAGCCACATCGGACAATGTGGAATTTCTATACTCCACCCCCCCCTAACTGTGACCCAATTACGGGACGCGTGCGATAAGATCACACTGTTCCTCCCCACCTCAGACCCCCACCATTTCTTTGCCACCGTTAAGCATCAGGCGACCATGTACGGCCTGAATGAGCGAGAGCATGTAAAGCTCACAGTTTTAAGTTTTGACCCTTCAGTAGCAGCAGCCCTTCCCGACCCACAGAATGTAGGAGGAGGCACCCTTGCAGAAATGCATACCGCGATCCTGGATGCGATCGGATATAACCGGGGTGACCCCGTAGATGGCCTCAACAAATGCAGGCAAAAGAAAGCCGAGCACCCCACAGCGTTCACTGGACGCCTGTGGATCCACTTTACAGCAGTCTTTGGAGACTTAGACCGCGCCCATTTGTCCCCAGACAACATGGCCAAATGTGGCCTTATCTCCCATGCCACAGAAACAGGACAGAAAGCTTGCGCGAGTTATGATCCCTCAGAGGAGGCCCATAACGAGAAGTGGGTAGTGAAAAGATTGTCCCGCACTTGGGAGCAATCTGTACAAAGCAAACCCGCAGTCAAGAATCCCGAGGAAAAGCAGGCCGACGCAGATATACAGGCAGTAAAGACAACACACCAGAACCCCGCATGGGTGAATGAGGGAAAGAACAGCCCCCCACCCAAGTCACAGGAGTGTTACAGCTGTGGACAGTTGGGACACTTCGTAAGAGAGTGCAATGCCCCTAGAAAGCCACAGAGAGCCCTGCAGATGGGCACTTTGAGTAAGAAGAAGACAGAGCCCATTCATAGCGTTAGCCCCCGTTCAGATCAGACGGACCTGACCGGAAAGGACTGACGCTGTACGGGCTCCCCCAGTTGGGTCTGCGACACCCTTTGGGATAGGTCTGAACGACCGGTAGTTGCAGCGAAAATTCGGGGACAGCCCATCGAGTTTCTCTGGGACACAGGAGGGTCCCACACCACGATAAATTCCTCCACCCTGTTTCAAAAGGACACGTGGCCCACTACAGCCACTATCACCCTCAGCGGCTTTACAAGCCACTCACAGCAGGGACACATCACAGCCCCTGTACCCATTCAAATCGGCACCATCACCACCAAGCACCCCTTAGTTTTAGTTGACCTGCCCCACACACCAGAACATATTCTGGGAATCGATTTCATGAATTCCCACAATCTTTAATTTGATCCAGTCAACCAGTGTGTCTGGAAAATGGCAAAGTCTGCAAGAGCCCCCGCACCGCTCAACATAGGAGAATACGCCAACAAAATCAGCGCAGTAGGCGAATTTTGGTTCAACCCGACCACACTTAGCACGGACAAGCAGGTTAGGGCAGTTCTGCAAAAGAACAGGGCAGCATTCGCGACCCACAAACACGACTGTGGACGGATGACTGGCTCCGTACAGATAACAGGACCTGACCCTCGGCCCCAAAAACAGTACGGATTTCTCCAAGAGGCAGAGGGAGAAATCTCAAAGGTAATAGACAGCTTATTAGAGCAGGGCGTACTTAGATCAGTAGCCTCCACTAATAATGCCCTGATTTGGCCAGTGAGAAAGCCCGATGGATCATGGCGACTGACCATCGATTACCAGGAACTCAACAAAATCACCCCCACAGTAGCCACAAGTCCCGAGACCATGCTCAAGCAGGGACTCAATTCCCGATTCTTCACAGTTTTGGATGTCAGGAATGGATTCTGGTCCATTCCATTGGCAAAGGCGTGCCAGTACAAATTTGCCTTCACCTTTAAAAATCAGCAGTTCACGTGGACATGCCTGCCACAAGGATTCCACAACTTCCCCTCCATTTCCCACCGACAGCTGGCAAATGATTTAGCCAAATTCTCTCGCCCTGAATGTCTGGTTCAGTACATAGACGACCTACTACTGCAGACAGACACCAAGGAAGAGCACATTGAGCTTCTGTCCGAACTCCTGGAACTCTTACACTCAATCGGTTGTAAAGTCAACCCCAAAAAGGCCCAAAATTTGGAAGATAAGGTGATATATTTGGGAACAATTATCGTACATGGTAAACGTGATATCGAGCATAAAAGGATTGACTCGATTGCTAAATTGTCCCTTCCCCAGAACGTTTCAGCCCTCCGGTCGTTTTTAGTGCTGGTTGGCTACTGCCAAAACCACATTGACGGTTTCGCCAGCAAGGCAGCACCCCTCTCAGACCTCCTAAAGAAAGGAGCCCCCTGGGAATGGCTTCCGCAGCATACGGATGCTGTGGATGTGTTGAAGCAATCACTCATAGCAGCTCCCGCACTACAAGTTCCAGACCCGCTTTCCCCTTACGTTATAGAGGTGGCAACCACAGACCGCACCCTTTCGGCCGTGCTCCTCCAGGAATGGCACGAACAGTTAAGGCCCGTAGCTTACGCCTCCAGAATTTTAGATGCTGTGGAGCAGGAATTTTCAGCCTGTGAGAGGCACCTGCTAGCAGTATTCTGGGCAGTCCAGTATTTTTCATATATTACAGACTGAACCCCATCACAATTCTCACTGAACACACCCCCACCCAACTTTTACTGGACGGACAACTCAAGGACGGTCCAGTAAGCCAGATTAGAGCAGCTAGATGGACCCTTCTCTTGCAGGGACGGGACATCACTGTTAAACGGACAAAGACGCACGCCTTTTTAGCCGACAATTTACAGTACCCCGGAACCCCCCATGAATGTGAAATTATCTCTCCACGCCACGACACAGGCCCCTTTATTGCCAAAATACCCCCCAGAAAGATAGGTAGTTCAACCCAGAGCCCCCAGCACACAGACACGTGTGAGCCCATAAGGATATATGTGGATGGATTTCCACAGTCTTGGATGGGAAGCGCATAACATGTGGCGGTATATATGTCGAGGACACGCAGGGACGCGCCCTAGAAGAAATAGCAATGAAACTTCCAGGCCACTTAGGCGTGCAGACAGCAGAGCTTGCAGCCATCGCATATGTAGTGGAACACCCAGGTTCCTTCCCCAGCCCAGCAGATATATACTCGGACAGCCTCTATGTCTGCAACAGCCTCACGGAATTCCTGCCCCTGTGGAAAGCAAGAGGATTTGTTTCCGCAGACGGAAACCCCTCCCCTCAGCCCCATTGCTCCGTCACATCTTAGAGAGAGCACAGAACAGGACTTTTGGGATAGTCAAAGGTCGAAGTCATCATTGTTCCTTCCCCCCCGGGAAATGTAAAAGCCGACGCACTGGCTAAAGCAGGTTCCAGGCACGGATACTTTTGGACACCCCCCGAAAGCGCCCCAGTGAATGCAGTTCAGGTCTCGCAGACAAAAATTGAGAATCTAGTGGAGGCCCAGAAGCAGGACAGCAATCTCAGGGAGATAGTAAAAGGAAAATATCCAGCTCCCTATGAGAGGTTTAAAAATGCCTGACCACACATGATGGTGTGGTGTTAAAAGACACCCTGTATGTGGTTCCTGAACAGGACAGGAATCAACTGATTTGTTTGTTCCATGACGGTCATGGACATCAGGGAATCGATTCCACTACAGCCCACCTCAAGCAGCTTTGTTGGTGGCTGAATTAAAAGGATGATGTAAATCACTACATTGAGAATTGTCTTATCTGTGCCCAGAATAATCCGGACAGATATGCCAAAAAGGCTCAACTCAGCCACACCCGACCCGTTTATGGCCCCTGGACTAACCTCCAGATTGATTTTATAGGACCGTTGCCCCCTTGCAGGAATGGTTATAAATATGTACTTGTGGTGATAGACACGTTTACGAAATGGGTGGAAGCATTCCCAGCCCGAACAAACATTGCAAAAACCACAGCCAAGATTTTGACCCACCAGATCTTTACAAGGTGGGGACTCCCCTGCAGCATCAACTCCGACCAAGGTCCCCATTTTACGGGACGTGTCATGCAGAACGTCCTCACAACATTTGGCATCACCCAAAAATTCCACATAGCATACCACCCACAATCGAGTGGTATCGTGGAGCGCATGAATCGGACCCTAAAATCCACCCTCAGAAAAATGGTCCAGCAAAACAACACCACTTGGGACTCAGTCCTCCCTTTTGCGCTGATGTTTTTGCGTAATACAATTTCAACTTCCACAGGTTACACCCCACACACCTTCATGACCGGACGCCCCATGAAAGGCACAGAATTTGTATTAGGTTTATACTTGACCAGCCCCGAAGTGACGGCCCTCACACACGAGAAAGCAGTAGAGCAATTAGTGGAAAATGTTAAAACGGCTCAGCTAGCAGCCGCAGTAAAATTGGGCACCAGAAAGAAACAGAGCGAGGCTTGTTTCGACAAGACAGTGCATGCGACTGAGTACAGTGTAGGACAGCAAGTCATGCTGTCCGTATACAACCCCAGCACATCCCTGTCACCTTAGTACTCGGGTCCGTACTCCATTGCGGACAAAGTAAGCCCTTCCGTATACAAGATAAAGTATCCCAACGGTAAGGCTGCGTGGTTCCATATCAACCAGCTGAAGGCATATGGAACACAGTCTAACCACTCACACCACGTCATGCTCGACGCAGCAGACCACACCCCGCCTACAGGCAACGTAACCCGACCATCCCCCAACACGTCCAGCCCAGCCACGGACTCGACCTCAACTCTACCCCCGAAATATACACTCCGCCCCAGAACGCCCACCGGCTGCAGCAGAGACAGCGACTGTGACTCGGACGATAGCCACAGCACACCTCCCTACTATCCCCATGCAACAGGACCCACACCCAGCGAATTCGACTACGATCCGAGTGATTCCTTCATGATCACTTTCCTAAACAAACCCCACCACCGACACCGAACTACCATGATGTCACCGATTCCGTCCCCACACAACTAGACACCAACTATTGGCACATAGACAACTCGTTCAGACTCGTCCGAAATGACGCGAGCGACCCCAAGTCACACCATGCAGCCCTATCAACCTTAATTCAAGAGTTTGGCACCCGGGAGAAGATGACGACCTTGAGTCTGACTCCCAGAACGAGAACCCCTTTGCGACCCTATTCGCAACCGATAACTGAGGTGTCCAGATGATGTTTTAAAAGGAACCATTTGGGAGAAGTGGTGTCCTTTCTGATGGAACCTGCAGTATGTTTTATGTTGTTTGTAAGTTT
Source organism: Scyliorhinus torazame (assembly GCF_047496885.1). NCBI lineage: Eukaryota > Metazoa > Chordata > Chondrichthyes > Carcharhiniformes > Scyliorhinidae > Scyliorhinus > Scyliorhinus torazame. Next base: position 90,039,583 of record NC_092724.1, read on the forward strand.
GTTAAATGTTGTTTGTCAGACAAAAAAAAATGTCACGACCCCACGCCTTTTCGGCCGAAACCTCTGAGGACTTGCCCACAGAGACTTGCTATTGGCCAGGCGCTAGTTCAGAGGAACTAATTTATCTGCAGAGACTTGTTAAGGTCCCAGATGCCAGTTCAGCGGAACTAATCTGTCGGCAGATACCACACGCCCGTTCGTAACTGCTCTTCTGGTTCAAGGAAGGAACCAATACGGCAGCCCCACTACAATGACTACATTTCTTACCCGTTCTTGTTGGTTGCTCAGGCTGTGGAGAAACGGCTTGGGACCTGCCCTGCCTGGGAACCCCCCTCTGGTCAGCTACACTCGGGTAGGGGAGACACGGCATTGGTAGCTGTCCTACCCGGGGACTCCATCCAACTCTTACCCGTCGCGGCCCATACGCACCTCATTTTGGAAATTTTAGTTCAAAACATTTTTTGGGGTTTGTTTCAGGTAACCCTTAGGTTGCCAACCACATGCTATTTACATCCTGAAACATTTGGATGGTAGATTGCACAGTCTGCGAGACGGCTCGCACTGGTTCAGTATTTGTAAGTGTGTCTTGTCCTAAAATTCGGTTCTTGAAAAAAAAAAATGAGGGAGTCACACATAGTGACCAATTATAATTGGCACTAAAGGACAGACAGACTATCGTACGAGATATTAAACAAAGATAGTCACAGACACTATGCTTGTTTCCACAGAACTCCAGAAGCTCCAGGGCCGGAGAAGAGAAGAGAAGAGAAGTGAAAGATGAACAGCCATGAGGACTTCCTTCACATGGTCCATCATCATAATAATGGACATTTGGTTGCGCGCGAACGCGAACCCCATGACTTCAAGCCCCCCAGCCGTTAATGTTTCACTTCCCCGCAGTACCCAGAGCCCAGTCACCAGCGACACCACACCATCTTGGTGTGCCAGGCTTATAACCTGTCCTATGTAATAGAATCCTTACTGGTATTGGCGATACTCTGCTGCATCATGCAGACTATGCGTTTAAGAAAATGGAGAAGGAGAGCCTACCGCGGAACCCCGGTATATAGGATCAGATCCCCTATTTTTGGATACGACCAGACCCCCGAGATCTATAATAAAGAGCATTCATTTGCGGTTTTATTGTAAATAAAGAAATGTTCAGAATGTTCATGAGCAACTGTACGATCCTGAGCTTGACTGCCAAGCCAGGGAAAATGTGTATAAACTGCTATGATTTTGTTTGTATGGTTGAGGAAGTTAGAGTGATGAAATGTTTAAGTGAGTGTAGTGTATTAAGAATAGTTAGAGGTTCCCATTTTTTTGTTTTGTAATGCATGTCCCTGTTTGACATAGTGCCCCTTAGAATTGTCAGTTAAAAATTTTTGCATAGTTGTGGTCAGTGTAGAGGCCATGAAAGAAGTGCTCCCCAGGTCAGGGAATGGAAAGCAACGTAGTTATGTGATCCTTCACGCTTCGCGTTAGGATCACAAGGAGGGTGTGTAGCCACCTAAATTGTCCAACTCCCGATTTAAAATGGCAAACGGCAAAGGCTGAAAGGAAAGTCAGCCAACATAGACAGAAACCAGTAGCTGCAGGTTTGCTGTGTATTTACCTCTGCAAAGGTCAGACGACATCGATACCAGCGACCATCAGCATAACAAAGTAGCAGCCATCTGCATACTGATGAGCAATCCCCGGGAACAATAAGTAACATTTTAGACACACAAAGCAAAGCCAGACTCCTCGGCGCCAGCAGGAGCCAACACAAAGGAGGTGAACGAGCACCTCAAGACCGCCCATCGATCAGGGAACTGCTCCAGTATTGGAGAAAATCGAACCAAGCGATTGGGACAAAGTCCAATCACTTGGGACCAGGTACAGGGTCCGCCCCGAAAGGCGGGAAGCCCCTGTGGACTATAAGAGCTGAGCCCCAAGTTCAAATCGCTCTCTTCTCTCTTCACCTCTGCGTCCTGCCCGGGTCACCCAGCAACATGAACCAACATTGACCGTGACCGGTGCAGTGACTCCCGAACAACGCAAGTCTAAATTCAACGCTCGCTACGAGATAGGCGCTCCTTGCTACCAATCCCTACCAACTTCGAATCCCGCAGACTCAGAACCTGAATGAAAGGCCATTTGTTCCACTGACCTGGTGGGCCAGTCTGAAGTTAAGTATAGGCCTGTTAGTTGTAGAAGTAGCTTAGACGTAGAATTTGTGCATAAGTAGCGATTACTGTGTTTAATAAATGTGCTTTGATTTAAATCTTACGAATCGGTGCATTGGGTTTTTGATCATTACTCGGACTTGAACCTCGTGGCGGTATCATAAAGATACCTGGCCACTCGAGAGCAAAGGTAATAAACCAGACCAATTGAACCAAGGAGAAAATCAGCAACAAGCCCTTAATGCTTTAAGCTTTTATTTTTCTTTTCCCTTGAAGGATTGCAGTCCTACTAGAGTTGGGAAAAAGAAAAATTAGATCCAAAATTCAGGGCAACCTGTCCACATGAGTCGGGACAGAGTTTAGTTAAAGCTACTTAAATCCATTCGTTTATAACCCTGAACGATAATCAGTGTAAGAAAACCATTCTCCGAGGTACATTTATTCTCGATTCAGAATATGTAAATGGTAATCTCTCAGGAATCATTGTCTTTCAGTATTTGGTATTATCGGATGAACATTTTACAGGACAGACTGTGTGGGAATAGAGAGAATGAATGGGCTCTGTGTTTACAGCATTAACCTCAATTGTTACAGCACATAAGGAGGCCATTCAGCCCATCATTTCTGCACATGCTTGATGCTCAATCTCATGCCGTTACCCAACCTTATCCACATAACCCTAAACATTCTTTCTTTTCAGATAATAAGACCTTGGCCCTGGTACAGGCTCAGACACTGGGCTGATGTTCCACTGAAAGGAATTTTTGAAATACCATTCTTGTTTCAATGGGATAGAAATTTTGGGGTGTGCAGACAGTAATGCAGATCTAAGCATGTCTGAATCGTTAGGCTTCAGGCCTTCTTGAAATTGGGCCTTGGGCCTCACATGAAATATGTGTGAACGTACCACTGCAATCTTCACTGGTAGCTTTACATGAATGCAATTCAGGCCTGCTGTCTCATCAGTGCCAGCTTCAGGTGAGTGCCTGGGTTGTGGTGGATGGACAGTGGGAGGGCAGCGGATTGATGCTGGGACGAATGCTCTGGAGCTGGGAGAAACACATTGATCTGAATAATTCCAGGGTTTAAAGGGTTCAATCACGAAGATAGGTTGCATGGAGTATTCTTTAGGTTGCATGGAGTATTCTTGTGTTCCCTTGAGTGTAAAAGATTAGCATCAACAGCCACTTACTTTTATATAAACACTTTTAAAGTAATGATAGACTCAGTCACTTCACAAGAGTGTCATAGAACAGTATTTGGCACAGTCATGTAAGAATCCCTTCAGTGCAAGGGGAGGCCATTTGGCCCACCGGGTCTGCACCGTACACAGGCTCACTGCCCCGCTCTCACCCCTGCAACCCCCCTTACCTGAACATCTCTGGACACTAATGGGCAATTTAGCATGGCCAATCCACCTAACCTGCACATCATTGGACTGTGGGACAAAACTGGAGCACCCGGACGAAACCCACACAGGCATGGGGAGAACATGCAAACTCTACAGAGATGGTCACCTGAGGTCGGAATCAACCTGGGATCCTGGCATTGTGAGGCAACGGTGCCAACCACTGTGCCACCATGCCATGAAGACATTGCAATTGTCTGAGCAAGCCCATGTGCAGCACCGCAGGGATAGGTATTTGGACCACAGCTATTCACAATATATATTAATGATTTAGATGAGGGCACAACATGTCAAATCTCCAAATTTGCAGATGACACAAAGTTGGGTGGGAGGGTGAGCTGTGAGGGGGATGCAGAGATACTTCAGTTGATTTGAACAAGTTGAGTGAGTGGGAAATGAATGGCAGTTGCAGTAGAATTTGGATAAATGTGGGGTTATCCAATTTGGTAGCAAAAGCAAGAAGTCAGACTCGTATCTGAATGGCCATAGATTAGGGAGGGGAATGTGCAACGAGACCTGGGTGTCCTCATACACCAGTCACTGAAGGTAATATGCTGGTGCAGCAGGTGGTAAAGAAGGCAAATGGTATGCTGGCCTTCATTGCGAGAGGATTCGAGAACGGGAGCAGGGATGTCTTGCTGCAATTAAACAGGGTCTTAGTGAGGCCATACCTGGAATATTGTGTGCAGTTTGGGTCTCCTTATCTGAGGAAGGATGTTCTAGCTATAGAGGGAGTGCAGCAAAGGTTTACCAGGCTGATTCCTGGGACGGCGGGACTGATGTATGAGGAGAGATTGAAATGAATAGGATTGTATTCGTTGGAGTTCAGAAACCTATAAAGTTCGAGCAAGACTGGACAGGGTAGATACAGTAAGGGTGTTCCCGATGGTTGATGTGTCCAGAACCAGGGGTGACAGTCTGAGGATACGGGGTAGACCATTTAGGACCGGGATGAGGAGAAATTTCTTAACCCAGACAATGGTGAGCCTGTGGAATTCACTACCACAGGAAGTAGCTGTATGGTTTCAACAAGCAGTTAGATATAGCACTTAGGGTGAAGGGGTACAAAGGGTATGGGGGTAAAACGGGATGAGGCTATTGAGTTGGATGATGAGCCATGATCAGAATGAATGGCGGAACGGGCTTGAAGGGCAGAATGGCCTCCTCCTGCTCCTATTTTTCCTATGTTTTCTATGTTTCTATGTAAGTGATAAAGTTATTGAGGAGTTTGACAATTTGTCAATTTGTCAATCTCCTGCTGTCCTCTAACCTTCAACCTCATCATCACCCTCTCCTATATTCGGTGGCACAGTAGCACAGTGGTTAGCACTGTTCCTTCACAGCGCCAGGGTCCCAGATTCGATTCCCGCTTGGGTCACTGTCTCTGCGGAGTATGCACATTCTCCCTGTGTCTGCGTGGGTTTCCTCCAGGTGTTCCAGGTGTCCCGAACAAAGTGCTGTTAGGTAAATTGGACATTCTGAATTCTCCCTCTATGTATCCGAACAGGCGCTGGAGTATGGCGACTAGGGGATTTTCACAATAACTACATTGCAGCGTTAATGTAAGCCTACTTGTGACAGTAATACTTCCTTCATTAACAAGCTTTCTATCAGGTGAACTCAGGGTTTCCAGTACAAGCAGTTCTCACCGAATTGCAGTTCTTCATCCAGTGGTTGAACATCTTTGGTGTGAGAGAAGCTAATGTGAAAGGGAATGGCTCAAAGGCCTGTTTTCCTCTGGATCAACATCTGCAACTCTTGATGATGAGGCACAGCTACCATTTCCCGGAGACTGGCACAGATCCCTACGGAAGACTCTGTGAGTTGACAGAATTGTGTGTTCATCTGCTGATCAGTGTTTGTGAAGGTTGCCCTTTGCATAAGTGATGACAGAGAGAATGAATTGTCCGTGACCCTCTGCCAGTACACACCTGCCTTCTTTAGCAGAGACGGTGGACATATATCACAAAAGGAAAACACTGGATGCTGCAAATCGGAAATCAAGACAGAAAATGCAAGAAATAATCTGCAAGCCTGGCAGTATCTGTGAAGAGGAAAACAGAGTTAATGGGTAGAGTTTTCTGTTTCTGTCAGGAGTGGGACTCATGGCAGGCAGAAGGGCGGAGTGGAAGGGGGAGAGGTCACAACATTTGGAGTGATTGCAAAAGTCCGTTTCCTGTCGGTGGAAATTAGTTTGGAATTTTGTTGTCTTGACTTTCAAGGTGGGCTAAAAACTGGTTAACATTCCCACTGGTTGATGTTGGGAACCACACTTGCATCTATTTGCATTCCATCCATGAATGCTCATTAAAAATGCAACTTGCCAGAATCTTTTCTCCCTCCAAATTTAAGTATCGATATCCACTTCACCAACGACTTTGAGGGTGTGGACGCTGCTTTCATCTTCCTGGTGCATGAGAGGTAATACCAGTGGGTAAGGGGGAAGGTGGAGGTAGGGCTGTGGGGAGTGTTCACTGGAGCATGGAAGGGGAGGAGGGAGCACAGATGCATGACCTGGGTGGAGTGGATGTTGTGAAAGATACAGAGTGCAGTAGTGTGTCATAGTCCTGGAGCTGAGGCCACACTGTCGGGGGCAGGTCCTGTGGCTGTGCAGCCAAGCTCGAAGGCTCTGTATTGCACAGTCCTGGTGTTAGGAGAGTGAAGGCCTCTCTGAGCAGTGCCAGTTGGCCGATCGGATCTGCATCGGCCAATACATCCACCCTATCCCCGTAACCCAGTAATCCCATCTAACCTTTTTGGACACTGACGGCAATTTATCATGGCCAATCCACCTAACCTGCACATCTTTGGGAGGAAACCGGAGCACCCGGAGGAAACCCACGCAGACATGGGGAGAACGTGCAGACTCCACACAAACAGTGATCCAAGCCGGAAATCGAACCTGGGACCCGGAGCTGTGAAGTAACTGTGCTAACCACTGTGCTACTATGCTACTATGCTGCCCATGGTGTGTAGGGCATGGTCAGGGGTTGGAGCATTCATACTGGACAGCACAATCATGGTTAGGGGAGGCACTTCCATTCCATTGGGAGTTGGTAAGTCATGGGGATGGGTATTGGATTATCTCATGAGGGTGGTCCCTGAAAGTCACAGTGCATGTGACCTCAAGAAAGGGATAAGGTCAGCTCGATAAACAGCTTGGGGACACCACAATTAAATAGTTCAGAGGGAAGGACAGGAATATCAACATCTAGAAAGACAGGCTCCAGGGTGACAGGGTAAGGCAAGAGAATGATTGGAGGAAGGGAAATGTGGATAGAGTGAGGATGGAGGAGGAGGGAAGGAACTTGGGGGGGTCAGAGGAGGAGGTTGAAAGCTGGTTGTCCAGACAAGACACAGCACCACCACGATGACCAAGACCGAGGAATGATACAGTTGAAAAGAATCACCCGGAGAGAGGCTCCAGAGTGTGTGGGAGGAACCAGCAACTGCAATTGTGGACCAATGGAGGGGTAACCCTACCAATTTTCAGCTGAAGACACGCAGATCACCGCTCAGCTGAGAATTATTAACATCTGTCAAATGTCACCTTTATCAAAGCTCCTATGTAAATGTACAGTTATGTCAGGGGCGGGGTGGGGCAATGGTTGGGGGATGCTGAGTCACTTGTGAATCTTCAGTATGTGCTTCTTCAAGGGGTGTCATGTCTGGAATGAGGACAGGCCTAGAGTTTCACACTGGCTTCCTGGCTTCATGGAAGGAGAGTGTTCCATGGTAACGTGCAGTCATGTCTCTAATCCATTGGTCCATAGATACAAAGAGGGATGCAGGCTGCAAGCAATGCTACCTTTTTATGGATTTAATATGAGCCAGGAGAAGACAGACACATCACCATATGGCAGATCTTAGGAAAGACTATCACGCACCTTATCGTTGGAGATCCCAAATACAATCTGATCAATGATCATTGACGACTGAAGGGCACTCAAATTCCACATCTGTCCCTTCAACTCGGTCAGAAAACTAGCAAATGCCTCGCCTGCATTCTGGGAGCACATGCAAAATATATAGCGCTCGAAGGTTTCATTTTTTTTAAGGAGAGCAATGCCGATCAAATTGCTTGAGAACTTTGTCAACGTTCTTGCCATCTACCTCGCTTTCGAAGACAAATGTGTTGAAAATTTCAATTGCTTGGGGACCTGCTACAGTGAGCAGCAACGCAATACGCCTCTCATCGGGCTGTGCCTGCAGACCAACGGCTGCAACATAGAGTTTAAACTGCTGTTTAAACACCCCCCAATTCTCCTCTATGTCACCGGTAATCCAAAACTGTTGAGGTGCCTTGATATCTTCCATCCAGGGCTTCCATCCAGGGCTTTACCAGTTGCCAGTAGCTTACAAGGTCAGTAGAAAAAATTGTGTTTTCTTTCTTCTTCATTGGAGTTATCTTTTATTGTTTGGATCATTGCAGAATCTTCTTGCTTTTAGTCGATCATCAAACCTGGTACCATGTCATGTTCTGATATGAATGATGCGCTACGGAATATCTAATTTAAATAATTTATTATGAAACATCTGCATGGTAAAGATAACTGGAATAAATAAATAACAAACTACTAACACTAACTAACTATTATAGAGCAAAATACATCTATCTAGGGCGGCATGTGGCGCAGCGGATAGCACTGGGACTGCAGTGCTGAGGGCCCGGGTTCGGACCCCAGCCCTGGGTCACTGTCCGTGTGGAGTTTGCACATTCTCCCCGTGCCTGCGTGGTTTCATCTCCACAACCCAAAGATGTGCAGGTTAGGTGGATTGGCTACGCTTAATTGCCTCTTAATTGGAAAAAAGAAATAATTGGGTACTCTAAATATATATTTAAAAACTAAATCTATCTACCAAAATGACTTACTCCCGACTCCCCGAGGCACAGAGCCTCATGGTTCACTTACACTGCCACCCATTGGTCAGAGGCCGTGTACAATATTACAATATTACATACAGAATTGCTTTATGCATATCATCACAATGCCGAACACAGCACACGCAATGGCACAGAGTTTACCAGCAATGCTGCTGTTCAAAAGAAAACTAAGAACAAAGTTTGACCTTTTGATACCAACTGATACTTCAGGTTGTTCTAACATGAAGGAGAACAACCTTCTCATCCTTGGCCCTCGCCTGAGGCATGGTGACCGTCAGGTTAAATCACCACCAGTCAGATCTCTCTCAAAGGGATGTGCAGCCCATGGTCCTCCAGGACTCTAGCGACTTTCACTCTGAGGGGGTACAGAGAGCACACATCTTGGCAACCACTTAATTTGGCACCACCTTGATTCCTGTTGACAGCAAATGGGCAAATTGCATGTTGGCCTTTTCCATTCCAGTCCCCATCACTGAAAACGTCCCCATTTAAAATGTGCAGTTGCATATATCAGTTAACAGGAGCTATCTTTCAATTTGAAGTTGTTAAATTTAGCTCCTCAATTGCTCTGTTTAATTCGGGGCTGAAACAACTGTGCTTCATCATCAGGTTCCACCTCATTACGGTATGGGAAATACAGAAGGACCGGGAGCAGAGAATGCAGACGAAGAGGAGACATTCAGAGTGATGAGAGGTGGTAAGTGGGGTCCCAAAAGGGTCAGTGTCGAGACTACTATTGTTGACAATTTATATGAATGATTTAGACTTTGGAATCAAAAACACAATTTCTAAATTGGTGGCCAAATTGGTGGTGGAATATTCAGTACTGAGTGGGACTGCAGCAAATTACAAGATATTAAGAAACTTGTAGAATGGGAAAATAATTGGGAGCATAGAAAAGAGGTATTGTATCTTAATAAGAGAGGTATCATTTGGTAAATAAGAATTCGATATGGGTTGGAGGAGCAAATGGATCGGGAGGTACAAGTACATAATTTACTAAAAATAGCCGTTCAGGCCAATAAGGCAAGAACAAAAGCAAGCAAAGCACGGGGATTTATTTCCATTGAGAACAGAATTGAAAATGCAAGCAGTAATGCTATAATTGATGAGACAACACTTGTACAGATTTGGCCATCAATAGATAGAGAAAACTGTTCCCAGTGGTGAAGGTCAACAATCAGAGAATGCTGATTTAAGGTAGGTCAAAGAACCATAGACAGAGTGAGAAAGACTTTTTAATCCACTGAGAGGTTATCATTGGGAATGTAGTTGCTGAGAATGTTCCTTTAGTCACTTGAGGAAGCAGGCGAAAATTGGCCATTAATTTATTTTAACAACGTACAAAGTTCTGCGTAAAGCAGCATCTCGCTCCCATGACAATCTTTGCTGGAAGGGTTAGCCTGCCAGGCCCTGCTTTGGGCTATCTTTTATATCGGTACATAAAGAGCTCCAGATGGGTGGCCTCCGCCCACTTTCTGGGAAGCTCGTACACCACGAGTCCCAGGGGAAGATCAATGATGGATTCCCCATGATCCTTGGGGGTTATGACAGTGTCAAAATATATAAAATTGGGGCTTTCAAAAATGAATTCGGTAAGCATCTGACGAGAACAAATTTGCAGTGCTCTGAAGAAAGGCAGGGTGTGAGACAAACTGGGTTGCTCTTTCAGAGACTGAATATGGATAACATGCGCTGAATGACCTCCTTCTGCACTGTAAAAATTTTATCAAACTAAATTTGCCTATTATAAAAAAGGTTTCCTGTACGAGAAATTGGCCTGTTTAATATAGGATGCCAAAAGCAGGGTGCTACGACATAGGAGCAGAATTAGGCCACTCGTCCCATCGAGTTTGCTCCGCCATTCAAACATGGCTGATATTTTCTCGTCCCCATTCTCCTGCCTTCTCCCCATAACCCCTGATCCCCTTATTAATCAAGAATCCATCTATCTCTATCAGAAAGACACTCAGTGATTTGGCCTCCACAACCTTCTGTGGCAAAGAGTTCCACAGATTCACCACTTTCTGGCTGAAGAAATTCCTCCTCATCTCTGTCTTAAAGGATCATCCCTTTAGTCTGATATGATGTCCTCTGGTTCTAGTAGTTTTTCCTCCAAGTGGAAACATCCTCTCCACTTCCACTCTATCCAGGCCTCGCAGTACCTGTACGTTTCAATCAGATCCCCCCTCATCCTTCTAAACTCCAATGTGTACAGACCCAGAGTCCTCAACCGTTCCTCATATGACAAGTTCTTCATTCCAGGGATCATTCTTGTGAACCTCCTCTGGACCCTTTCCAAGGCCAGCACATCCTTCCTTAGATACGGGGACAAACTGCTCACAATACTCCAAATACTCTGACCAGAGACTTATACATCCTCAGAAGTACATCCCTGGTCTTGTATTCTAGCCCTCTTGACATGAATGTCAACACTGCATTTGCCTTCTTAACTGCCGACTGAACCTGCACGTTAACCTTAAGAGAATCGTGAACTAGGATCCCCAAGTCCCTTTGTGCCTCTGATTTCCTAAGCATTTCCCCATTTAGAAAATAGTCTATGCCTAAATTCCTCCTTCCAAAGTGCATAACCTCACATTTCTCCACATTGTATTTCATTTGCCACTTCACTATCCACATTGTATTTCATTTGCCACTATCCTCCAGGATACTGTGAGGCCGGGATACAGTGGACGTGGAGAGGATGTTTCCACTTGGAGGAACATCTAGAACCAGAGGACACCATATCAGACTAAAGGGACGATCCTTTAAAACAGAGATGAGGAGGAATCTTAGCTTGCCAAATCCTTCTGCAGCCCCCTTGCTTCCTCAATACTACCTGTCCCTCTACAGATCTTTGTATCATCTGCAAATTTAGCAACAATGCCTTCAGTTCCTTCTTCCAGATCATTAATGTATATTGTGAAAAGTTGTGGTCCCAGCACAGACCCCTGAGGCACATCACTAGTCACCCGCTGCCATCCTGAAAAAGACCTCTTTATCCCCACTCTCTGTCTTCAGCCAATCCTCTATCCATGCCAGGATCTTGCCCTTAATACCATGGGCTCTTAACTTATTTAACAGTCTCCTATGCAGCACCTTGTAAAAGGCCTTCTGGAAATCTAAATAAATCACGTCGACTGGTTCTCCTGTCTAACTTCCTTGTTACCTCCTCAAAGAACTCCCACAGATTTGTCAGATATGATCTCCCTTTGACAAAGCTGTGCTGACTTAGTTCTATTTTACCATGCACTTCCAAGTACTTTGCGATCTCATCTTTAAGAACAGACTCTAAAATCTTACCAATGACCAAAGTCAGGCTAACCGGCCTATAATTTCACATCTTCTGCCTCCCTCCCTTCTTCAACAGTGGTGTTACATTAGCCACTTTCCAGTCCTCTGGGGCCCTTCCTGCCTCCAGTGATTCCTGAAAGATCATCACCAATGCCTCCACAATTCCCTCAGCCATCTCTTTTAGGATCCTGGGGTGTAGTCCATCCGGTCCAGGTGACTTATCCACCTTCAGACCTTTCAGTCTCCCCAGTACCTTCTCGTTAGTAATGGTCACTGCACTCACCTCTGCCCCCTGATTCTCCTGGAGCTCTGCCATCCCACTATCAGAAGCATGGCGCCGTAGTGCTGTTTGAAAATGATCAATAAGATTAGATAGTATGCATCTGTATTGGACCAGTTAGATAGTGTGGATCTACATTGCTTTAGTTCAGTTATAATAATGATATTGATCTGCACTGTATTAATCCAGTTAGATAGTGTGGATCTACACTGGTCTATGCTGACTTTAGGCTGCAGTAGAGTGCTTAAGTAGGCATTTTGAGACTGAGGGAGTTTGGTCAGGACGGAGCAAAGTGCCTCCTTTTATTTTCTACCTGTCTAACAAATTTAATTGAATTTTTTGAGGAGGTGACCAGGTGTGTAGATGAGGGTAGAGTAGTTGATGTTGTTTATATGGATTTCAGCAAAGCCTTTGATAAGGTCCCACATGGCAGACCTATAAAGAAGGCAAATGCACATTTACAACATAATTTGATAAGGTAGATTCAAAATTGGTTTAGCTGTAGGAGGCAGAGGGTGATTACAGATGGCTGTTTTAGTGATTGGAGCAGTAAAAAGTCTTATAACATCAGGTTAAAATCCAACAGGTTTGTTCGGAGCGCAGCTCCTTCATCAGGTGAACACCTGATGAAGGAGCTGTGCTCCAAAAGCTAGAGGTTCCAAACATAAGAACATAAGAACTAGGAACAGGAGTAGGCCATCTGGCCCCTCGAGCCTGCTCCGCCATTTAATGAGATCATGGCTGATCTTTGTGGACTCAGCTCCACTCTCCGGCCCGTACACCATATCCCCGAATTCCTTTATTCTTTAGAAAGGTATCTATCTTTTTCTTAAAACGTTTAAAGAAGGAGCCTCAACTGCTTCACTGGGCAAGGAATTCCAGAGATTCCCTTTGGGTGAAGAAGTTCCTCCTACACTCCGTCCTAAATCTACTTCCACTTATTTTGAGGCTATGCCCCCTAGTTCTGCTTTCCCCGACCAGTGGAAACAACCTGTTGGACTTTAACCTGGTGTTGTAAGACTTCTTACTGTGCCTGTTCAACGTTGGCACCTCCACCTCATTAGTGACTGGGAGCCAGTGTCCAGTGGCATACCACAGGGACCTGTGCTGGGTCCCCTATTATTCGTCATTTATATAGACAACGTAGATGACTATGTGGGGGGTAGGATCAGTAAGTTTGCAGATGACACAAAGATTAGTCGGGTGCTTAACAGTGAGGTTGAGTGCCTTGGGTTACAGGGAGATATAGATGGGATGGTTAAATGGGCAGAAAAGTGGCAGATGGAATTTAACCCTGAAAAGTGTGAGGTGATGCACTTTGGAAGGAGAAATTTGACAAGGAAGTATTCAATGAATGGCATCACACTGGGAAGTTCTGAGGAACAAAGGGACATTGTGATGTTTATCCATAGATCTCTGAAGGCTGCAGGATAGGTTAACATGGTGGTGAAAAAGGCATATGGGACACTTGCCTTATCAATCGAGGCATAGATTCCAAAAGCAGGGCGGTCATGTTGGAGTTGTATAGAACTTTGGTGAGGTCAACGCTTCAATTCAGTTAACTGAAGACAGACCTTAAGGGACATGTCTTCAGTTTATGATGACACACGAGCATGGCTTCACTGCAATTGCACTTGAAGTCAAGGCCTCCAAACACACCTCGCTATTGAATCCAAGCTGGAGTCAGGAAAGGAAGTTCCTAAGTCTCCTGCCAGATTTAAAAGGGGTCGGTTGTCTGTAATCCAGCACCATTACTAACTGGGAAGCTTAGGCCTGTTCCGCAGTACTCACCCTGATGATATGTGCACTACGATATCTAACATCTATTTAAACTTGTTATTGGCCAGGGTTTACAGAACTCCAAAGTATATCATGGAGATCACCTGACTCACGACTTTTACTAGATTGTGGTGTGGGGAGCACATGGCCCACTCTACAGGTGTGGTGCAGCAGAAATCTAAAAGTATTTTTTAAAGCAAAAAATGATTATTCTATGAAGTCAGTTAACCTTTTAAAACATACAGTGAACATTTTAGCAACAATCAATTCAAATACAACCCCCCAAAGAATAAAACACTCTAAGTAAAAGCAAATTACTGCGGATGCTGGAATCTGAAACAAAAGAGAAAATGCTGGAAAATCTCAGCAAGTCTGGCAGCATCTGTAGGGAGAGAAAAGAGCTAACGTTTCGAGTCCGAAGACTCTTTGTCAAACCTTGTCAAAACACGCTAAGTAATCCTTAAACTTTCCTTTTAACATCCATAAGACAAAAACCCTTTTTACAGAAGCACATCAGGTTTACATTCTCTACTGAGAGCAGTTATCACTCTGAATTCACCAAATGATCTAGAGATAGTCTTTGGATGGCAGAGAGATCACAATTACACATTCTTTGGCTGGCTGCAGCTCCAATACTTAAACAAAACTAAAAAGCAGACACACCCAAGCTTTTCCTCAAAGCAAAACTAAAAAGCAGAGATAGAGTTCAGCTCCACCCACACTCTGACATCACTGCAGCCACTTGAGCAGACAAACATTTCTTAAAGTGACATTCACATGACACCTCCCCCCAAGAAAAAAAATAAACCATCAACTTCAAGATGGTTTCATTTTTCACCTTTTCACTTTCCTTTAAGAAATATGGACAATGAATGTATGTTTTTTTTTAACAAAGCAAAACACGCAAATATTTAATAATGATAGTCCATTTTTGTACTCCTTCCTCCAACTGGAATCCTTCTCGATTGACAGTCTCTTTGAACAAGAAGGTCTTTGTACGATGCATCCATTTTGTTACGCCTCGGCATTTCTCTTTAAAGTCAAATACTTTAGTTCAACCTGATCACAATGTCCCTCATAATTCTCCAACACAGGAGCATTGGTTATCACAACTTTCAGGCAGTCAAATGCCTATTGAAACTCCATTGTTCACTGAAATGTTTGACGTTTCTTCAGCAAGTCCATCAGTGGAGCAACCATGCTACAAACATTTTGCACAAATGTTTGGTCAAATCCACTCATGCCAAGAAATCGCATTATTTCCCTTCGCCTCGAGGGTATTGGAAACTCCTCAATAACTTTTGTTTCACATCCCGTGTGACCATTCGACCCTGTCCGATTGGATGCCCAAGGAAAGTGACTTGGGCCTTTCCAAATTCACGTTTGGCTAGGTTTACCACCAAACCCGCCTCCTGAAGTCGATCGAATAACTCCATCAGACGATGTAAATGTTCTTTCCATGTCTGGCTGAAAATTACCAGATCGTCGATGTATATCGCACAATTGGGTAATCCTGAAACAACTTTATTAGTTAACCGTTGAAATGTGGCTGGGGCATTTTTCATGCCAAATGGCATAACTTTGAATTGTTATATACCATCTGGAGTCACAAAAGCTGAAATCTCCTTCGCCCTTTTGGATAAAGGTACCTGCCAGTAACCTTTAAGTAAATCCAGTTTGGAAATAAAAGCTGATTGTCCCACTTTCTCAATGAAATTCTCCAAACGTGGGATAGGATAAGAGTCCGTTCTTGTAACTGCATTAACCTTTCTATAGTCCACACACAACCGTTCGGTACCATCCGGTTTTGGTACCATCACCATGGGTGAGCTCCATTGGCTGCAACCCACTTTAATTATGCCTGTTTTAAGAATACTCTCAATTTCCTTGCTAACCTGTGCCAATTTTAAAGGATTAAGTCTGTATGGATGTTGTTTGATTGGAACAGCATTTCCCACATCTACATCATGTGCAGCCATTTTAGTACTTCCCAATTTATCGCCACAAACTTGCCCATGTGATATCAATAACTCTTTCAGGTGAGTCCGTTTTTCCTCTGGAAAGTAACTCAACAATTTATCCCAATTTTTAAGAATATCCTCGGTTTACAATTTAATTTGAGGTATGTCAAATTCACAGTCATCTGGATTTGGTTCGTAACTTTGAGTTAGAATCATTAAAACGTCCCCCTTTTGCTCTCCTTCCCTTTCAAAGTACCATTTAAGCATATTCACATGACACACTCAGTGAGTTTTCCTTCTATCCAGCGTTCTTACCACATAATTCACCTCACTTATTTCCTTTCAATCTGATAAAGTCCACAAAACCTTGCTTTTAAAGGTTCACCTCCCACTGGTAACTCATGTGCAACTCGCAACACCTCCTTTCTATACCCTACCGGCTATACCACTTGATGAACTTCTGTCCACTTTTCATCCGCCGGCATATGTATAGGTCTCCATTTTCTCATCAAAACATCACTTTTACAGTAATAACACTCTGGTATACATTCAGATCCCTCTACCGTATATGCTTTCTGATACATCCAGTTTATTTCTACATCTTTCTGTCGTAACTCCGCCAATTTTCTTGAACTAAAAATATCTGCCTCATCCTCCACCTGTTCTTTTCCAACCAATGGATCAAAAATCGTTTTTGATAATGGCACTTCGCCTTTATCTTCACTCTTTGATTTCTCCTCTTGTCTTAACCTGTGACTTTGCGATCTTGTTATTACACAATCCGGAAAAATCCAAGAATATTCGTCCTTCAACACTTCAGCTGTCTGATTTTCCACTGGCTTATCAACCACAGTAGGCATCACTCCCACCTGCGATCCAGCTATATCATTACCCAAGATAAACTGTATTCCTCGACAAGATAGTTTCTCTATTACTCCTACTACCACTTACCACTCTTCACTGGACTTTCCAACCTCACCTTATATAATGGAACACTACTCTTCTCACCCTAAATTCCACATATTACCATCTTTTCTGGCAATATTCCTCCCAAACTACATAACTCCTCATCTCTCACCGTCAAAGATTGACTAGCTCCCGTATCTCTTAAAATTGTGACTACTTTACCTGCTCCTCCTGATACACATGAATAAACTTTACCCACACAAGTAAATTCTTTAAAGAGATCTGGCATCTTCTTATCAGTCAGCTTTTGATCAGGCTGTACAATCTTTTGCACCTCCTTCACTTCACTTGGACTTTCCTTTACCACTTTAACAAACCCCACTGTCTTATCCTGTTTTACCACATCAGCCTTCCCAGTGCTTTTCTACAACCACCGACACTGTGACTTTACATGGCCTAGCTTATTACAGTGAAAACATTTTAAACCTTTCATGTCTCTTCCATCATCCTTGATTTCCTTTTTAATCTTTGGTACACTCCTTATTATCGCCCATCAGATCACCTTTACCCTTACCACTTGAGTATTTCTCATGTCCCCAGTTTCTGTCCCTCACAGGCTGAAACTGATGTTGTAAACCAAAAGTTGAATTATGAACTAATTCATAATCATCTGCCATTTATGCTGCTAATCTCACAGTTTTAACCCTTTGCTCTTCCACATGAGTTCTCACTACATCAGGAATTGAATTTTTAAACTCCTCCAAAAGCATAATTTCTCTGAGAGCTTCATCCGTTTGGTCTATTTTCAAAGCCCTTATCCACCTATCAAAATTACTCTGTTTAATCCTTTCAAATTCCCTGTATGTTTGAGCCGTTTTTTTCCTTAAATTTCTAAACCTTTGTCTGTCGGCTTCAGGCACTAGTTCATACGTACCTAAGATGGATTTTGTCACCTCCTCAAATGTCTCAGATACCTCCTCTGATAGTGATGCAAACACTTCACTAGCTCTATCTACCAACTTTGTTTGAATCAGTAATACCCACATCTCCTGTGGCCATTTCATTTGTTTAGCTATCTTCTCAAATGAAATGAAAAAAGCTTCAACCTCCTTCTCATCAAACCTTGGCAATGCGTGGACATACTTAAATAGATCCCCACCAAGCCTTCGACTATGAAACTCTTTTACTTCATCCTCACCACTATTCTCCAATTGTACGTTTTTCTTTCCATCCGCCAATCTTAACTGACTGGCATGTTTCATGGCCATTTTCCAATGTTCAAACTCTCTCTCTCTTTCCTGGCCTCTCTCTCTCTTTCTCTCTCTCTTTCTTTTTCCCTGATCTGTATTTCCCTTTCTCTTTCTTTTTGTTCATCTGGGCCATTCTTTCTTTTCTCCTTTCTTCTCTCTCCTTTTCTTTTTCCTCTCTATCTCTTTCTCTCTCATTTCTATTTCATTTCTATCTCTTTTTCTTTTTCCTCTCTATCTCTTTCTCTCTCTTTTTCCTCACTATCTCATTCTCTCTCTTTTTCTTTTACCCTGATCGGTATCTCCCTTTCTCTCTCTTTTTGTTCTTCTTGGGCTATTCTTTCTTTTTCTCTCATTTTGTATTCAAGCTGCTTTAATTCTTTTTCATGTTCAAATTGCTTGATTTGTAACTGAAGTTTTGCCATTTCTAATGCGTCAGACTGTATCTCAGGCAATTTTAAATGCTCAGCCTCCACCGTAAGTATCCTTTTCATACCTGAGCAGGTAATGTTAAATGCAATGTATTTGCCAAATCTAACAGTCTGTTTTTAATCTCTGCCCGTAAGGTACTGTGTGTGACCATCTCCACCCCCAAAAACTTCTGAGCCTCTGAAAGAGCCATTGTCCACAACACACTCCCTACTTACACTAAAATACCACACCTGAAAAGCTACCACAATATGCTCACCACTCACTGTCTTTAAGTTCGCAAACCCAACCCAATGCATAGACTTTTATCCCGGACGAGCCCCCAATTTGTTATGGGCCAGGGTTTAGAGAACTCCAAAGTATATAATGGAGATCACCTGGCCCACAGCTTTTACTAGATTGTGTTCTGGGCAGCACACGGCCCACTCTACAGGTGTGGTGCAGCAGAAATCTAAAAGTACTTTTTAAAGCAAAACAATGTTTTTTCTATGAACTCAGTTAACCTTTTTAAAACATACAGTGAGCATCTGAGCAACCATCAATTCAAATACACCCCCCCCCCCCACAGAATAAAACACTCTAAGTAATCCTTAAACCTTCCTTTTAACATCCATAAGACATAAACCCTTTTGAAATGAAAATTGCTTATTGTCACAAGTAGGCTTCAATGAAGTTACTGTGAAAAGCCCCCAGTCGTCACATTCCGGCGCCTGTTCGGGGAGGCTGGTACAGGAATTGAACCGTGCTGCTGGCCTGCCTTGGTCTGCTTTAAAAGCCAGCGATTTAGCCCAGTGTGCTAAACCAGCCCCTTTTTACAGAAGCACATCAGGTTTAAATTCTCTACTGAGAGCAGTTATCACTCTGAATTCACCAAATGACCTAGAGATAGTTTTTAGATGGCAGAGAGATCATAATTACACCTTCTTTGGCTGGCTGCAGCTCCAACACTAAAACAAAACTAAAAAACACAGGCACACCCAAGCTTTTCCTCAAAGCAAAACTAAAAAGCAGAGCCAGAGCTCAGTTCCACCCACACTCTGACATCACTGCAGCCACTTGAGCAGACAAACATTTCTTAAAGTGACATTCCCATGACAAACTGCATTCCATTGTCTTTAACGTTAAGACAAAACAGCACACATAAAAAATCAACATTTCTGTTTGTGTTGTTACCTTTCCTTTCGTTTAAGGCTTGTCGTACCTTGGGTTGCCAACTGTGATTAAATGTATTCCTGGAGGTTTCATCATTTGACTTCCCCCACCACCCACTCCCACGCTGCAGCCACTGGTCAGCCAACACACCCATCTTTGTGATGCCCTTCCTCCCTACACCAATCAGGAGGCAAAAAGACTTATCCAATTGGATGATGCCTGACAGTCAGCTGAACAGCCTTTTCCCCCCATTTTCAGTATTTTTATTTCTGAAAAAGAGAAAAGCTCAAAGAAAATGATAAAAAAACATATTTTTTCATGTGCCGATGATTTTTCTCCAGGGTTGCACACAGTACCCAGGAGATTGATCTTCGATTCATGGAAAATCCAGGCCAATCCTAACAGGTTGGCAACTTGAGTTATGCCTCAGGGGATGAGAGCGAATGAGCAGCCTCTGTCCAAGACATTTCCATGGGTTGGATTTTCCTTTGGATGATCTCCTGTACATTTCTGGTCTCAAGACTCGCCAACATTAAGGGCATTCAAATGGTCATTGGATAGACATATGGACGATAAGGGAATAGTGTAGATGGGCTTTAGAGTGGTTTCACAGGTCGGCGCAACATCGAAGGCCGAAGGGCCTGTACTGCGCTGTAATGTTCTATGTTCTATGTTCTCTATGTTCAGGCCGGAGGTTCTCGGTTGGGAACTAAGAACTGTTGAGTTCTTGGGTTGGATTCTCCGGACTCCCAGCCGCCGCCGCGCACCATTCGCTAGTGGCCGGATTCGCTACTCCTGCCCTTTGACAATAGGAATTCCCATTGAAGAAATCCCACACCTCTAAAGAACCCGCGGGCGGGTGTGTGCTGGCTGTGGGAAAAGTGAATCCCAAAGTCCGGAGAAATCTAGCCCTTTTGTTTTCTGCATTGTATTGCCGAGTAATATTTTGGAGTGTGACTCCTAGATCATGACACAAATGCAATAGGGTTGAGTCTCTGCTCCACTGTGTCTGTGACCCGAGCATAAAAGGGTAAGTAAACCGATAGTGAAGACGTTGAATCAGACCTGTACTTTCTTCAGGTGTTCTGCTGGATTTATACAGGAGCAGGGCAGAGGCCTGTCAGGAGGTGTTGGGGGTTGAGGGAGGGGGGTTGGCAGCAGAGGGGAGCAGGAGAGTCACCCTGCTCAATGGTGTGAGCCTCATTGGGGAATTGAATTTTATCGAATACGTGTGTTGTGTATTGCCCTCTGGTGGGGCATTAACCTCTCCAGACATTCTTTGTTACAATGTCATTACTGTGTGCCAGCAAGCTCCCCTGTTGTGCCAGGGCAGGCAATGTTGCTCCCAGAAAGGAAAAAAAACAGTAAAACGTGGAAATGAGTGATACTGAAGTTTCATTTTAAGGTGTACAAGATCAGTTCGGACTGGTACCCGCCTTGAGGGACCAGAAACTCTTTCATCAAATTCCACTCTACCCAATTCGCTACGACAGAGAATGGCAAGAGGATGGTGCATTGGAGATCAGAGCTTGTGGTCCAATAGTAAAAGTGTGAAATTCCTGTGGCATGTCAGCAACTGCATTTAGGATCTGTCTCATTACTTTCCTGTGACATGTGTTGGGATGTTTTGTGTCAATTCCCCATATCATGCATTCCCCAGTGTGGACTCCAAACCCAGGTATCTCTGTCCTTTGCAATGCTCAGACGAAGTAAACTAGACTTGGACAGGGCACATGTGTCACCTTGAATGCAAATGAGCTAACAAGCTCAGTGCCCACCTGCATGCTGCATGTTGCTGCTCTCTTGTTCAGGATAGATTTGTGCCCAGTTACAGGCCTCAGGAAACAGGGAACATTCTAACAACATTTTCATGCAGGGGAGTATGCATCTTGTGGGGCAAGTGTGTGCAGATGTGTGCGTGAAATCATGTATGGGTGTCTGAGCAACAGTAACTTGCATGGGTTATCATCGTCATTGGGCATCCTTCCGTTCATACAAGATGATGGACAGGCAGTAAACCACATGGGTGGGGTAGCTTCATATGGTGCATTGATGGCTGAAGAGGCCAATCCATGAGAGGTAGGTAGTGCCACAAGTGCCACAGCTGGAGTGGTGATCAGGTTTCATTGTGGTTTGATGTTTCTGGTGCTGGACGCTTGTTACCAAGCTGCTGCAACCATTAATCGCTATGGCAATTGGCACACACCAGCCCACAAGTGATGACCTCATTTCCCCTGTCATTGTATAGTGCTTCCCAGGAGCAGAAATCAGGAAGGGGCAACAAGGACAGAAGTAGGGAAATGTGTCCTAATGGGTATAAATTGGTCTTGGGCAGCAGCACAAAATGGATGATTGCCAATCTGCTCTTGAAAACACATTCTCAGATATAATGTTACTGTTGAGGCTAGCATTTATTGTCATCCTTAGTTACCCTGTATAGACGGTGATACAACTTCAGAGAGGAGTTAAAGAACAACCAGTATGAGGAGATGGTGGGGTAGTGGTAATGTCACTGGGGCATGGCTTCAAATCCCAACTTGGTAGCTGGTGGAACTTAAATTCAATTAACAAACCTGGAATTAAAAGCTCATCTGTGTCATGATGACCATAAAATGATGACCTTTGTTGATTGTCATAAAAACACCATCTGGTTCACTAATGCCCCTTTGGAAAGGAAATCTGCCATCCTTACCTGGTCTGGCCGACAGAAATGTGGTTGACTCTTAACTGTTGTGGTGTCTGAGCATATACATGTTGCATGTGTGCATGTGTGTCCATGTATGGGCGTCCTGAGCATATACATGTGAGTGTACAAGTAAGGGTGTCTGAGCTTATATGTGTGTGTGTGCATGTATGGGTGTCTGAGCATATACATGCTTGGGTGTGTTTGACAGCAATATTTTCCAGGTATTGAATTAGTCCCTGATAGGGGCTGGTTTAGCACAGTGGGCTAAATAGCTGGCTTGTAAAGGAGACCAGGGGCAGCGTGGGTTCAATTCCCGTACCAGCCTCCCCGAACAGGCGCCTGAATGTGTCGACTAGGGCTTTATACAGTAACTTCACATGAAGCCTACATGTGACAATAAGCGATTTTCATTTCATTTTCATTTCATGTCAGTGATGGTCTTGCTTCATTGATTTTGCGACAACATCGTGAAAGGTGTGATAAAAATGTAAATCGTTCTCTTTGAGGTTGAAGGTACAGCAACAACAAAAGCAGCATGTTTCTAGAGGTAACAAAGATGTGGATGAGGGCTTCAGCTGCAGATTCGCTGAGCCAGGTACAGGGTGAAAATAGGCAGTCATAGTGATGACGCATGTCTGTGGATGAAGGAGAAAGGTTTAAAAGGATATCGGAACCGGGTGAGTACACGTGGTTATGGTCAGTTGCTCACGGAGGAAGAATGTCAGTATGGACTAATTGGGCTCAATGGCTTGCTTCTGTCTTGTAACCTCTATGAATTTTGAAATTAAAACTCATCCAAGCAAACACAAGATTCTAGGCTCAGGATTATTTCAACAGAATTAGTTATGTAATGGTTAACATTCTGCCACTCAGAACACTGGGACCAACGTGTTTATAGATAATTAAAATCTGGTAAGAAATACAACGCTGATCAAATTAATCGCCATTCCTCAGCCTGGGGACACAGTGATAGGGATGAGTTATTGCTGCTCAGACTTTTTACAAATCACATCACTGTAATAATAATTTTTAGGGAAGTGTTCAGCTTCCAACCGGTCATTTTTAGACATTATTCACACGAGGCAATAGAGAATCATTTATTCCAGTTTTGTAATGGAGCTTTCCTTATTTCAGAACCCCACGGAGAGGCATACATTTGTATCATCCAACCACAGCTCCCGGAAATGTCCCAAAGCGCTTCACAGGCAAGGAGTACAGTGACTTGTGAGGCAAGTACACACAACAGCCATTTTGTGCTCAGCAATCACATCAGTGGGATTCATGGGCAGTTTAATGCCTGTTTCACGATTTTGAAAACACAAGCAAACCGCACCGTCAGGAACTCGGCCTATCGGAGAATCACAGTGGCCCCAGAGAATACCGGGTCGGGCCCGCTAATGTCATGCAAACGGTGTTTACTGTACGTGCGTTCCGGTACGCATTGACGCTGCTGTCGAGGTGACGGAGAATTGTGACTTGTCGTTAAATCAGGGCCCACCATAATTTTGGCATTGGGACCAATTCTCCGCCCAAAAGCGTTTCCCGATTCCGGGGTCAGTCAATGGAGAATCCCGTCTAAGGCCTTGGCTAGGAGAGGCCACTCAACATAAAGAATAACAGGGGTCCCTGTCTCCAGAGTCCAACTGGGCCAAACATTGGGAAAGAAAGGAAAGAAAAAGAAAGAATTTGCATTTATATAGTAACTTCCACAACTTCACGGTGTCCCAAAGAGTTTTCTAACTGATGAAGCTTCAATGTAGGAATCCGACATATTATACCCTGTAACTATAATTTGTTTGTCACAGTAGGTCTGACAGCATCTGTGGAGAGAGAAGGGAGCTAACATTTTGAGTTTGGTGTTGGGGACGGTCAGGGGGCAGGAGGAGGGAGGGAGCACAAGCCACCCTCAATGTCTGCCTCCGCTCCCCCCTCCCCTCTGGCCAGCCCAGACTAGCCCATCCCTTACACCCATCTGACAGAGCACCGAGGCAAGCTGTAACAGTGTGAACATGTGTTTAATTTGACAACGTATATACAGATTTGTGTCCTAGCCCCTATAACTAAACTGTGCCCTGCACCCGTGCCGACATAAATAGTGTCTAACTTTCTGGTATTACAGGCCCTAACTGTACGTCTTGGTGGATGTCCAGACAGTACAGTCGGAGTGGAGGTGATTCCCGCCCTGCATCCTGGGTCCCCATTGGAAGGCCTCTTCAGGGACGACCAGGCCTGGTTGGGCCCGGCTTCTGCCCCATTCTGGTGCCGCCCTATCCTGCCTGCTGCCCACCAGATGCACTAGGGACAGGAGGGAAGAGTCTGAGGGGCTGCGGTGTTGCAGCACCTCCACTGCAGGAGTCACCAGCATGGGCTCCTTCACCTCCTCCACCCTCGGGGTGCCCGATGGCCCTCAGGCCACTCCATGGGACAGGGGTGTGAGCTGAGCTATACCCCGAGGCTCTCCCGCTATCTGCCGCTGCAAGTCCTAGAGGCCCGCTCTTGTTGCGACCACGGAGCACAGGGAGTGGAACATCTCCATCTGGGACTGTACCAAAGAACAACAAAGAACAAAGAAATGTACAGCACAGGAACAGGCCCTTCGGCCCTCCAAGCCCGTGCCGACCATGCTGCCCGACTAAACTACAATCTTCTACACTTCCTGGGTCCGTATCCTTCTATTCCCATCCTATTCATATATTTGTCAAGATGCCCCTTAAATGTCCCTATCGTCCCTGCTTCCACTACCTCCTCCGGTAGCGAGTTCCAGGCGCCCACTACCCTCTGCGTAAAAAACTTGCCTCGTACATCTACTCTAAACCTTGCCCCTCTCACCTTAAACCTATGCCCCCTAGTAATTGACCCCTCTACCCTGGGGAAAAGCCTCTGACTATCCACTCTGTCTATGCCCCTCATAATTTTGTAGACCTCTGTCAGGTCTCCCCTCAACCTCCTTCGTTCCAGTGAGAACAAACCGAGTTTATTCAATCGCTCCTCATAGCTAATGCCCTCCATACCAGGCAACATTCTGGTAAATCTCTTCTGCACCCTCTCTAAAGCCTCCACATCCTTCTGGTAGTGTGGCGACCAGAATTGAACACTATACTCCAAGTGTGGCCTAACTAAGGTTCTATACAGCTGCAACATGACTTGCCAATTCTTATACTCAATGCCCCGGCCAATGAAGGCAAGCATGCCGTATGCCTTCTTGACTACCTTCTCCACCTGTGTTGCCCCTTTCAATGACCTGTGGACCTGTACTCCTAGATCTCTTTGACTTTCAATACTCTTGAGGGTTCTACCATTCACTGTATATTCCCTACCTGCATTAGACCTTCCAAAATGCATTACCCCACAGTTGTCCGGATTAAACTCCATCTGCCATCTCTCCGCCCAAGTTTCCAAACAATCTAAATCCTGCTGTATCCTCCGACAGTCCTCATCGCTATCCGCAATTCCACCAACCTTTGTGTCGTCTGCAAACTTACTAATCAGACCAGTTACATTTTCCTCCAAATCATTTATATATACTACAAAGAGCAAAGGTCCCAGCACTGATCCCTGTGGAACACCACTGGTCACAGCCCTCCAATTAGAAAAGCATCCCTCCATTGCTACTCTCTGCCTTCTATGGCCTAGCCAGTTCTGTATCCACCTTGCCAGCTCACCCCTGATCCCGTGTGACTTCACCTTTTGTACTAGTCTACCATGAGGGACCTTGTCAAAGGCCTTACTGAAGTCCATATAGACAACATCTACTGCCCTACCTGCATCAATCATCTTAGTGACCTCCTCGAAAAACTCTATCAAGTTAGTGAGACACGACCTCCCCTTCACAAAACCGTGCTGCCTCTCACTAATACGTCCATTTGCTTCCAAATGGGAGTAGATCCTGTCTCAAAGAATTCTCTCCAGTAATTTCCCTACCACTGAAGTAAGGCTCACCGGCCTGTAGTTCCCGGGATTATCCTTGCTACCCTTCTTAAACAGAGGAACAACATTGGCTATTCTCCAGTCCTCCGGGACATCCCCTGAAGACAGCGAGGATCCAAAGATTTCTGTCAAGGCCTCAGCAATTTCCTCTCCAGCCTCCTTCAGTATTCTGGGGTAGATCCCATCAGGCCCTGGGGACTTATTTACCTTAATATTTTTTAAGACACCCAACACCTCGTCTTTTTGGATCACAATGTGACCCAGGCTATCTACACCCCCTTCTCCAGACTCAACATCTACCAATTCCTTCTCTTTGGTGAATACTGATGCAAAGTATTCATTTAGTACCTCGCCCATTTCCTCTGGCTCCACACATAGATTCCCTTGCCTATCCTTCAGTGGGCCAACCCTTTCCCTGGCTACCCTCTTGCTTTTTATGTACGTGTAAAAAGCCTTGGGATTTTCCTTAACCCTATTTGCCAATGACTTTTCGTGACCCCTTCTAGCCCTCCTGACTCCTTGCTTAAGTTCCTTCCTACTTTCCTTATATTCCACGCAGGCTTTGTCTGTTCCCAGCCTTTTAGCCCTGACAAATGCCTCCTTTTTCTTTTTGACGAGGCCTACAATATCACTCGTCATCCAAGGTTCCCGAAAATTGCCGTATTTATCTTTCTTCCTCACAGGAACATGCCGGTCCTGTATTCCTTTCAACTGCCACTTGAAAGCCTCCCACATGTCAGATGTTGATTTGCCCTCAAACATCCGCCCCCAATCTATGTTCTTCAGTTCCCGCCTAATATTGTTATAATTAGCCTTCCCCCAATTTAGCACATTCATCCTCGGACCACTCTTATCCTTGTCCACCAGTACTTTAAAACTTACTGAATTGTGGTCACTGTTACCGAAATGCTCCCCTACTGAAACATCTACCACCTGGCCGGGCTCATTCCCCAATACCAGGTCCAGTACCGCCCCTTCCCTAGTTGGACTGTCTACATATTGTTTTAAGAAGCCCTCCTGGATGCTCCTTACAAACTCCGCCCCGTCTAAGCCCCTGGCACTAAGTGAGTCCAGTCAATATTGGGGAAGTTGAAGTCTCCCATCACCACAACCCTGTTGTTTTTACTCTTTTCCAAAATCTGTCTACCTATCTGCTCCTCTATCTCCCGTTGGCTGTTGGGAGGCCTGTAGTATACCCCCAACATTGTGACTGCACCCTTCTTATTCCTGATCTCTACCCATATAGCCTCACTGCCCTCTGAGGTGTCCTCTCGCAGTACAGCTGTGATATTCTCCCGAACAAGTAGTGCAACTCCGCCTCCCCTTTTACATCCCCCTCTATCCCGCCTGAAACATCTAAATCCTGGAACGTTTAGCTGCCAATCCTGCCCTTCCCTCAACCAGGTCTCTGTAATGGCAACAACATCATAGTTCCAAGTACTAATCCAAGCTCTAAGTTCATCTGCCTTACCCGTAATGCTCCTTGCATTAAAACATATGCACTTCAGGCCACCAGACCCGCTGTGTTCAGCAGCTTCTCCCCGTCTGCTCTGCCTCAGAGCCACACTGTCCCTATTCCCTAGTTCTCCCTCAATGCTCTCACCTTCTGACCTATTGCTCTCGTGCCCACCCCCCTGCCATACTAGTTTAAACCCTCCTGTGTGACACTAGCAAACCTCGCGGCCAGGATATTTATGCCTCTCCGGTTTAGATACAACCCGTCCTTCTTATACAGGTCACACCTGCCCCGGAAGAGCTCCCAGTGGTCCAGATAATGGAAACCCTCCCTCCTACACCAGCTGTTTAGCCACGTGTTTATCTGCTCTATCTTCCTATTTCTAGCCTCACTGGCACGTGGCACAGGGAGTAATCCCGAGATTACAACCCTCGAGGTCCTGTCTTTTAACTTTCTGCCTAGCTCCCTGAACTCCTGCTGCAGGACCTCATGCCCCTTCCTACCTATGTCGTTAGTACCAATATGTACAACGACCTCTGCCTGTTTGCCCTCCCCCTTCAGGATTCCCTCTACTCGTTCGGAGACATCATGGACCCTGGCACCAGGGAGGCAACATACCATCCTGGAGTCTCTTTCACGTCCACAGAAGCGCCTATCTGTGCCCCTGACTATAGAGTCCCCTATTACTATTACTCTTCTGCGCTTTGACCCTCCCTTCTGAACATCAGAGCCAGCCGTGGTGCCACTGCTCTGGCTGCTGCTGTTTTCCCCTGATAGGCTATCCCTCCCGACAATATCCAAAGGGGTATATCTGTTCGAGAGGGGGACAACCACAGGGGATTCCTGCACTGACTGCCTGCCCTTTCTGGTGGTCACCCATTTCTCTGCCTGCATCTTGGGTGTGACCACATTTACATAACTGCGATCTATGACGCTTTCCGCCACCTGCATGCTCCTAAGTGCATCCAATTGCTGCTCCAACCGAACCATGCGGTCTGTGAGGAGCTCCAGTTGGGTGCACTTTCTGCAGATGAAGCCATCCGGGACGCTGGAAGCCTCCCGGACCTGCCACATCTCACAGTCAGAGCACAGCACCCCTCTAACTGACATTGCGTCAATTAATTAAAATTAAAATTAAAATTTGTCTTTTTTTTTTAATATTTTAATAAACATTTCAAAGTTACTGTCAACTATCTGTTTCCTAGCACTAGATTTCTAATAGAAATGCGATAGCTAACTATAATACTCTCCGATCTCTGGCTTTGATATCCCTCTAAATTATAATTAAGTTATTATGTTTAATTAGTTACCAAATACTCACATTTTTTTTAAATTTAGGGTAGAATCCCAACCAGCCACTCTGGCCACAGCTTTTCTGTGATGTCACTTCAGTTTCCCCCCGACACACACAATTTGAAAAAAGGTATAAAAGTAAAAATAAGTAAAAATCACTTACTTACCTTCTTACCTTCTGAGTGTCTTAGATGTTCTCAGGTTCTCTCGCTGACAGAGACTGCTCCTCCACCTCCGAACCTTGACCTGCACAATGCTAATAATATAATAATAATATAATATGGCACTTACCTTACACCAATGGGTCTTATTATTAGGTTAGAGGAGGAGGGCGGGTGGGAGACACTACACGTGTAGTGTCTCGGGTTTCCTCTCCACCAGAATTTATTGGTTGGGGGGGGGGGACTTCCCAGAGGTCCGCGGGTCGAACTTCCAGCTCCCGCCTTATATAAAAACAAATAAAACAGAAAAGAAGAACAGACACGGGACCAGGTAAGGCTTGTTAAAGTAAGTACTCACCTCCCAGAAGGCTCCTGCGCACCACTGCCGCCGAAATCCAAAGGGCTGCTCCTGTAAAGGTAAGGTTTTTAAACTAACTACTCACCTCCCAGAAGGCTCCTGCGCACCACTGCCGCCGCAATCCAAAGGGCTGCTCCTGTAAAGGTAAGTGGTTTTAACGTCGCTACTCACCTCCCAGAGGGCCCCTGCGCACCGCTGCCGCCGAAATCCAAAGGGCTGCTCCTGTAAAGGCAAGGCATTTTAAAGTAAGTACTCACCACATCACCCATTGACTGTGCCACCACCTTCTGGGTTTGTGTCACATTAGCCAGTGACTGCGCTATCTCCCTCTGGGACTGGGCCACCTGCCTCTGTGTCTGCGCCACACCCCATCTCCAGCAGGTCCTGCAAGACACAAGACAAGATGCATGTTTAGACCATGGGGTGGGGGGGGTGGGGGAGTGGGGGTGGTGGGTGAGCGTGTGGGTGGCGAGGGTGGGGGTGGTCTAGGTTGGTGAAGGGCGACATTCTTATACAGTCCGATGCATGCAGCCCAGGGGGTGGATAGCTGGTGGCCTCAGTGGCCAGGACACCCGGCCATGGCATCCGGTATGGGTGCCGGCATGTGGTGCAGGGTCAGAGTTTGGCCGCACTCCTGGTTGAGGGAGGGTGGGGTCAGGTTACGGGTGTGTGGGACGGGGTTAGTGCCAGGGTCACAGAGTTGCCTACTCACTCTGGGCGTCCTGAGAAGTTTGTGCAGTTTCTTCTGGCACAGCCCCAATCCTGTGGGGGCGGCACCCTGTCTGCTCAGCCTGTCGCCCCTCCTCCTCCCCTCCCCCTGCCCTGGCAGGGGGCCCCCGACCCCAGCCAGCACACCTGGTGTCCGGGCCGGCAGCCGGCAATAACACCCCTCTGTGTCCCACCGCTTATCTCTCGCTCCGCAGCCACGGCGCCAGGTTCACTATTTTTGAAACCACAAATGAACCACGCCCCCATCACTGTGGGCTGTAGGAAGTATAGGGGTGATCCGACAGAGGGATAAAGCAAGAAACTTTCTCCCATTGCAACAGGCCCTCCAAACCCAAAGCTGGATAATATTTTCCCTGCTTCCCCTCACACACCCAACTCATATCAATCCAGCCCCCCCCCACCACACAACACCCCAGTCCCCACACGACACACCAACCCAGCCCCCCCACCTCACACCAACCCAGCCCCCCACCACACACCACCCCAGCCCTCCCACCACACAGCACCCCAGCCCCCCCACCACACACCACCCCAGCCCCCCACACGACACACCAACCCAGCCCCCACCACACACCAGCACAGCTCCCCACCACACACCACCCCAGCCCCCCCACTAAACACCACCCCAGCCCCCCCACCACACACCACCCCAGCCCCCCCACCACACACCACCCCAGCCCCCCACCACACACCAACACAGCCCCCCCACCTCACACCAACCCAGCCCCCCCACCTCACACCAACCCAGCCCCCCACCTCACACCAACCCAGCCCCCCACAACACACCAACCCAGCCCCCCCCACCACACTCCAGCCCAGGCCCCCCACCACACACCACCCCAGCCCCCCCACCACACACCACCCCAGCCCCCCCCACCTCACACCACCCCAGCGCCCCCACCACACAGCACCCCAGCAACCCACCACACAGCACCCCAGCCCCCCCACCTCACACCACACCAGCCCCCCCACCACACACCACCCCAGCCCACCCCACCACATACCACCCCAGCCCTCCACCACACACCAACACATATCAACCCAGCCCCCCACCACACCAACCCAGCCCCCCATACCTCACACCACCCCAGGCCCCACCACACACCACCCCAGCCCCCCACCACATATCAACCCTGACACCCCACCTCACACCACCCCAGGCCCCACCACACACCACCCCAGCCCCCCACCTCACACCACCCAAGCCCCCCCACCTCACACCAGCCCACTCACCATACACCACCCCAGCCCCCCACCACACACCATCCCAGCCCCTCAACCTCACACCACCCCAGCCCGCCCACCTCACACAACCCGAGCCCCCCCACCTCAAACCACACCAACCCCCCCAACACACACCAACCCAGTCCCCCACCACACAACAACCCAGCCCCCCACCACACACCACCCCAGCCCCCCCATCTCACACCAACCCAGTCCCCCACCACACAACAAGCCAGCCCCCCACCACACACCACCCCAGCCCCCCCACCTCACACCAACGCAGCCCCGCCACCATACACCACCCCAGCCCCCCCACCACACACCACCACAGCCCCCCCACCTCACAGCAACCCAGCCCTCCCACCTCACACCACCCCAGTCCCTCCACCACACACCAACCCAGCTCCCCCACCACACACCACCCCAGCCCCCCCACCTCACACCACCCCAGCCCCCCCACACACCACCCCAGCTCCCCCCAACACACCACCCCAGCTCCACCACCTCACACCACCCCAGCCCCCCCACCACACACCAACCCAGCCCCCCCACCACACACCACCACAGCCACCCACCTCACAGCAACCCAGCCCCCCCACCTCACACCACCCCAGCCCCTCCACCACACACCAACCCAGCCCCCCCCTCACACCACCCCAGACGCCCACCACATACCACTCCAACCCCCCCAACTCACACCAACCCAGCCACCCACCACACGCCACCCCAACATTCCCACCTCACACCACCCCAGCCCCCCCACCTCACACCACCCAAGGGGCCCCACCCGAGCCCCCCGACCTCACACCACACCACCCCAGCCCCCCCACCTCACACGAACCCAGCCCCCCCACACACCACCCCAGCCACCCCACCTCACACCACCCCAGCCCCCCCCCAACCTCACACCACACCAGCTCCTCCACAAACACCATCCCAGCTCCCACCCACACACCACCCCAGCCCCCCACCTCACACCAACCCAGCTCCCCACCACACACCACCCCAGCCCCACACCTCACACCACCCCAGCCCGCCCACCTCACACCAGCCCACCCACCACACACCATCCCAGCCCCTCCACCTCACACCACCCCAGCCCCCCACCTCACACCACACCAGCCCCCCCACCTCACACCAACCCAGTACCCCACCACACACCACCCCAGCCCCCCCACCTCACACCAACGCAGCCCCGCCATCATACACCACCCCAGCCCCCCCACCACACACCACCACAGCCCCCCCACCTCACAGCAACCCAGCCCCCCCACCTCACACCACCCCAGCCCCTCCACCTCACACCAACCCAGCCCCCCCACACACGAACCCAGCCCCCCACCTCACCCCAACCCAGCCCCCCCACCTCACACCAAACCAGCCCCCCCACACACGAACCCAGCCCCCCCACCTCACCCCAACCCAGCCCACCCACCACACACCACACCAGCCCCCCCCACCGCACCACCCCAGCCCCCCCACCTCACACCAACCCAGCCACCCCAACTCACACCAACCCAGCCCCCCACCACACACCACCCCAGCCCCCCAACCTCACACCAACCCAGCCCCCCCACCTCACACCAACCCAGCCCCCCCACCTCACACCAACCCAGCCACCCCAACTCACACCAACCCAACCACCCCAACTCACACCAACCCAGCCCCCCACCACACAACACCCCAGCCACCCCAACTCACACCAACCCAGCTCCCCACCTCACACCAACCCAGCACCCCCACCACACACCAACCCAGCTCCCCACCTCACACCACCCCAGCCCCCCCACCACACACCACCCCAGCCCCCCCACCACACGCCACCCCAGCCCCCCCACCACACACCAACCCAGCCCCCAAACCAAACACCACACCAGCCCCCCCACCACACACCACCCGAGCCCCCAAACCAAACACCACCCCAGCCCCCCCACCACACACCACCCCAGCCCCCCCACCACACACCAACCCAGCCCCCAAACCAAACACAACCACAGCCCCCCCACCACACACCACCCCAGCCCCCCCACCACACACCACCCCAGTCCCCCCACCACACACCACCCCAGCCCCCCCACTACACACCACCTCAGCCCCCCCACCACACACCACCCCAGCCCCCCACCACACACCACCCCAGCCCCCCCACCACACACCAACACAGCCCCCCCACCACACACCACCCCAGCCCGCCCACTACACACCACCCCAGCCCCCCCACCACACACCACCCCAGCCCCCCCACCACACACCACCCCAGCCCCCCCACTACACACCACCCCAGCCCCCCCACCACACACCACACCAGCCCCCCCACCACACACCACTCCAGCCCCCCCACTACACACCACCCCAGCTCCCAAACCAAACAACACCCAAGCCCCCCAACCACACAACACCCCAGCCCCCCCACCACACACCACCCCAGCCCCACCACCTCTCACCAGCCCCCCCACCACACACCATCCCAGCCCCCCCACCACATCAACCCTGCGCCCCTACCACACAGCACCCCAACACCCCACCACACAGCACCCCAGCACCCCCACCTCACACCACCCCAGCCCCCCCACCACACACCACCCCAGCCCCCCCACCACACACCACCCCAGCCCTCCACCACACACCAACACATATCAACCAAGCCCCCCACCACACCAACCCAGCCCCCCACACCTCACACCACCCCAGGCCCCCACCACACACCAACCCAGCCCCCCACCACATATCAACCCTGCCACCCCACCTCACACCACCCCAGCCTCCCACCTCACACCACCCCAGCCCCCCCACCTCACACCAGCCCACCCACCATACACCACCCCAGCCCCCCACCACACACCATCCCAGCCCCTCCACCTCACACCACCCCAGCCCACCACCTCACACAACCCGAGCCCCCCCACCTCAAACCACACCAACCCCCCCAACACACACCAACCTAGCACGCCCACCACACAACAACCCATGCCCCCCCACCTCACACCACACCAGCCCCCCCACCACACAACAACCCAGCCCCCCACCACACACCACCCCAGCCCCCCCACCTCACACCAACGCAGCCCCGCCACCATACACCACCCCAGCCCCCCCACCACACACCACCAGAGCCCCCCCACCTCACACCAACCGAGCCCCGCCACCTCACACCACCCCAGCCCCTCCACCACACACCAACCCAGCCCCCCCACCTCACACCAACCCAGCCCCCCTACCAC
Organism: Scyliorhinus torazame; assembly: GCF_047496885.1. NCBI lineage: Eukaryota > Metazoa > Chordata > Chondrichthyes > Carcharhiniformes > Scyliorhinidae > Scyliorhinus > Scyliorhinus torazame. The sequence continues at coordinate 90,074,147 of NC_092724.1, forward strand.
ACACCACCCCAGCCCCTCCACCACACACCAACCCAGCCCCCCCACCACACACCACCACAGCCCCCCCACCTCACACCACCCCAGCCCCCCCACACACCACCCCAGCTCCCCCCCACACACCACCCCAGCTCCACCACCTCACACCACCACAGCCCCCCACCACACACCACCCCAGCCCCCCCACCTCACACCAACCCAGCCCCCCCACCACACATCACCTCAGACGCCCACCACATACCACCTCAATCCCCCCCAACTCACACCAACCCAGCCACCCACCACACGCCACCCCAACGTTCCCACCTCACACCACCCCAGCCCCCCCACCTCACACCATCCAAGGCCCCCACCCGAGCCCCCCGACCTCACACCACACAACCCCAGCACCCCCACCTCACACGAACCCAGCCCCCCCACACACCACCCCAGACACCCCCCCTCACACCACCCCAGCCCCCCCCCCCACCTCACACCACACCAGCTCCTCCACAAACACCACCCCAGCTCCCCACCACACACCACCCCAGCCCCCCCACATCACACAAACCCAGCCCCCCCAACACACCACCCCAGCCACCCACCCTCACACCACCCCAGCCCCCCCCAACTCACACCAACCCAGCCCCCCACCTCACACCAACCCAGCCTCCCATCACACACCACCCCAGCCCCCCACCACATACCACCCCAGCCCCCCCACCTCACACCACACCAACCCCCACCTCACACTAAACCAGCCCCCCCACCACACACCACCCCAGCCCCCCCACCTCACACCACACCACGCCAGCCCCCCCACCTCACACAAACCCAGCCCCCCACACACACCAAACCAGCCCCCCCCACCTCACACCAACCCAGCCACCCCAACTCACACCAACCCAGACCCCCAACACACAACACCCCAGCCCCCCCCACCACACAACACCCCAGCCCCCCCAAGACACACCAACCCAGCCCCCACCACACACCAACCCAGCCCCCTCACCACACACCACCCCAGCCCCCCCACCACACACCACCCCAGCCCCCCCACGACACACCACCCCAGCCCCCCCACCTCACACCACACCACCCCAGCTCCCCCACCTCACACGACCCCAGCCCCCCACACACACCAAACCAGCCCCCCCACCTCACACCAACCCAGCCCCCCCACCTCACACCAACCCAGCCACCCCTACTCACACCAACCCAGACCCCCAACACACAACACCCCAGCCCCCCCACCACACAACACCCCAGCCCCCTCACGACACACCAACCCAGCCCCCCACCACACACCAACCCAGCCCCCCCCACCACACACCACCCCAGCCCCCCCACCACACACCACCCCAGCTCCCCCCACCACACACCAACCCAGCCCCCCCACGACACACCAACCCAGCCCCCCACCACACACCAACTCTGCCCCCCACCTCACACCAACGCAGCCCCGCCACCATACACCACCCCAGCCCCCCCACCACACACCACCAGAGCCCCCCCACCTCACACCAACCGAGCCCCGCCACCTCACACCACCCCAGCCCCTCCACCACACACCAACCCAGCCCCCCCACCTCACACCAACCCAGCCCCCCTACCACACACCACCCCAGCCCCTCCACCACACACCAACCCAGCCCCCCCACCACACACCACCACAGCCCCCCCACCTCACACCACCCCAGCCCCCCCACACACCACCCCAGCTCCCCCCCACACACCACCCCAGCTCCACCACCTCACACCACCACAGCCCCCCACCACACACCACCCCAGCCCCCCCACCTCACACCAACCCAGCCCCCCCACCACACATCACCTCAGACGCCCACCACATACCACCTCAATCCCCCCCAACTCACACCAACCCAGCCACCCACCACACGCCACCCCAACGTTCCCACCTCACACCACCCCAGCCCCCCCACCTCACACCATCCAAGGCCCCCACCCGAGCCCCCCGACCTCACACCACACAACCCCAGCACCCCCACCTCACACGAACCCAGCCCCCCCACACACCACCCCAGACACCCCCCCTCACACCACCCCAGCCCCCCCCCCACCTCACACCACACCAGCTCCTCCACAAACACCACCCCAGCTCCCCACCACACACCACCCCAGCCCCCCCACATCACACAAACCCAGCCCCCCCAACACACCACCCCAGCCACCCACCCTCACACCACCCCAGCCCCCCCCAACTCACACCAACCCAGCCCCCCACCTCACACCAACCCAGCCTCCCATCACACACCACCCCAGCCCCCCACCACATACCACCCCAGCCCCCCCACCTCACACCACACCAACCCCCGCCTCACACTAAACCAGCCCCCCCACCACACACCACCCCAGCCCCCCCACCTCACACCACACCACGCCAGCCCCCCCACCTCACACAAACCCAGCCCCCCACACACACCAAACCAGCCCCCCCCACCTCACACCAACCCAGCCACCCCAACTCACACCAACCCAGACCCCCAACACACAACACCCCAGCCCCCCCCACCACACAACACCCCAGCCCCCACAAGACACACCAACCCAGCCCCCACCACACACCAACCCAGCCCCCTCACCACACACCACCCCAGCCCCCCCACCACACACCACCCCAGCCCCCCCACGACACACCACCCCAGCCCCCCACATCACACGAACACAGCCCCCCACCACACACCAACCCAGCCCCCCACCTCACACCAATCCAACTCCCCACCACACACCACCCCAGCCCTCCCAACTCACACCAACACAGACCCCCCACCTCACACCAACCCAGCCCCCACACCACACACCACCCCAGCCACCCCACCACACACCAACCCAGCCCCCACACCACACACCACCGCAGCCCCCCCATCTCACACCACCCCAGCCCGCCCACACACCACCCCAGCTCCCCCCCACACACCACCCAAGCTCCACCACCTCACACCACCCCAGCTCCACCACCTCACACCACCCCAGCCCCCCACCACACACCACCCCAGCCCCCCCACATCACACCAAACCAGCCCCCCCACCACACACCACCCCAACATTCCCACCTCACACCACCCCAGCCCCCCCACGTCACACCACCCAAGGCCCCCACCCGAGCCCCCCGACCTCACACCACACCACCCCAGCCCCCCCACCTCACACGAACCCAGCCCCCCCACACACCATCCCAGCCACCCCCCTCACACCACCCCAGCCCCCCCACCTCACACCCACCAGCTCCTCCCCAAACACCACCCCAGCTCCCCACCACACACCAACCCAGCCCCCCCTCCACACAGCAACCCTGCCCCCCACAACACACCACCCCAGCCCCCCCACCTCACACCAACCGAGGCCCCCCACCTCACACGAACCCAGCCCCCCACCACACACCACCCCAGCCCTCCCAACTCACACCAACCCAGCCCCCCACCACACACCAACCCAGCCCTCCCCACCTCACAACACATCCCCCCACCTCACACCACCACAGACCCCCACCTCACACCACCCCAGCCCCCCCCACACACCACCCCAGCTCCCCCCCACACACCACCCCAGCTCCACCACCACACACCAACCCAGCCCCCCCACCACACACCAACCCAGCCTCCCACCACACACCACCCCAGCCCCCCACCACCCCAGCCCCCCCACAACACACCAACCCAGCCTCCCACCACACACCACCCCAGCCCCCCACCACCCCAGCCCCCCCACCTCACACCAACCCAGCCCCCCCACCACACACCACCCCAGCCCCCCACCTCACACAACACCACCCCAGCCCCCCCACCTCACACGAACCCAGCCCCCCCCACACACCACACAACCCCCTCACCTCACACCAACCCAGCCCCCCCACCTCACCCCAACCCAGCCACCCCAACTCACACCAACCCAGACCCGCAACACACAACACCCCAGCCCCCCCACCACACAACACCCCAGCAACCCACCTCACACGAACCCAGCCCCCCACACACCACTCCAGCCCCCCCACCTCACACCAACCCAGCCCCCTCACCTCACACCAACCCAGCCCACCCACCACATACCAACCCAGCCCCCCAGCACACACCAACCCAGCCTCCCACCTCACACCAACCCAGCCCCCCCACCGCACACCACCCCAGCCCCCCACCTCACACCAACCCAGCCCCCCACCACACACCACCCCAACCCCCCCCACCACACACCACCCCAGCCCCCAAACCAAACACCACCCTAGCCCCCCCTCCACACGCCACCCCAGCCCCACCACCTCTCACTAGCACCCCCACCACACACCACCCCAGACGCCCAACACATACCACTCCAATCCCCCCAACTGACACCAACCCAGCCCCCCACCACACGCCACCCCAACATTCCCACCTCACACCACCCCAGCCACCCCACCTCACACCACCCAAGACCCCAACCACACACCACCCCAGCCCCCCACCTCACACCACACCACCCCAGCCCCCCCACCTCACATGAACCCAGCTCCCCCACACACCAACCCAGCCCCCCCATCTCACCCCAACCCAGCCCCCCCACCTCACACAAACCCAGCCACCCCAACTCACACCAACCCAGCCCCCCACCACACAACACCCCAGCCCCCCACCTCACACCAACCCAGCCCACCCACCACACACCACACCAGCCCACCCACCACACACCAACCCAGCCCACCCACCACACACCAACCCAGCCACCCCAACTCACACCAACCCAGCCCCCCACCACACAAAACCCCAGCCACCCCAACTCACACCAACCCAGCCACCCACCACACACCAAAACAGCCCCCCACCTCACACAAACCCAGCACCCCCACCACACACCAACCCAGCTCCCCACCTCACACCACTCCAGCGCCCCCACCGCACACCACCCCAGCCCCCCCACCACACACCACACCAGCCCCCAAACCAAACACCACCCCAGCCCTCCCACCACACACCACCACAGCCCCCCCACCACACACCACCCCAGCCCCCAAACCAAACACAACCCCAGCTCCCACACCACACACCACTCCAGCCCCCCCACCACACACCACCCCAGCCCCCCACCACAAACCACCCCAGCCCCCCCACCTCACACAACCCCAGCCCCCAACCTCACATGAACCCAGCCCCCCACCACACACCAACCCAGCCTCCCCACCTCACAACAACCCAGCCCCCCACCACACACCACCACAGCCCCGCCACCTCACACCAACACAGCCCACCCACCACACACGAGCCCAGCCCCACCTCACACAAACCCAGCCCCCCCACCTCACACCACGCCAACCCCCCCCACACACCAGCCCAGCCCTCCCACCTCACACCACCGCAGCCCTTCCACCACACACTACCCCAGCGCCCCCCCACACACCACCCCAGCTCCCCCCCACACACCACCCAAGCTCCCCACCACACACCAAGCCAGCCCCCCCCAACCCACCAACCCAGCCCACCCACCACACACCAACCCAGCCCCACACAACACACCAACACAGCCCCCCCACCTCACACCACCCTAGCCCCCCCACCTCACACCAACCCAGCCCCCCACCACACACCACCCCAGCCCCCCCACCACACGCGACCACAACATTCCCACCTCACACCTCCCCAGCCCCCCGACCTCACACCACACCACCCCAGCCCCCCCACCTCACACGAACCCAGCCCCCACACGCAAACCCAGCCCCCCCCACCTCACCCCAACCCAGCCCCCCCACCTCACACTAACCCAGCCACCCCAACTCACACCAACCCAGCCCCCCACCACACAACACCCCAGCCTCCCCACCTCACACCAACCCAGCCCACCCACCACACACCACACCAGTCCCCCCCCACCGCACCACCCCAGCCCCCCCAACTCACACCAACCCAGCCACACCAACTCACAACAACCCAGCCCCCCACCACACAACACCCCAGCCTCCCACCTCACACCAACCCAGCCCACCCACCACACACCACACCAGCCCCCCCCCACCGCACCACCCCAGCCCCCCCAACTCACACCAACCCAGCCACACCAACTCACAACAGCCCAGCCCCCCACCACACAACACCCCAGCCACCCCAACTCACACCAACCCAGCCCCCCACCACACAAAACCCCAGCCACCCCAACTCACACCAACCCAGCCACCCACCACACACCAAAACAGCCCCCCACCTCACACAAACCCAGCACACCCACCACACACCAACCCAGCTCCCCACCTCACACCACTCCAGCGCCCCCACCGCACACCACCCCAGCCCCCCCACCACACACCACACCAGCCCCCAAACCAAACACCACCCCAGCCCTCCCACCACACACCACCCCAGCCCCCCCACCACACACCACCCCAGCCCCCAAACCAAACACAACCCCAGCTCCCACACCACACACCACTCCAGCCCCCCCACCACACACCACCCCAGCCCCCCACCACAAACCACCCCAGCCCCCCCACCTCACACAACCCCAGCCCCCAACCTCACATGAACCCAGCCCCCCACCACACACCAACCCAGCCCCCCCACCTCACACCAACCCAGCCCCCCACCACACACCACCACAGCCCCGCCACCTCACACCAACACAGCCCACCCACCACACACCACCCCAGCCCCCCACCTCACACCACACCACCCCAGCCCCCCCACCTCACATGAACCCAGCTCCCCCACACACCAACCCAGCCCCCCCCCATCTCACCCCAACCCAGCCCCCCCACCTCACACAAACCCAGCCACCCCAACTCACACCAACCCAGCCCCCCACCACACAACACCCCAGCCCCCCACCTCACACCAACCCAGCCCACCCACCACACACCACACCAGCCCACCCACCACACACAAACCCAGCCCACCCACCACACACCAACCCAGCCACCCCAACTCACACCAACCCAGCCCCCCACCACACAAAACCCCAGCCACCCCAACTCACACCAACCCAGCCACCCACCACACACCAAAACAGCCCCCCACCTCACACAAACCCAGCACCCCCACCACACACCAACCCAGCTCCCCACCTCACACCACTCCAGCGCCCCCACCGCACACCACCCCAGCCCCCCCACCACACACCACACCAGCCCCCAAACCAAACACCACCCCAGCCCTCCCACCACACACCACCACAGCCCCCCCACCACACACCACCCCAGCCCCCAAACCAAACACAACCCCAGCTCCCACACCACACACCACTCCAGCCCCCCCACCACACACCACCCCAGCCCCCCACCACAAACCACCCCAGCCCCCCCACCTCACACAACCCCAGCCCCCAACCTCACATGAACCCAGCCCCCCACCACACACCAACCCAGCCCCCCCACCTCACAACAACCCAGCCCCCCACCACACACCACCACAGCCCCGCCACCTCACACCAACACAGCCCACCCACCACACACGAGCCCAGCCCCACCTCACACAAACCCAGCCCCCCCACCTCACACCACGCCAACCCCCCCCACACACCAGCCCAGCCCTCCCACCTCACACCACCGCAGCCCTTCCACCACACACTACCCCAGCGCCCCCCCACACACCACCCCAGCTCCCCCCCACACACCACCCAAGCTCCCCACCACACACCAAGCCAGCCCCCCCCAACCCACCAACCCAGCCCACCCACCACACACCAACCCAGCCCCACACAACACACCAACACAGCCCCCCCACCTCACACCAACCCAGCCCCCCACCACACACCACCCCAGCCCCCCCACCACATGCGACCACAACATTCCCACCTCACACCTCCCCAGCCCCCCGACCTCACACCACACCACCCCAGCCCCCCCACCTCACACGAACCCAGCCCCCACACGCAAACCCAGCCCCCCCCACCTCACCCCAACCCAGCCCCCCCACCTCACACTAACCCAGCCACCCCAACTCACACCAACCCAGCCCCCCACCACACAACACCCCAGCCTCCCCACCTCACACCAACCCAGCCCACCCACCACACACCACACCAGTCCCCCCCCACCGCACCACCCCAGCCCCCCCAACTCACACCAACCCAGCCACACCAACTCACAACAACCCAGCCCCCCACCACACAACACCCCAGCCTCCCACCTCACACCAACCCAGCCCACCCACCACACACCACACCAGCCCCCCCCCACCGCACCACCCCAGCCCCCCCAACTCACACCAACCCAGCCACACCAACTCACAACAACCCAGCCCCCCACCACACAACACCCCAGCCACCCCAACTCACACCAACCCAGCCCCCCACCACACAAAACCCCAGCCACCCCAACTCACACAAACCCAGCCACCCACCACACACCAAAACAGCCCCCCACCTCACACAAACCCAGCACACCCACCACACACCAACCCAGCTCCCCACCTCACACCACTCCAGCGCCCCCACCGCACACCACCCCAGCCCCCCCCACCACACACCACACCAGCCCCCAAACCAAACACCACCCCAGCCCTCCCACCACACACCACCCCAGCCCCCCCACCACACACCACCCCAGCCCCCAAACCAAACACAACCCCAGCTCCCACACCACACACCACTCCAGCCCCCCCACCACACACCACCCCAGCCCCCCACCACAAACCACCCCAGCCCCCCCACCTCACACAACCCCAGCCCCCAACCTCACATGAACCCAGCCCCCCACCACACACCAACCCAGCCCCCCCACCTCACACCAACCCAGCCCCCCACCACACACCACCACAGCCCCGCCACCTCACACCAACACAGCCCACCCACCACACACGAGCCCAGCCCCACCTCACACAAACCCAGCCCCCCCACCTCACACCACGCCAACCCCCCCCACACACCAGCCCAGCCCTCCCACCTCACACCACCGCAGCCCTTCCACCACACACTACCCCAGCGCCCCCCCACACACCACCCCAGCTACCCCCCACACACCACCCAAGCTCCCCACCACACACCAAGCCAGCCCCCCCCACACACCACCCCAGCGCCCCCCCACACACCACCCCAGCTCCCCCCCACACACCACCCAAGCTCCCCACCACACACCAAGCCAGCCCCCCACAACCCACCAACCCAGCCCACCCACCACACACCAACCCAGCCCCACACAACACACCAACACAGCCCCCCCACCTCACACCACCCCAGCCCCCCCACCTCACACCAACCCAGCCCCCCACCACACACCACCCCAGCCCCCCCACCACACGCGACCACAACATTCCCACCTCACACCACCCCAGCCCCCCGACCTCACACCACACCACCCCAGCCCCCCCACCTCACACGAACCCAGCCCCCACACGCAAACCCAGCCCCCCCCACCTCACCCCAACCCAGCCCCCCCACCTCACACTAACCCAGCCACCCCAACTCACACCAACCCAGCCCCCCACCACACAACACCCCAGCCTCCCCACCTCACACCAACCCAGCCCACCCACCACACACCACACCAGCCCCCCCCCACCGCACCACCCCAGCCCCCCCAACTCACACCAACCCAGCCACACCAACTCACAACAACCCAGCCCCCCACCACACAACACCCCAGCCTCCCCACCTCACACCAACCCAGCCCACCCACCACACACCACACCAGCCCCCCCCCCACCGCACCACCCCAGCCCCCCCAACTCACACCAACCCAGCCACACCAACTCACAACAACCCAGCCCCCCACCACACAACACCCCAGCCACCCAACTCACACCAACCCAGACACCCAACACACAACACCCCAGCCCCCCCAACACACAACACCCCAGCACCCCACCTCACACGAACCCAGGCCCCCACACACAACTCCAGCCCCCCCACCTCACACCAACCCAGCCCCCTCACCTCACACCAACCCAGCCCACCCACCACATACCAACCCAGCCCCCCCAGCACACACCAACCCAGCCCCCTCACCTCACACCAACCCAGCCCACCCACCACACACCACCCCAACCCCCCCACCACACACCACCCCAGCCCCCAAACCAAACACCACCCCAGCCCCCCCTCCACACGCCACCCCAGCCCCACCACCTCTCACCAGCCCCCCCATCACACACCACCCCAGACGCCCAACACATACCACTCCAATCCCCCCAACTCGCACCAACCCAGCTCCCAAGCACACACCACCCCAACCCCCCCCACCACACACCACCCCAGCCCCCAAACCAAACACCACCCCAGCCCCCCCTCCACACGCCACCCCAGCCCCACCTCCTCTCACCAGCCCCCCCACCACACACCACCCCAGACGCCCAACACATACCACTCCAATCCCCCCAACTCACACCAACCCAGCCCCCAACCACACGCCACCCCAACATTCCCACCTCACACCACCCCAGCCCCCCCACCTCACACCACCCAAGACCACAACCACACACCAGCCCAGCCCCCCACCTCACACCACACCACCCCAGCCCCCCCACCTCACACAAACCCAGCCCCCCCACACACCAAATCAGCCCCCCCCACCGCACCCCAACCCAGCCACCCCACCTCACACCAACCCAGCCACCCCAACTCACACCAACCCAGACCCCACCACACAACACCCCAGCCCCCCCACCTCACACCAACCCAGCCCACCCACCACATACCACACCAGCCCCCCCACCGCACACCACCCCAGCCCCCCCACCTCACACCAACCCAGCCACCCCAACTCACACCAACACAGCCCCCCACCACACAACACTCCAGCCACCCCAACTCACACCAACCCAGCCCACCCACCACACACCAACTCAGCCACCCCAACTCACACCAACCCAGCCCCCCACCACACAACACCCCAGCCACCCCAACTCACACCAACCCAGCCCACCCACCACACAGCACCTCAGCCACCCCAACTTACACCAAAACAGCCCCCCACCTCACACAAACCCAGCACCCCCACCTCACACAAACCCAGCCCCCCCACCACACACCACACCAGCCCCCAAACCAAACACCACCCCAGATCTCCCACCACACACCACCCCAGCCCCCCCACCACACACCACCCCAGCCCCCAAACCAAACACAACCCCAGCCCCCACACCACACACCACCCCAGCCCCCCCACCACACACCACCCCAGCCCCCCACCACAAACCACCCCAGCCCCCCCACCTCACACAACCCCAGCCCCCAACCTCACATGAACCTAGCCCCCCACCTCACACCAACCCAGCCCCCCACCACACACCACCACAGCCCCGCCACCTCACACCAACAGAGCCCACCCACCACACACGAGCCCAGCCCCACCTCACACAAACCCAGCCCCCCCACCTCACACCATGCCAACCCCCCCCACACACTAGCCCAGCCCTCCCAACACACACAACCCCAGCCCTTCCACCACACACTACCCCAACGCCCCCCCCACACACCACCCCAGCTCCCCCCACACACCATCCAAGCTCCCCACCACACACCAAGCCAGCCCCCCCCACACACCAACCCAGCCCACCCACCACACACCAACCAAGCCCCACACAACACACCAACACAGCCCCCCCACCTCACACCACCCCAGCCCCCCCACCTCACACCAACCCAGCCCCCCACCACACATCACCCCAGCCCCCCACCACATATCAACCCTGCCACCCCACCTCACACCACCCCAGCCTCCCACCTCACACCACCCCAGCCCCCCCACCTCACACCAGCCCACCCACCATACACCACCCCAGCCCCCCACCACACACCATCCCAGCCCCTCCACCTCACACCACCCCAGCCCACCACCTCACACAACCCGAGCCCCCCCACCTCAAACCACACCAACCCCCCCAACACACACCAACCTAGCACGCCCACCACACAACAACCCATGCCCCCCCACCTCACACCACACCAGCCCCCCCACCACACAACAACCCAGCCCCCCACCACACACCACCCCAGCCCCCCCACCTCACACCAACGCAGCCCCGCCACCATACACCACTCCAGCCCCCCCACCACACACCACCACAGCCCCCCAACCTCACACCAACCGAGCCCCGCCACCTCACACCACCCCAGCCCCTCCACCACACACCAACCCAGCCCCCCCCACCTCACACCAACCCAGCCCCCCTACCACACACCACCCCAGCCCCTCCACCACACACCAACCCAGCCCCCCCACCACACACCACCACAGACCCCCCACCTCACACCACCCCAGCCCCCCCACACACCACCCCAGCTCCCCCCCACAAACCACCCCAGCTCCACCACCTCACACCACCACAGCCCCCCACCACACACCACCCCAGCCCCCCCACCTCACACCAACCCAGCCCCCCCACCACACACCACCTCAGACGCCCACCACATACCACCTCAATCCCCCCAACTCACACCAACCCAGCCACCCACCACACGCCACCCCAACGTTCCCACCTCACACCACCCCAGCCCCCCCTCCTCACACCATCCAAGGCCCCCACCCGAGCCCCCCGACCTCACACCACACAACCCCAGCCCCCCACCTCACACGAACCCAGCCCCCCCACACACCACCCCAGCCACCCCCCCTCACACCACCCCAGCCCCCCCCACCTCACACCACACCAGCTCCTCCACAAACACCACCCCAGCTCCCCACCACACACCACCCCAGCCACCCACCCTCACACCACCCCAGCCCCCCCCAACTCACACCAACCCAGCCCCCCACCTCACACCAACCCAGCCTCCCATCAACCACCACCCCAGCCCCCCACCACATACCACCCCAGCCCCCCACCTCACACCACACCAACCCCCACCTCACACCAAACCAGCCCCCCCACCACACACCACCCCAGCCCCCCCACCTCACACCACACCACCCCAGCCCCCCCACCTCACACAAACCCAGCCCCCCACACACACCAAACCAGCCCCCCCCACCTCACACCAACCCAGCCACCCCAACTCACACCAACCCAGACCCCCAACACACAACACCCCAGCCCCCCCCACCACACAACACCCCAGCCCCCCACGACACACCAACCCAGCCCCCCACCACACACCAACCCAGCCCCCTCACCACACACCACCCCAGCCCCCCCACCACACACCACCCCAGCCCCCCCACGACACACCACCCCAGCCCCCCCACCTCACACCACACCACCCCAGCTCCCCCACCTCACACGACCCCAGCCCCCCCACACACACCAAACCAGCCCCCCCACCTCACACCAACCCAGACCCCCCACCTCACACCAACCCAGCCACCCCAACTCACACCAACCCAGACCCCCAACACACAACACCCCAGCCCCCCCACCACACAACACCCCAGCCCCCTCACGACACACCAACCCAGCCCCCCACCACACACCAACCCAGCCCCCCCACCACACACCACCCCAGCCCCCCCACCACACACCACCCCAGCCCCCCACTTCACACCACCCCAGCACCCCCACGACACACCAATCCAGCCCCCCACCACACACCAACTCTGCCCCCCACCACACACCACCACATCCCCCCACCACACACCACCCCAGCCCCCCACCACACACCACCCCAGCCCCCCCCACCACACACCAACCCAGCCCTCCCACCATACAGCACCCCCACTGCACCAACCCGGCGCCCCCACCACACAGCACCCCAGCACCCAAACCACACAGCACCCCAGCCCCCCCACCTCACACCACCCCAGCCCTCCACCACACACCAACACATATCAACCCAGCCCCCCACCACACCAACACAGCCCCCCACACCTTAAACCACCCCAGGCCACTATCACACACCACCCCAGCCCCCCACCACATATAAACCCTGCCACCCCACCTCACACCACCCCAGCCCCCCCACCTCACACCAACCCAGCTCCCCACCACACACCACCCCAGCCCCCCACCTCACACCACCCCAGCCCCCCCACCTCACACAGCCCACCCACCATACACCACCCCAGCCCCCCACCACACACCATCCCAGCCCCTCCACCTCACACCACCCCAGCCCCCCCACCTCACACAACCCGAGCCCCCCCACCTCAAACCACACCAACCCCCCCAACACTCACCAACACAGCAGGACCACCACACAACAACCCAGCCCCCCCACCTCACGCCACACCAGCCCCCCCACCTCACACCAACCAGTCCCCCACCACACAACAACCCAGCCCCCTACCACACACCACCCCAGCCCCACCACCTCACACCAACGCAGCCCCGCCACCATACACCACCCCAGACCCCCACCACACACCACCACAGCCCCCCCACCTCACACCAACCCAGCCCCCCACCTCACACCACCCCAGCCCCTCCACCACACACCAACCCAGCCCCCCCACCTCACACCAACCCAGCCCCCCCACCTCACACCACCCCAGCCCTCCACCACACACCAACCCACCCCCCACCTCACACCACCCCAGCCCCTCCACTACACACCACCCCAGCCCCCCCACACACCACCACAGCTCCCCCAAACACACCAACCCAGCCCCCCACCTCACACCACCCCAGCCCCCCCACCTCAGACCAACCCAGCCCCACCACCACACACCAACCCAGCCCCCACCACAAACCAACCCAGACCCCCACCTCACACCACACCAGCCCCCAACCTCACACGACCCCAGCCCCCCACCACACACCAACCCAGCCCCCCCACCTCACACCAAACCAGCTCCCCACCACACACCACCTCAGCCCCGTCACCTCACACCAACACAGCCCACCCACCACACACCAGCCCAGCCCCCACCTCACACAAGCCCAGCCCCCCCACCTCACACCACGCCAACCCCCCCCACACACCAGCCCATCCCCCCACCTCACACCACCCCAGCCCCTCCACCACACTCAACCCCAGCGCCCCCCCCACATACCACCCCAGCTCCCCCCCACACAGCACCCAAGCTCCCCGCCACACACCAAGTCAGCCCCCCCCACACACCAACCCAGCCCACCCACCACACACCAACCCAGCCCCCCACAACACACCAACACAGCCCCCCCCACCTAACACCACCCCAGCCCCCCCACCTCACACCAACCCAGCCCCCCACCACACACCACCCCAGCCCCCTCAGCTCACACCAACCGAGCCCCCCCACCACACAACCCCAGCCCCCCACCTCAGACCACCCCAGCCCCCCACATCACACGAACACAGCCCCCCACCACACACCAACCCAGCCCCCCACCTCACACCAACCCAACTCCCCACCACACACCACCCCAGCCCTTCCAACTCACACCAACACAGACCCCCCATCTCACACCAACCCAGCCCCCACACCACACACCACCCAGCCACCCCACCACACACCAACCCAGCCCCCACACCACACACCACCTCAGCCCCCCCATCTCACACCACCCCAGCCCGCCCACACACCACCCCAGCTCCCACCCACACACCACCCCAGCTCCACCACCTCACACCACCCCAGCTCCACCACCTCACACCACCCCAGCCCCCCATCACACACCACCCCAGCCCCCCCACCTCACACCAACCCAGCCCCCCCACCACACACCACCCCAGACGCCCACCACATACCACTCCAACCCCCCCAACTCACACCAACCCAGCCACCCACCACACGCCACCCCAACATTCCCACCTCACACCACCCCAGCCCCCCCACGTCACACCACCCAAGGCCCCCACCCGAGCCCCCCGACCTCACACCACACCACCCCAGCCCCCCCACCTCACACGAACCCAGCCCCCCCACACACATTCCCAGCCACCCCCCTCACACCACCCCAGCCCCCCCACCTCACACCCACCAGCTCCTCCCCAAACACCACCCCAGCTCCCCACCACACACCAACCCAGCCCCCCCACCACACAGCAACCCTGCCCCCCACAACACACCACCCCAGCCCCCCACCTCACACCAAACGAGGCCCCCCACCACACACTACCCCAGCCCACCCACCTCACACCACCCCAGCCCCCCACCTCACACGAACCCAGCCCCCCACCACGCACCACCCCAGCCCTCCCAACTCACACCAACCCAGCCCCCCACCACACACCAACCCAGCCCCCCCCACCTCACAACACATCCCCCCACCTCACACCACCACAGACCCCCACCTCACACCACCCCAGCCCCCCACACACCACCCCAGCTCCCCCCCACACACCACCCCAGCTCCACCACCACACACCAACCCAGCCCCCCCACCACACACCAACCCAGCATCCCACCACACACCACCCCAGCCCCCCACCACCCCAGCCCCCCCACCACACACCAACCCAGCCTCCCACCACACACCACCCCAGCCCCCCACCACCCCAGCCCCCCCACCACACACCAACCCAGCCTCCCACCACACACCACCCCAGCCCCCCACCTCACACCACACCACCCCAGCCCCCCACCTCACACGAACTCAGCCCCCCCCACACACCAAACAACCCCCTCACCTCACACCAACCCAGCCCCCCCACCTCACCCCAACCCAGCCACCCCAACTCACACCAATCCAGACCCCCAACACACAACACCCCAGCCCCCCCACCACACAACACCCCAGCCGCCCACCTCACACGAACCCAGCCCCCCCACACACCACTCCAGCCCCCCCACCTCACACCAACCCAGCCCCCTCACCTCACACCAACCCAGCCCACCCACCACATACCAACCCAGCCCCCCAGCACACACCAACCCAGCCCCCCACCTCACACCAACCCAGCCCCCCCACCGCACACCACCCCAGCCCGCCACCTCACACCAACCCAGCCCCCCACCACACACCACCCCAACCCCCCCCACCACACACCACCCCAGCCCCCAAACCAAACACCACCCTAGCCCCCCCTCCACACGCCACCCCAGCCCCACCACCTCTCACTAGCACCCACACCACACACCACCCCAGACGCCCAACACATACCACTCCAATCCCCCCAACTGACACCAACCCAGCCCCCCACCACACGCCACCCCAACATTCCCACCTCACACCACCCCAGCCCCCCCACCTCACACCACCCAAGACCCCAACCACACACCACCCCAGCCCCCCACCTCACACCACACCACCCCTGCCCCCCCACCTCACATGAACCCAGCCCCCCCACACACCAACCCAGCCCCCCCATCTCACCCCAACCCAGCCCCCCCACCTCACACAAACCCAGCCACCCCAACTCACACCAACCCAGCCCCCCACCACACAACACCCCAGCCCCCCACCTCACACCAACCCAGCCCACCCACCACACACCACACCAGCCCACCCACCACACACCAACCCAGCCCACCCACCACACACCAACCCAGCCACCCCAACTCACACCAACCCAGCCCCACACCACACAAAACCCCAGCCACCCCAACTCACACCAACCCAGCCACCCACCACACACCAAAACAGCCCCCCACCTCACACAAACCCAGCACCCCCACCACACACCAACCCAGCTCCCCACCTCACACCACTCCAGCCCCCCCACCGCACACCACCCCAGCCCCCCCACCACACACCACACCAGCCCCCAAACCAAACACCACCCCAGCCCTCCCACCGCACACCACCCCAGCCCCCCCACCGCACACCACCCCAGCCCCCAAACCAAACACAACCCCAGCTCCCACACCACACACCACTCCAGCCCCCCCACCACACACCACCGCAGCCCCCCACCACAAACCATCACAGCCCCCCCACCTCACACAACCCCAGCCCCCAACCTCACATGAAATCAGCCCCCCACCACACACCAACCCAGCCCCCCCACCTCACACCAACCCAGCCCCCCACCACACACCACCACAGCCCCGCCACCTCACACCAACACAGCCCACCCACCACACACGAGCCCAGCCCCACCTCACACAAACCCAGCCCCCCCACCTCACACCACGCCAACCCCCCCCACACACCAACCCAGCCCTCCCACCTCACACCACCGCAGCCCTTCCACCACACACTACCCCAGCGCCCCCCCACACACCACCCCAGCTCCCCCCCACACACCACCCAAGCTCCCCACCACACACCAAGCCAGCCCCCCCAACCCACCAACCCAGCCCACCCACCACACACCAACCCAGCCCCACACAACACACCAACACAGCCCCCCCACCTCACACCACCCCAGCCCCCCCACCTCACACCACCCCAGCCCCCCCACCACACGCGACCACAACATTCCCACCTCACACCACCCCAGCCCCCCAACCTCACACCACACCACCCCAGCCCCCACACCTCACACGAACCCAGCCCCCCACACGCAAACCCAGCCCCCCCCACCTCACCCCAACCCAGCCCCCCCACCTCACACTAACCCAGCCACCCCAACTCACACCAACCCAGCCCCCCACCAAAACCACCCCAGCCCCCCCACCACACGCGACCACAACATTCCCACCTCACACCACCCCAGCCCCCCCACCTCACACAACCCCAGCCCCCAACCTCACATGAACCCAGCCCCCCACCACACACCAACCCAGCCCCCCCACCTCACACCAACCCAGCCCCTCACCACACACCACCACAGCCCCGCCACCACACACCAACACAGCCCACCCACCACACACGAGCCCAGCCCCACCTCACACAAACCCAGCCCCCCCACCTCACACCACGCCAACACCCCCCACACACCAGCCCAGCCCTCCCACCTCACACCACCCCAGCCCCTCCACCACACACCAACCCAGCCCCCCCACCTCACACCAACCCAGCCCCCCCACCTCACACCACCCCAGCCCTCCACCACACACCAACCCACCCCCCACCTCACACCACCCCAGCCCCTCCACTACACACCACCCCAGCCCCCCCCACACACCACCACAGCTCCCCCAAACACACCAACCCAGCCCCCCACAACACACCAACACAGCCCCCCCCCACCTAACACCACCCCAGCCCCCCCACCTCACACCAACCCAGCCCCCCACCACACACCACCCCAGCCCCCTCAGCTCACACCAACCGAGCCCCCCCACCACACAACCCCAGCCCCCCACCTCAGACCACCCCAGCCCCCCACATCACACGAACACAGCCCCCCACCACACACCAACCCAGCCCCCCACCTCACACCAACCCAACTCCCCACCACACACCACCCCAGCCCTCCCAACTCACACCAACACAGACCCCCCATCTCACACCAACCCAGCCCCCACACCACACACCACCTCAGCCCCCCCATCTCACACCACCCCAGCCCGCCCACACACCACCCCAGCTCCCCCCCACACACCACCCCAGCTCCACCACCTCACACCACCCCAGCTCCACCACCTCACACCACCCCAGCCCCCCATCACACACCACCCCAGCCCCCCCACCTCACACCAACCCAGCCCCCCCACCACACACCACCCCAGACGCCCACCACATACCACTCCAACCCCCCCAACTCACACCAACCCAGCCACCCACCACACGCCACCCCAACATTCCCACCTCACACCACCCCAGCCCCCCCACGTCACACCACCCAAGGCCCCCACCCGAGCCCCCCGACCTCACACCACACCACCCCAGCCCCCCCACCTCACACGAACCCAGCCCCCCCACACACATTCCCAGCCACCCCCCTCACACCACCCCAGCCCCCCCACCTCACACCCACCAGCTCCTCCCCAAACACCACCCCAGCTCCCCACCACACACCAACCCAGCCCCCCCACCACACAGCAAACCTGCCCCCCACAACACACCACCCCAGCCCCCCACCTCACACCAACCGAGGCCCCCCACCACACACTACCCCAGCCCACCCACCTCACACCACCCCAGCCCCCCACCTCACACGAACCCAGCCCCCCACCACGCACCACCCCAGCCCTCCCAACTCACACCAACCCAGCCCCCCACCACACACCAACCCAGCCCCCCCCACCTCACAACACATCCCCCCACCTCACACCACCACAGACCCCCACCTCACACCACCCCAGCCCCCCCACACACCACCCCAGCTCCCCCCCACACACCACCCCAGCTCCACCACCACACACCAACCCAGCCCCCCCACCACACACCAACCCAGCATCCCACCACACACCACCCCAGCCCCCCACCACCCCAGCCCCCCCACCACACACCAACCCAGCCTCCCACCACACACCACCCCAGCCCCCCACCACCCCAGCCCCCCCACCACACTCCAACCCAGCCTCCCACCACACACCACCCCAGCCCCCCACCTCACACCACACCACCCCAGCCCCCCACCTCACACGAACCCAGCCCCCCCCACACACCAAACAACCCCCTCACCTCACACCAACCCAGCCCCCCCACCTCACCCCAACCCAGCCACCCCAACTCACACCAACCCAGACCCCCAACACACAACACCCCAGCCCCCCCACCACACAACACCCCAGCCGCCCACCTCACACGAACCCAGCCCCCCCACACACCACTCCAGCCCCCCCACCTCACACCAACCCAGCCCCCTCACCTCACACCAACCCAGCCCACCCGCCACATACCAACCCAGCCCCCCAGCACACACCAACCCAGCCCCCCACCTCACACCAACCCAGCCCCCCCACCGCACACCACCCCAGCCCGCCACCTCACACCAACCCAGCCCCCCACCACACACCACCCCAACCCCCCCCACCACACACCACCCCAGCCCCTAAACCAAACACCACCCTAGCCCCCCCTCCACACGCCACCCCAGCCCCACCACCTCTCACTAGCACCCACACCACACACCACCCCAGACGCCCAACACATACCACTCCAATCCCCCCAACTGACACCAACCCAGCCCCCCACCACACGCCACCCCAACATTCCCACCTCACACCACCCCAGCCCCCCCACCTCACACCACCCAAGACCCCAACCACACACCACACCAGCCCCCCACCTCACACCACACCACCCCAGCCCCCCCACCTCACATGAACCCAGCCCCCCCACACACCAACCCAGCCCCCCCCATCTCACCCCAACCCAGCCCCCCCACCTCACACAAACCCAGCCACCCCAACTCACACCAACCCAGCCCCCCACCACACAACACCCCAGCCCCCCACCTCACACCAACCCAGCCCACCCACCACACACCACACCAGCCCACCCACCACACACCAACCCAGCCCACCCACCACACACCAACCCAGCCACCCCAACTCACACCAACCCAGCCCCCCACCACACAAAACCCCAGCCACCCCAACTCACACCAACACAGCCACCCACCACACACCAAAACAGCCCCCCACCTCACACAAACCCAGCACCCCCACCACACACCAACCCAGCTCCCCACCTCACACCACTCCAGCCCCCCCACCGCACACAACCCCAGCCCCCCCACCACACACCACACCAGCCCCCAAACCAAACACCACCCCAGCCCTCCCACCGCACACCACCCCAGCCCCCCCACCACACACCACCCCAGCCCCCCACCACACACCACACCAGCCCCCAAACCAAACACCACTCCAGCCCCCCCACCGCACACCACCCCAGCCCCCCACCGCACACCATCCCAGCCCCCAAACCAAACACAACCCCAGCTCCCACACCACACACCACTCCAGCCCCCCCACCACACACCACCCCAGCCCCCCACCACAAACCACCCCAGCCCCCCTACCTCACACAACCCCAGCCCCCAACCTCACATGAACCCAGCCCCCCACCACACACCAACCCAGCCCCCCCACCTCACACCAACCCAGCCACCCACCACACGCCACCCCAACATTCCCACCTCACACCACCCCAGCCCCCCCACGTCACACCACCCAAGGCCCCCACCCGAGCCCCCCGACCTCACACCACACCACCCCAGCCCCCCCACCTCACACGAACCCAGCCCCCCCACACACATTCCCAGCCACCCCCCTCACACCACCCCAGCCCCCCCACCTCACACCCACCAGCTCCTCCCCAAACACCACCCCAGCTCCCCACCACACACCAACCCAGCCCCCCCACCACACAGCAAACCTGCCCCCCACAACACACCACCCCAGCCCCCCACCTCACACCAACCGAGGCCCCCCACCACACACTACCCCAGCCCACCCACCTCACACCACCCCAGCCCCCCACCTCACACGAACCCAGCCCCCCACCACGCACCACCCCAGCCCTCCCAACTCACACCAACCCAGCCCCCCACCACACACCAACCCAGCCCCCCCCACCTCACAACACATCCCCCCACCTCACACCACCACAGACCCCCACCTCACACCACCCCAGCCCCCCCACACACCACCCCAGCTACCCCCCACACACCACCCCAGCTCCACCACCACACACCAACCCAGCCCCCCCACCACACACCAACCCAGCATCCCACCACACACCACCCCAGCCCCCCACCACCCCAGCCCCCCCACCACACACCAACCCAGCCTCCCACCACACACCACCCCAGCCCCCCACGACCCCAGCCCCCCCACCACACTCCAACCCAGCCTCCCACCACACACCACCCCAGCCCCCCACCTCACACCACACCACCCCAGCCCCCCACCTCACACGAACCCAGCCCCCCCCACACACCAAACAACCCCCTCACCTCACACCAACCCAGCCCCCCCACCTCACCCCAACCCAGCCACCCCAACTCACACCAACCCAGACCCCCAACACACAACACCCCAGCCCCCCCACCACACAACACCCCAGCCGCCCACCTCACACCAACCCAGCCCCCTCACCTCACACCAACCCAGCCCACCCGCCACATACCAACCCAGCCCCCCAGCACACACCAACCCAGCCCCCCACCTCACACCAACCCAGCCCCCCCACCGCACACCACCCCAGCCCGCCACCTCACACCAACCCAGCCCCCCACCACACACCACCCCAACCCCCCCACCACACACCACCCCAGCCCCTAAACCAAACACCACCCTAGCCCCCCCTCCACACGCCACCCCAGCCCCACCACCTCTCACTAGCACCCACACCACACACCACCCCAGACGCCCAACACATACCACTCCAATCCCCCCAACTGACACCAACCCAGCCCCCCACCACACGCCACCCCAACATTCCCACCTCACACCACCCCAGCCCCCCCACCTCACACCACCCAAGACCCCAACCACACACCACCCCAGCCCCCCACCTCACACCACACCACCCCAGCCCCCCCACCTCACATGAACCCAGCCCCCCCACACACCAACCCAGCCCCCCCCATCTCACCCCAACCCAGCCCCCCCACCTCACACAAACCCAGCCACCCCAACTCACACCAACCCAGCCCCCCACCACACAACACCCCAGCCCCCCACCTCACACCAACCCAGCCCACCCACCACACACCACACCAGCCCACCCACCACACACCAACCCAGCCCACCCACCACACACCAACCCAGCCACCCCAACTCACACCAACCCAGCCCCCCACCACACAAAACCCCAGCCACCCCAACTCACACCAACACAGCCACCCACCACACACCAAAACAGCCCCCCACCTCACACAAACCCAGCACCCCCACCACACACCAACCCAGCTCCCCACCTCACACCACTCCAGCCCCCCCACCGCACACCACCCCAGCCCCCCCACCACACACCACACCAGCCCCCAAACCAAACACCACCCCAGCCCTCCCACCGCACACCACCCCAGCCCCCCCACCACACACCACCCCAGCCCCCCACCACACACCACACCAGCCCCCAAACCAAACACCACTCCAGCCCCCCCACCGCACACCACCCCAGCCCCCCACCGCACACCATCCCAGCCCCCAAACCAAACACAACCCCAGCTCCCACACCACACACCACTCCAGCCCCCCCACCACACACCACCCCAGCCCCCCACCACAAACCACCCCAGCCCCCCTACCTCACACAACCCCAGCCCCCAACCTCACATGAACCCAGCCCCCCACCACACACCAACCCAGCCCCCCCACCTCACACCAACCCAGCCCCCCACCACACACCACCACAGCCCCGCCACCTCACACCAACACAGCCCACCCACCACACACGAGCCCAGCCCCACCTCACACAAACCCAGCCCCCCCACCTCACACCATGCCAACCCCCCCCACACACCAACCCAGCCCTCCCACCTCACACCACCGCAGCCCTTCCACCACACACTACCCCAGCGCCCCCCCACACACCACCCCAGCTCCCCCCCACACACCACCCAAGCTCCCCACCACACACCAAGCCAGCGCCCCCCAACCCACCAACCCAGCCCACCCACCACACACCAAGCCAGCCTCCCCCAACCCACCAACCCAGCACACCCACTACCCCAACCCAGCCCCACACAACACACCAACACAGCCCCCCCACCTCACACCACCCCAGCCCCCCCACCTCACACCAACCCAGCCCCCCACCACACACCACCCCAGCCCCCCCACCACACGCGACCACAACATTCCCACCTCACACCACCCCAGCCCCCCGACCTCACACCACACCACCCCAGCCCCCACACCTCACACGAACCCAGCCCCCCACACGCAAACCCAGCCCCCCCCACCTCACCCCAACCCAGCCCCCCCACCTCACACTAACCCAGCCACCCCAACTCACACCAACCCAGCCCCCCACCACACACCACCCCAGCCACCCCACCACACGCGACCACAACATTCCCACCTCACACCACCCCAGCCCCCCCACCTCACACAACCCCAGCCCCCAACCTCACATGAACCCAGCCCCCCACCACACACCAACCCAGCCCCCCCACCTCACACCAACCCAGCCCCCCACCACACACCACCACAGCCCCGCCACCTCACACCAACACAGCCCACCCACCACACACGAGCCCAGCCCCACCTCACACAAACCCAGCCCCCCCACCTCACACCACGCCAACCCCCCCCACACACCAGCCCAGCCCTCCCACCTCACACCACCGCAGCCCTTCCACCACACACTACCCCAGCGCCCCCCCACACACCACCCCAGCTCCCCCCACACACCACCCAAGCTCCCCACCACACACCAAGCCAGCCCCCCCCAACCCACCAACCCAGCCCACCAACCACACACCAACCCAGCCCCACACAACACACCAACACAGCCCCCCCACCTCACACCACCCCAGCCCCCCCACCTCACACCAACCCAGCCCCCCACCACACACCACCCCAGCCCCCCCACCACACGCGACCACAACATTCCCACCTCACACCACCCCAGCCCCCCGACCTCACACCACACCACCCCAGCCCCCCCACCTCACACGAACCCAGCCCCCCACACGCAAACCCAGCCCCCCCACCTCACCCCAACCCAGCCCCCCCATCTCACACTAACCCAGCCACCCCATCTCACACCAACCCAGCCCCCCACCACACAACACCCCAGCCTCCCCACCTCACACCAACCCAGCCCACCCACCACACACCACACCAGCCCGCCCCCACCGCACCACCCCAGCCCCCCCAACTCACACCAACCCAGCCACACCAACTCACAACAACCCAGCCCCCCACCACACAACACCCCAGCGACCCCAACTCACACCAACCCAGCCACCCCAACTCACACTAACCCAGCCACCCCAACTCACACCAACCCAGCCCCCCACCACACAACACCCCAGCCTCCCACCTCACACCAACCCAGCCCACCCACCACACACCACACCAGCCCCCCCCACCGCACCACCCCAGCCCCCCCAACTCACACCAACCCAGCCACACCAACTCACAACAACCCAGCCCCCCACCACACAACACCCCAGCCACCCAACTCACACCAACCCAGCCCCCCACCACACAACACCCCAGCCTCCCCACCTCACACCAACCCAGCCCACCCACCACACACCACACCAGCCCCCCCCCACCGCACCACCCCAGCCCCCCCAACTCACACCAACCCAGCCACACCAACTCACAACAACCCAGCCCCCCACCACACAACACCCCAGCCACCCAACTCACACCAACCCAG